>NC_064626.1:851231137-851856137 GCF_023864275.1 Schistocerca cancellata
TTTCACTTGGGCACAGATTTTCGCTTCGCTGGTATGCATTTTCTGTTGAAATTCACCTGTCTCAGAGTGTTTTTTATGTGAGGCCTGTCTTTGTAATTTATTAGTTAATGAACTTGTTATTAATTTTGCTTCTTCCAGTTCGCTTTTATATTTTAATGTATCAGGCTGTAGGTCTTCTTATGTTAAGGCGTCATATTTACGTTTTAAAATGCGGATCTCAGTTAGCAACGTTGCAATCACTTCACTTTCGCATTCTGCACTGATCAGTTTTTTTTTTTTTTTCAATGTCGTCTACATAACATTCCCGACAAGACCAGAATTTTTGTTTCGGATTAGCACTTGCATGGTGTAAAGTTTTGCATTTAACACACATAATACCTTTCGCCGCTCGCTTGTTGCAGTAGCACTTGTCTGAGTATACACGATAATGTTCACCACGAGGTTGATCGGAAGACGATGTGGACGCTATACTCGTCCGTCATCTACACAGTGATCCGAAACTGGAATTTCGTCTCTTTCCTCTGAACTTTCATATCTGAGTAGGGCTAATGATCTCTTCATTTATTGTTCACTGTTTTCATTTTCTTTCAATTTTCCTGCAAATACCTCTTTCTCTGGAGTGTCGGTGATAATTCGAATTGTCTGTACGTCTGTTATTCGTCACAGTGTGCCTGTTCTTCAGTTTGCTGCAACCTCTGAATTCTTGAGGACTCACAACACCTTTTTCTCATTCAGACCAGAGGTTGATGGGATATATGTTGAAGTTGAAGAGATCTGTGGTCGATTAGAAACAGCTTGTCTCATGGCACAATCGGAGAAAGTGCCAGCATACGTTTAGATTTCACGATTATTGCTAATTATGGGACATGAAAAAATGTATGTTATGTTGAAAAACAAATTTTATTTTTAAACAAAAGCATGCAGTAACACTGGAAACGTAAGTCAGAAAAGCTATCATGGAGTACCCTGAGACATTGTCTCTGCCCCACGACTTCTCTCTCACTGTGCTTCATGTGTTACATTTTTGAAAGCAACGTAGTATAAATCTAACAATAACGTGTTATGGTACATCAAAATTGGTAGTTTATAGCTCAGAGTATTAAGGTTCCAAGAATATTTCGATTTTTAGCTGATCTGAATTAATACCAACATCTTTTAGTTTAATATCACGCACAAAAATTACTTTACATGTCTTGAAGAAGATGGTGTACATTCATTAAAAGGAATCAATATACTCAGTAATCAGGCTAAGGTAGCTATGTTCCTACATACTTCCTCTTTCTGCAACAAAGGCGTCAGCGTTGTAGACTTAATACATGCAGAGGTAACAGAAATATCTCATTACGGCCAATGTCTCAAATTGGACCACTCTCTCGCACTGAAATCTCCATTGCGTTATAGCTGTCCTGTGTATCAGGTACCTGTCTCTTGATCCAAATTGTCCTTGGTCTTCTCAAATATACATTACCCACTGTCTGTTACACAGACACTCTTCGCCCAAGCTAAGGATGAAAGTATTCTACTTTTCTAGCATTTTGTAACTTTTTTGATTTAACGTAAGCTTTGAGTACTTTCTGTTACGTCTCTGAGGCATATGTCGATCAGTTCGCTGCAATTTGATTATTGTATTAAGGCGATAGTGCCACATTATACACTGCACAAGATATTCAAAACATGAATTTCTCAAAATCCTGTAATTGTCTCACATTGTGACTCAGAAATTTGAAATTTGGCTCGACGGTACACACAACCATCCTCAGTAACTGCACAAAAGCGTGGCACACTGCCACGGTTCAAACGGCAAGGTGTCGACACATGCGAAAAAAATACCGCTCCTCACAAGTTCATATGAGGTGTAAGGTGGATTAATGATCTCACATTGACGCGAAATTTCCTCACCTTTCTACCCAACGCCATGGGAAGTTCCTCAAACCCCCTCTTCTACACATGCCAGCCCTTCTTTTGGCGCCTCTGCGATGGAGGTCAAAATCGCGATGCTCAGCTCTGAAAGCGCGTTGTTTTCTTGTATGTGGCCAAGGAAACCATTTCCTATACACCGCCATTCAGAATCGACACGAAGATGCTCAGGTGGTGGCATAAAGGACATCAGTCAAACCAACACTTCCCTGGGGACATTTGTTTACACACATTTCGCTCTCGAAAACGACTGTTCGCAATGTGATGAGCAACAAGATGACGTTCTTTGCAACCTCTGACACTGCTGGCATCCTCTGGATGTTTCAACCCTGTTATAAGGACGCTATGCGGCTGCATCCCCATAGAACGTGTTCACAACCCTCTGGAGTGCAGCGCGACCGCAATTTTTGCTCCCTGTACAGGTTGGATCCACTGCGGACCGTCCACAACCATTTGACAAAATTTTAACATTATCAAAGTAGCGAAGGGTACTTACGCATTTTTAACCCTCCAGTTTAGCGCCCTCCTGTAGTATGATCAACAGGGGGTACGACGTTGACACATGCGTGGATAAAACGGCAAAGGCTCTCTGTAAGACCACCTTTACTAAGAATTTTAAAAAAGTACCTGTACTGAGACAAGCTGTGAAATATACTGAAGCGCCAAAGTAACTAGTATGGGCATGCGTATCCAAATACAGAGATACGTAAACAGGCAGCAGAAAGCACTGTGATCGAAAACGCCTCTATAAGACAACAAGTGTCTAGTGCAGTTGTTAGATCCGTTACTACTGGTACAATGGCAGGTTATCAAGACTTAAGTGAGTTTCAACGTGGTGCTATAGTCGACGCACGTGCGATGGGACACAGAATCTCCGAGGTAGCGATGAAATGGGGATTTTCTCGTACGACCATTTCGCGGGTGTGCCGTGAATATCACGGATCCGAAAAAACATCAAACCTACGACACCGCTGCTGCCGGAAAAAGATCTTGCAAGAACGGGACCAACGACGACTGAAGAGAATTGTTCAACGTGACTGAACTGCAACCCTTCCGTAAATTGCTGCATATTTCAATGCTGGGCCATCAACAAGTGTGAGCGTGCGAACCATTCAACAAAACATTATCGATATGGGCTTACGGAGCCGAAGACCCACTCGTGTACCCTTGATGAGTGCACGACACAAAGCTTTACGCCTGGCGTGGGCCTGTCAACATGACATTGTACCGTTGATCACTGGAAACATGTTCCCTGGTCGGTCGAGTCACGTTTCAAATTGTATAGAGTGGATGGACGTGCACGGGTATGGAGACAACCTCATCAATCCATGGATCCTGCATGTCAGCAGGGGACTGTTCAAGCCGGTGGAGGCTCTGCAGTGGTGTGGGGCGTGTGCGGTTGGAGTGACGTGGAACCCTTGATACGTCTAGATACGATTCTGACAGGTAACACGTACGTAAGCATCCTGTCTGATCACATTCATCCATTCATGTCCATCTTGCATTCCGACGGACTTCGGCAATTTCAGCAGGACAATGCGACACCTCACACGTCCAGAACTGCTACAGAGTGGCTCCAGGAACACTCTTCTGAGCTTAAACACTTCCGCTGGCCACCAGTCTCCCCAGACATTAACATTACTGAGCATATTTGGGATGCCTTGCAGTGTGCTGTTCGGAAGAGATCTCCACCCCGTCGTACTCTTACGGATCTGTGGACAGCCCTGTAGGATTCGTGGTGTCAGTTCCCTCCAGCACTACTTCAGACATTAGTCGAGTCCATGCCACGTCGTGTTGCGGCACTTCAGCGTGCTCGCCGAGGCTCTACAGCGGTAGCAGTTTCTTTGCCTCTTCAGTGTAGTATTAGGCGCCAGCAGCAGGCAGCCCATTAACGCCCCTATTGTTCTTCTATCAGGCTCCTAGGGTCAGTCCACAGAGTGCCTAAGTACAGGCAAATTTTTAAAATTCTCAGTATAGGTGGTGGGGTACCACCGAGAGTGTTTCCGTACAGGGAGTCCTATAGAGACCCTTCTAATTTTATTCACACATGGGTCAACGTCGCAACCCACGGTGATCACGCTACGGGATGGTGCGAGATAGTAAGGCTGTAAAAGCATAAGCACCCTTTGCTACTTTCGATCACATTTAAATTTTGTTGACTGTTTGTGGACTGTCCGCAGTGGATCAAACAAGTACACGAGGGCAACAACTGTGGCCACACTGTATTCCAAGTGAGAACGTCACATTCAGTGGGGATGCGGCCCCAAAGTGTCCTTACAAAATGGTTCAAATGGCTCTGAGCACTATGGGACTCAACTGCTGTGATCATAAGTCCCCTAGAACTTAGAACTACTTAAACCTAACTAACCTAAGGACATCACACACATCCATGCCCGAGGCAGGATTCGAACCTGCGACCGTAGCGGTCGTGCGGTTCCAGACTGTAGCGCCTTTAACCGCTCGGCCACTCCGGCCGGCCGTGTCCTTACAAAAGGGTTGAAACGTCGAGGTGTCAAAGGTTGCAAAGAACGTAGTCTTGCTGCTTATTACACTGCGAAATGTCGCTTTCGATCGAGAAACGTGTGGGAATCAATGCTCCAAGGAAAGGGGCGGTTTCATTGACACCGTTTGTGTCACTCCTGAGGTCTTTCAGCACCGATTCTGAGCGGCTGAGGGTTTCAATTGTTTTCCTCGGCCATTCATAACAGAACCCCGTGATTTCAACGAGTTCGTCGCCTTTCTGACCTCCACTACAGAGGGGTGAAAAGAAGGGGTGGATGTGGATAATACGGTATGTGATGACTTTTCCAATCATGTGGCACATCCACTACGGCCTTCAGCAGAACAGTCGTGAAATTTGGCAGAAATATGACTTCCTTAACCCAGCTCACTTGACACATGAACTTGTGAGGTCTGACCTGTCCTTGGCATGTGCCGACAGCTTGCAGTTTGAAGCGCCGTAGAGATCGAGAGTGACATTGCAGGATGCCACGCTGTTTTACCGTTACAGAATAAGGTTTTTAAGCGCCTTTGATCCAAATATCATACTTCTGCGTCGCAATGGGAGACGATTTCGGCATTTATAAAAAGTTATCCTTTCATTGTGTTGCGCGCTGTACATACTTCACGCTGGAATTCTGGTATCGTATTGCAGTTAAACTCACTCTCTTCTCTATGGATATGGGCTGAAATGTTTTAAAATTTTGGATGACCACTTCACATTCATTTAGCAATTCACGGAGCTACAGAAATATACCCCGTTAGCAATTACACAAAAATAAATGTATTTGATATGTCCGAAATAATGCTGGCAGTACTTACAGAAAAGAACAGGAAAAACAGATCTGATGTAAATGCAACAAAGCTGTTGTTGAACGAAATATATGCAAAGGAACGTCCATTTCTGCAAACGAAAAACCCGCAGCGGTGTTATTTTCGAGCATGCAAAAACGCTGCGACAAGAGTTCCCAATCCGAAGTAAAGGGGATAAACAAACAGCGGTACATTTTAGCGGCACCGGCGTGTATTGATTCGTGACAACGGCTGACATAAATCTGCGTTTGAGGAGTAACAGAGGTGGAAAACGGCTGCAAGGGAGAGAGCAGCGCACGCTCACACACACACACACGCACGCACGCACACACACACATGCAAAGAGTAAGAGAGGGGGAGGGAGGAGAGAGAGCGGGAGAGAGCTGCTGAACAGCTGCTACGGAATGAGGAATAAGACCGCTGCAAGGGAAAATAACACGTGCTGCTGAAGGAAGAAGCGAGGCGCTGAGGAACTTTTCAAGTGGCGCATTATGCAGAATGAATAAAAACCGGTTCTCCTCCGCGCCTTTTCATACCAAATGTTAACTTCATATCCGTGAGGGGCAGGCTGTTAGAATACAGGAGGTTCCTATAGCGGGCTGTATTACGGAATCATCGGTACGCCTAAATCTGCCTCTTAATAAGAGGGAGACGTGTGTTCAGGAGAAAGAAAGCAGTCGAAGGAAAAATAAGATGGAGGAATATCTGCAGTGATAAGAAGTACGGATTTGTAGAAGACCACTAGGATCAACACAATCCTACATCTCTGCAAAAAAATTCAGACTTGCGACATGATGGTAGTGGCGTAAGAGATCTGCAGTAGAGGATGAATTATTATACTGATGAAACGTCCTGCCAGATTAAATGTGTGCCAGATGAGACTTGAACTTGGGATATTTGTCAATCTGGGCAAGCAGTTTTTCATTCTGCATATTATGCCTCATGGTCGAAACGAGGAAAAGACTCATACATCAGTTAACAAATAATCATACCATCGCTTAATATTTTAATGTCTGTAGTACTGTTAGCTGCAAATCCATACAAATTACAAAAATCGATGCATGTACACATGTGTCTGTGTATCTTCCACATCTCATCTGTTAGTAGGCTGTTTAGGTTTTTATGTTGGTAACGTCACGTAGCGCTCGGTATGAAAATCACTGGCTGTACTGTGTGCAGTCTGTGGCTCGTTGGCATTGTTGGAATATTCGCTATTGTAGTGTTGGGCAGTTGGATGTGAACAGCGTGTAGCGTTGCGCAGTTGGAGGTGAGCCGCCAGCAGTGGTGGATGTGGGGAGACAGATGGCAGAATTTTAAGATCTGGACGTGTGTCCGCCAGAAAGAGTAAATTTGTAATACTGGATATCATGAACTGATATATATAT
This sequence comes from Schistocerca cancellata, assembly GCF_023864275.1. Lineage (NCBI taxonomy): Eukaryota > Metazoa > Arthropoda > Insecta > Orthoptera > Acrididae > Schistocerca > Schistocerca cancellata. The sequence continues at coordinate 851,237,752 of NC_064626.1, forward strand.
ATTATGACTTTTGAACTTTATTAAGGTAAATACATTGTTTGTTCTCTATCAAAATCTTTCATTTGCCAACTATGCCTATCAGTAGTTAGTGCCTTCAGTAGTAGAATCTTTTATTTAGCTGGCAGTATTGGCGCTCGCTGTATTGCAGTAGTTCGAGTAACGAAGATTTTTGTGAGGTAAGTGATTCATGAAAGCCATAGGTTATTGTTAGTTAGGGCCATTATTTTGTAGGGATTATTGAAAGTCAGATTGCGTTGCGCTAAAAATATTGTGTGTCAGTTTAGTGTTGATCAGAATAAGTAAAGAGAGAAATGTCTGAGTACGTTCAGTTCTGCTCAGCTGTTTGAAAATCAAATAACGTAAGAGGTTTACCAGCACAGTAATTCATAAATTTTTCCAAGGGGACGCTACACATCCAAACGTGGTACACATATCCGTTGCCGTCGGGCAACAATCGTTGTTTGGTAAAAAAAACCACCTACCTATCATAATTCAGGGGACAGACCGTCGTTAACAGTGATATGCGTTAAAAGCAACCGCATTATCCACGACTTTTAAATTTATTACTTCTGTGCTGTTAAGTCTATTCACAATCGATTTAGACATCATTATGCACATACGTCGCTAAATGCACCTAGAAAATTATATCGTGGTACCAAACGTAGTTCAGGAGGTATGACGTGAAAAAACACTGAGATGCATGAAAAACTACCACATTGTGCATGACTTTTTAAATTTATTGGTTGTTTGCTACTAACACTATTCGCAACACACTTTGCAGACAGTATTCACAAATTATTCTAACTGTACCTCTAGAAATATATCATTCTATGACCCATGGTTCAAGATATATGGCGTCTTAAAACATGAGCTGCGTGAGAAAAGCCGCATAATTCATGAAGCTTCAATACATTTTCTTTACTTATTTTAAACATAGCTGCGTAACAGCAACGGTTCCACGTAATCAGATGAAAAACAGCCGACCAGTTGCAAAGGATAAAGTAATCTTTACCTAGGTTTCAATAGGTTTAAACCTATCTTCTTCAGAAGACGGCCTGAGGAAAATGAACATCATGTTTTATACGAAAGGTATACACATAGGTCAAGTTTAGAGTTTAACATATATTAGGAGGCTCTTGTGTTACAAAATATGAGATAAATTTCTTGTACTTACAGTATTACATTAACATGGCATGATACGTCGTTGCAATTTTTACAAACATCTCCATAGCTCCATTAGTTCAAATACAATATAGCCCTAAGAGTAGGGTTCGTCAAATAAATAAAATTAAGTACATGGAGGTCGGAGCGCGTATAAGCAACTGAGTAAAATCGGCCTGCGTGGTAGCAATGCGGCCAGGGCAGGTGGCGCTCAGGTCGCGTACTATGTGCCGATTGGCGTACTGAAGCAACATGTAAAATATAAAAATTAGTTACGTCTTTAGAAGGAGTGACAGTGAACAAAATGAAAGCGTTTAACATTCCCATTATAACAATGTGGGAGCCTTAGAAATAGTAATGTAGAAACATACATCAAAAAGGCAGGTGGCGCATACGCCTTGAGTTACATGCAGTGGCATATACAGCCAAAATAAAATTATATTACCATATTAGTGAAGCACACAGAACGTATATAATTCAAAACTTTAAGCATAAATATTAATGGCATCTTAAGACATAAATTACGAAACCTGGTGCACAATTTAGTTATTATACATTCACTGGGATCCGAGGCTTTAAGATAAGCGAGAATTACATGAGGGCCGGTGTAGTGGCAGCCATACATCATGAGTAAATCACATTGCATAAAAGGTAGTGAGCTTAGAGATATAAAAGTGCATTATAGCTTCCTGAGGAAAAAGACTACTGAGGTTATCAACATCAATGTTATGAATTAAATAATACGGGTTTAAAGCCTTCCAAAAATTGTCTACAGGCAAGGTTCAACTGATCGTTGAGTATATTGCCGTCTTTTAGCTCTAGATGTTTAAAAATAAATAGCTCTTCCCACAGATCTAATCTCCGTCCTTTAACTTGTCTGTGTAGGATAACCGTGTCTTCTAACTGCTCAGGCGTATGGCCGGCTATCCAGAGGTGTTCAGCAAAAGTAGAGTTGTGAACATTAGCTCCTTTTTTTCCTAATAGATGTTCTTTATATCGTGTTTTAACAGCTCTGCCTGTTTGACCAATATAATATGAGGGGCAGTTACTACAGGTTATTTTGTATACACCTGAATTAGAAAACCAATCGTTAGCAATTTCTACTGAATGTATAAGATTTCTTTTTAAACTGTTGTCTGTAGAAAAGGAGACGTTACAGTTATATTTTTTAGTTAGAAGACGTTTAATCCTATATGATATGTTACCCAAGAAAGGGATGGAAATAAATTTTTTAGTTTCTGTGGTATCAGTGGGGAGGTTATTACTCAAAGTAGAACAGTTTTGGGAAATTTTCTTATTAAGCAGGTGATCGATCATGTTCTGGTTGTATCCATTATTAACAGCGATCGTTTTGATGACATTCAATTCTTTTTGTTGATCCGCAGGTGATAAAGGCGTGGTTACCATTCGGTGAATGGCGGAATGAAAAAATGCCAATTTGTGCGCTTTAGGATGAGTTGAGTCAGCAGGAATGACATTATCTGAATATGTTTCCTTGCGGAAGATATTGAAATGGAAGGTATTATCTTGTATAGAAATTGTTAAATCTAAAAAATTAAGTTCACGTTTATCATTTTGAAGTTCGTTTGTGAAGGAAATTTTTTCATGTAGACCATTGAAAGTGTTGAAGAGCTGCTCTAACTCATAGTCAGTGCCATCAAAAGCAATGAGAATGTCGTCCACATAACGTGTATAATAGCGGATTTTTTGATGTAATTCTGAACTAGACTTGAAAAATGCTGTTTCCAGGGCGTTAATGAACATCTCTGCTAGAATACCGGCAAGGGGGCTGCCCATAGCTAGACCATCTGGCTGTATATACATTTTCCCATTAAATGTAAAATAATTGTATTTTAATATGACCTTAAGCAAACCAATAAGTTCAGCAATCTGAGTTTCACTTAGTTTTTTATGCTTAAAAAGATTTTCTTTTACAAGGCCTATGGTTTCATCAACTGGGCCATTTGTATAGAGGCTGACGATGTCGAAGGACACCAGTCTAGTATCAGGTGTACATCTTACAGATTGAATATTGTTAATTAATTCCTTACTATTTTTTATAGAAAAATTATTTTCAAATGTGAAAGCATCTTTAATTTTAAAATGGAGGTGCCTAGCAAGCGTGTGATGTGGACTCCCTATACCATTCACTACAGGGCGGATCGGATGATTTTGTTTGTGCAGTTTAAACTGGCTTCTGAGCACAGGTGGTTTCGGGTTCATATTTATAAGCCTTTTATTTTGAAACTTATTAAACAGGCTGACGGAATATAACTAAAAAATATAACTGTAACGTCTCCTTTTCTACAGACAACAGTTTAAAAAGAAATCTTATACATTCAGTAGAAATTGCTAACGATTGGTTTTCTAATTCAGATGTATACAAAATAACCTGTAGTAACTGCCCCTCATATTATATTGGTCAAACAGGCAGAGCTGTTAAAACACGATATAAAGAACATCTATTAGGAAAAAAAGGAGCTAATGTTCACAACTCTACTTTTGCTGAACACCTCTGGATAGCCGGCCATACGCCTAAACAGTTAGAAGACACGGTTATCCTACACAGACAAGTTAAAGGACGGAGATTAGATCTGTGGGAAGAGCTATTTATTTTTAAACATCTAGAGCTAAAAGACGGCAATATACTCAACGATCAGTTGAACCTTGCCTGTAGACAATTTTTGGAAGGCTTTAAACCCGTATTATTTAATTCATAACATTGATGTTGATAACTTCAGTAGTCTTTTTCCTCAGGAAGCTATAATGCACTTTTATATCTCTAAGCTCACTACCTTTTATGCAATGTGATTTACTCATGATGTATGGCTGCCACTACACCGGCCCTCATGTAATTCTCGCTTATCTTAAAGCCTCGGATCCCAGTGAATGTATAATAACTAAATTGTGCACCAGGTTTCGTAATTTATGTCTTAAGATGCCATTAATATTTATGCTTAAAGTTTTGAATTATATACGTTCTGTGTGCTTCACTAATATGGTAATATAATTTTATTTTGGCTGTATATGCCACTGCATGTAACTCATGGCGTATGCGCCACCTGCCTTTTTGATGTATGTTTCTACGTTACTATTTCTAAGGCTCCCACATTGTTATAATGGGAATGTTAAACGCTTTCATTTTGTTCACTGTCACTCCTTCTAAAGACGTAACTAATTTTTATATTTTACATGTTGCTTCAGTACGCCAATCGGCACATAGTACGCGACCTGAGCGCCACCTGCCCTGGCCGCATTGCTGCCACGCAGGCCGATTTTACTCAGTTGCTTATACGCGCTCCGACCTCCATGTACTTAATTTTATTTATTTGACGAACCCTACTCTTAGGGCTATATTGTATTTGAACTAATGGAGCTATGGAGATGTTTGTAAAAATTGCAACGACGTATCATGCCATGTTAATGTAATACTGTAAGTACAAGAAATTTATCTCATATTTTGTAACACAAGAGCCTCCTAATATATGTTAAACTCTAAACTTGACCTATGTGTATACCTTTCATATAAAACATGATGTTCATTTTCCTCAGGCCGTCTTCTGAAGAAGATAGGTTTAAACCTATTGAAACCTAGGTAAAGATTACTTTATCCTTTGCAACTGGTCGGCTGTTTTTCATCTGATTTTCTTTACTGCTAGGACACTGCTACAGCTGAATCAACTTCAGGATATCCCTGATACCTGCCAGTGATTTTGATAGGTTTCAACTGCTAAGCGCAAACGACCATAGGCGAAAACACGGTATATAGAGTTAAGAGGAGGATTTGCGAAAGAGACATTGACAAAATCGCCATGTAGATACGCAAAGCAGATGCGCCCAGCATCTAGGAACAGTCCGGGATATTACACTACAAACACAGTTCACTTTTTATTTTCGTTTCTGATAGAAAATTGGCAAAATGAATACCCTGGCATTGCCAGCTGGATTTATCAGCTAGTTGTTTGATACAATAAAACAACTTCTGTTGCGTGAACTTTTCAAAATACTGAATACAGTACAATCCGTGTTGGAAAAAGAACGTAACTGGTTTAATAAATACAAGAATAATAAATAAAAATCACTGGAAGAGCTGCATCAGGCTTTTTCCAAAGTAATAAAGTGGTTAGTAAACCTGGACACTGAGCTTTGATTTTTTTCCCTTTTCTTTATTTTATTGGTTTTCTGTGTTCTTTGCACTGGCGCTGACGAATGACAGTTGCTCTATGTGACGTGTGTTCCTTGTGTGTTGCAGGCTGTGTGATTGACGCAGCGTGCTGTAAGCAGCAGAATCGTCCGGTACTCATGTCGGGAACAAGCCAAGACGTTGTTTGTGTACGGCCAAACAGATGGAAACGGCCGGCAACACCAAAACAAGTACACTCACAGACACCAACCTATATCACACAATATTTCAAACCCTTTTTGGGCGTTTGTGTGATCATGGGTCCTTCCAGACAAACGAACGTGCAGGGAAGTGTACACCAGATTCGGAGGACCGGGTTCTGCAGAACAGTGAGACGAACCGTTGTACAAGCTCCAGAAGTGGCCCGCCAACATGGTGTGAGCCAAAGTACGATTATGTGTATGCTGCATGACAACCGGTACTGTCCCTGTCACCTAGAGACCAGTTTGAACATCTATTGTGACGTGGATGCCTTGCAGCTGAGTACTGTGTTCATGGGCAATTTGTTGTCGCTGCACGCACCCCGTCCATTTCCGGACACAAGTTCATAGCACCTTTTTTCCTCTACTTCCAGTCAGCAATCCGTCCCTGCAGTTTGTCGGGTAATACAGAATGAACAATGGAAAAAATGAAAAGACGAACATTTAAAGCTTTCAGAAATTTCCTTGCTAAAAAATGTAACATTCATAATACAGAATGTACAAAGACAGCCAGTAGCAATCATGACAGTAAAAATGTTTTGAATAAACACAAGGAATTCATTTTCGCCGGAATTCCATACTGTAGCTATTTTCCTCTGAAGAGGAAATTTAATTCAGCAACTCAGGTTTGCCTAATTGGTATGAGCAGAAATCAGTACAATTGTGTTCACTGAAGTTGAGAAAAGTTAACAAAATACCCATAACAATCCTCACAATATACTTATTCCTCTCATTTGTCCACTGCGATGATAGAAAATTGAAAACTCTTTCAACATTTGCATTGTAGGCAAATAGTAAAAAGAAGTGCTGCGCTGTTTTAATTTATTCTCTGGACTCTTTATTACATTTGCAAGAAATGAAAACTATGTGATCAACTGAGTCCAGTATTCACAGTCTGTTTCCACTAGTTGTTTTACAAATGACTGAATATGAACTATTTCATGAATCAGACAGTGTCATTTATTAGAATTCCCTTTTCTTTTAGCCACATTAAAGTATTTTCAACTAGTGATTATTCTGGAGATTCTTTGAGCAGCATCGATGAGTATATAGAAAACAGATATTCCATGTAACCAAGAAGATAAATAGATAGTGCAGCATCAAAAAATTTAATTTAGTTTAGTCAGAATACAAGATATATATACACACATGAGTAGTGCTAATATTAATATCACTGAAATTTTGTTCTGCACATGCAAGTACATTTAGAGGTATAATTTTTTTTACCAGTTCTTAAACAGAAGCTCGTCCATGGAATAGATGGAGTTGTCCAGAAGAAATTATTTTAAGCTAGATTTAAAACTTGATCTGCTACCTTACAGACACTTTATGTTGTTGGGCAAATGATCAAAGATTTTTGTTGCTGAATAATGTACTCCTTTTTCATCAACTGACAGCTTCAGTAACATATAGGAAAGGTCATTTTTCCCTCTAGTGTTTTACGTATGAACATCACTGTCCTTCGTGAATGGAGATGGATTATTTATAACCAATTTCATTGGCGAATATATGTACTCTGATGGTGCAGTTGAAATACCTAACTCCTTGAATAGGTGCCTACATGACGTCTTTGGGTGAACACCACTAATTATTCTCACTATCCTCTTTTGTGCAATCAATACATTATGTCTAACTGGTGAGTTACCCCAGAAAACTCTTCCATAAGACGTTATTGAGTGGGAATATACAAAGTACGCTAGGAGGCTGACCTGTTTATTACCATGACTAGCTATTATACGAAAGAACCTGAACTTAATTGTTTGAGAAGCTCAGTAATATGCTTCTTCCTCTTCAAGTTGTCATCAATGTGAACACCCAAAAATTTGGAGAAATCTACCCTGTTAACTGAGTCCTGTTCATATGCTACATCAATTGTCGGTATGACTCTATTCGGGGTACAGAGCTGAATATAGTGAGTTTTTTCAAAATTAAGGGAGAGTCCATTTTCTGAGAACCACTTAATAGTTCTCAGAAAGACATCCTTAACAATATCTTCAGTTGCTTTTTCTGGAATGGGATTTATTATAATACTCGTGTCATCTGCAAAAAGTACTAGCTCTGCGTGCTGAACGTTAAGTGAGATGTCATTCACATGAATGAGGAACAGCAGAGGAATCAAAATTGAACGCTGTGGGACTCCCTTTGTGATAACTCTCCGCTCACTAAAATTTACCACCCTCCCAACATTATTTGTGTTATTCAGCACAACGTTTTGCTTTTTGTTCTTTAAGTATAATTCAAACCAGCTGTGTGTATAGCCTTCAGTTCCATAAAACTTGAGTTATTCTAAGAGTGTGATATGATCCACACAGTCAAATGCCTTGGAGAGATCACAAAAAATATCATCTGGCGATAACTTATTATTTAGGACCTGTACTTTTTGATGGGTAAACGTGTAGATAGCATTCTCAGTCGAGTAACCCTTCCGGAATCCGAACTATGACATGCTAAGTAAATTATTTTCACTTAAATGTGAGACTACTCTTGAATACATAACTTTTTCGAATATTTTAGAAAATGAAGTCAGCAATGATACTAGTCTATAATTATTCAAGTCACTGTTGTCCCCTTTCTTATGAAGAGGTTTGACAATGTTGACACTACTATGTGATACTGTTATGTGAAATTTCTTAACGGACTCCTAAAAAAACGAAAGTGAAACGGTCGTATGGCATAGATGCTCAGGAGTCTCCTCGTGGGGAAGATCGGCCGCCGAGATGCAAGTCTTTTCAGTTGACGCCATACTGTGCAACTTGGGCGTGATGATGATGAAATGATGAGGAAAACAACCAGTCCCGAGGCGGAGAAAATCTCCAATCCAGCCGGAGGTCGAACCTGGGCCTGCTGCATGGCAAGCAGACATGGTGATCACTCAGCTAAGGGGCTGGATTGGTTATCATATTCTTTCAGCAGTTTTTTTTTTCTTACACTTAGTGGTACAAAATGTTCATATTTCCTTGAATTTGGACTTTTCAAAACTTTGCTTAAGGCTTCTAATAATTCACATGTGGGTTTATTCTGTTACTCAATGCTCAGAATGGAATGCTGGAATACACTGATTTGTGAATGTACAAAAAGTAAACAACACTCATTTATAGGATCACTGAAAAAGCTCTTTAAGATTGCTGGTGCATTTAGTTATATTGTGACAAGAAATAAGACTTCAAAGGGTCGTTCTTTTTAAGATCCGTTCTATGGTTGGCAACAATGAAAACCACCTTTGTTTTGGAAAATGAGTGACACCGACAAATTCGCTGAATTCAGTGACTGCTGCAACACAAGTTGAAAAAGAAGTGACAATATTTGAACAACTTGTTGACAATGTAGTCAACGTCGACGGGTAACATATTACATACAAACACATTGAAGTGTGTTAAGAGCAACATGTGCTGGGCAAACCTATGCCATCAATATTAAGAGCTTTTAAATTGTTCTTTCTTCACCAGGCCCCAAAATTATAATCAGTATTGTCTACTCCAAATCCAACACACTTTGAGGCTGTGTTCAGTGACTGTATAACACGAGAGAGATAATTAGAAGCTCTTTTAGACTTTTGGTTCTGCAACTCATCAAGGTGAAGCAGTTTAATCAGGAGCCCACCTTCACTTACAGAAAAGTATTCAACTATCACGGGAAAATTTTCTGATGTCCTTGGTTGCTAGTATCAGCAGATACCGAAAAGTACTTGCACTCTGCGCTTATACCTACACTTTCTGGCAAAGCAGAGGTATAACATTGTTGATAATTGCTTCACACTTGGGTCTTCAACACAAAACATTTTCTGCAATCTTCGAATCTAGAAAACTTTTTGTGTAGTTGAACACTGCCAGTCATTAGAACAGTGACTTTGGTAGTGTTCAGCAACATGGAATGATATGGTTCCTTCTGCTGCAGCTACGTTTTTCTGTTCCTGTGTAGTTTAAGACACAAAAATTTTTTGTGGCAAATATCACAATTGAAGATTCTTCCTGTATTTCTCAAAATCCATGTGATGTTTGAGATCTGTAGTAGCACCATGGCACACAGATACTCATTTTACATTTTGATAAACAACCGTTGTCTGTGGCACTGAAGCAATGAGCTTCGTCCTGAAGCTCTTCCGAAAACTCTGGTTTCCGTTTTGGCATTATAATTATTACAACTCATCATAACTATCACCGTCACGTTCTAGTACTTTACGAAATTGGTTCTGACGGAAATGCCAGACAAAAGCAAAGTAAATCGAGTACGCAGCAATTATAGTGCTTAATCTGAACGCATATCAGGGGGGAAAAACATAAGAAATGTCAATTTCGTCTGCAGGTTTATAAAATCGGTAGTCAGAAAATATTTTAACCGATTTGGAAATGTTTGAAAAAAATCCTTTATAAATGGGAACCGTTTTATTAACAGACTAGCGGCTCTCCACTTAAGTAGTTCGGATCCTCTAGTGAGTTTTGATGTAGTTTCCCTTTTCACAAAAGTACCTCTTGCGGATTCCTTGATTCTAATTGGTCAACAGTTTGAATCGGACATTACTGCTTTCTTCCGACGTACTCTTTCCTCAATTTATTTTATGTTTAACCAGGAATATTTAGAACAGTCTGACGGTGTCGCCATGGGCAGCCCTCTGTCTCCTCTGGTGGCTGACCTCTTTATGGAGGATTTTGAGGAGAGAGCACTTGAATCAGCGGTCTGTAAACCAACTGTTTATTGGAGATACGTCGATGACACTTTCATAATGTGGCCCCACGGAGAAGAAAAGTTAATGGAGTTTTTTATCATCTTAACTCCATCCATGAGGATATTCGATTTACTATGGAACTAGAGAAAGATGGCTGCCTTCCATTCCTGGATGTTTTTGTTAAACGGAAGAGTGACGACACTGTGGGACATTCTGTCTATCCCAAGCCCACTCACACTGGTTTGTATTTACATTCTTCAAGTTGCCATCACCCATCCCAGACCATGAGTGTACTTAAAACCTTTGTACACAGGGCACACACAGTGTCGGATGCATAGAATTTGCCTAAGGAACTGGCACATTTGAGGACAGTGTTCAGAGACAATGGGTACTCGACCTGGCAAATTAACAGGGCCTTCTCAACTAGAGCCAGGAACCGGGAAGTGGATAAAGAGGAGGATGCGCCAGCCAAGTCCCTAGCTTTCCTTCCCTTGGTCGGAAATATCTCCTTCAAGATAGCCCCCAGTATGCTGATGACACCGCCTTCCTGGCTCTCTATCCTACCCTTCAACGGTCCCAACGTACCCAACAAACCCACCTTAACCAGTTCACCACTTGGTATAACCAGTGGTTCCTCCATCTCAACCCCTCCAAAACCCAGGCAATCATCATAGGCCGCGCCACTCGCTCCTTTCATCTCCATGATTTCTACCTCACCCTTTGTGGTCGTCCCATCCAGCTCACCCCAACCCTGAGATACCTTGGCCTCACCCTCGATCGACACTTCACCTGGAGCCCTCATCTCCAGACCATCCAGCAGAAAGCCCATTCCCACCTCCGCCTTCTGAAACTCCTGTCTGGACGGACATGGGGATTGCATCCTTCTACCATCCTCCACACCTACAAATCCCTCATCCGTCCTATCCTCTATTATGCCAGTGTTGCCTGGATCTCCGCCCCCACCCGCTTTTACAAGGCACTCCAAATCCTTGAATGCCATGCGTTCCGCCTTGCCTTCTGTATCCGCCTTCCTTCCCCCACATGGCTCCTATATGAACTAATCCCCTTCCCCCACCTCCTCCTGTTCCTCCAACATCTCCGCATCCTTTACATTGTCCGCAGGCTTGATCCCCCCACCCTCTGGTTTCCTCCTTCCTCTCCAACCGCCACCCGTTGCCACACCTCTATCACTGTATCCCTCCCTCTCTCCACCTCCACACCTTCCATCTCCTTCATCAGGGCAATTTCCAGCGCCTTCCCCTCCTGGATGATGAACTTCGCCGTGACATCTACCCTTCCTTCCAACTATAACCTGGCCTTGTTGCCCCCCTCCCCAGGGCCCCCTTTTTCCTCTCCCCTCCTTCTCCCAGAGCGGATTTTCCTCCTCCCCCCCCCTGAGACCCTGCACCCCAAACTTGCCTCTTTCCTTCCCACATCCCTTCTTACCTGGCCCTCTTCAGCACACCCCCCACCCATCTCCCCCCTCTCCTCCCCTCCCTCCCTCCCTCCCTTCTTCCAGTCTCCCTCATCTCCTTGTGCCTGGCAGATCCTCCGTTTTGATCATCGTCAGTGTGCCACGTCAGTGTTGTGTTTGGTGCTGTTTCTCCTGTGCATCAAGAGGTGTGATTTTAATTGTGTACTGCCTTGAGGTTCACCATCAGTGTTTGTTATGTGCTACGCCATCCGTCGATAATTTTTATGCTCTGGTCATACTGTGCCTTGTGTTCTTTTACTTGTCACAGTGTGTGGCTTTTTGTGTGCGCTAATTTTTACAGTTTTTTATCTCCATTTTCCAATCGCCCCTTTTTTTGTCTATTGCCTTCCATGATGTTCCCCCTTTTTTATATCTATGTTCACAATATTCTCTCCTTTGTATATTTTTCACTGTCTTCTATTGTTTGTTCTATGTCTTTCGGCTGAAGAGCAGCGCATATGCTGCTGCCAGCCCGCCCCGATGGGGAATTGAAATACAACAAAGAAAAAAAAAGTCTTCGTCACTCCTTGTTCGGCTCACCTGAAGATGGCTGGCAGTTGTCCAGCCGAAATATCGTGCAATGAAGTTTACGACGACCGGCTGCAAACCCGAAATCTTTTTGACCAATTTTAATCCTGCCACGAAGGTATTTCACTTTCACACGCCACCGCGCGGAGTTCGAGCACTCAGGGCCTACCCTACAGGCTTGCTCAGACTCGACGGAATAACTATCCCGCGTCAGGATCCACAGACGCGAAATCCGTGTCCTGTCTGTATAACGAGCTTCACCTTGAGCGGCGCTAGCTTACTGGCGCGAAGATGCTTAACGATAGATTCGATGTGTCAGGGGCAAGATCGATGTCAGTACTCTTACAGCGTTACCTTACACATCCCGATGCATCGTCGGAAGGGGGCAATTGATGATGTTCAGTGATGGCAAGAATCAAGACCTGCCCCGAAATACGGTTACGGGGATCAGTAACGTGAAGCAAAGATGGACATATACACGCTGCTGCCACCGCTACTGAAGCAGTTCCTCATCTTCGTTGGCTTTCACTTTGTATCTTCAGAGTTCCGCTGGCTTATGGGGGTCGTTCCTACTAGTTACCTTACTTATGGAAGTCTCATAAGGTCTTATTGGGTTTCTGTATTCTGTTTAATTTTTGAACTTTATTTTTGTAGTGCTTTGTGAGTGTTGATGGTTTCTTAACATGAAACGCGTCCGCCAGTTTTCTGGCTGCCTCATTTCCTTTCATGTTAATTTTCGACACTATAATTACAGATGGACGAAATAATATGAAATAATTACAATGACATGTAGTTAGCTCCCTAATAACCAGTTCACCTGTGGTTTTTTATGGGCATCTCTAGGTACAGGGAATATTTGAGCAGTCGTAAGAGTCCCACCACGCGTGAGGGATAGGAACTCGTGTTCATCTTTACTCGTGTTTACGAGTCTCTCTCGGCTGACGGATTTGCGACGGCTGTCTCCTGTGATGCGCTTACGGTGGCAACCGGTCACATGCCTCCCTTGACCGTTAAGAGTTTTCGTGACCTTTTCTTTCGTTGAGGTACCGTGAGGGCAGAGAGGCAGAAATTTTCGTAACTTTGGACGTTGGATTGGTACAGTCCACAGGCTAAGTGCTGCTTTGTCCTGCCGGTTGACTTGAATCAGAATTGAGAAGATGTAGTTTCAGTTAGGCATCGTCTGATTCTTTTCTTTTTAGAGTCTTTACTGTGATATCTCGATAATTAGCAATGATAATTTTTTGTTTATTTATTTATTTGTTTTTGCTATCCGCCTTTGAAATTTACTTTTTTTCTAGGCGAGCCTTTGCGCACTTACTGCAGTGTCTTTTGGTGAACTGGCAGTCCTTTGTAATGATAGGGCTGACGGAGTGCTCCACACTTGGGGTCGTTTCATCAAAATAAATGTTCGTATTTCACTTCCGATTGATTCGCGTGTGGTACTTTCTATCTCTTTTAGATTCCTGCTTTATGATGAGGGTGCACGACTGCACGTGTGTTAGCTGCGCTTCTTCAAAGTCTCTTGGTAGTTCAAAAGTGCCTACTCGATTCTGTATTGGTCAATTTTTTTTTCCTTTGACGAGCGCTATCCCCCTGCAGTAATTTTGTTCGCATGATTACAAATTTACCCCTGATGTCTTTGTGATCTTCGCACACGTGCTGCTGAAGAGTTTCTCACTGTTGTTAACATCGCTCTCTATGTTTTGTCATCGCTTTGCTGCTTTTAAGACTAATTACCTTAGCTTTTACTAACTTTTTGAAATCCTTTAAGCGGTCCATTTTATGAATTTTCAATTGTTTCTCTTTGCATCCGGAATATAACATAATGCAGGCCATATGTTCGCAACATAACAAGTGGAGACCAGGTTGTTCTTAAGCATTTTTGTCATGGCTAGGAAGATCAAGCGTAGTTTCAAATATTTCAATATACAGTCTAAGCTCTTGCTCTTTTGTTAGGGGGTGACTGCCCGACGTTCGTTGGAAGAAGTGACTGCTTATTACAACACATACAGCATCCTACTAACTCGTTTTTGATGCCATTCCAGCACTCACAGCATGGTCGGTGCTCTTATTCCTGTGGCACAGTCGAAAGTAGATTCGAAAGTGAACCATTTAGGAAGTATTTCCATTTACCTTCTCACCCTGTGAACCATTGACAAGTGTGATGATATGTGCTTCGTATAACTAAAATGATTCTCCATGTATCATAGTGCTAGTGTCATATAAGTTTCCTTAGATACAGTCCTCACATGTGTAGCATTGTGGCCAATAAAGACGGGATTAATTTTGGCCTCCTCTGTTATCGATCTGTAGTTAATCAATCATCTTCGCATGATATGTATTGATTTCGCTAAGCTGACATCCATTATTCATTTACGAGGGTCTCTTCCCTTTTAATCCGTTGCCCACTCATAAATTATCTATCTGAATACATGAGGAGCGTTCTGGCTGCCGTGAAGTCCAGCCCGTACCAGACATAAACGGCTAATATCGTCGAATAACACACGGTCTCTTGCAGACGGCGACCTCGCATTAGTTGTGTAACAGTGTTTTATGTGTACCCACAATCTGGTGAAATGAACATTTGTAATGTAGAAAAAAATGGAAGCCCTTAGTGATTTTAAGCACAGGTACGAGAGCTAAATCTAGACCATCATCTTCAGGTGCACGCCCGCGCAGTAAGCAGCAGCACCGATCTTTCCAGCTGTTGACTGTTACACTCATGAAACACCGACTTACCTGTCGCACCTGCAACTAAGCATTTGTTCATGCTACTCGTGATTTTGGAAAAAAGGTAAACAAATTATATCAGAAAAAACGGATGACTTATTCAAGGAAAAGTGTTTCAGAAACTGAGCAAGTCTACAATGCGTTGGTAAACCTCTGTCCCATATGCAAGCAGTTATTCGGAGTGGCTCTGATTCATGGACAAGCTGGACGTCCTCCTGAGGGATTGTAACCTCCCCCTCACTTATCGACCTTAATGACAGCGAAAAATTAAACCGCGTGTACCTAATGGAAATTTGGGAAAAGCAATCGTCACCGAAGTTAATCTGTTAGTAAAGAGGGAGGAAAGGGTTACATCTAAATGAAGGGAAAAATGCAAATGAAACTGGTGGAAATTAATTTGGAAAATGGTAAAGCTAATAAAGAAAGTAAATGTGCGGCCGTTACGTTAACAATTAACTAGCGATAATTAGATATTTGAGATTTGGGGGAAATTACGGTCGCCAGTCCTATGGACAATTACTAGAAGCGTGGCAACTGAAGGTTGACATGTGTAGTGTGAAAACCGAAAGTTTGTCAGAAGTAATAAATTTCGCTACACTCTGACTTAATTTAGCAAAAGAATTAATAGAACAGGAAAATCGAAAGTTAAATTAGTGACTGAAGTTAATAGTGATCTTTCTTTCTGAAGCACATCGAAATTCAGTAAAATACGGTTAGTCTTGGGCTACCTCAACAATCATTTCAAAAGCTACTTGAATCTACGTAATTTAGAAATAATAGGTTTAACTTTGAACTTGAATTAAATGATTCTGAGCAACTAACAATAGTAAAATTTAGTACGTACCAAGCTGAGCTGCAGTCACAGGTAACCTAAAATATGGTAACAAAAATCGCACTCCTAATTTGTGCTTGTGTAATCTAAATATTGTAGCCAGCTATGAATACTTTAACTGAACTTTGAAATTAAAGCATGAAATCGAATGATGCTGGCGTTTGAATTTCAACGACACTCGGGTTCATTCCGGAAAAGGAAGGGACCCTGCTTGGTAATGCAATTGGGACAATGAGCAACAAAGGTTCAAGCTAAGTTGCTGTAATTTTGTGATGCAACAATTTTAAAAGTTTGAAAAGCTGAGGTCTGCCATACAGTTCTAAAACTTTACGTGCTTCCAGTCTTCCTTGTTGGTTGATCGAAGGCTTGAAGCCGTCGATCGAGGAGGTGGCGACAGTCACTCATTGTCGGCCGTCGCTGTTGCAGAAGCTGGATGTTGGCGCGCCTTCTTCTCCACACGGTCACCAGGCAAAACGGGCTCTTGATGGGCGCCAGCTAATGCTTCCCGTCCGCGACACCACGTCAGAATGTATCATAGCAAGTCGAGCGCAATTACATGCTGCCCAACCCCGAAAGCGCGGCAACTCGCGGGAGCGTCACACAACACACCTGCTCCACTGCACCACCCCAGCCAGACTCCCCTCTGCCCGCGCTCCATGCGACAGAGTTAACACTACCAAAGATCCTAAACACTTTGGTTCTCCACACGACCTATCGATGTATTCGTTCGATAGCATAGTTTTCCCTAGGCGAGACCTAGCGTATAAATACAAATAATATTCACAAAACAAACCAATTATAAATCGACATAAATGCGTATATATACAAATAGTAAAACAATTACAATAAATAAAGGCACAGAAATGACATATATTCAGGTAACAAAATAAGGAAAAAAATTATAGTACAACAGATGGAAATAGGAGGATATGCATTTCCGGCGTTACAGGATATCGAACAAAATTCTTCCAATTGGCGCTATGGAGCGTCAAAATCCTGAGATGATTGGAGGACTCTGCCCGTAATGCTCCAAACGTTCTCAGCTTGGTAGAGACCAGACGACCCTGCTGGCCAAGGTAGGGTTTGGCAAGCTCTAAGACAAGCAGTAGAAACTCTCGCCATTACTGTATGCCCCATTTTGTTGCGCATCATCCCATCCATGCCTTACACATCAACAACATAATGCCCACTCCCACTAACCGAAAGTGTCTCATGCTTGCCGAACCCTACCTTGGTCAGCAAGGTAGCCGGATCTCTCCCCAGGTGAGAAAGTTTGGGGCATTATGGGCAGAACTCTCCAACTATCTCCTGATTCTGACGGTCTAAGGCACCAATCGGACAGCATTTGGCACAGTATCCCTCAGGAGGGCATCCAAATTCTCTATCAGTCAGTGCCAAGCTGAATAACTGCTTGCATAAGGGCCAGAAGTTGACCAATGCGTTAATGAAGTGCTCAGTTTCTGAAGCTCTTTCCCTTCACTCAATCTTTTCTAAAATTGTAAGCATTTTCTTGTCTGTACGTCTACATTACATCTACCAATTCCCGTACCATTCGGATATTTCTTCTGTGGTGCGTCGCCCTTTTTTGTCTTACATTAGAGTGTATTTTTCTTACCATGACTTGGGTCCACTCATTCATGTCTGCATATGTCGGGTCTTGTAGTCGAACAGTATAACAGTGATTTGGATGGTTGAAGTGCGGCCTGATAGGCGGCTTGGCATCCCAATATATATATATGTATATATATATATATATATATATATATATATAAAATCGAAGGACGACAGAATGGATTGTTATCATGGGAAACTCCGGCAATGGCCACTACGACCACGTGCACACTCTTAGCCGATGGATGGCACCCACTTCGCCATTAGGAGGCGCGGCTAGCGCTGAGCTACTTGCGACCGCAATATGGCGGGACTGCAACTAGTTCAGCTGTATCTTTCCGCCGCGTCTATAGTTGGGAGACGCTGCACGGCCAATGCCAGGCAGCTGCAGTCAACGCACACCATGGACGCGTTCACAAACAGAACCATAAAAGGAGCTGCCAGCAATCCTCGGGGAGCTACACTATGTGATCAAAAGTATCCGGATACCCCCAAAAACATGTTGTTCATATTAGGTGCATAGTGCTGCCACCTACTGCCAGGTACGCCATATAAGTGACTTCAGTAGTTATTAGACATCGTGAGAGACCGGAATTGGGTGCTCCGCGGAACTCACTGACTTCGAACGTAGTCAAGTGATTGGGTGCTACTTGTTTCATACGTCTGTACGCCAGATTTCCACAGTCCTAAACATCCCTAGGTCCACTGTTTCCGATGTGATAGTGGAAACGTGAAGTGACACGTACAGCCCAAAAGCGTACAGGCCGACCTCGTCTGTTGACTGACAGAGACCACCGACAGTTGAAGACGGTCGTAATGTGTAATATAAGATATCTATCCAGACCATCACACAGGAATTCCAAACTGCATCAGGATCCACTGCAAGTAATACGACAGTTAGGTGGGAGGGGAGAAAACTTGGATTTCACGGTCGAGTGACTACTTATGAGCCACACATCATGCCGGTGAATGCCAAACGATGCCTCGCTTGGTGTGAGGAACGTGAACATTGGACGATTGCACAGTGGAAAAACGTCGTGTGCAGTGACGAATCGCGGTAGATAAAGTGGCGATCCGACGGCAGGGTGTGGGTAAGGTGAATGCCTGGTGAACGTCATCTGCCAGCTTGTAACAGTAAAATTCGGAGGCGATGGTGTTATGATGTGGTCGTGTTTGCCATGGAGGGGTCTTGCACCCCTTGTTTGTTTTGAGTGGCACTATCACAGAACAGGCCTACATTGATATTTTCAGCACTTTCTTGCTTCCCACTGTTGAAGAGCAATTCGGGGATGGCGATTGCATCTTTCAACACGATCGAGCATCTTTTCATAACACACGGCCTGTGGAGGATTGGTTACACGACAATAACATCCCTGTAATGGACTGGCCTGCACAGACTCTTGACCTGTATCCTACAGAACACCTTACGGATATTTTGGAACCCCGACGTCGTGCCAGGCCTCACCGACCGACATCGGTACCTCTCCTCAGTGCAGCACTCCGTGAAGAATGGGCTGCCATTCCCCAAGAAACCTTCCAGCACCTGACTGAAAGTATGCCTGCCTGAGTGGAATCTGTCATGAAGGCTAAGGTTGGGCCAACACCATACTGAATTTCAGCGTTACCGATGGAGGGCGCCACGAACTTGTAAGCCGTTTTCTGCCAGGTTTCCGGATACTTTTGATCACATAGTGTAAGTTGTGCGACCTTGGTCTCATTGGTTTCCAAATCCAGGACCGATGTGCACAACCTTAGACTCCACTCCGTGACATTGAATTCTGGAAGGCTGTCCAACTGTGGTCCGTCTAGGCACATAATGATACTTGTTGCTTCCCAGCGATAATATTCCACTACGAATCTCTATTCCAGACTCATCAATGATTGTACTGCTATCTAAACAGTTTCATCGACTTCTCCAAGAAGTCTACTACGACTTTGTTAACTGCAGTTGTACTGGCTTAGAGAGAAGTGTTAAGTTACTGCCATTAAACTGTTTATTATTATTTGTCTTCTTCAGGGATTGTCCTTGCTTAGTGAGCCCTTACCTGGTCGCTTTGAGGTTATCGTGAACGTGAAGCAGATTGTTTATTTGAACATTCCTTTCTCCTACATCTTCGCGATGAGGATGCTGAGGACACTCCCATTTGCCAAATAACAGTAGCCCTCTTCACGGTGCTGCCCGCATATGTTCCTGGTTTGACGAACACTCGGGTATAGTACCGTTCCTCGACTGGCCCGTTATATCACCCGACCTTAATCCCATAGACAATGTTTAGGGTAGTGAAGATCAACGCGTAAAACATAGTAGGCAACATCCCCACAGTTTGGCAGCTCTGCGGAATCTAATCTTCAATGAGTGGCTTTAGCCGGATGTGGCACACCTGGAGAAACTTGTAGACTTCTTTCATTTCCGGACTGACGCCACTGTTAAGGGTAGAGACAGTGTTGCACGGTATTAACGACTCCTAGGGTGACTAATTTTTTTTTCGGAGTGCATATGTGCGTCAGTTGTAACTGCGTTCAGTCTTATCGCATCGGAGCGAAAGTATTCAACCGCGTCATAGTCAATCAGCGAAAACTATAGACTCACGAGAGGGTAGTAGTTTGAGGTAGCTCAAGAACTAAGTGTAGATTCTGTTACCCTTGCACTGTTTTCATTGACTTGGGTGCCTTAAAATCAGATACTGAGCAACATAGCAGCAATAGATGGTGCATGCTCCCAGCCAACTGGTGTCACGAACAGACGTAATTTCAGTTGCGTGGCATACGGCTATTAAAGCAGTAAAAGTGGCAATGCAAGCTAAATTGAAGGTGAATTCTTGTGTGCGTAAGCCTTAGATCCGACGCGCTCCAAAGTTATTGGTGAAAATATGATCGGAGGACCTGTTGATATCATTGTGGCTCTAATTGTACACTGTCGTAACTAGAGAGGTAGGAAGGCTATCGCGCTAAAGAAATGGGCGCTGTATATTTCTCTTCGTGTACAAAACTGAACTGTAGTAAAAGAACGATGTAGTAACAATAAGGAATGTACAAAAAGCAGTCCGTTTCTTTTTGGAGGTTGTCATAGACGTAAGGGGCGAGTAGCATCCCCTATAAACAGACCCGTAGCCTGATGAATCAGCAACAATAAATTATTGCTGTTCACCGGCGAATGAAGTGCCATGACCCAAGCGTTGCAGATATGGTACTGCCCGCAACAGAACGTGGAACACCAAGTACATTTGCTGATTAATACAAAGATATCACACCATGTTAAATACGGCCTGAATTCACAATTAATAAACCGTTGTAACTGCTTAAAATATTCTGTACTTCCGCATTTCAATTATATGATGCACATAATCCGTATCTGTCAGCAAACCTTCGAAATTTGTAGCACGAGGTCATAGAGACGCTGAACAAAGAGAAAAGTGGCGTTACTCCACAATTTAAGGTCTAAAAACACAACGCCATGCTTGTTTTTCCGGCGTTTTCTTCACAATAAAAGAATAAGTTCTTTGTAGCTGCCAGTTATCTATATTTCCAGTGATGTAATTATCATTCGATTTCACGCTGATAACAATGGATGCACTCAACGATAATTAGTATTCACCCAAAAACAAGTATTTTAACGAAGCAGACGTCAAACTGTTTCATGTCCGAAAGTGCTCTGGAAATAAATCTAATAGACGCGATATTCGGTAACAGTGTGATTAGTATTGGATCTGTAAATAAGAATACTATATGATCCACAGTGAATCGAAGGAACACAAAGAAGTATTACAAAGCAAGATGCGTCGCCAGGACCAGTCCGAAAACCACAAGCCTTTTACAGCAAAGTAGCTCTGGAGGAATAACACCGTAACGTACAACAACATTCCGGAAAATCTGCTCCTTTGATCGGTGTACATCTGCCTTTCAGAGCTCGAATCAGCACCTTTGGTGACAAGATGATGTCTGCTTTCGAGTATATTGGCCTGTCTGAGCGAGTGTGACGATGGAAAAGATAAACGAACTGCGTTAAACAAAGCGTAATGTATACAAAGCGAATGGGCACAAAGCACTCGTTTACGAAAGGAGAGCCTTTGACTGTGTCCGCGGCTTCATATGTTGGCATTCTGAGAACCGCCACGAAACCGCCCCACTCTGGTTATTATTACACGCGAGTTGCATCAGCACAGGCGCAGAGGCTCAAATAATGTGAAGAATGAAGTGAATTAGCACGAAAGTGGACGAGATATCTCAAAGGTACTAGATAGGCAGTGAAAACGTGATAATCAAACTTCCCCGTGATGAATAGTATAGGGCGAAAAAATTTCTGCTTGTTAGTACGTTTGACCATAGTTCAGCAGTAATCGCGATGAAATCTTATTCAGAGTTATACGAGTGTGTTGATAAAACTCTCTCTCTCTCTCTCTCTCTCTCTCTCTCTCTCTCTCTCTCTCTATATATATATATATATATATATATATATATATATATATATATATAGAGAGAGAGAGAGAGAGAGAGAGAGAGAGAGAGAGAGGAGAATAATATATATATATATTATTGGTGTTTTGCCCTTAAAGAGCGCATTTGGACTAAACTACATGGCTAGTTCCTTTTGCTGCCTTCCTTGCTGCCCAAACTTCCCTCATTCGCTCGCTGTGTTTCTGTTTCCGGTCCTCTGTCCATGCTTCTTGTCGGCTTTGTGTCTTCGGATTTATCTTAATTGCCTTTGTGGTTGCCCATATTTCTTTCATCTTCCGGCTGTGATCTTGCTTGCGTTCTTCGGTCCATTTTACGCCTGTTCGTTTGTCACATTGTATCTCATGTAGTTTACTTTTCTTAATGATGTTTCTGAATTTTATTCTGTCGTTTATTGTGTCTGTTGTTATGCAGAGTTGGTTCAGGTCGTTTTTTGCCTCTGCCACCCATTTGTTGTGTCTAGTGGTTACCCAGTCAAAGACCTGTTTGGTCAGTCTGTGTGATGGCATTCTGTATAGGTGTCCATAGAACTGTAGTCGGCGTTTTCTAATCTTTTCTGTGATTGTCTCCGTATGTATAGTTCCTCTGTAGGTTTCTTGATCCATATTCCATCGTTGTTAGTTGCGCCAAATATTTTCCTAAGTATTTTCCGTTCTACATTTTCTAGTTGCCTTTCTCGCCCCGTCTCTCTCTCTCACTTTCCCCTTCTCATCCACACACGCTCACACACACACACACACACACACACACACACACACACACACACAGATGCACTCACAGCACAATACTGCACGTAGCGATGGTCACATTTTGCTTCAATAGTAACACAGTATACGGCAGTCCGACCTGCATAGTGCTTAAGGCGTTGCCTCTCAATGTGACACAGCTTCATATACAAATGAATGTTTATGTTATTGACATTATGAACTGTAATAAAAACGTTTCGACGCTAATTGCTACGAAATTTCTCGCTCTCTTTCTGTAAAAGTGTCTACGATTAGTAGTGCGTAAATACCCAGATCGTTCAAAATTAGTTGGAGAAGACTTTAACGTACCGAGTATAGGCTCGGATGTCTGTGGATTCATTGTGGGGCAGACAGTTGTGCGAAGTACTTCTGAACGCGTTTCCTAAAAACTGTGTTGAGCAGCTAGTTCGGCAGCTCACACGAAATGGAAATATCGCAGACTTTGTAGCTACAAACAGGACGGAACTTTTCGACAACTTCAGTATAGAAACGAGATTAGCGATCATGATGTCACTATAGCAGCTATGGTTATGAAAGTCAATAAGGCTAGGAAAATGTTTCTTCCAGAAAGAGCAGTTGTTAGCATCTCATTTAGACAGTGAATTGACATCACTTACTTCCAGTAAGATGGACGTAGAGGAATTATGGGCAAATTCTAAGCGGATGGTTAATCGTCGTCTGGAGAATTATGTGACTATCATGTGGATTAAGGATGGAAAATCCCACCATGGTTTAATTACAAAATTCGGAAAACATCGAGGAAAAAGAGGGTGTTGCAATCTCGATTCAAAACACAACGCATAAATTACGACAAGCAAAACTTTTTAGAGATTCGTGAGTCTGTGAAAAGATCTATGGGCAAACCATAGAACAACTACCATCGTCACGCGACTGCTACGGTCGCAGGTTCGAATCCTGCCTCGGTAATGGATGTGTGTGTGGTGTCACCGCCAGACACCACACTTGCTAGGTAGTAGCTTTAAATCGGCCGCGGTCCATTAGTACATGTCGGACCCGCGTGTCGCCACTGTCAGTACTTGCAGACCTAGCGCCACCACATGGCAGGTCTAGAAAGACGGACTAGCACTCGCCCAGTTGTACGACGACTTTGCTAGCGACTACACTGACGAAGCCTTTCTCTCATTTGCCGAGAGACAGTTAGAATAGCCTTCAGCTAAGTCCATGACTATGACCTAGCAAGGCGCCATTAACCGTATCTGAAGATAGTCTCACTTGTATCGTCAATAGCGATGTACCACAAGGATGCATTAAAGTTGAGTATTAACCGACGATACGTACTTTTCTTTAGTGCCTTCTAAAGTATCCTGTTCCAGACTTCACGCCAGTCGGTGTGAGTTGACGCGTGCCCCTCGGTAACCTCACCCTGTGTCTAGACTGTCTTGTCTAGACACAACAGTGTGTGATGTCCTTAGGTTAGTTAGGTTTAAGTAGTACTATGTTCTAGGAGACTGATGACCTCAGATGTTAAGTCCCATAGTGCTCAGAGCCATATGAACCATTTTTTGAACTACTATCGTCATACCTTTTTATAAGATCTGGACGAAACAAGAGACAACTCTGTTCTATGTAAAAACGCTAACTATGTCATACGCTTCAATCCAGTCACTTGTTGACTAGTTTGGTGTGGCACCTGAAGATATCAGTTCGAAAGACGAAGTTTTAAATTTTGTGTTCAAGAAATCGTCAAGTAGGAAAATCGTACAAACTTACCTCGTATGACCGTCGCAGAAACTCCCCGATGGAGTAGAGAAACAACTGAAGCAGTTGAAAGCAAATTAGTCACCAGAACCACGATTACGTTTTACAAAGAGTGCGCTACGGCACTGGCACCTTACCTTTAATTTATCGCGAATCTCTCGCCCAGCGCAAAGTCCTTAGCTACTCGAAAAAAACTCAGGTGACTGCTGTATATAAGAAGGGTAAAAGGACGGACCCGCAATATTACAAACCAATATTCCTAACACTGAATGCTGCAGAATCGTTGAACATATTCTCTGTTCGAATAGAACAAATTTTCTTGAGGCCGAGAAACTTATGTCAACGAATCAGCATGGTTTCAGAAAGCATCGTGCAAAACTCAGCTGGTCCTTTTTGTCACGTGATATATTCCGAAATGTGGATAAAGGGCAAAAGTTAGATTTATATTTCAAAATTTCCGGAAAGCATTTGACACGGTGGCCCAATGTCGGAGGTACGGTCGTGTGGAACAGGTTCGCTGGTATGTGACTGGCTAGAAGACTTCGTAAGTTATACACTAAAGAGCCGAAGAAACTGGTCCACCTGCCTAATATCGTGTATGGCCCCGCGAGCACGCTGAATTGCCGCAACACGACGTGGCATGGACTCGACTAATGTCTGAAATAGAGGGGACTGACAGCATGAATCGTGCATGGATGTCAATAAATCCGTAAGAATATGATGGGGTCGAGATCTCTTCTGAACATCACGTTGCATGGCATCCCACATATGCTCAATAATGTTCATGTCTTGGGAGTTTGGTGGCCAATGGAAGTATTTAAATTCAGAAGAGTGTTCCTGGAGCCACTCTGTAGCAGTTCCGGACGTGTGGGGTGTCCCATTGTCATGCTGAAATTACCCAAGTCCGTCGCAATGCAAAATGGACATGAATGGATGCAGGTGGTCAGACAGAATGCTGACGTGTAGAGTCCATGGATTCACGAGGTTGTCTCCATACCCATACACGTCCATCCGATCGATACAATTTGAAATGAGACTCGTCCGACCAGGCAACATGTTTCCAGTCATCAACAATCCAATGTCGGTGTTGACGGGGGCAGGCAAGGAGTAAAGATTCTCTTCCGTCATCGTTGGTCCCATTCTTGGAGGATCTTTTTTCTGGTCTCAGCGATTTCGGAGATTTTATGTTTTACCGGATTCCTGATGTTCACGGTACGCTCATTGACATGGTCTTACAGGATAATCCCCACTTCATCTGTACCTCGGAGATGCTGTGTCCCATCCCTTGTGCGCCGATTATAACACCACGTTCAAGCTCACTTAAATCTTGATAACCTGTCATTGTGGCAACAGTAACCAATGTAACAACTGCAACAGACACTTGTTGTCTTATATAGGCATTGCCGGCCGCAGCGCCATATACTACGTGTTTACATATCTCTGTATTTGAATTCGCATGCCTATACCAGTTTCTTTGGCGCTTTAGTGTAGAATCCAGTATGTTGTTGTCGACTTCGAGTATTCATCGGAGACAAGGGTATACTCAGGAGCGCCCAAGGAAGTGTGATAAGACTGCTGTTATTCTCTGTATGTATGAATGATTTTGAGAACAGGATGGGTAGCAATCTGCTGTTGTTTGCTGACGACACTGTGATTTTCGTTAAGGTGTCCAAGTTCAGTGACTGTAGGAGGATACAAAATTCCTTAGAGAAAATTCCAGTTGGTGTGACGAATGGCAGCTTACTCTAAATGTAGAGAAATGTAAGTTAATGCAGATGAGTAGCGGCGGAGGTTCGAATCCTCCCTCGGGCATGGGTGTGTATGTTTGTCCTTAGGATAATTTAGGTTAAGTAGTGTGTAAGCTTAGGGACTGAATTTAGCAGTTAAGTCCCATAAGATTTCACACACATTTGAACATTTTTGCAGATGAGTAGAAAAATAACATCTCGACGTTCGGATACAGCATTAGTAGTGTGGTACTTGACACTGTCACGTCGCCGGCCGGGGTGGCCGAGCGGTTCTAGACGCTACAGTCTGGAACCGCGCGACCGCTACGGTCGCAGGTGCGAATCCTGCCTCGGGCATGGATGTGTGTGATGCCCTGAGGGTTCGTTACGTTTAAGTAGTTCTAAGTTCTAGGGGACTGATGACCTCAGAAGTTAAGTCCCATAGTGCTCAAAGCCATTTGAAAACTTTTTTGAACTGTCACGTCGTTTAAAACTTTGGGCGGCGGCCGGTGTGGCCACGCGGTTGGAGGCGCTTCAGACTGGAACCGCGCTGCTGCTACGGTCGCAGGTTCGAATCCTACCTCGGGCATAGATGTGTGTGATGTCCTTAGGTTAACCAGGTTTAAGTAGTTCTAATTTCTAGGGGCCTGATGACCTCAGATATTAAGTCCCATAGTGCTCAGAACCATTTGAACCATTATTTTCAAAACTCTGGGCATGAAGTTGCAAAGCGATATGAAATGGAATGATCATGTGAGGATTATGATTGAGAAGGTGAATGGTCGACTTCGGTTTATTGGGAGAATTTTAGAAAAGTAGAAAAGTGTGGTTCGTCTGTAAAGAAGACATCATGTAGGACTCTAATGCGACCTATTCTTGAGTACTCCGTATCAGGTCAGATTGAAAGAAAACATTGAAGCAATTTAAAGTCTGACTGCCCTTTTTTATTTTTTTACCTGTAGGTTCGAACAACACACTAACATTACAGATTATAGAGATGTTTCGGGCACTCAAATGGAGAATCTGAAGGGAAGGCGAAGTTTATTTCGAGGATCACTTCTGAGAAAATTTAGAGAGCCGCCATTTGACTGACTGCAGAACGATTCTTCTGTCACTGCAGAACGATTCTTCTACCGCCAACATACTTTGCCCTTAATGATGACGAAGACAAGAGACGCGAAATTAGGACACATACGCAGGTATATACTCGTGTGTAGTCGTTTTTCCCCTGCGCTGTTTAAGAGTGGAACGGGAAAGGAAATGGCTTGTAGTTTCAGAGGGTACCCTCCGCCAAGCATATTACGGTGGTTTGTAGAGTACTTCTGTAACTGTAGACGTAAAATGTGAAGTGACACAGTTAGAAATTACTATTATCTCGCATCTTTAACAGAATATGCTATTACTTGCCCGAAAATTGCAGAGTTCCAGCAGTTTTAGTCATCTTAAAAACCTCTTCAAACTTACGTAGAACTTGTGTCGAAGAATTTTGTTTAATGATCTACACATTAGGTTATGCGCACGTGCTTCGAGAGAAAAATCTGCACAGTTCTGCACGAAGAAACAAGGAGTATTTTCTTCCCCAGTTTATAGGCGAGCGGGGAATGAACACATCGGAGGGGGCCGGCGCAGTTGCTTTGACGAGCTCGCTCGCTTTGCAGACAAAGTTGGAGGGAACTACTTGCGCCGTCGCCGTCCCCGGATCCTCACGGCTTAGCAGAGAGTTTAAATGGGGCCGTAGCAACGACTTGGGGACAAAATCATTAAAGCGAATTTGCCTTGCTTGTGGAATCTTCGTCTTCCTGGGGGTAAGGAACCAAGTTAGGAAATTCATTTCAGTCGTTCAAGTTTAATTATATGAAAGACGCTTAACAATATATAATATCGTATGTAACAGCAATCTATTTTCTGATTTCAGGCTCCACGAATTAACAAGGATACAACCGAAATAAAAACGACTTTTTAAAATTACTTTAGTAACTTATGATTCTCGTCAGAGGAGAAACTGCGGTCAAAATTCGTATCTTACCGTTATCTCTGGCTACATTGACAAACCATTATCTTGCACGAAAACGTCTACAGTACTATTCATCGCAAGTTTTCCAGTCACTTATGGTTTCATGAGGTAAATCGGCATGACAGAAGTCCTACACGTTCGATGTTTCCACACAACAATCTGATTCAGTTATGTAGCCAACAGTATGTTTCAGATGTGTTAATAATCCTTGAGCAGTTTGAGAATATTTGCAACAGCAACTGTTGTATAATTGAAGGCCAATGAAAGAGCGTGTATTCAAACAGTCCTCGTTTCGAGACTGGACCACATACTATGTACGCGAGTGTTAGAAAAATGGCTATCACCCTGAACTCGCATTTCAGAGGTGGGGTCTTCAAATGACGAACTCCCATACACACCATGTCTACGTTTCCCATAGTTTTCTCCAAGTGATTAAGACAATTTACTGGAGTGGCACTTTTAAAATGCACGCAGCCGATTTCCTTCTGCTGCCTAGCTCTTTTCGACTTCTTGCTCTGTGTTGTCTCCAGTTACCTAATCGTCGAGGGGACATTAAACCATAAGAACCTTAAGACGACTTCCTTTGTATAAAGTGAGGAGACATCTCTAAATTGGAAAATTTTGCAAAATGTTCTCCAGTACGCATGTTTCTTATTGCTTGATTATCACGTCCCCGGGCTGAAAAATATTTATCCGATATAGAGACTCTTTCGTAACATATTTCATTCTGCAGGCAGTAGACATAATTATTTTGACCCAAGGACTCTTGTTGTCATAAAATTAGGTTTACTTGGCGTTGAAATAACTTATAAAATGTACGAAAGAAAAAAAAAAAACAAAAAAACCCGCCGAGGGTTGAAAAAGAACCAGGCTGCAATCTTCTATAATGCAACACTGTAGGAGACCGACATTTTTTTGCCAATAGCTTTAAAACCTACAATTTGATGAAGAGGGAAGATTTACACTGATTGCCAAGTATACTCATCCCTGAGAAATCTGAAATAAGTTATTACACGAACTCGTCAAGGGAAAAAGGGAGAATTACATAAAAGGTCATAGCGTAACATTGTATAATATTCATAAAAAACTTCTAACCGTTAAAAAATTCGAAATTAACATAATACATTTCCGATTACCAGTGTCGTTCATTGGAAACAATTAGATAGATGACTCTTAAAGCAGATAGGGAGTTGATACTGAATAAAAGCGTTGAATGAATGTGTCACTGCACAGAGGCACTTAAAAGTGTTTTGATGACAACTCCTACATCTACATTACTAGCGATACTGTTGAAGCAATTGTACCTACAGAAATCAAACAATAAACATTGTATCAGGCAGCAAAATTATCAAGCCAGTAACACTATATCTTGTGTAAGAAAATCAAGTTGAGAAACTAATAACTTTTAAGTGCTGTAGTGGTAAACTAAACCTTCAATACAGTGAAACGAAACAAAATAAGTATACATTTCTTTGACAAGTAGTGCTAATACTTAGCTACGTGAAGTTTTTCTGCTATTACAACAACGCTTCTTGCAGGTATGGATTGAATTAGGCGTACTACATAGATCTAAATAATTGTTCTCCATTCAGACTACAAAGTTTAATAGAAATCTGCTTTATTTCGGTGGTCTCTTCGTTTAACAGATCTGTTCAGTGCCTCCCAAATATGCTCTATCGGATTCAAATCCATACTGAAACAAGGCCACGTCAAAAATTTTGTCTTTTTCTTCCGAAGTTATTCTTGGGCACACATTGAACGGTACTTTGGATCGCTGTAATTTAGAAAAATCATATTTCATAACATATGGTAGAATACGTTTGTCTAAAATGTCCCTCTAGTCAGCGTATTTTATGATACACACTACGTGCATTAAGGGGCCCATAACTTTGATGGAGAAGCCGCTCCATACCACAACGTCTCTTCATCGATGCTACGTCCTTGGGATGTGGTAGCATGGAATGTATCTTTCACCTGTAAAACGATGAGTGTTCTGGGCCCCATGCGAATACATCAAATTAAGATTACTTTCCCGTTGTTCCATAACACTCTGGACCAGTTTTCTGCTATTCAGCTGCAGCGTTCTTTATGAAAGGCAGTTCTCTTCTTCCTACTTGCTGAACTGCCGGAAGATTTCTTGAAAGGACCGCTGCCTGTCATCACTGATTTGCTGCTGAAACTCCATAACGCTTGTTCGGATCATCCTCAGTTAGTCGCGCAGTCTTACGAGGACCTTTTATAGATTGTCTTCTTGACGTGGTTTGGTGCTCATTGTTGTTGTTGTTGTGGTCTTCAGTCCAGACATTGGTTTGATGCAGCTCTCCATGCTACTCTATCCTGCGAAAGCTCCTTCATCTCCCAGTACCTACTGCAACCTACATCCTTCTGACTATGTTTAGTGTATTCATCTCTTGGTCTTCCCCTACGATTTTTACCCTCCATGCTGCCCTCCAATACTAAATTGGTGATCCCTTGGTGCCTCAGAATAAGTCCTACCAAGCGATCCTTTCTCCTAGTCAAGTTGTGCCACAAATTTCTCTTCTCCCCAATTCTATTCAATAACCCCTAATTACTGATGTGATCTACCCATCTAATCTTCAGCATTCTTCTGTAGCACCACATTTCGAAAGCCTCTATTCTCTTCTTGTCTAAACTATTTATCGTCCACGTTCCATTTCCATGCATGGATGGCTACACTCCATACAAATACTTTCGGAAACGACTCCCTGACACTTAACTCTATACTCGATGCTAACAAATTTCTCTTCTTCAGAAACGATTTCCTTACCATTGCCAGTCTACATTTTATATCCTCTCTACTTCGACCATCATCAGCTATTTTGCTCCCCAAATATCAAAACTCATTTACTACCTTAAGCGTCTCATTTCCTAATCTAATTCCCTCAGCATCGCCCGATTTAATTCGACTACATTCCGTTATCCGTGTTTTGCTTTTGTTGATGTTCACCTTATATCTTCCTTTCAAGACACTGTCCATTCCGCTCAACTGCTCTTCCAAGTCCTTTGCTCTCTCTGACAGAATTACAATGTCATCGGTGAATCTCAAACTTTTTATTTCTTCTCCATGGATTTTAATTCCTACTCCACATTTTTCTTTTGTTTCCTTTACTGCTTGCTCAATATACAGATTGAATAACATCGGGGATAGGTTACAACCCTGTCTCACTCCCTTCCCAACCACTGCTTCCCTTTCGTGCCCCTCGACTCATAACTGCCATCTGGATTCTGTTCAAATTGTAAATAGCCTTTCGTTCCATGTATTTGACCCCTGCCACCTTCATAATTTGAAAGAGAGCATTGCAGTCAACATTTTCTAAGTCTACAAATGCTAGAAACGTAGGTTTGCCTTTCCTTAATCTATTTTCTAAGATACGTCGTAGGGTCTGCATTGCCTCACGTGTTCCAACATTTCTACGGAATCCAAACTGATCTTCCCCGAGGTCGGCTTCTACCAGTTTTTCTATTCGTTTGTAAATAATTCGTGTTAGTATTTTGCAGCTGTAGCTTATTAAACTGACAGTTCGATAATTTTCACATCTGTCACCATCTGCTTTCCTTGGGAACTTAGTTGTTATATTCTTCTTGAAGTCTGTCTCAACATCTTGTTCACCAGATGTTAGAGTTTGTTGGCCATATGATCACAAATTTTAGAAATTTTATTCGAAGCCGAAACCAGCTGTCTAGATTTTCTAAAACTGCAGCCTGGTTCAAATGGTTCAAATGGCTCTGAGCACTATGCGACTTAACTTCTGAGCTCATCAGTCGCCTAGAACTTAGAACTAATTAAACCTAACTAATTTAAGGAGATCACACACATCCATGCCAGAGGCAGGATTCGAACCTGCGACCGTAGCGGTCGCTCGGCTCCAGACTGTAGCGCCTAGAACCACACGGCCACTCCGGCCGGCACTGCAGCCTGTGTTTTGCCTTCTTTCAAAGTATGTAGGCCTATTACTGCCGCCCTCAAAATTGTGGAATATTCTTTGCGTTTCGGTGGTGGCGTAATTCTCTATTAACGACTTCATATTTTCCTGGAAAAGACAACAATTTACTTTTAAGAAACGGTGGAGAAACAGAGGATTTAAAACGACCGATTCCACGAAACACTCTTTCCCAGATTTCTCCAGGGTTTCCATTATACACTCCTGGAAATTGAAATAAGAACACCGTGAATTCATTGTCCCAGGAAGGGGAAACTTTATTGACACATTCCTGGGGTCAGATACATCACATGATCACACTGACAGAACCACAGGCACATAGACACAGGCAACAGAGCATGCACAATGTCGGCACTAGTACAGTGTATATCCACCTTTCGCAGCAATGCAGGCTGCTATTCTCCCATGGAGACGATCGTAGAGATGCTGGATGTAGTCCTGTGGAACGGCTTGCCATGCCATTTCCACCTGGCGCCTCAGTTGGACCAGCGTTCGTGCTGGACGTGCAGACCGCGTGAGACGACGCTTCATCCAGTCCCAAACATGCTCAATGGGGGACAGATCCGGAGATCTTGCTGGCCAGGGTAGTTGACTTACAACTTCTAGAGCACGTTGGGTGGCACGGGATACATGCGGACGTGCATTGTCCTGTTGGAACAGCAAGTTCCCTTGCCGGTCTAGGAATGGTAGAACGATGGGTTCGATGACGGTTTGGATGTACCGTGCACTATTCAGTGTCCCCTCGACGATCACCAGTGGTGTACGGCCAGTGTAGGAGATCGCTCCCCACACCATGATGCCGGGTGTTGGCCCTGTGTGCCTCGGTCGTATGCAGTCCTGATTGTGGCGCTCACGTGCACGGCGCCAAACACGCATACGACCATCATTCGCACCAAGGCAGAAGCGACTCTCATCGCTGAAGACGACACGTCTCCATTCGTCCCTCCATTCACGCCTGTCGCGACACCACTGGAGGCGGGCTGCACGATGTTGGGGCGTGAGCGGAAGACGGCCTAACGGTGTGCGGGACCGTAGCCCAGCTTCATGGAGACGGTTGCGAATGGTCCTCGCCGATACCCCAGGAGCAACAGTGTCCCTAATTTGCTGGGAAGTGGCGGTGCGGTCCCCTACGGTACTGCGTAGGATCCTACGGTCTTGGCGTGCATCCGTGCGTCGCTGCGGTCCGGTCCCAGGTCGACGGGCACGTGCACCTTCCGCCGACCACTGGCGACAACATCGATGTACTGTGGAGACCTCACGCCCCACGTGTTGAGCAATTCAGCGGTACGTCCACCCGGCCTCCCGCATGCCCACAATACGCCCTCGCTCAAAGTCCGTCAACTGCACATACGGTTCACGTCCACGCTGTCGCGGCATGCTACCAGTGTTAAAGACTGCGATGGAGCTCCGTATGCCACGGCAAACTGGCTGACACTGACGGCGGCGGTGCACAAATGCTGCGCAGCTAGCGCCATTCGACGGCCAACACCGCGGTTCCTGGTGTGTCCGCTGTGCCGTGCGTGTGATCATTGCTTGTACAGCCCTCTCGCAGTGTCCGGAGCAAGTATGGTGGGTCTGACACACCGGTGTCAGTGTGTTCTTTTTTCCATTTCCAGGAGTGTACCTCTGGCCGCCTGGCTGTTACCGGTTACCCTTTTTCGGTACTGAGTTAATTTTTGCGCTGTTTCAGTTGCTTTTCGATTATTTATTCATACTTCACATGTAGATATTCACTGATCATTTTGTTTCCAAACAAAATCTGCAATGTTTAAAATTCATCCCAGTTGAAAAACTTAATCTGTTTATGCGATTTAGAGCAGGTTTTTGTGTTTGTTTTCATTTTTGAACTAGATCATATTCTTCTGACATCTAGGCGTGCATAATTGAAATTAGTATTTATGACCTATTTTCAGCATTTCCTTTAGAGGCACGTAGGCATTATCCCTGGGGTAACATTAATTTGGGTTGTTTCGTGATATTCGTGCATTGGAATCAGAAAACATTTCATCGATTTGTGTACAGGTTTTTGACAAGAACTGCAGCGATCTCTGCTGCAACAGATGAAACAAATGTCGAAGCTTCGAAATCAATGTGGCTATCTGTATACTGGTGACAATGAGAGATTAAACAACCCAATTTCAGCTTCAAAAGAACTCACTGATTGCCTAAATGTAAGCTCTTTTACTGAGAAACATCGGAGCACTTAAAGCAGAAAAAACTGAGATTAAAACGACAAAACTGAAGCTCTGTTAAATAAAGACAGTAAGACGAGAACTATACACAGTGCTAGAGTATATTTTAAAAGTAGTTCAAATTGTAGTCATTCTGTTTTAATATACCTCGTTACAGCAAGTCTAACTTTGGTTGAAAGAAAAGTAGTGCACAGTCATACAGTGGTTGCACCCAACACTGATCCACTTAGACTGACACTGGTGGCACTAAGAATCATTTCAAGATCTGTTTACAATGTTCAAGGTTGAAAAACAGTCACGCCTGTCGACAACGTTCAGTATCGAAAAATTGTCCCACACAAATGCGCTCTTCCTTATTGAAGCGAACCGGAACAGCACACAGAAATGTGTTTGGAGAAATAATGTCGTGTCAAGCCCAACAGCAAACGCAATTCAAAGGCTGCTCGTAGAAAGCTGACGTAAATACCATGTTAAACAAGAGAAACTGTATGGTCCTCCATGACAGTTTCACGTTTAAAAGGCAGATTTAACATCGGTAGGAAAAAACAAACACGAGACAGGACGTGAAAGCTGACATTCCAGTTAGCTGAGCTAATCTGTTCCATACGGTGGAAAGTGCGCCGAACGTATTACCCTTCTGTGACTGAGTATGGAAGTCAGCATACGCAACAACTGACACCTGGATGTAGCTTATTTACTGGAGAAATCCATGTAATATTATTACACCTGGAAGATCTTCTGTTAAAAATATGGTTTCAAGGCCGCAAGGGCAGACTTCCAGGCCTCCAATCCCCTGCCTCGTCTCAGTTCCTCAACTCAGTATATACAAGGTGTTACAAAAAGGTACGGCCAAACTTTCAGGAAACATTCCTCATACACAAAGAAAGAAAATATGTTATGGAGGAGGAGGAGGAGATTAGTGTTTAACGTTTAACGTCCCGTCGACAACGAGGTCATTAGAGACGGAGCGAAATGTGTTATGTGTACACGTGTGCGGAAACGCTGACTTTCCATGTTAGAGCTCATTTTATTACTGCTCTTCAAATCACATTAATCATGGAATGGAAACACACAGCAACAGAACGTACCAGCGTGACTTGAAACACTTTGTTACAGGAAATGTTCAAAATGTTCTCCGTTAGCGAGGATACATGCATCCACACTCCGTTGCATGGAATCCCTGATGCAGCCCAGGAGAATGGCGTATTGTATCACAGCCGTCTACAATACGAGCACGAAGAGTCTCTACATTTGGTACCGGGGTTGCGTAGACAAGAGCTTTCAAACGCCCCCATAAATGAAAGTAAAGGGTTGAGGTCAGGAGAGCGTAGGCCATGGAACTGGTCCGCCTCTACCAATCCATCGGTCACCGTATCTGTTGTTGAGAAGCGTACGAACACCTCGACTGAAAAGTGCAGGAGCTCCATCGTGCATGAACCACAGGTTGTGTCGTACTTGTAAAGACACATGTTCTAGCAACAGAGGTAGAGTATCCCATATGAAATCATGGCGGTGAATCGAGGAAGTACAGTACATACTGACGAAACTAAACTGAGCTCTAACATGGAAATTAAGCGTTTCCGGACACATGTCCACATAACATCATTTCTTTATTTGTGTGTGAGGAATGTTTCCTGAAATTTTGGCCGTACCTTTTTGTAACACCCTGTATATTAAAACTGGCATACATACTGATGTTACTTTTTGTATCCCCTACGAACAGATGCCATGTGAACCGAGTGTTTTGCCACTTTTATACTGGTTACCGCTACTGCTACTTCTTCCTGAACAAACGGAGTTAGGAAATAGCTGTTAGTGCACTCCGATCTCATCTTGCTAAGGATTACTGCTAGCCTGTTGATGGTTGCTGTGTCTGAGGAGTCATCTGGCAAGAGAGTGTTCAGTAAATATTCGGCCGAGTCTTTCTAGCATTTTATCATTGTTTCATCGGTATCGGGAAGTATGGAAAGGATTGTGGGAGATTTTATCTAGTCGATAAGAAGTTTGTACAACTGGTACTCTAAATCACGTTTCGGTTGCACATTCAGAAAACGCCCCCAGGGCTTCTTCCTAATTTTCGTCCCATCCACTGAGCTCTGGTAATTCCTCTATGGGCTACGGATCTTTGCACGGAACTCTGTAACCTATTCCAAGGTCTCTTAGAAAAACTATTTTGGTGGTAATAGTATTCCAGTTAGCTCTCTTACAATACTAGCCTTCCACTTCTCTACCGCCTTCACTTTTTCAAGAGTTTTTGCTTCTTGTTCTAATATAAAATATTATAGCATAAAGGTCGCTTGAGGTACGCACGGTCTTTAAGCCCTCGTATCATCTGTGAATGTAACGGAAGGGGAAGGGGGCAGGGGGAGGGGTGTTGAGGCTAGTGCGCTAAGTACCCTGTTCCACACACGGTACCGTGGCTTTGAGAATGAAAATTTAAGTACTTTTGCGAAGCAATCCTAAAAATTAGGATAGTCATTAACGTCTCATAGGCTTCAGGGCATGGAAGGGACGGGAAGGCCGAGCAACGATTCCGGACGTGGACTTTCGACAGACCCATTTCAGAATTTGGGTGAAGTTATCTAGGGAAAGCAAAGGAAACTTACGGCAGAATGGATGGATAGGAATTTGCACCCTTCTTCTCTCTTACATAAGTCCAATAACATCACCACTGCTCCATTTAGATAGGTAGAAACCATTCATTGATCGAGCTACAACAAACAAGGTTGCGTTATTGTTATGCTGTCCCTACCATCCGTTTTCGACACCCTACGGATTAATATAGTGTGACGCTAACGTCTTGGGCAAAAATGAGACAGACAAGAGAGGCGTCAGTAATGACAGCTTTGAGATACGAAATCAAAAGTTATGAAATATCACCCTTAAGCTATACGATCTGGAAGAATGAGGATTCTATTTATTGACACCATTCTCGAATGATGGAAAATTGTGCATTCTAAACATGGTGGGTCTGATGACAGCCCAGAAGGCAACGTTATTAGTGCCAAAGACGCACCCTTCGGTGACTTCCATGATGCGCCAGATTGTCAACATCACAGTTGATTACAAAATCAGAGGTTGCCACCAAGAAAATCATACAGAGTACGATGGGCACTCTAAGCATAAGCACAGTCCAGACAGCACACGAGATCGCGACGTAAGCGAATAGACGGTGAAAGCACAGTTGAATGTGAGCGGTGGCGGGTTGTTGTACCTGACGTAGTGAGGTGAGGTATGTATGGACGAACTTCTGGTGATGCCGATAGGGGGTTGCCGACGTCACCTAAGTCGAAAGATATTCGTTCATTTGGCGGCGGGCGTAAATGACTGGGACGTTGACCATTTCGATTATGAAGTAATAATAACAATATTAACTGCTTCTGGCTGAATGGCTGAGTGCAAGTGTTCCTGTTGGACGTCATTTCACCTACTCTTCGCATCGTTAAGAGGCGAAGCTAACATTAAAAGCAGACTGAAACTTCCGATCTCCGACCGGTATTCGATCCCGCGACTTCACGCTTTCCAGGCAGGCGTCTTACCCCTAGACGCTTGTTTTTTTTCTGTACCAGTTTCTCTATCGTTTTTCTTCTGCCGTTTTGTGCGGGTGTCGCATGACATCTCTCAGATTCCATCGATGAAACTCTTCGAGACCGACGCTTATGAAGTAAATCATTGTCTCCAAAAAATTTTTTGCTACTAGTGACAGGCAGGATCGCTGAAGCCTGTCTTCAGCTTTTTCCCCTTTAGGAACAAGTCAGTAGTTTGCGAAATCAGAGTCAAAACCAAGTTGGACCAGCCTGATGCAATTTTGGCAGACTACTCGTTTATGTGGCACCAGGTTTCACAGAGTAAGAGCAAAATTTTGTACTCGAACTGAGTAGGTCCAGCCACGCTAAAGTAATACGTGTATGAACAGCGTCTCGCAGAATTAACGCCTAATACTACGTAAATGTTGTAGACAAACCGGATGCAATCCTATTTTATTTGAACCTACAGTAAAACAACTTCAAATGAAGATGCATGACATCGGTATATTTAACCAATCGTCCTTTGTTTACAATAACGTTTCTCATTCGTGCTGAATGGAAGCTGCCACAAGCTACATTTCTGTATTGACGAAAACTGTCAACATCATTGTTGTTGAAGGATATGGTGATATGTCAGATGCAATATGTGGATGGTTCAAATGGTTCAAATGGCTCTGAGCACTATGGGACTTAACTGCTGTCGTCATCAGTCCCCTGGAACTTAGAACTACTTAAACCTAACTAACGTAAGTACATCACACACATCCATGCCCGAGGCAGGATTCGAACCTGTGACCGTAGCAGTCACGCGGTGCCAGACTGTAGCGCCTAGAACCGCTCGGCCAATCCAGCTGGCACATGTGGATGTACACGCACGTGTGCAAGAAAGTAACCAGGATCTGAGCTGAAAGGGGCGAGGGAGTGTGTAGGCTGGGCTGGGGTTGGGTAAGGGGACAGGATGGTGAGAGGAGGGGAAAGCAACTCGTATACTCCGTCAGTACAAAAAGTTCAAAGACTGCATAATAAAAACCAAAGAAAACTTTAGATGATTATTTTAATGCTTCAGGTAGTACATATAATCTCCCCCCCCCCTCCTCCTCCCCGACTTGGGTACAACACACAAAACTTTCATTTAATCATTTGAAACTGTAACAAAACCCCTTCTTTGGAATGTTGTTCAACTCGTAAGTAGGCTGTTTAGGTTTTTATGTTGGTAACGCCACGTAGTGGTCTGTATGAAAATCACTGGCTGTGCTGTATGCTATCTGTGGCTGGGTGGCATTGTTGGAATTTGCTATTGTAGTGTTGAGCAGTTGGCTGTTAACAGCGCGTAGCGTTGCGCAGTTGGAGGTGAGCCGCCAGCAGTAGTGGATTTGGGGAGAGAGATGGCGGAGTTTTGAGAGCGGATGATCTGGACGTGTGTCCATCAGAGACAGTAAATTTGTAAGACTGGATGCCATGAACTGCTATATATATTTTGGCTTTTGAACACTATTAAGGTAAATACATTGTTTGTTCTCTATCAAAATCTTTCATTTGCTAACTATGCCTATCAGTAGTTAGTGCCTTCAGTAGTTTGAATCTTTTATTTAGCTGGCAGTAGTGGCGCTCTCTGTATTGCAGTAGTTCGAGCAACGAAGATTTTTGTGAGGTAAGTGATTTGTGAAAGGCATAGGTTAATGTTAGACAGGGCCATTCTTTTGTAGGGATTATTGAAAGTCAGATTGCGTTGCGCTAAAAATATTGTGTGTCAGTTTAGTGATGATCAGAATAAGTAAAGAGAGAAATGTCTGAGTACGTTCAGTTCTGCTCAGCTGTTTGGAAATCAATTAATGTAAGAGGTTTATCAGCAAAGTAATTCGTTAATTTTTCTAGGGGACGTTTCAAACCCGCTTGTCATTCTGGCTTGAAATTCGTCACAACTTTGACATTTCGTCTGAATTTCTGCACTTTCTCGTAGGTTCGTATTGATAACACCAAGTCTCCTCATGCATGGTAATTTTTTTTTTCAGAAACATCTGTCGGCGTTTTTCAGTAAAATGGTACAACGTCAGATGCATAAATTTTTTTGGAGCCTGTGATTCAAAGGCATTCTAAGAAAATAAGAGACTGAGGTCATATTGAAACAAAGTGAACGGAAACAAAGTGAACATCAGCAAGCTAGAGTGTGTTGGCCACATTCAGAAAAGGATGGGATCAAAACTTCGACGGCTCCTGGCTATCATGATCGCCAAGAAACTGAAGGATGGAAAATCTGTATGTGAAAAAAAGAAAAAAAGAACAGAATCAGAATAACAGATGCTGCTGTAAACTATATTCTGAAGTGATATAGTCTAGAAACTAGACAGAATACAGCAGATGTAAAATTAATAAGAAGAGAAGTCTGGACTCTGTTTTTTCACACAGCTACAAGCAATGAGAATCCCCAACATGGGCTGTGTCTAAAAGGAGTAGGTAGTTGGGGCAAATACAGTAAAGGCAAAATAATTAAACAAAATTTCAATCAGCCTCATCATTTGTCACCTGACATAATGAACAAATTAAAACGAATGTTCCGAGACCTAGCAGATGTTAGTCTACTAAAGAAACTCCAATTCGGTGTACGGACCTACCGATATGGAACGGACTACCTAAAACTGTGTTTATGGAAATAAACACTCTTCACTTTGAAATTTATGGGGCTGTTTCACCATTCAGTCAGGGTAATACAGCAAAGTGCAAAGTTTTGCAGAAGATGCGGCTCTGAGTAGGATTAGGAACTGCAGCATTTAAACTTTGTTGAGACAAGGAACGACTCAGGTCTTCAGAGAATGCTGTAAAAATCTATTCAATGATGGCTAGACAGCTTAGGAGGCCCATAAATAGGCAGCTGTTCGACAATTCTGATGATACTACGGAGCAGGCATGCATTGAAGTAAAAGCTTTAGGTTCATTCATCGTAACATTACGTTCTCTGCATATAAGGAATATTTTCTCAGAGTCTATTTATAGTAGAAAGATGAAGCTTTCGTGAGTTGTTCCTTAAGGCCTTCTAATATATCTGGATTAAAAAATTTGTGAAACTATTTTGTATTAACGGATTTGAATTTTAAAATATTTGATAGATGTATAACTTTTTAGACTAAAAAATAATAAATCATCTCAAAAACTAAACTTTCTTTTTCCAGAATGATTAATTCATTAGAAAAGCAGAACATTTGTCGGCGTTCCGTTTTAAAATTAAGGGTATAGTCCCAATCACTCATGAGAAAATGTTTTTGGCTCAATTTAATACGGCAAGTATAGGGCATTCCGCACACCCTTAAGACGCTGCAGGCGTACACGTCTCTTTTTTTTTCTGGAGTCGAGGAGTGCGAG
Organism: Schistocerca cancellata; assembly: GCF_023864275.1. Lineage (NCBI taxonomy): Eukaryota > Metazoa > Arthropoda > Insecta > Orthoptera > Acrididae > Schistocerca > Schistocerca cancellata. Next base: position 851,278,830 of record NC_064626.1, read on the forward strand.
ACCAACTTTGCATACGCTTTTCTCTTCTTCAGAACGTTCTGGGGAATATCTTGAACAACTGATTTAGAGATGTTGTCGCCATTGCTGTTTGTGACACGTCCACTGGTTAGCATTGCCTGTTCAGAATTGACTGGTCGAATACACATCTGTTGTTTACAGCTGGTAGTTAAAACTGCCAATGTAGCTTCCGCGCTGATGTCTCTTAACCTCCATGAATAAAGTGGGTTTTCTGACTTTTTCGACGGACTGTGCATGTCCGCAGTGAATGTGAAAACAGTTTCAAGATTTCACGACAAACGGTTCTGTATGCATTTCCCACAAGTCTCTATCCATTACCTGCTCCACTTCCCTTGAAACTGTTGATAAACAGATTCATCTGTCAGCGTGGCGGGCCGCTATGCGAGTTCGTTTTGTGAAAATCATGATTACTTCCTAAGGGATGTGTAGTGATTAGCAAATTGGCGAGGAAAAGAGAGGGACTGGTTGAGCAGCCTGGTCGTATACGGAGTAACGTATTCCTCTATTGGGCACTGACCTCACCTGGGTAAAAATAAAGTACAATATATCTCTCACACCTATGCCTTATTCGTCACTACCAGTTTTAGAAAGAACTGGTTTATTCAGAGTACTTAAAAGGCGAGCAGCTCGCTCTTAAATAGGAAGGTGACTTGTTTCAGTGTTTTTACGCGTCCATTTTTGCGGTGGTAGTACGTGCTTACTGCAAAGCGTTTACATCAACAATTCACACTGCCTCACATATCCCTACACATCCGATTTATTTACTATGGCTTTCGGTGGATGAGATCATCGCCTACGTCAACTTCCAGCAGACGACAAGCACTCGCAATGTTATTAACTAATTGCTTTCTGTTTTTGGTTAAAGTGATATATTTCATCTACATTTACGCTGCTGCATTGTTTTTACTGATGAAAGTAAATACACGCTGGGCAGTTTTTTTCCTGTCATTTCATGAAGCAAACACCGTGCAGTGATGTTTAATTATACGTAACATTTTGAACCATCGACCATCAGCCTCACGCGATGTCACAATTATTTAAATAACTGGAGTACAAACGAGAGAAGGCCCGCTGTTTACAGAACACTCAGGGATTACGAGGCTATCGTGTCTCTAATTTCTATCGGTTCTCAAAGCTGCCCATGTTAATTCTTCTTAAGTAGCACAGCAAATGATATAATGGCCGTGTAAACAACTCGTTAGCAGAAAGAAGGGCGTGGCTGACACTTGTTTCGATGCACCCACGCACTCGTAATAATTCTTGAGCAGTCAAGGTAGCTATACCCTCGTTGCGCTGTAATATGCACTACTGCACAGTCATTTTGGTTTCTGGTTTTCGAAGATATGTTTGTCACCGCAGTTTATACGATCATGTAAAGAGAACTAGTAACATGCCAATCGCAAGGCAGTTCAACACTGTAATGGGATTAATTCGAAACATTTCGACAGAGACTGAAGGAACAAAGTTTTTGTTGCTTAGCAATTGATCAGGTGAAGATATTAAGCTCTTCTGTTCCACTGGCATTTCTCGTGGCTAGTGGGATACAGGTTAGCACAGCGTTTGTAGTCTAATTGTGGACGCAGACTATGCAACTATTTTTTCCCGAGATGGAATTTGCGATACTAGCTATCAGCTCTGATCAGTGGTTGCTATGACGTCACTACTTAGTGCGCATTCCGAACTGTATTCTTTTAGTGCAATTCCTTTAAATATTTTCGCCCGTTCTAAAGAAACTAGTTTTTAAATCTCTATTGTGTCTAAGAAAGAAAATACTGTCTCTTCTACTTTGGACGAAATTTAATCTTTAGTTGATTTATCAGTCTTTCACCTATAACATAAGTACTTACTTTCCTGTTAATTCGTATCATGTATCGTGGTCTCCACTACAGTTTTACAGGTTTTTCCATGATACTAGTTTCATTTTACGAGTAAATCCGGTGGCCGTTTCGAAATACTCCGAATTCATAGATATATTCGTAACTGTGTACGGCAATCACCATCTGAACTAATAGCTGAAGTGCGTTTTCTGACGCTAACTTCATTTTAGCCACAATTAATATATTTTAAGGTCGTACTCCGTGCCACGGTATCAATTATAGCAGCACAGATTTTTTATGATATCGGGATTTATTTATTTTATTTATTTATTTATTGCCAAATTATAGACCTGTTACCTGATGTTTAAAGCAGGTCGTACATCTTACAATTTTCGTTTTTCATCTTTTTACAGTTTTCTATTCTTTTGTTTTATCTACAACATTTGCAAAGAATGATACTTTTCAAAATAACAATAATTTAAGGTTGAAATATAAATAAAATTTTGTTGTTTTTAAGAAGAATATAAGAAGAAGAAGATCGGGATTCGATTCATATTCTTTCCGAAAAAAATTTCTTCTATTATAAAAGCATCGTAGTTTTAAACATAGAAAGCACTGCATAAAATACGTGGCCAAGGATATGATGTTATATTAGCCGTGTTGTTTACGACATCCGACGGATGTTCACCACGGACCTGGGAAAAGATGAGGTGGCAATTCCACTTTATCACTCTTATCCTTCTTTCATATTTGCGATATTATGTAATATTTACTATTGAACAAGCATATTCTCAACGCGCTTCCGGGCATCCTGATTTAGGCTTTCCGTGATTTCCCTAAATCGTTTCAGGCAAATGCTGGGGTGGTTCTTTTGAATGGACACGGCGACCTCCTTACCCATCCTTACCTAATCCGATGCGACTGGTGACCTCTGTGTTTGGTTCCCTCTGTAAGTTGGCTGCTTCTGTGTTGGCAGCGCTGAGTAGCGCTTTGCATTGGATCTCTGACTGCGCTTTCTTTGTAAGAGACCGTGTGGCTGGTTGGACCCGTTGTAGGAAGTTAATCGCCAGTAGTTTTGGGCAGTTGGTAGTTAGTCGCCAGCAGTGAAGGAAGTACTGTTGGGCAGTTGGAGGTGAACAGCCACCAGTGATGGATGTCAGATGTGAGAAGTTATCATTGATGGAGGATACAGGTCTGAAGTGTTAGCGTAGGCTACCGATCTGTATATGTTCGACTTGGAGATGGAATATTATTCATGATTATATACCTTTGTACTAGATGTCAATGACGATTTATATTCGTGTTTGAACTGGATGTCACATTATCAAGGTAAAAAATACATTATTTGGTTTTCAACAAAATCTTTCGTTTGCTTACCACACGCCTATTACAGGTTAGTGGCTTTAGTAGTTACAATCTTTTATTTAGCTGGCAGTACTGACGCTCGCTGTATTGCAGTAGTTCGCGTAATGAAGATTTCTGTGAGGTAAGTGCTTAATGAAATGTATAGGTTATTGTCAGGATTGCTTCTTATTCAGGGCCATTCTCTTGTAGTAATTATTTGAAGTCCAGTTGTTTTTTTTTTTTTATTTTTTATTTTTTTTTTTTTTTTGAGCCATCAGATTGCGTTGCGCTAGAATATTGTGGATCAGTGTTGACATGCTAAGAAAAAGTAAAGAGAAAGTACGTTCAGTTTTACTCAGCTGTTTCAGAATCAAATAACGTAGAAGATTCAACTTCTCAGTCATTCAGCAGTGTTTGAGTGCAGATTCTCACATTTAAATAAAGAAGTTTCACCTCTCCTAATTCAACCAGTCGACCAACCAAGTTTATTCTTTCGATGTTTCAATTTTAATGAGCAAGAAAGCAATAATTTCTAGTTCAATATCATAACTGCAGTGAAAGTCTCACTTTCTACAATAACAATCGATTGCAAAGAGGTATGGATAAAAGGTAGCTTTGTGTTGTGACATAACAGACTTTCACGTTTTACCCAATGCAATAGACGCAAACAGACGTTAGTATAAGGAAATCGATGTGTAAGCTATGTGCAAATACAGGGTGTTTCAAAAATGACCGGTATATTTGAAACGGCAATACAAACTAAACGAGCAGCGATAGAAATACACCGTTTGTTGCAATATGCTTGGGACAACAGTACATTTTCAGGCAGACAAACTTTCGAAATTACAGTAGTTACAATTTTCAACAACAGATGGCGCTGCGGTCTGGGAAACTCTATAGTACGATATTTTCCACATATCCACCATGCGTAGCAATAATATGGCGTAGTCTCTGAATGAAATTACCCGAAACCTTTGACAACGTGTCTGGCGGAATGGCTTCACATGCAGATGAGATGTACTGCTTCAGCTGTTCAATTGTTTCTGGATTCTGGCGGTACACCTGGTCTTTCAAGTGTCCCCACAGAAAGAAGTCACAGGGGTTCATGTCTGGCGAATAGGGAGGCCAATCCACGCCGCCTCCTGTATGTTTCGGATAGCCCAAAGCAATCACACGATCATCGAAATATTCATTCAGGAAATTAAAGACGTCGGCCGTGCGATGTGGCAGGGCACCATCTTGCATAAACCACGAGGTGTTCGCAGTGTCGTCTAAGGCAGTTTGTACCGCCACAAATTCACGAAGAATGTCCAGATAGCGTGATGCAGTAATCGTTTCGGATCTGAAAAATGGGACAATGATTCCTTTGGAAGAAATGGCGGCCCAGACCAGTACTTTTTGAGGATGCAGGGACGATGGGACTGCAACATGGGGCTTTTCGGTTCCCCACATGCGCCAGTTCTGTTTATTGACGAAGCCGTCCAGGTAAAAATAAGCTTCGTCAGTAAACCAAATGCTGCCCACATGCATATCGCCGTTATCAATCCTGTTAGCGAATGTCTCTCGTCCAGCAATGGTAGCGGCGCTGAGGGGTTGCCGCGTTTGAATTTTATATGGATAGAGGTGTAAACTCTGGCACATGAGACGATACGTGGACGTTGGCGTCATTTGGACCGCAGCTGCAACAAGGCGAACGGAAACCCGAGGCCGCTGTCGGATCACCTGCTGCACTAGCTAAGCGTTGCCCTCTGTGGTTGCCGTACGCAGTCGCCCTACCTTTCCAGCACGTTCATCCGTCACGTTCCCAGTCCGTTGAAAGTTTTCAAACAGATCCTTTATTGTATCGCTTTTCGGTCCTTTGGTTACATTAAACCGCCGTTGAAATCTTCGTCTTGTTGCAACAACACTGTGTTCTAGGCGGTGGAATTCCAACACCAGAAAAATCCTCTGTTCTAGGGAATAAACCATGTTGTCTACAGCACACTTGCACGTTGTGAACAGCACACGCTTACAGCAGAAAGACGACGTACAGAATGGCGGACCCACAGACTGCGTTGTCTTCTATATCTTTCACATCTCTTGCAGCGCCATCTGTTGTTGAAAATTGTAACTACTGTAATTTCGAAAGTTTTTCCGCCTGAAAATGTATTGTTGTCCCAAGCATATTGCAACAAACGGTGTATTTCTATCGCTGCTCGTTCAGTTTTTATTGCCGTTTCAAATATACCGGTCATTTTTGAAACACCCTGTATCTTCATGGCTGTGGAATGAGGCATCCGTGCTCCGACTACATCCTTGCTTTGTATTGCCAACTCACACACATTGATGGGTAAGAGCGGCGTTTGTGCAGACAACCAGCAACATAGTGTGGCCAAAATGTGATTCACCCGAAGATACGACACGTTTCCATTGATCGACGGTCGAATCTCGATGGTCCCGTGCCCCATTGTAATTGACGATGTCCTTGGGAAAACATGTGAACACGTAGAGGTTGTCTGCTGCGGAGTAAAGCAATGTACGATGAACGGCGTGCTCCGAAACACTTGTGCTTGCACCGGCATTGTGCTCTTTCGGCAGAGATGCCACGGATCGCCATCTATTGTACTTTACAAAGCAGACAAGTATCCGAACCCCACGTTCTGTGAAAGCTCGTGGACGTCCAACCATCCAGCACCTAGTGGCAGTTTCACAGTTCTTCTACCTCTTTCTGTACATGCTCACTAGAGTAGCACTTGAACGTTGCCCAACTTCGCCGTTTTCGAGATACTCGTTCACAGGCTCTGCGTAATAATAGTCTGCCTTTTGTCAGTGTCGCTTACTTCAGTGGAGTTCCCAATTTGCAGTCTATATCTTCGCTAGGGCGATCTCTCGTCTGCGTCTGTTTCGTTTGCATACATTTTCTACCGCGTCACGTTCCCACGAGGTCACCAAGAGGCATCCATCGTTGTCAGGGCGACATCAATCAGCATAATTGCCGCCTTCTTAGTAGCTTTGTTTTTTTTACAGGATAAGAACAGCGGTACGGTTCAAATGGCTCTGAGCACTATGGGACTTAACATCTGTGGTCATCAGTCCCCTAGAACTTAGAACTACTTAAACCTAACTAACCTAAGGACATCACACACATCCATGCCCGAGGCAGGATTCGAACCTGCGACCGTAGCAGTCGCGCGGTTCCGGACTGAGCGCCTAGAACCGCGAGACCACCGCGGCCGGCACAGCGGTATGACTTTTTTAAATGGCACCCTGTATTCGGTACTTCATTTCCTGTCCTGAAGACCAATTAAAAATGTATCACAGTGTATCACAGTGTACAACATTATTAATTACATAATACAACACTGACGTTGACGCTCCTAGCGCTTGATGCAGGTACTCGGGGTAATGGAACACATCCACGTGCTGACGTTGACAGATGTAAACATAAGTAGAATGCACACCCGTCGTTCCGTCAACCATCGTCAGTTGAAGGGTTGTGTGAGTAGAAGGTAGAAATGCTGCTCATTTATGGGGAATGTAAATTAGCAGAACAGTAATTGCAATACTGTTTTCATATGTGCAGGTACATTTAGTACAGTAGTTTAGTCCTTTTAAATACTGTTAGTTAGAGTAGGCATATAGTAAAGGCTGTCCTTCCTACAAACTGCATCGACATAACGTTTATTTTATTGTTGTTGTTGAAGGTAGGCGAAATGCTACGCAGGTAGCGGAACTGTACAGAGAGCGATATGCTGACAAGAACCCACCTTCCCGGCGGATGTTTTCTCGTCTTGTTGCGACGCTTCAGGAAGCTGCCGAAGTTACTGTTCTCGCTTCCGTTGCTATGAATCCACTTGTGAGCACACAACATCTTGAACACGAGATCGTATTCTTACACGTCACCGGTTCTATCCTTGCCATGTACACCTACATCAAGAATTGCATGGGAATGATTTCCAGAATCGTGTATGGTTCTGTCAATGCGCAGAGCAGTAAATCCTCGCCAACCCGAACTTCTTCTCCAATGTCCTATGTAGCGATTAATGTTCCTTCTCAAACAAAGGACAGGTAAATACAAGGAACATGCATTATTGGTTCAGCGACAACTCACAATGGCTTAGACAGGTGGAACATCAGCGTCAATGGAGAGATAACGTCTGGTGTGGGATGCTTGGTACTGCAATTATTGGCTCTTATTTCATCAATGGCAGTCTAAACGGCACAGCGTATGCCAACTTCCTCAGACGAATTCTTCCTCCTCTTCTAGATGAAGTGCCGCTAAGAACCAGAATGCTTATGTGGTGTCAATACGATAGATGTCCAGCACATAAAAGTCTTGTGTGCACGTCGTGTTCTGAACCGAAGGTATCCTGCCAGATGGATTGTTCGAGGAGGAGCAGTTACTTGGACTGCTAGGTCTCTTGACTTGAATCCTCTGGACATTTTTCTTTGCGGATGCATTAAAGACGTCTATCGCGATATTCCAACTCCAGAGCGCATGCAGGGACGTATCTTGCTTGCTTTTAACTCTCTTTAGCAGGCAACACTGGAAGCACTAAATAATTCTTTCTTTAAACGAATGTGCCATTGTATCGGTTTACAGGATCACCACTTTGAGCACATTTGAGTGTTCTACTACTGGGCAATGGTACAGGAGAATCAAAGTCAATTTTGTGTTATGTTTTTACTTGGTTTTCATTTGTTTTCTGACAACTCCAGCCAGTGGACGAGTTTGTTAGACCGGGCTCAAAGTCAGTGTTGCTTTATGTATTTAATAACGTTGTGTTGCAGTGGATGGTACACTGCGATACATTTCTCAATAGCTCTTCAGGAGACGAAATGAATTACCGAATGAAAAATACAGGGTGCCACTTAAAAAAGTCATACCTCTGTTCATATCTTTGTAAAAACAAAGCTACAACGAAGTCAATCATGCTGATTGATGTCCTCCTGAGAGCTAAAGAACATTAGCTTGAAACATTTTTTAATTTGCATCTCGACAGACAGTTATTTAAGGTGGTCAAGAAAAATGGGACACTCTGTATACTGGTATATCATTTACTAAGTGAAACGGAGTCTTAACGGTACGTGGTGCTATGAAATGACAGAGAACATTCATGCCCGAACACACGCATCTGATGTGAAACTTTCTACCAAATATGAATAACTATGTAGATATCGCATTCTTAACATTCAATTTGTCACGAACTCGTCGTTGCTCAGTTCAAATGCCTTTAATTCCCATTTCTTCCTGTTATCGTTAAAAACAATGCATAGTTCCTTTCATCATTTTTACGAAAATTCACTTAAGGTTTCAAATGGAAATTTGAACTCTAAGTAGATATTTTATGTCACTGGAATCGAGAGTCGTAACACCACACACGAAAGCTGCAACATTTTGCTATCCTATGCATCTGGTATTATGTTGTTCGTAAATCACTACAAACTACTACTCACAAGTATCAAATATCTCTGTGTGCGGTTTTCAGCGTTAACTGAAAATACGGCAAATGTAGTTTAAAGAGATCTCTTGTATAATTCGCCATGAATATGCAGGAGCCGAGTAGTCATCATATTTGTATGGGTTGCAACAATCTGGCGATAGGATGAATGCATGTTTTGCGATAAAAATGTCGATATAATTTTTTCGTACTTTGATACCTTTCTGGATTATAGGAAACAACTTTAAAATGACATAGCTGACTTTGTTAATATGGTTACTATTCTTGATGCGAGTGACATTTCATACATTATTACGCTGAGAGAATGATATCTGACTAATAAATTGGTGGCGTCGGGTAACGATAAGAGCATTTTCCATTTATGTGGACATATGGTAGACGACATACACAATTTCAGACAAGAAACACAACTCATGCTTAGGTTCATTTCCCAATAACGACATGAATAAACAGTATGGGGCTAATACTTTTTGGGGTCGCTTTCGTCAGTGAACCAAAGGCAGTATTCTGTGTAGGGCAAACCACCTTTCTTCGTCTTACACTACATTTATTCACGGCAACACGGCAACATTATACGTTTGACACATGGCTCAGAGACTAGAGGAAAGAAATGCTAAATGATTCCGAGTAACACTTTACTAAAAGAGCATGTGTGGACTCCTGCATTATCTCTGGGACTTAGTTGTAAATATAAGACTTTTTTCCTTTGAAATTCTTAAAATAATACACAAATATCTATGTAGACAACGCTGTTATTGCAATGACAGCAGAAACATGAGGTCATAGGAAGAAATGTTTAGGAAAGACCAATTATTTACAGCAGTTTTCTATGGTTATCTTTAAACCTTTTCCGAAAACAAGTACAAGTTGTAAGGTGTAATATTTTTGGTTTACTTATTCTAACTTATTCTATGACTGAGGACAACTGTATAAGTGGAACTGACATGTTTAATATCGCAAAAAAACAGTTGTCAGGCTAACACATCTCATCAGCATCAAAAAGTGAAATAATTCTAAACACTACAATATTAAATATTAACTCTCAGAAGGTTAAATTATCCTGAACACGACAATATTAAAGTTTAACTAGAAGTTTCTTTACAAAATTGTTCTTACCCTTATGTTATGATGTTGGTCAATACTACAAAAATCGTCCTATTCCGGTTCAAAGTTTGGTGCTATTTTTAGGATGACAGTCAAGTCTACGGTGGATCGTTAGTTATGTGACAAATTGGGCAAAATATTATCCAAGGTCGCTCGACTTTACAGTGGACGCAAGCGCGTGAACCATCAAGTTTACACCTCTGCACGCAGTATTTACTTTAAGCTGCGATGAGCTGTCGTCCGCTAGGCCGCTCTCTTCCGCTGAAATTCCTATAAAACTAATCACACCTTTGCTAAATTTTTCAGCAGAAACTTTCCCTATGTTTCTCATTATGCGTGGGAACATGTACTCATCCCAAGTTTTAGAATGTGGTGATACAGGGTGTTTCAAAAATGACCGGTATATTTGAAACGGCAATACAAACTAAACGAGCAGCGATAGAAATACACCGTTTGTTGCAATATGCTTGGGACAACAGTACATTTTCAGGCAGACAAACTTTCGAAATTACAGTAGTTACAATTTTCAACAACAGATGGCGCTGCGGTCTGGGAAACTCTATAGTACGATATTTTCCACATATCCACCATGCATAGCCATAATATGGCGTAGTCTCTGAATGAAATTACCCGAAACCTTTGACAACGTGTCTGGCGGAATGGCTTCACATGCAGATGAGATGTACTGCTTCAGCTGTTCAATTGTTTCTGGATTCTGGCGGTACACCTGATCTTTCAAGTGTCCCCACAGAAAGAAGTCACAGGGGTTCATGTCTGGCGAATAGGGAGGCCAATCCAAGCCGCCTCCTGTATGTTTCAGATAGCCCAAAGCAATCACACGATCATCGAAATATTCATTCAGGAAATTAAAGACGTCGGCCGTGTGATGTGGCCGGGCACCATCTTGCATAAACCACGAGGTGTTCGCAGTGTCGTCTAAGGCAGTTTGTACGAAGAATGTCCAGATAGCGTGCTGCAGTAATCGTTTCGGATCTGAAAAATGGGCCAATGATTCCTTTGGAAGAAATGGCGGCCCAGACCAGTACTTTTTGAGGATGCAGGGACGATGGGACTGCAACATGGGGCTTTTCGGTTCCCCATATGCGCCAGTTCTGTTTATTGACGAAGCCGTCCAGGTAAAAATAAGCTTCGTCAGTAAACCAAATGCTGCCCACATGCATATCGCCGTCATCAATCCTGTGCACTATATCGTTAGCGAATGTCTCTCGTGCAGCAATGGTAGCGGCGCTGGGGGGTTGCCGCGTTTGAATTTTGTATGGATAGAGGTGTAAACTCTGGCGCATGAGACGATATGTGGACGTTGGCGTCATTTGGACAGCAGCTGCAACACGGCGAACGGAAACCCGAGGCCGCAGTTGGATCACCTGCTGCACTAGCTGCGCGTTGCCCTCTGTGGTTGCCGTACGCGGTCGCCCTACCTTTCCAGCACGTTCTTCTGTCACGTTCCCAGTCCGTTGAAATTTTTCAAACAGATCCTTTATTGTATCGCTTTTCGGTCCTTTGGTTACATTAAACCTCTGTTGAAAACTTCGTCTTGTTGCAACAACACTGTGTTCTAGGCGGTGGAATTCCAACACCAGAAACATCCTCTGTTCTAAGGAATAAACCATGTTGTCCACAGCACACTTGCACGTTGTGAATAGCACACGCTTACAGCAGAAAGACGACGTACAGAATGGCGCACCCACAGACTGCGTTGTCTTCTATATCTTTCACATCACTTGCAGCGCCATCTGTTGTTGAAAATTGTAACTACTGTAATTTCGAAGGTTTGTCCGCCTGAAAATGTACTGTTGTCCCAAGCACATTGCAACAAACGGTGTATTTCTATCGCTGCTTGTTTAGTTTTTATTGCCGTTTCAAATATACCGGTCATTTTTGAAACACCCTGTATACGCGCGCATGGTTGGAACAGCGTGCATATTATAATGCCCTCTCAGTTCTCGCAAGAACAATTAACTAATTGGCTCGTTCGCTTCTCCACAGTTGGAGCTAAACGATGCTGCAGCTAATTTCTAGCTGGATATCAGCCACTGTGAACGCAGTGTTCACACAAATTACTCATCTGCATCGTACAGAGCGTTATGTGCTCTGTTCTGCATTTGGTGGCAGTCCACGAAAATATCTGTCTTGTCTTACTCATAGCTGAACTGTCTCCCAAACCTGGGTTCTTCATGTCACTGCTTCTTTCGACCCATAGGAGCGTTCCTCTTATTTTGTGGAAACTCTCTCTACCAATCGCAAGGTCCCTACCATTAAACTGCGTCGAAACTTCGGCGCTTTTCTCCTTCTTACCGCGTTTCCACCAATCGGACGTTTCGTGCCCGTTGCAGACACCTAAATGCGTTCATTGACTCTCTCACTTGTGTATCACTCGCTGGACACGTGATCGAAAATGCGTCACTGGTCTTGTTTCATATCCATTTGGAATTCCGAAACGCAGTTTTTTTAAAAGCTTTCTTTTCTGTCCTGCCTCATATGGGCCGTTATATGCACTCTCCCCATCTGAGTCACCTGGTCAGTCGTTGACTTTCCGCCTGGGACACCCCTTAAATTGATGTCAGTGGTAGCCCCTGTAGCGCGACCTTGCCTCTGCATCGTCCCTCTGAATTCCAAACTAAAACTGCTTGTTTCATCTTCTGCTCGAACATACATTATAGGGACGGCGTGTTAATTACTGTCGATTGAATGTCATTCCTTTCTTCATTACACAGTGCTAGGCAAATTTGCTCATTACCGCCGAATTAAGTTAGATGCCATATTCACCTTCCAGTTGCGATGTAAGGTGCGAATCTGACCTACATTTATTCTGCGACCTTACAAAGTTATCGAGTGAAAACTTTAGTACGGTAAAATAAAAGTTGAGTTATTATCATACGACAGATTTTTACTGCAATTTTCTTTATTGCAATTTTCTTAATTTTTTCGGTTATGACACTACCTGCCATGAGTATAGAATCGGTAACCATAACTTTAGAGAAATGGTAGCCAAGTTTAAAGCTGTTGATGTGCCCATCTCAAGGAAAGCTACAGTTGAACGTTTAGGCATCAGTAAAGAAGCAAAGTTTTACAAGTAATCTGCAATGTTAGAAAGATGAGGAAACGGTGTTACTTGCTACATAGACTCTAGAAGTATTGGCATTTCTAGCGTCACTATTACCGTATTACTCGCCGTGAACTTGGCTAGTGGAACTTACCTCAAAGTTACATAATAAAGCCATGCAGGAAGTGATCTTGTCATAGACGAAAATCACAGGAAATGATACAATGTAAGCTAACGAACTACAGTTCATACGAAACTGTATTCGAATTCGAGAGGAGCATCGTCTGTGCTCTGTCTGAGTGTCGTGATTAACCACACTTTCACGTTTTCCTAAATTTCTCAATTTCGTTTTCCCTATCTAATCTGAGTTCAGACTGCCAGACACAGCAATGAATATCATGAATAGCTATATTTCCTTACGGATAATTCCGTATTATTTTGTTGCCAAGGTACTCATTCAAAGCGTAGTAAGATGTCAGTGACAGCAAAAATTTACAAATTTTTGAATTTTGACTACTATTGCAGTCACACATATAACGGAATGCCCAACAGGCAGCATGTACAAGCATTGTTTGCGAGAAAGCACAAATCCCCTTTCCTTCCACACAGTTCAAGGATGCTTGTACAAACATCAACGTTTACTTTGAATTCGAGAGGCTCGGAGGGCGTCGATTTGCCCGTTGAGGTAGGCTTTGCCGTTCTCATGCGGAAAGAGAACGGAACAAGATATGTAATTTGTTATGTAAACATCGGTTAATGAAACGAAAAATTTATTCTCACATATAGTTACTCTGTGAGGTGCAGATACTTGAGTATCGTGCAGGTACTACTCTGAGATGAAGAGGTTGGCACAGAGAGGAATTCGTCGCGGGCTACGTGCTCAGTTATTTGCTGGATGCGTTCCAACCTCTGTCTTCCCCGACAGCTTTTAATCTCTACAGCTTCCTCTAGTCTCATGGAAGTTATGCCCTGATGTCTTAACACATGCCCTATCATCCTGTTCCTTCTTCTTTGTAAGAGTTTTCTACCCATGCCTTTCTCCGCCGATTCTACGGAGTACATTCTCATCCTTATCACATAAGCCCATCTAATTTTGGACTTCCTATACTCATCTAGAAAACTACAGCATTGACTTACGTGCAGAATAATTTAAACAAGATTTATGTATGATGCGAACAGAGGCAGTTGACCGCACATAATGAAAACTGAGAAGCTGCCTACAAAAGTATTAAGAAAACGCGTTAAATTTCGATAACAAAATAAATAACAGGAGTCTAAATTCCGTCAATTTATCTAAATACCTAGGGATTACTCTTATGAAAAAATTAAAGTAGATCGATCACATAGCAGACGCTCTGAGAAAGGTGAACCAAAAACCGCTATTATTGGCAGAACACTTAAGAGATGTAACAGATCTACTACAGCGATTGCCTACACCACGCTTCTCCGTTCTCTTCTAGAGTACTGCTGCGCCCTATGGGAGCCTTACCAAGAAGGGTCGATTGAGGACATCGAAAAGGTTCAAAGAAGGATAGCTCGTTCTGTATTATCGAGAAATAGGGGAGAGAGTGACACAGATATGACACGCGCATTGGGCTTGCAGTAATTAAAGCAAATTCGTTTTCCCTTATGTCGAGATATTTTCGCGAAATTGCAAACGTTCTTCTCTGAAGCCTCTTAAGCGAATCTTATTGCTTTTGTAGCAAGCCACCATGCTGAGTCAGCAGACTAATATGTGATACTACTCAGTAGTCAACAAGTATGGAATCTTGTTGTTGATGCTACAACATACTCCGGCTTTCCAACACTTCCAAGGAACGTGATCTTTGAGGAATCCAAGCCCGAGATGCCCAGGAAATCAGGCTCTGCAGCAAGGACCAGACAGGCAGGCAACGCATCTCTTTATCGCAATTTTTTCGGTAAAAGAAAATTTTATGGTAAAATTTTTTCTGCACTTTAAGGCACACATAATAATCCAAAATGCTGTGCTTCTTAATACACCACAAGTGTAATCATCACTTTCCAGAGGCCTGGTCCTGGGTTCGAGTTCCAGTCCAGCACACGGTTATAGCCTGCCGGGAAGTTTCATAGTTATCAGTTTCCTCCCGCCTCTGTGATAAGACAGCACCTACCTGAAAGCCGCTTGTTGCACTATGCAGACGGAACTACGAGCTCTACAATTCTGCCGATTTAATCAATTTTTCTGTGGAATCTAATACAATCCCTCTCCCTCTGTACCAGGATCCAATTCATCCTATTCGATGTACGAAATCCCATGCAATAATTATGAGAGAAATTTTCGAATTTATGAAATGCTCATTTTGCAGATGTCTCTCATACGCAACTTCTGATCCTGCAATAAAGCGTTTTACTTTATTTTCGGTACTAAACTTCAAGCAATGATCGATGCTCTGCGAAGCTCCTCTTCAGTGCTGCTGGTCTCACGTGTGGGGCGCAAGCAGAGGTCGCATTTTGCAACGTTGTTCCCAGAGTTGATCGGGATCCTTTGGTTTGGAACCGAGTGCAGTCTCTCAACCAAAGGATTCGTCAACTCTGTGACGGTCCTGGTTGCTGATTTCTAGACCTGCATTATCGACTGCGTATTTATGGGACTCCTCTTGATTGGTCAAGGATGTACTACATGAAGGAAGCAGCTACCCGGGTAGAAGAGTACTTGTGGAGTGCGCATGAGAGTTTCTTAGGCTAGGTGATAGTTGGAGGTGCTCTGATGAACACTCGCCAGTCGTTACGCATGAGGGAAGCCAGACAACGTTCAACGTTCGAAACAAAGACACTTCGACTGTCAAAATTTTGTCCGCAAATTGTCGAAGTATTCGCAACAAAATTCCGAATTAACTGCCCTCCAGGGAAATTCTGTTGCCAAAATTATTCTCGGGACCGAGATCTAGTTGAAACACGAAGTGGGAAGCACGGGAAATATTTAGCGAGTCATGAAAGGTATAACGGAGATACATTAGAGGCCATAGAAAGGGTTGGAAATGAAACGACAAGTAGTGGTACAGGGCACTCTCCGCCACGCACCCGCTGTGTAAATGTGGATGTAGATGCAGAGTATACAGTTCAGTTGGAAACCATATTGTCTCTATAGAGGGCAGGAAAGAATCCGCTACCAGTCAAAATAAGAGGTTATTTTTACATGTTGTCTCTGTTGAGGTCGAAGTTGAGTGTGACAGAGACCTTATCTGGTCGCATATAACAGGTCTAGAGTAAACAAAATTCTGCTGTGGCAGTTCTATATAGACGTTCCAAGAATGTCTATGATCAGTAGCAACTAAATCATTTAAGAGGGCTATGAGAGTGTTTGTGCTAGAAAGAGCAAGTAAGCAGCTCACTTAGACAGTGAAATGGCGTTATTTAGTTCCAATACTGGTCATTAAAATTGCTACACCAAAAAGAAATGCAGATGATAAACGGGTATTCATTGGACAAATGTATTATACTAGAACTGACATGTGATTACATTTTCACGCAATTTGGGTGCATAGACCCTGAGAAATCAGTACCCAGAACAACCAACTCTGGCCGTAATAACGGCCTTGATACGCCTGGACATTGAGTCAAACACAGCTTGGATGGCGTGTACAGGTACAGCTGCCCACGCAGCTTCAACAGGATACCACAGTTCATCGAGAGTAGTGACTGGCGTATTGTGACGTGCCAGTTGCTCGACCACCATTGACTAGACGTCTTCAATCGGTGAGAGATCTGGAGAATGTGGTCGCCAGGGCAGCAATCGAACATTTTCTTTATTCAGAAAGTCCCGTACAGGACCTGCAACATGCGGTCGTGCATTATCCTGCTGAAACGTAGTGTTTCGCAGG
The DNA here is from genome assembly GCF_023864275.1 of Schistocerca cancellata. NCBI lineage: Eukaryota > Metazoa > Arthropoda > Insecta > Orthoptera > Acrididae > Schistocerca > Schistocerca cancellata. Next base: position 851,295,460 of record NC_064626.1, read on the forward strand.
GATCGAATGAAGGATAGAGCCACGGGTCGTAACACATCTGAAATGTAACATCCACTGTTCAAAGTGCCGTCAATGCGAACAAGAGGTGATCGAGACGTGTAAACAATGGCACCCCATACCATCACGCCAGGTGATACGCCATTATGGCGCTGACGAATACACGCTTCAAAAATGGTTCAAATGGCTCTGAGCACTATGCGACTTAACTTCTGAGGTCATCAGTCGCCTAGAACTTAGAACTAATTAAACCTAACTAACCTAAGGACATCACACACATCCCTGCCCGAGGCAGGATTCGAGCCTGCGACCGTAGCGGTCGCTCGACTCCAGACTGTAGCGCCTAGAACCGCACAGCCAATTAACGCTTCCAATGTGCGTTCACTGCGATGTCGCCAAACACGGATGCGACCCTCATGATGCTGTAAACACAACCTGGATTCATCCGAAAAAATGACATTTTGCCAGTCGTGCACCCAGGTTCGTCGTTGAGTACACTATTGCAGGCGCTCCTGTCTGTGATGCAGCGTCAAGGGTAACCGCAGCCATGGTCTCTGAGCTGATAGTCCATGCTGTTGCAAAAGTCGTCGAATTGTTAATGCAGATGGTTGTTGTCTTGGAAACGTCCTCATCTTTTGGCTCAGGGATCGAGACGTGGTTGCACAATCCGTTACAGCCATGCGGTTAAGATGCTTGTCATCTCGACTGCTAGAGATATGAGGCCGTTGGGATCCAGCACGGCGTTCAGTATTACGCTCCTCTCCTGAACCCACCGATTCCATATTCTGCTAACAGTCGTTGGATCTCGACCAACGCGAGCAGCAATGTCACGATACGATAAACCGCAATCGCGATAGGCTACAATCCGACCTTTATCAAAGTCGGAAACGTGATGGTACGCATTTCTCCTCCTTACACGATGCATCACAACAACGTTTCACCAGGCAGCGCCTGCTGTTTGTGATGAGAAGTCGGATGGAAACGTTCCTCATGTCAGCAAGTTGTAGGTGTCGCCACCGGCGCCAACCTTGTGTGAATGCTCTGAAAAGCTAATCATTTGCATATAACAACATCGTCTTCCTGTCGGTTAAACTTCCCGTCTGTAGCACGTCATCTTCGTGGTGTAGCAATTTTAAGGGCCAGTAGTGTAGATTAAGGATGGGAAAGACCCGCCATGGTTTAATAACGAGATTCGGAAAATGCTGAGGAAGCAGAGACTGTTGCTCTCTCGATTCAGAGCAGAACGTGCTAATGACGACAAGCAAATGTTAGTAGAGGTTCGTGCGTCTTTGAAAAGACCTATGTGCGAAGCATACAACTACCGCCACCGTCATATCTGAGCAAAAGATCTGGCTCAGAATTCGAGAAAATTCTGTGTAAAATCTTTAAGTGTGTCGAAGGCTTTCATCTAGTCACTTGGTGACCATTCTGGTTTGAGAGTTGAAGATAGCAAAACGAAAGCCGAAGTTTTAAATTTTACGTTCAAGAAATCGTTCACGGAGGAGAATTGTACGAACATACCGTTGATTGACCATCGAACAGACTCCCGGATGGACTACATAGTAATAAGCATCCTGGCGTAGAAAAACAACTGAAGGAGTTGAAAATACGTGAATAAGTCATGAGGCCTGGTTGGAATCCCAGTTCGACTTTTCAGAGAGTACTCTACGGCACTGGCCCTTAACTTGGCTTGCATTAATCGTGAATATCTTGCCCAGCGTTGAATTCCAAGCGAACGAAAGAAAGCGTAGGTGACTCCTGCGTATAAGAACAGCAAAACAACGGACCCGGAAAATTACATGCCAGTATCCTTAGCATTAGTTTGCTGCAAAATCCTGGAACATATTCATCGAATATAATAAATTTTCTTGAGGCCGAGAAGCTTATGTTCACGAATCAGCATGGTGTTGGAAAGCACAGCTCGTGCAAAAATCAGCTTGCCCTTTTCTCACATGATATACTTCAAACTATGGATCGAAGGCTACTTGCAGATACCATACAGTATTTCTAGATTTCCAGAAATAATTTGACACGGAGACCGACTGTAGGCTGTGAAAGAATGTACGAGCGTATGGAATAGGTTCTCAGATACGTGAGTGGCTCGAAGACTTCTTAAGTTGAAGAACCCACTATGTTGTCATCGACGGCAAGTGTTCATCAGAGAGAAGGGAATCGTCAGGACTACCCCAGGGAAGCGAGATAGGACCGCGGTTGTTTGTTGATGATGCTGTGGTCTACGGTGAGGTGTCGGAACTTGAGTGACTACTGGAGAATTCAGGATGACTTAGACAAAATTTGTAGTTGGTGTGACGAATGGCAGCTAGCTCTAAATGTAGAGAAATATCAGTTTACGCGGATGAGTAAGAAAAACAAACTCGTAATGTTCTGGTACAGTATTAGTAGTGTTCTGCCTGACAAAGCCACGTCCTTTAAATATCTGGGCGTGACGTTGCAAAGCGATATGAGACGGAACGAACATGTGAGGGTTTTGGTAGGGAATACGGATGGTCGACTTCGGTATCTTACATTGTGAGGTTTTAAATCATCTCCTTCAGCAGTTATTTGTGAATTACCAATAATCCAGCTTTTGATATCAGATCAGATCTGATGTTGTATACAGTATCGTGCTTTCTATTAGTTTACCAAAAAGAAATGTTGCCAGTCCACCTCCCGTCTCTCGCATAGTTTTGTTTCATGACACTTCTTCATACCATCACCAACTTCCTTCTCCTTTCATAAATACATTGTTCTCTTTGGTTTCACCTCCTTCATCTTGATCTGTCTTGTTCTCCTTCTGGACTAGCTTCTCCAATCTTCCTAGCAGTTGAGAAACGTGTCTAAATGTACTTTCGAGTCCAGAGTCAACTTCTGCTTGCCTTTCCTGCAGCAATGCCGGTTCCCAGCAGTTATGTCGTTGATATTTCGACGACTTACTTTTAAGACTAATCTTTCTCCAAGTTTGATTGAGAAACATATTGACAACCACACTGTTCAATCAGTAACTGAACCGATATTAAACAAACATCTCAATTTATACCACTGCTCGTGTGTAGCAGATTATCACAAATACAAATACTGTTCCTGAAATTAATATGATAACGCCTGTAATTAAAATCATCATCTCAGCTTATAATCAGAAAATTGTGTGTATTACTATTCAGTGTACATTTACACGTTCCAAGAAATGAATTAAAACTCATATCTGGTTTAACATGATCGCTGAATACAAGTTCAAATTATGTTCGTCTTATTTCAAAAAAATTATTAAACTAATTATGCTCACATTATCTCTAATTAATTGCTTTGGAATCTTCCTACATGTTCGTTATAGCCAAAAGCTGTCTTGCCCAAAGTGGCAACCCATAGAAAAGTAAGCCTTTTTATGATCTGACTTATCACTAACAGTATCGTCAAAAATAAATATTAAATATCGCAAGCTGTAGTGCTTCAATGGGCCATGTTACATATTCCTTAGTAGAAAATGTGAAATATCCAACAGCATTCATTACATTTTCAAACACTTGTACTGGAAATTTTTATTTATATTCCTGAAGTGTATGAAATATACATATGTACACATCTCAAATTTGAGACCATTTTCGTGTAGAAAGTTGATGACCACCTTCGAATTTCCACAATTGGAAGGACTAGTTACAATGCATCTCATTCAATCTGGTAAGAGATCGCCATATTTGCGATTTTGTGGTGGCAACACACTTTCAATAGTAATACGACTGATAGGGAATGTAAATGCATGCTTCTAGATTCATACTTTCAAACTCACTAAGCGTTCTTCAGCCATACACTTTGCGACAGATACTATATATATGCAAGGGCAGTGCATAGATTCTAGTACATCACTCATGAGGTGAAATTCGAGCAACAAATAAGAAGAAGAAGCAAGGAGGATCTCTCCTTAATCGTATCATGGACGACTTTTCCATAGAACTTCACATACATGACTGTTCATGCTATGGTTTGGGAACAAAGCTAATGGAGCAGCTAAATAGAGGACATGTTGGCGCCTGTCCTTTAGACGCAATGTGGATCGAACATGATATCACTTATGCAGTGCACCCAGACAGTTTGCCAGGCGTGCAGTGAGCAGACAGGGTTATGGCTGAAAAAGCATGACACTGAGTGAAGACAAAAGACAGTAAGTTCAGACAAAAATTAGCTGCATTAGCATGATTGGTGCAATGGAATCTGAAGTTAAAAGCGACATGAGTATGAAGAAAAAAAAGAGAAGAAATCAAAACTAATAAACGGAATAACTTTAACTGTCTGAAATAGTGTAATGTATAGGAAGCTAGACAGTAATCTCACAACAGCTATGAAAATAACCCATAAAACCGCTTCACAGTGTGGGGAGGCGGGTGGAATAATTGTAAATGTTCCTACTGTTTATTTAATGCTGTTGTTTGCTGTTCTCAACACTGGCTCTCTAACTACAATATTGGCAACCAGAAAGTGATTAGCAAAACGTGAAGCCTGTAATTAGAATTCCTAGTGCTCACTTCATCTGAGAAATACATTTATAGCTGCAGAGGAATTAGGAGATTGTCTGGGATTCATAATCAAAAACCATTCTCTCTAAAATGTTCACTATATTCTGAAAGTCACAGACCAAAAGGAATTCCACACAATCCAACTACCAGAGCAGTTCAGAGTCTAATGCTCTGATGCAACTGTTCAAATTAAGTGTTTAAGTGAATGCTCACCATAATTTGCTGATAATGTTCATCAAACGCCACGCTAATAATGGTAGAATGTCTGTCCTGCGGCGGCACGTGAAAATACGACATATGCAAACTAAAGATAGATCATTAACGTCATCCCAAAATTAACACTTCACTCGAAAACGATTTCATGGTTACGCGTATCCCGAGTAACTTATTACGGCATCCGAGGCTGTTTATATCAACGATACCGACGCGACGCGACTCCCGGCACAGGTGGTGCACTAATCATCGTCTGGAGAGAACTCCAGTTCTTCCTTTTTTTTCACGCAGCTTTCTTACATATAAAGCCGCGGTGCGGACGGCTAAGGGAACGCCTGATCAAATCTGCTCTCCCGACTAGCCGCTGTGTTAGTAATGCACCACTTTAAGTTATCGAATAAATCATTGCTTCCTTTGCTGATGGCCGATGATGCTCTCAGTTTAAATGTGCAATCAGCACACAGGTAAGTAATCGTAATAAAAGTCTGACGTGGCTAAGTCAAATATTTTGGGCGAGATAATTAATTTAATTACACTACACGCAGTAGACGAGCTCTGAACTTGCCCTTTGGAGATAAGCTATCGCTATAGTTTTATAGTTATTCAGTTGAAACTTCTCACATCTTTATGATTATAGCGGATCTCCCTTCTACTTAAATTTAAACATCCTAGCTTTATTTATTCGCCTACTTAATCTATCTTGCTTCCTTAATTTCTAAGACAAAAACCAGAAAATCATGAATTTCAACTAAAATTTTAATTTGTGAGATCCAGAATACTGTTTCTACTAAATTATTATGCAAAAGGAATCTAAATATAAATTTTTAAGTTTCTTGCTCTTTTCTGTTGGGCCAATGATTTTTACAGAAAAACATCCAAATTTCGAAAATGGTTAAAGTTATTGAATTGATATTCAACACATATTGATTTAGTATTACTCCTGACATGCTAGAAACGTTTCAGGTTATTTCGAGATAAGATGAAACGAAATGGATTTTAATGCACCCACAAAATCAGTTTAACGGTAGATTTCGTGACTTCGAGAACGTTTCTGCTAAACTAAAGATTTCTGTAAAAACCTTTTTCTTCTCATGTTGAGGACGAGCCGAGTAATTTACAACTGAACGTGACTGGTATTCAGTCTGTTGACACCGTAAAAAAAACTATTTGTATGAAATAAATCATCTTGTTAAATTTTATGGCAGTTTGTCTTTTAACTTTGAATATCTGGAAATGTTTGCACAGCAAATAATTACAATTTTTGGCAGAACTTACTTATGCCAGCCAGCTTTTTCAAACCGCAATTATAGAAACAAAAAAATTTTTTTTTCAGTTCTCATATGAGAAGTTGAGTTCCAATCTGTGAATTTCTGCGACAGAAATGAAAACAAAGATTGTTCGTTAGCGCTAGGTCCATATTCAAAAGTGTGAACAATTGCACAGTTGAAATGAGAGTGTTTATTACTCTGTTCCTTGGGATGCTTCCAATGAAGGATTTATTGAAAGGTTTCCTCTCCTGGCGTTGTAGCATCTTAAGGATTGGAAATAAGAAACGAGTAAATGTAGAAGATATATTTGAATTTTAGACATGTACTCCTATGCGTTCATTCTAGCTTTAGGGTTGGTAGGTTCGTAAAAAATGTCGACTTCGTCTTGGAAAAATCTGCCAATCCTAGTTATAATATGTACTTGAACTTATATTTATTTTGTCTTTGCATCCCTTTCCATCAAGAAATGAACGAATCTTGAGGTAACTTGTTGTATCCAATGAACGCAATAATCCCTCCACCACGCCTTCTTAACACACAGTTCTCTATGGACAAGAAGAAAATTTCCAAGCATCTTAAAAAACACTCCACTTTACGTCAGCTCACGAACATATTCCATATCAGAAGTGTGTGTTGATAGGTTAACAAAATACAGGACTACGACTACCGAAATCTTTTTCCAGGACTCAAAACTATTGTGAGCCATCAATTGTCTTGGACGTGGGAAAAGATCGAGATCAGTGTGGATGCAATAATTACGTGCTTTGTGGATGTTCCAGTAATTTGAGCTTCAAATGAATTTTTGAATCACCTAAACGAACTGATCTGATGATTTTATTTTTCATTTTTTTTTCATTCAGTTGGTCTATGAGACTTGGGTGGTGATAGTCGCTTATTGTTTTACCTTTAGTTGAATTATTCCAGGAAATATTGGCTATTTCCTTTTCAGCAGATGAAAGACATTTTGCCGGATGGCATGCAGGATCGTCAGCTTCCGGCCACTGCTTTAAATTTCAACGTTATTCCGTTTCTTGTGAGAAGTGATACATCTACTTCTCACCTATAGTTACAAATAAGAAAGCAAAAGTAATTTGTTCTCTTCAGCACAGTCGTATTATTGCTAAAATAATATTTTCCCATAATATTTTGCTTACAGTGTTTAACAACAGTGTTCTTATAACTAATTCTTCATTTACATCGCCGGCTGGGGTGGCCGAGCGGTTCTAGGCGCTTCAGTCCGGAACCGCGCGACCGCTACGGTCGCAGGTTCGGATCCTGCCTTGGGCATGGATGTGTGTGATGTCCTTAGGTTAGCTAGGTTCAAGTAGTTCTAAGTTCTAAGAGGACTGATGATCTCAGATGTAAAGTCCCATAGTGCTCAGAGCCATTTTTCATTTACATCTACATCATATTCCGCAAGCCACTTATCTTTGGGTCGCGGAGCGTACATTGCTACCAGTAAAGGATTACCCCTTCCCTGCGCCATTTGGGAATTTCGAGTGGGAACAGTAATAGCTGGTAAACTCCTGTATTAGCTCTACTTTCTCTAATTTTCTCGTCGTGGTCATTTTGCGAGATGTACGTGGAAGGAGGTAATATGTTTCCAGATTCTTTGCGGAAAGAGCTCTCTCAAAATTTCTGTAATAAACCTCTCCGTGATTCAGAAAGCTCAATGTTAAATGTACCCAACTTCTGCCTCTGATATAGCTAATGCATCCCCTATGTCTTACATCTTCAATCTGCTCGATCAAGACGATGTTATGCACTTATTCGATATTTACGTGTGTGGTCGCAGTTTCGGGTCGTCCTTCTCATTAATCACCTTCACGAGATGTACAGCTGTTTGAAATATTCAGCTGATGTGTCGATTCATTAAAAAGAATAATTCCTTATGCACGTACACCAATTTTGGATAAATTTTCTCGCGTGACTTCCACTATAAATCGTCTAAAACCGGGAATTTCAGTGCGATACGATATTCCAGTTTACCCGTTTGAATGAAACACGCTCAAAACGATCCCGTTAGAAAACTGCCTGAGCTTAACTTATCCTCAGACACTTGACCTATTTATTGTGCAACATGATAAAATAATAATTCACTGAGATCAACGTAATGTCTGTTCTAGCCAGAAAAGCACATTCAACTACATTTTTTTTTTTACCTTTTCAGTTTATAATGCTGTTCTCTAAAACTGCGTTTTGAATACCCCCAACCCTATGCTCTTGATTTATTCTGATGTCTGCGCTTCCTTTCCATAACTTTATGCCTACAATACTTATTAATTCAGAAACTGTTTTTGTAATGCAAACAGCAAAATATTTCGCATGTAGGGTGCATCATACATCATGCTTAAGACACTCTGAGCGCCAAATGAAAAGAGAGAGAGAACGACAGATGGCGGCGGGGTCAGGAGTGGGGGAGGAGGTAGAGAAAGGAAACGAGTGAGAAGGAGATAAGGTAGAACTTAATTACTTTTTGAAATGATGAAACTGGAGGTCAGTAGCAAAACTTTGTTGGTGGGGTCATCTGTGACCTGGTGTTCTAACTAACTGGTTCGGAAAGCTACGAGAATCCTAAATTTCATTTAAAAAGAGACGAATTTTAGAGTTTAACGCCTTGTTAAAGTCATATCGTTAAACAGGGAACACTAAATCGGGCTCGGCTAGGGCAGGGCATCGATTCAATCAGGGACTTATTTATTTTGAATACGCGTGCTGTTTCTTCATCGTGGTGCATTCGTTGCAGGTGTTTAGATCGTCACTATTTTCGTATCAGTGGCTTTCCATCATCTGCCTCTTATTTCAGTTAGAGTTACGATCATCTCATCATTAAGAAAACTATTCATAACATTTAACACTTTCCCAGGATATTTTTAACTTACGGTAGTTTTAAACTGAAAATCTTGATTTGATAGGAATTATGGTTGTGTGGAAAATAGAAATGAAGTTCCTAACAAAAATGGTTCAAATGGCTCTGAGCACTATGGGGCTTAACATCTGTGGTCATCAGTCACCTAGAACTTAGAACTACTTAAACCTAACTATCCTAAGGACATCACACACATCCATGCCCGAGGCGGGATTCGAACCTGCGACCGTAGCGGTCACGCGGTTCCAGACTGAAGCGCCTAGAACCGCACGGCTACACCGGCCGGCGAAGTTCCTAAATATCATATCTACTAGTTACGTGCAATAGACGTACACATAACTGATCAGTCTGTATGGCATCCATTGACAATCGAAAGGAAAGGAAGGAGGGTGGAAGGATAGAATATCGCTGGTTGTTTAGGAAAGGCGTACGAAAAATACCACAGCCCGTTCAAAGAAACTCTCGTCTAGTTCGTTTAAGGTGCTTCACTAAAGCCACGAAAAACTGAGCTGATGTATATTACTGTGGGGGATATTACGCCGATCCCCTTAGATGAGTGTCTAACAACCAAACCACTGCACTATCTCGCGGCTCCATCGTTAAATCTTTAATGAATAGTGTTTCTCACTGCTCTGAATTATGCTATTCGTCTTGGGTTCTGTTTGCTGAGACGTGCTGTCTAACGGTCATATGCAGATGTTTACATCTGAATGTTGTCTAACATTTCAGAGCAGTTACAACCAATGAGAAATATAAATTTTAGTTTCCTGGGTGGGAAAGGGGGCACAAGTCGTTTACGGACATGCGAATATGTTGCTATAGTGTATTCAACGAAGTGTGTTGCCTTACAGGGGAATGCAAAGATCATTGCACTGTTAGCTGAGCACCGACTAGAAGAACAATGTCGAAAGGTCGTTCGACAGTGGGCGTTTTTAATCCAAGATACGTGCACTTAATAGGTCTACTGTCCTCTCAGCACATTTTACTAACTTCTGAAAGATGGGATAAGAATAACAAACGGGAAAATGGTGGCCACAGATACCTCGGGAAGAGCACTGTTTAAGGCAGAAGAAATTAATACAGGAACAAAAACAATGGAAAATTATCACCATGGCGTCTAGTTTCTCTGTCATATAATACGGGAACGGCTGACAGGATGAAAGCGGCGCAACACAACCGCTGCGTGTTTAACATGTTAACATAGCGATACCTTTTATTGGACGCAGCAAACTACTGTTCCCATCATCAAGTTATAGCCACACAAAGGAGATTTGTTGCAGTCAAGATAATAATACTCCATTGTCCCTCCCCGCAGTTTGTTTTATCTACGTATCCGCGCTCATTCATTACATCTCCAAAGCGGAGACAGAACAATGGGCTAGATATCCGAACTTGGCGATAAATGTATAATAAAGCAGCCGACTGATTACTTTTACATTACCGTAATATTAGGGAGTACAGATATACATCACGGTTAATAAAAGAAGGACGCGGAGTGAAAGATCGAGAGGGCATGATGCAAGAGCTTCGGCGATCGACTGACACTAATCAAAGTCACTGTCACCGTCTACAACGAAGCTGTTGGACGTCCGTGAAAGAAGACGTACAAGAGGCGTATTTTGATGGGCCGCTTGGAGGCTGCGTGACTGGAACACCTGCTATCTCAATGTATTTTCGACTACAGTGGCGCTCCTTTGTCCTCTTCCCGCGCTGGACCACCCTTCATTAACCAAACGCATTAAAAATCTGCTGTCTCGTCAGGCGTATAAGAAGCCAAGTGGTGTATTACTGCCAGCATTAAACGTTCTATGACACAGCAGTTCCGAGACCTGAAAGCTTTCTAACGGCAGCTGTTGCAATACTCCCACACTCTACAAAGAGGTGCTGTGTCTCGACACCTACACTGCCACGTTTCATCGTCACTTCGTTTATATAGCGAGATATTGCAGTCTTAAGGCGTTGCCATTCAATTACGTTACAGTCAAAAAGGTTAAAAACTGCATTCTTTTATTGTCTCTCGGCGCCTTGTATTATCAGCTCTAGTTCTTAGAAAACTTTCATCACTGGACGAGGATGGATTTCTATGCGTTTTTGTTCTGTACTTTTTTATTCCCTTCTAAGTTTCCATTAATGATATTGCTAGTCACCTTAATATATTTCCCGTTAAGGGGACCGAGAGGGCCTTATACCCTCGCTCGTCGTTAATAAGCAGTTTCTTTTGATATTTCTATTGAGTTAATTTCTTTTCTGACTGCGTACACCAATAAACATACTGCAGAGTTGGGTAAACTGCGCCCAATGGCAGAACATTATCTTTGCTTATGTCGTGGCTTGGAGTTTATCGTTGCCGCAGTGCGCGTTAAGTAGTACTAATGGGTGGACAGTCGTAAGCGGGAGTCGCGTTTACAGTCGTTTGAAATGTGGGCACGTCAACGTATATCGTGACATACTGTAGTTGCTAGTTTTTAATCCAAATGGGATGTTCAGCTTTAGATTAATTAGTCGTTTCAGAAAACTTGGGTAAGTTGTAGTTTCGGTGTGAAATGTTCATGTGACAGACAGGTGATATACGGACATTACGTAACCCCATTGCTGGTGTTCGTGGGACACGTGTCAAATAATAAAAGGATAAGTTCGTCACCCACAACAAACTACTATCAGTAGCAGCCATCACTGTCTGCATCATCGTCCCGTTCCTTTTAAAACAATTTCATGACGGTAAGAGAACTAATAAAAAGGCTGAACCTACTGCTTGATAAACGTGGGACAGGAGAAGCAGATTAATGTGCTATGATCATTCCTATTTCTTAGTGTTATAAGAGGGTTTCTCCATTATAGCGGATATGAGGTTCCTTACCATTGACAAAGAAAGCTTCTCTCATCGCATTCATGATGAAGTGCTGTTCTGTCATGTGTGTGCTAGACTTGTACAGTCATAATGAAAAGTATTCTTAGGTGACAAGCAGTATAACAAGAATCGGAATTGTGAACTTCTTTAACCTGTCAGTTAACACCCACTCATTACTTTTGGCACTACATCGAGATAATTCCTCAAGTATTACGTGTCGCCTATTGCGGCGACAGCTATATCAATACGAAGAAATATCAATGGGATGGAGTTCCTTTCCAATAATGTTATACAGGGTGGGGCAAGTAAAAGTGGCCCAGAGAACAGAGTTCCAGTGTACAAAGAAACACATCACATCAGCGGAAAATAAATACAGTGTCAAATTGACTATAGTACATGTTGAAAGCGACCACCCTTCATCTCTCGCCACTTTCGGGTCCTGGTCAGCAAGCTGCCAAAGGTTGATCGAAGCTGGACAGCTGCAGTTGCTGCAATCTTATCCGAAATGTTCTCCTGCAGTTCTGGAAAACTATGAGGTTTGATGCGATACACCTTAGACTTAAGGACTCTCCACACAAAGTAATCGCACACTGACAGATCAGGTGACCTCGGTGCCCAGCGACAACCCCGACCACACTGACCTTTGCTAACAATTCTGTCAGCTGTGAAGATTGTGTAAATGTGCTCCAAGGTTTGGCTGGCTGTATGGGCTGTTGCCCCATCCCGTTGGAAGTAGTTGAAGGCCTTTTCCTCCTCCGTTAATGCTGTCACAAATGGTTTCAAAATGTTGGCAATATAACTCGCCGAAGTCAGAGTCTTATGGAAGAAGACAGGCAGACACTGCACACCAAACCGAACCTTCTGATCATGCGGTGGCTTTTCATGGAAGTTATGCGGATTGTCCGCTGCACAGAATCTGTGATTCTGTGAGTTGACAGAATCACCCATGGGAAACCAGGCTTCATTGGACATAAAGAGCAAATCCATGTCGAATCCATTCATTGTTATCCCAAGGAACATCAGCCACTCTTACAACTGGAGGTGCTGAGGAGCATCTGCTGGTTTAAATGTTCAAATGTGTGTGAAATCTTATGGGACTTAACTGCTTAGGTCATCAGTCCTTAAGCTTACACACTACTTAACCTAAATTATCCTAAGGACAAACACACACACCCATGCCCGAGAGAGGACTCGAACCTCAGCCGGGAATAGCCCCACAGTCCATGACTGCAGCGCCTTGGACCGCTCGGCTAATTCCGCGCGGCTGCTGGCTTTAATGCATGAAGAACAGGCACTTCGTAGGGACGCATGTTCAGGTCCAGGTGGACTATTCCTCCGCATGTTCGACGTGCTATGCCTGTCTCTTGGGACAGGTGTCAGGTTGATTTGGTAAGACTCTGAACCTTTTCTGGTGAACTGCAGCTACATTTTCTAGTGTGCGGGGCTGCGTCTCTCCCTGTAGGAGGTTCGAGTCCACCCTTGGGCATGGGTGTGTGTGTTGTAAGCTAGTTTAAGATTAAGTAGTGTGTAAGCCTAGGGACCGATGACCTCAGCAGTTTTGTCCCATAGAAACTTACCACCAATCTACCAATCTGGTGTGCGGGCACGTTTCGGAATGTTTCTTGACTTGTTCAAAACAGACCCTGTCTGACGCCATTTTCTGGCTAAGCGTTGCATGACACTCTTTCCTAGCACTTTGACAGCATAAAATTTCCCAGCAAACAACCGAACACATCGTTTCCAGGACTTTGTAGTCACGTAAATTTGCACAACGAATACCCGCTGCTCCACTGTATGCACCATTGTCGTCTTTGCACTGCTCCACTCACACTGACACAGACCGCACTGCGCTCTGAACCGGTGTGTATCACATGGCGGGCGTGCACATGATGTGCGCATCGCTAGGTGCTGTTATATCCATACATTCACTTTCAGTCCTAATCGCTCGTCCGGACCACTTCCATTTGCCCCACCCTGTACTGATCCGTGGTACCTACGGGCCGTCGCCTTGTCAGAATATGAGGACGTGCTTACCCGACTGTTCGCATTGCAGAAGAGGAAAGTGTGAAATTGTGGATATCCCGACTGTTCGCATTGCAGAAGAGGAAAGTGTGAAATTGTGGATAACCCGACTGTTCGCATTGCAGAAGAGGAAACTGCAAAATTGTGGATGACTATTTATCATGAGAAGTGTGAAGAAAGTCACACTCGTCAAAAAGCGAAAAGGTGTAAAGTAACAACCAGCGGACGAGATAGCGCTGCTTCTGATGTCAGCTTCCAGAAGCAGACCGAAACCGTGATGTGCCAATGGGTGCCACCCGTGCATGCTGCTGGTTTCCGTGACTCCACGTGTGCAAGAAAAGTAGCCATTAAATGGGTTTCAGTCAAACTGGAATATGTTATTTCCTATACATAACGAATTTAGCTTTGACTTGCCGACTGAAACAGTGACAAAATATTATACTGCGTATCAGTAATTTGTCCGACATCAATGGAGGCTTATTAAATGGTAGTATGAAGCACTCCTCTTGCGACAGATAGTCTGACAACATGGAAAGGTAGCCGGAGCATCGCAATTTCGTAGCACTTTCGAGAGACGGGAAACCACCATTAAATGTGAAGAATTATTTACTCCTCGCATCACCACAGTTTCACACAAGTCATCCAATAACGAAAGAGTTCTTGAAATTCAGGTGTAGTGTGACAACGGTTGTGTAGGACTGCCTTGTGTGTAAACAACAGTGTCTTCTTTTGCCGTTGCAAGGTTCTGGCGATGTGAACACTCAATGCGCTGAAAGATGGGAGTGACTGTCCTCTGAAGTTTTTTGTGAGGTGATGAGAAAAAATGTAACTGAATTTTACAGATCAGTGATTCTGTCAGAGGCAGGCCTCACCAGCATGCCTGTTATTTCTCTTCTGAAACGATCTGTAATGTTAATAATAATATACACATACTTATGTGTACATTCTGCGTTGGAGAGAAAATGTTCCTGTCACCCAGACAAATGGAGAAGGTCCTCTTGTCCTGTGGCAACAAACGTTCTCCTGGCTGTAGGTATGACAATAAACTTCGGTATATACACATGTGACACGTTACACCAGTGTAAGAACGCAGCCAAGCTGGATATGCTCTCCGCATGGGGTGCGCAATCTCTGAGGTCATGGAGCCACTGGCCAGTCACATGTTGATGGCAAGGGCTGCCGCGGATAGTCGCTGACCGTTCCAGCGAATGAGCGGTACATGGTGCTCTACATCACCAGCGACTCCAATGCTGCACAGCCAAACTATCCACAGGTACCGCCTAATTGCGGAATGCAGAAGCAACGGTCGCACACTTGTTGCCCTTATCTCCGCCAGCCACAGATCACAGAGATTCGGAACACCAGCAATGGACGTTCGTAGCGACAAGAAAAGGCTGTCTGGACTGATGCGTCACCATGGACGACAACGACGGCGTGCGTTTATGTGAAACACGTTTGCGACAAAATGGAGATAATGAAGGCAAACTCACGTTGAGGAGCTTAACAAAAACAGGGCTCCCCTGCCTTCTTTTCTCATCCCAGACTATTCGGAAACATATACACTGACGGAAAAAAATCTTAACACCAAAATATAATTAATGTAAAATTAATGAATTTCAGAAATACACTACTGGCCATTAGAATTGCTACACCAAGAAGAAATGCAGATGATAAACGGGTATTCATTGGACAAATATATTATACTAGAACTGACATGTGATTACATTTTCACGGAAGTTGGGTGCATAGATATTAAGAAATCAGTACCCAGAAAAACCACCTCTGGCCGTAATAACGGCCTTGATACACCTGGACATTGAGTCAAACAGAGGTTGGATGGCGTGTACAGGTACAGCTCCCCATGCAGCTTCAACACGATACCACAGTTCATCAAGAGTAGTGACTGGTGTACTGTGAGGAGCCAGTTGCTCGGCCACCATTAGCCAGACGTTTTCAATTGGTGAGAGGTCAGGAGAATGTGCTGGCCAGGACAGCAGTCGAACATTTTCTGTATCCAGAAAGGCCCGTACAGGACCTGCAACATGCGGTCGTGCATTATCCTGCTGAAATGTACGGTTTCGCAGGGATCGAATGAAGGGCAGAGCCACGGGTCGTAACACATCTGAAATGTAACGTCCACTGTTCAAAGCGCCGACAACGCGAACAAGAGGTGACCGAGACGTGCAAACAATGGCACCCCATACCATCACGCTGGGTGATACGCCAGTATGGCGATAACGAATATACGCTTACAATGTGCGTTCACAGCGATGTCGCCAAACACGGATGCGACCATCATGATGCTGTAAACAGAACCTGGATTCATCCGAAAAAATGACGTTTCACCATTCGTGCACCCAGGTTCGTCGTTGAGTACATCATCGCAGGTGCTCCTGTCTGTGAAGCAGCGTCAAGGGTAACCGCAGCCATGGTCTCCGAGCTGATAGTTCATGCTGCTGCAAACGTCGTAGAACTGTTCGTGCAGATGGTTGTTGTCTTGCAAACGTCCCCATCTGTTGAGTCAGGGATCGAGACGTGGCTGCACGATCCGTTACAGCCATGCGGATAAGATGCCTGTCATCTCGACTGCTAGTGATACGAGGCCGTTGGGATCCAGCACGGCGTTCCGTATTACCCTCCTGAACCCACCGATTCCATATTCTGCTAACAGTCATTGGATCTCGAACAACGCGAGCAGCAATGTCGCCATACGATAAACCGCAATCGCTATAGGCTACAATCCCACCTTTATCAAAGTCGGAAACGTGATGGAACGCATTTCTTCTCCTTACACGAGGCATCACAACAACGTTTCACCAGGCAACGCCGGTCAACTGCAGTTTGTCTATGAGAAATTGGTAGGAAACTTTCCTCATGTCAGCACGTTGTAGGTGTCGCCACGGGCACCAACCTTGTGTGAATGCTCTGAAAAGCTAATCATTTGCAGATCACAGCATCTTCTTCCTGTCGGTTAAATTTCGCGTCTGTAGCACGTCATCTTCGTGGTGTAGCAATTTTAATTGCCAGTAGTGTATGTGTGTCGGCGTAACATACTTAGGTGGTTAACATTGCCAGATTACAGGTTAATATAAATAAGAGAAAACCTATTGCAAATATGAAATGCTGGTACACTAAGAACCGGTGTAACCACCAGAATGTTGAATGCATGCATGAAAACGTGCATGCGTTGTGTTGTACACGTGCAAGATGTGGGATGGAGTTCTACGCCTGTTGCACTTGGTCGGTCAATACAGGAGCGGTTAATGCTGTTTGCGGATGACGCTGGAGTTGTTGTCCAGTGATGTCCCATTGTAACCTCCCCACAAAATAATAAAATGAACCAAGTGTAGCCTCCGCACAAAAATATTATAATGAACCAAGTGTAAACTCCCCACAAAAATAATAATTAAATGAATTTTAAATATTGAAACCTCTGGACAAAATTGGTTCCCATTTATAATCTCTGTGTAGAAATGCATTCACATTTAATGTTCCCATAAAATTCTTTTCTCATTTAATGTTAAGTTCGAAACAGAAAAACTCCTAAACCCAAAAATAATTTAAAAAATTCAGTAACCTGATAAATTTTATGACGACAGCAGCGCTGCGCCACGGCCCTGTACTCTGAATAAAAAAAAGCAAAAATTCTTACCTCAATAAAAACTGCGAATATATCTGCTCTTACATAAAAAATTTTCGGCACAGCTCCGTGCAGTGCTGGCCTATGCTTTGTGATTCATGAAAGGAAAGATAATCCATGAATAAAAACTTAAAATTGAAATGAATGCTTTTTTAAAAAAAATTACTTTATATTATAAAAATTATTATTGGGGCATTTTTTAAAAGAAATTGATGACAGTTAACATACATTACTAGATATGCGCAAGGCTGCTTCTTTACCTTCTACAATAATACTCATCCTCCAGAGTCCCGCCCAGAGCAGACTGCACACAAGCGCAGACACGCGCAGGCTACCGCCGACTACTGCAGACTCACGCAGACTACTAAAGACTATTGCCGACTCACGCAGACTACTGTCGACTACTGCTTACTAGCGACAAGCAACAACTAACTTCATACTGCTCTCTGGTCAGAGACTCTCCTAAGTCTTGCCTGTTGCAGGCAGCGCATACATCGCATACCTCTTACACCATATGTGCTCGATTGAAGACAGATCTGGTCATTGAGCAGACCAAGGCAACATATCGACACTCTGTACAGCATGCTGGGTTACAACGGCTCTAAGTGGGTGAGCGTTATCCTGCCAGAAAACACCCCCTGGGATGCTACTCATGAATGGCTGCACAAGAGGTCGAATCACGAGATTGACGTACAATATTGTAGTCAGATAAGCACGAGAGTGCTCCTGCTATCATACGAAATCGCACCCCAGACTGTGACTCCGAGTGTACGTCCAGTGTGTGTAGCACGCAGGCAGGTTGATTCGAGGCCCTCAACTGGGTTCCTGTTCACCGACACAAGGCCATTACTGCTACCGAGGCAGGACCACCTTTTACCAGCTCTCGCGTCACACCACTGACGTAGCAAATAGCGGTGGTTTGGGGACAGTGTAGTGCCACCTGCTGCTCAAATCGCTGTTGCAGTTGCATTACGATGCGCCACAACCATACGTTGAACACTGTGGTCTTCCCTCTCGGTAGTGCCATGTGGCCGTCCAGAGCCCGGTCTTTTTGCCACCGTACATTCTCGTGCGCACCGCTGCCAGCAATCATGTGCAGTGTCTACATTCCTGCCAAGTCTTTCTGCAGTATCGCAGAAGGAACATCCAGCTTCCCGTAGTCCTATTACAAGACTTTGTTCAAACTCTTTGAGATGATAATGACTCTTTGTCACCTTAAAGGCATTCTTGACTAATGTCAGTTCACAACGTTCAATCTCAAAGGTAGCTAACGTTACTAGCGCCACCCCTATGCGACTGGCGCGAAACGGGAATAGACATCAACTTTCAGGTGCAGAAACACGACTACCAACTTTCCTTTAAGTGACAAACTGCCTATTGGCTTCTGTCTCGGGTTCTTCGGCCGACGTTCATCTAATGATTTTTCTGACGTTTCGCCAGCACGAGTGGCTGGCATTGTCAAAGCTTCACCCTCCATTGCCGGTGGTGAACTGGAGCCGAGCTCGCGGTCGCAGACTATATGTACCTGGCGCGCCAACGTCCGAGGGCTTCTCCGCGGTCATATCCGGTGCGGTTCTCCTCTTGATTCCTGCGACGGTCGTTCGCTGCAGTACGGGAAGCCAGGATCCGTTTACCTCAAGGCTTTCCTCTTTCTTGTTCAAACTGTTCGCGTCTTTTTGTATTTCTACAGCTTCTCTGAACAAGCGCGTGTGATAGTACGCATGATTAGTACGCTCGTAACGAGAGCAGGACGAATATGTGAGCCACAACACATCAAACGGGAAATGCAACACCTGGAAACTGTTCTGAGGAGCAATGGGTACTCCACAAATTATATTAGAAGTGTAACAGAGCCAAACACTCGGCGAAGTAAGGAACCAGAAAAAGAAATGTCGGGTACGGCCTTTCTGCCATACATTCCCAGAGTGACGGACAGAATCGGCCGTATATTGCGCAAACATGGCGTAAAGACGATTTTCAAACTGACAAGGAAGATCAAAGAATGTCTTAGATCGGCGAAGGAGAAAAGAGACCCACTTGCAATGTCGGGAATATACCGTATACCGTGCACATGCGGAAAAGTCTATGTCGAAATGACTGCACGATCAATTAACACCAGGATCAAAGAGCACAAGCGACATTGTAGGTTGGGACAGGTGGAGAAATCGGCCGTGGCAGAGCACGCACTGAATGAGACCGACCACGTAATAAAATTCGCCGACACCGAAGTTCTGGCTGTAGAGAAGCACTGTCACATGCGCTTGTTCAGAGAAGCTGTAGAAATACAAAAACACGCGAACAGTTTGAACAAGAAAGAGGAAAGCCTTAAGGTAAACGGATCCTGGCTTCCCGTACTGCAGCGAACGACCGTCGCAGGTAGCAAGAGGAGAACCGCACCGGAAATGACCGCGGAGAAGCCCTCGGACGTTGGCGCGCCAGGTACATATAGTCTGCGACCGCGAGCTCGGCTCCAGTTCACCACCGGCAATGGAGGGTGAAGGTTTGACAGTGCCAGCCACTCGTGCTAGCGAAACGTCAGAAAAATCATTAGATGAACGTCGGCCGAAGAACCCGAGACAGAAGCCAATAGGCAGTTTGTCAACAAGTGGCCACCTTAACAATTTTGTTTTCCTTTAAGTCTTCTTGGTGTTGCAAATTTTTTTCGTCAGTGTAGCTCACAGACGACCTTATCAAAGCAATAAACCACCCCACTGCTGGAGAATGATCTCGGAATACACTCCTGGAAATTGAAATAAGAACACCGTGAATTCATTGTCCCAGGAAGGGGAAACTTTATTGACACATTCCTGGGGTCAGATACATCACATGATCACACTGACAGAACCACAGGCACATAGACACAGGCAACAGAGCATGCACAATGTCGGCACTAGTACAGTGTATATCCACCTTTCGCAGCAATGCAGGCTGCTATTCTCCCATGGAGACGATCGTAGAGATGCTGGATGTAGTCCTGTGGAACGGCTTGCCATGCCATTTCCACCTGGCGCCTCAGTTGGACCAGCGTTCGTGCTGGACGTGCAGACCGCGTGAGACGACGCTTCATCCAGTCCCAAACATGCTCAATGGGGGACAGATCCGGAGATCTTGCTGGCCAGGGTAGTTGACTTACACCTTCTAGAGCACGTTGCCTGGCACGGGATACATGCGGACGTGCATTGTCCTGTTGGAACAGCAAGTTCCCTTGCCGGTCTAGGAATGGTAGAACGATGGGTTCGATGACGGTTTGGATGTACCGTGCACTATTCAGTGTCCCCTCGACGATCACCAGTGGTGTACGGCCAGTGTAGGAGATCGCTCCCCACACCATGATGCCGGGTGTTGGCCCTGTGTGCCTCGGTCGTATGCAGTCCTGATTGTGGCGCTCACCTCCACGGCGCCAAACACGCATACGACCATCATTGGCACCAAGGCAGAAGCGACTCTCATCGCTGAAGACGACACGTCTCCATTCGTCCCTCCATTCACGCCTGTCGCGACACCACTGGAGGCGGGCTGCACGATGTTGGGGCGTGAGCGGAAGACGGCCTAACGGTGTGCGGGATCGTAGCCCAGCTTCATGGAGACGGTTGCGAATGGTCCTCGCCGATACCTCAGGAGCAACAGTGTCCCTAATTTGCTGGGAAGTGGCGGTGCGGTCCCCTACGGCACTGCGTAGGATCCTACGGTCTTGGCGTGCATCCGTGCGTCGCTGCGGTCCGGTCCCAGGTCGACGGGCACGTGCACCTTCCGCCGACCACTGGCGACAACATCGATGTACTGTGGAGACCTCACGCCCCATGTGTTGAGCAATTCGGCGGTACGTCCACCCGGCCTCCCGCATGCCCACTATACGCCCTCGCTCAAAGTCCGTCAACTGCACATACGGTTCACGTCCACGCTGTCGCGGCATGCTACCAGTGTTAAAGACTGCGATGGAGCTCCGTATGCCACGGCAAACTGGCTGACACTGACGGCGGCGGTGCACAAATGCTGCGCAGCTAGCGCCATTCGACGGCCAACACCGCGGTTCCTGGTGTGTCCGCTGTGCCGTGCGTGTGATCATTGCTTGTACAGCCCTCTCGCAGTGTCCGGAGCAAGTATGGTGGGTCTGACACACCGGTGTCAATGTGTTCTTTTTTCCATTTCCAGGAGTGTACTTTTGTGGAACTTTTGAGGGTACCTGTCACCCGACTTCGGCGTGTTTGGGACGCACTCGAGATTCATAGACAATAACCAGAACTGCCCCAAGCACATTTTAAATCTCCTGGAGTCCATGTAGAAGGTATGAGTTTCGAAACCCATCATCACAGAAAAAAGGTGTTAATACTTGTTAAGAGAAAGATGTTTCTAATTGAGCTACTCACGAGCACAATATTTTGTTTGATTCCAGACCGACCCCGCCCCCTCCCTTTGAATGTGTTCCATGTTACTCACGTGCTCTGAGTGTGTGTAAAAACGCCGACACCATGCATTCATTTTCTATGGAACTGAGGTTAAAAAAGGACCTGAGTGAGATCGCAAGGCGTAACTGGCGTTTCTCACAAATCTGGTGAAATTTAGCAGCAGCTGCGTGCTCGTAGATCGGCTATCCTGATGTTATTGGGAAGTGGAAACCCTAGGAAAGAGTAGAAAACGCAGGAAGGTGCTATGAATGAAATTAAGACCTCTAGCAAATGCGGATATTCACAACACAACCAATAAAAAGTGGCTGCAGTTGAAACCAAATTTGTACCTGTCCTTCTGCAGATTTGTAGCCTTTAACTTTCACAACGATATTTCTCAGAATGTTATTTACAAGACATCCGGTCTTATTTTCAGACACAGCTGCAATTTCATTTCTTTGATCTGTGCGTTTCCTGACATGTCCCAGCCAAATGTATCTGACGTAGTCACTCTGCAACTGAACCGTCAGTATACTGTATCTCCCAGTACCAACGGTATTAAAACTCGAATCGAAACGACTTATGGGAGCATAATCAGAAACAATGCAAACGGTTTGTTGATTTGTTATCGCATAGAAACCTCACCTGCAGCTCTTATTTACGCTCATGTCTCTTATACAGTAGCTTCATACCCCAATTCCTGACGTCATCACTGACAGCCATTTCTCGTATAATGTCAACGTCTCTCAATGATGATACAGTCCTTATGTGGAGTTGTACAGACACTGTTCACACAGGCAGCAGATGTGAAATATGCCTTTGCGTTTGCTTCTGTATGTACATTGTTTCTTTTACAGTGAGTGTTGGAAGTACTTTTGGGCCTACCATTCTTGTTCGTCTTTCTTATATTTTAGCCTTCCAGATCTTGTTGAGATGGAAAAACCAAAAGCCTTGTCGCAGCGTAAAAATCTATTTAATACACGTTATTATAACTCAACTTTTAATGCACTTTGTAATATAGTAGAAGACTATAACACAAGCTATTTGCTACCGGACAGTTGCGAGTGAATAAATATTTGGAAATTTGTGGTAATATCCTATGGGACGAAACTGCTGAGATCATCGGTCCCTAAGCTTACACGCCACCTAATCTAACTTACGCTAAGCACAACACTCACACCCATGCCCAAGAGAGGACTCGAACCTCCGACGAGGGGGAACTGCGCGAACCGTGACAAGACACCATAAACCGCGCGGCTACCCCGCGCCGCAGATTGAGTAAGAAAAGGTCGTATAAAACTCCGCTAGTGAAGTGACCGATTAGTTTCTTCTGCAAAGATCCTTAGACCTAAATCCATAACCACTTTTTATCATGAGGTTTTGTGAATGAACTTCACAACGCAGCATATTCTGCGAAACAAATCTTTTGACTTCAAATGGTTCAAATGGCTCTAAGCATTATGGGACTTAACATCTGAGGTCATCAGTCCCCTAGACTTAGAACTACTTAAACCTAACTAACCTAAGGACAAATGGCTCTGAGCACTTTGGGACTGAACATATGAGGTCATTAGTCCCTAATAACTTAGAACCACTTAAACCTAACTAACCTAAGGACATCACACACATCCATGCCCGAGGCAGGATTCGAACCTGCGACCGTAGCGGTCGTGCGGTTCCAGACTGAAGCGCCTAGAACCGGTCGGCCACGGCCTAAGGACAGCACATACATCCATGCCCCAGGCAGGATTCGAACCTGCCACCGTAGCAGCAGCGCTGCTCCAGACTGAAGCGCCTAGAACCGCTCGGCCACAGCGACCGGTTCTTTTGACTTCAATTGCCACAGCCCTTGAAGTTCAGAAACAACATTGGTGCTTTTGAAAGTATATTATTGGACAATACAACAGTGAAATTTCGAATAAATCCTACACAAGTTTAAAAACTATGACTAATTTTTCTTCATATGTGACTTCGGCGCTTCCAAAACTTGCACCCGCAATTTTTCATGTTACATAACTCATCTCTATGTCTTGTACCTCTATTTATCGTGATTTCACTGAATAGCTCCAGGCAAACGCCGGGATGGTTCCTTTGAAAGGGCACAGCCGACTTCCTTCCCCATCCTTCCCTAATCCGATGGGACGGATGACCTCGCTGTTTGGTCCCCTCCCCCAAATCAACTAATCAACGTCTACTTACCACTATATAATGAAACTATCTCCTCAAAACTATTTTCTGTGTTAGAAATCCGACTTTCGAACAATATCCCTCAAAAATCAGGGAAATTAAATTCCTTCTAAGCTTTAAAAGACAGCTAATGGTCCACCTTCTATCACAATAGCAGTCTCCTCCATATATTTGCCTGCAGCCCACTCTCGTCATCCACGCTCCCCAACCATTTTGCCCTCCCCTTCTCTAGAGAGACCTCTCTTGGAAATCTGTTCCTGCTCAACAGCCGTTGTCAGTGTCAGTTCAGACTTCTCCTCTTTCATTATCCCTTCAGTTCCTGGTGATACCAAACATGGCTTGGAAGACTACACTAGGTGAAACAACAGCGGTGTTAGTCAGCAGTTGGTCCCACCGAAAAAGAGTTTATTGTGCGGTTTCTCTCCCTGTCATTGTAGTGAAGCCAGCCAGTATCCTTAAATACTAGCAGGAGATCCGTTACTATTTCTTTGCTAGGCACAATTTATTCAGAGCTTAATGACTCACATATTCCGTGTCTTTTGGCTCCCAAGGCTTTGCGTTGGCAGAATAAATGTGGTGTGGTTTCATCCCCCTCATCACACGCCCTACACTCAGGAGCTTCTTTCTCTATACCCATCGGGTGCAGGTGTCTCCTGAAGTTGCCACAGCCGGTCATTAGTCCCTCCATGAGTTTAATCCGTCTGCTTTTCAAGGCCTAGCTTACAGAACTTCTCTTAAAACAGGGCTTTGGCATCATAGCTAGCCACGTTTATGATTTTAGATCTGCGTCCAATGTTCTGCGTGCTGCCTCGTAATGTAGCAACATAGTTTTGATTTTATCATTACCTTATTGATGGTCAGGACAGGTCCATCTGAAACAAGTGGAGTCGTTGGACTTGTCCTGGCCAGCCCGTCGACTTGTTCCTTGCCACTAATTCCTGACTAACGAGGGAATCAGAGTGGGTTTACTTTGTTCCTTTCCCCTGCCTCACGTGGGCTTCATGGAATTCTGTAACCACATTTGATCTCATTTCAGGGGATGATAAAGATTCCAGAGGTGCTTTGCTTCCTGATTCCAATGTACATGCCACAATCTTTGTAGTACCTATGTAGACTCTCCTCCGCACACACTTTTATAGCAAATAGTTTCGCTTTGAATACCATGGCCAGTTTCCCTAGAGACATTGCGCTCTCTAGCCCTTGGCTGTACCATGTATGGCCTGCCTTCGTCTGTTTCCGACGTGTCAGTAAACTAGACTACGTCACCTGAACAGATCGTGGATCATTCTTCCATTGCTTCCTACTGCAGCTATTACCTTGAAAGGTGTTATTGAAGCAACTGGTATTACAATTGCTACACCAAGAAGAAATGCAGTTGATAAACGGGTATTCATTCGAGAAATATATTATTCTAGAACTGACATGTGATAACATTTTCACGCAGTTTGGGTGCATAGGTCCTGAGAAAACAGTACCCGGAACAACCACCTCTGGCCGTAATAACGGGCTTGATACGCCTGGGCATTGAGTCAAACAGAGCTTGGATTGCGTGTACAGGTACAGCTGCTCATGCAGCTTCAACACGATACCACAGTTCATCAAGAGTAGTGACTGGTGCATTGTGATGAGCCAGTTGCTCGGCCACCATTGATCAGACGTTTTCAATTGGTGAGAGATCTGGAGAATATGCTGGCCTGGGCAGCAGTCGAACATTTTCTGTATCCAGAAAGGCCCGTACAGGACCTGCAACATGTGCGGTCGTGCATTATCCTGCTGAAATGTAGGGCTTCGCGGGGATCGAACGAAGGGTAGAGCCATGGGTCGTAACACATCAGAAATGTAACGTCCACTGTTCAAACTGCCGTCAATGCGAACAAGAGGTGACCGAGACGTGTAACCAATGGCACCCCATACCATTACGCCGAACGATACGCCAGTATGGCGATGACGAATACACGCTTCCAATGTGCGTTCACCGCGATATCGCCAAACACGGATGCGACCATCATGATGCTGTAAACAGAACCTGGATTCATCCGAAAAAATGACGTTTCGCCATTCGTGCACCCAGGTTCGTCGTTGAGTACACCATCGCAGACACTCCTGTCTGTGACGTAGCGTCAAGGGTAACCACAGCCATGGTCTTCGAGCTGATAGTCGATGCTGCTGCAAACGTCGTTGAACTGTTCGTGCAGATGGTTGTCGTCTTGCAAACGTCCCCATCTGCTGACTCTGGGATCGAGACGTGGCTGCACGATTCGTTACAGCCATGCGGATAAGATGCCTGTCATCTCGACTGCTAGTGATACGAGGCCGTTGGGATCCAGCACGGCGTTCCGTATTACCCTCCTGTTCCCACCGATTCCATATTCTGCTACCAGTCATTCATTGGAGCTCGACCAACGCGAGCAGCAATGTCGCGATACGATAAACCGCAATCGCGATAGGCCACAATCCGACCTTCATCAAAGTCGTAATCGTGATGGTACGCATTTCTCCTCCTTACACGAGGCATCACAACAACGTTTCACAAACTTTCCTCATGTCAGCACGTTGTTGGTGTCGCCGCCGGAGCCAACCTTGTGTGAATGCTCTGAAAAGCTAATCATTTGCATATCACAGCATCTTCTTCCTGTCGGTTAAATTTCGTGTCTGTAAAACGTCATCTTCGTTTTGTAGCAGTTTTAATGGCCAGTAGTGTATATTATAGAAGTTGCATTGGTGTGTGATTCATTTTATCTTAATGGTTTTTAGTTATTTCCCAGCTTTTAACCCACGTACCCCATCCACTGCCTCCATTGCAAGCCAAAGGTATAATCGAAGCACATTCATTATGGCCTGTCCGCAGCTCGTGGTCGTGCGGTAGCGTTCTTGCTTCCCACGCCCGGGTTCCCGGGTTCGATTCCCGGCGGGGTCAGGGATTTTCTCTGCCTCGTGATGACTGGGTGTTGTGTGCTGTCCTTAGGTTAGTTAGGTTTAAGTAGTTCTAAGTTCTAGGGGACTGATGCCCATGGCTGTTAAGTCCCATAGTGCTCAGAGCCATTTGAAACATTTGAACCAGTATGGTCTCCATCCCAACAGTGGAATTACTGATTCCGCATGGTATTGCTAGGCAGTCCAATCTCTGCATCTTCCCAGGTTCCATTGAGCTCACCTTCTGGCTTACTTTATTCCACCATACTGCAGCTCCATAAATTATTACGGGTGTTGTTGCGAATGTGTATATCCAGTACATGCTCCTGGGGTTTAGACCCCAGGTTTTACTGCAGACCATTCTAGTGCACGTAAGAGATTCTTTTGCTTGGAACATGTGTGGGATCCATTACATTTCCATATCCAGGATAAACCCTAGATACTTTACCAAACGTTCTAGTGGCAGAATGTCATCGAGAAGCTTAAAACTGCAGTATGTGTCTTAGATAGTCTTCTTCACGAGTAGTACAACAAGTTTCTCTCGGACTGACCCAAAGACTCTGTTTCCTGCACCAGTTTTATACAATATTCAGAGCGGATTGTGCAATTTTTCTAACGGTACTTGCAAATTCGCTAAGTGTTACTATGAATAATTAGTCAGTACATCCTTAGCCTTCACCACTATGTTTCACTGTAATGGGAACAAAACCCCTCCTTGCGGACGCCCTCTGGTGGTGTTGATCACCATGTTCTCACTCATCCTCGCGGTTTCTACCTTTCATCTTCTCAGCGAGGTCTTAATCCACTTGCATATAGCGGTCTTAGTGCCACACTCTCCTGCTGCTCTAGCCTTGGATTCGCAGGTAATGTTGCTAAAATCCCCCTCAATATCCAAGAAGATGCAGAGAGAAATTTCCTGAAAGTGTACAAGTATTTATCTGGTTGATATGAATGTTTGTTTTGTTGTAGAGAAACGCCATATGCGTCGCTTCCCCAGCCTGCACTTTAACCAGTTTTTCTAATTGCACTAGAAACAAGAAGGACAGACTAATTGGTCTCACATCTGTAACCTTGGTACGGTCACCTCTTCCTGGCTTCAGAATGCAAATAACTTTCACTATTCTCCAAGCATTAGGAATGTCTCCTGCTGTTAGGCTGGCTCTAAACAAGTCTGCATAGTAGTCGGATGAGTCTCCTTCATGTCTGTTGCAGTAGAGCATGGAAGATTTCATTTGGCCCCTGTGACTTGAATTGTTGAAACATCTTCTCCGCCCAATGGATTTTCTTGAAGTCAACACATTTTCCAGTGGATTCTTAGTTGGTTATCTGTAGAGCAGTACCACACAGAGACTGAATCTTGGTCTGAGTTCTCTGTTAGAGTGCGTTCACAGAGGTGAGTTTTGACGAGCACATCCTGCGTCTCACGTGTTGTTCTTGTAAACCCACCATCCTCCTTCTTTACAATGCCTTCTGGATTTGTTGGTATTCTTGACAGGATTGTGAAGTCTGGCACTAGCAGTTGTATCTTCTACCTCCTCATACAATAATTTCGCCCAATAACAGCAAGGCTGTATTTAGCAAGGACTTCTCAGTTTTTTGGCTGTTTCCCGTTCCTTTGCAATTCCCGATTATTGGTCCACCAAGATCTAGTCCTGTTTGTGTGTTTCTTTGTGACAGGAGAGTTTTCTAAGAATGAGGTCATTATAAAAGGCGGTATTTCATATGCAATTTCTTCAAGATCCACTGGATTCTTATCGATGTTTTAACTCCAGATAAACTTGAGTTTAAGTCTTTCCTACATGCGTCTCAGTTTGTTTTCGTAGGATTCCTACATCTCATGGTCTGTTTAACACCCATTTCAACCTTAAACGTAATGAACATGTTGTCACCTAAGGATCGCTCCATCGCTACATATCATTGTTGGAGATAACTACGTATTAGGTTGGACCCGAAAGTTAATGAATTATTTCTTCTCTTTTATTCCTGATGGAGGATCCTACCAATCTAAGGTCTCTAAATCACTCACTAATAGATATTTCAATAGGTACTCACCTCTGCCGTTCGTGTCGCAACTTTCCAATACCAGGTTATGGGCACTGGGATTACAGCCAACCAACAGTTGTTCATTCAGCTGCAAGCATCTGCAACCAGTCGCCTCACTACCTGAGAAGAAGCAGCATGGACGTCATAAGGAAGATAAGCTGAGGCCAGTACAAATTCCTTAGAGCTTCCTTCCTCACGCTATTTTATCCAAATGGTCATTAACTCCTTGGGATAGAACTCTAACTTCGGCATGAGTGAAATTCCGTTGTTGATATAAATGCATGTTATGGAGACTTTTAGATTCCTAGTATAAATCAACTTATCTCTAATTTGTCGCCACAGTTGCTTTCGAAAGAACCGTAAATACAGTTTCAAGTCTTCTTCTCGCCTTGTCATCAGTGATATCTCACTGACGTCCGCCACAAGGGTTTCGCTGTCAGATCCAACTTTCCAGTTGGTTCGTCTGTCAAGACCTTCTGGTCCTGTAACTGAACCACCTCGAACTAAGTCTTTGGAGTCACGTTATTAGGAAGTTTCAGGGCCACAATTTGTATCTTCACAGCCTTGAAGAGTTTCGCTGCTGTCTTGATCAGCAGCTTTATCTCCTCCACAGAGATATCTTCAACACTATCTGCTTAAGTCAGTCTGCTGATCCTATTCCCTTGCAGACAAAGATAAAAGGACCTTTGTTCAGAAGACATCCTGAATTTGAGTTCCTCCCCCCCCCCCCCCAGTCTTCTCAAACAGAGCCATCTGAACTAGATGCTCCTGCTGCAAGGTAAGGTTGACCAATGGATATCCCTGCTGGATAACCGCCATTCTAAAGATCAAGACTGCTGGTCCTTGGATTTTTCTGCCTCCTATTATCCTGAGATATGGGAGTACTAGGCCCTTCCCTCGTTCGCTTGTTACCTGTGTGGAGGTATAAGTAGTCTATGTACACCATTCATTCGGAGACTTTGTGTTTCTGAAGATCTTAGGTATAAGACATTTCTCTTTCTCCATTTGTGTTTAGGAAGACATTTCGTGCCTTCCTTTTCTTTTCGTTCTCCGAGAAGTTTACTCCTCTGTCACGCACGTAAGGATTTTATCTCGATCTGGTCCAACTTCTCTGTAATGTTTTCCACTTCTTCGACTCGTTTGTCACCTGGTCCAGTGGCAGAAATTGTTTCCAGCGATTCCAACCCTGGTGTTCGCGTAAGTGAGGTATGATCTGTGGTGTCACCGCCAGACACCACACTTGCTAGGTGGTAGCCTTTAAATCGGCCGCGGTCCGCTAGTATACGACGGACCCGCGTGTCGCACTGTCAGTGATTGCAGACCGAGCGCCGCCACACGGCAGGTCTAGAGAGACGTCCTAGCACTCGCCCCAGTTGTACAGCCGACTTTGCTAGCGAAGCTACACTGACAAATACGCTCTCATTTGCCGAGACGATAGTTAGCATAGCCTTCAGCTACGTCATTTGCTACGACCTAGCAAGGCGCCATTACCAGTGTATATTGAGATTGCACTTATGTATCATCAAGAGCGATGTACAACAATTATGGATTACAGTTAAGTATTCCAAGAGCTTCGTACTTTATTTGTTAGACTCAATTCCCATAACTGTTCCAGACCTCACGCCAGTCTGCGTGAGCTTATAGCGTGCATTTCGGCCTCCTCTAGCAACACGGTGTTGGCTCTTCTGCCAAACATGATGATCAATTATTTTCTGTGTTCTCATTATTGTTCCCATGAATTGGGAATATATCAAGACACAAGCATGAGGCTAAGGTGGGAGGACACCTAGTAACACTGGAGTTCTGTTCGTGACACTTCTTTCCATAAGACACACACACCCCTCAGCGTGGATTGCATCACACCTTTGCTTGGATAGCTAGGTAGCTAGAGAAGGACTTTGGATCTCGATGTGGGAAGAGGTGGGGGTTTGTCGGACAGGCATTGTAAGGTCCATCTGCTGAGTCCAGTCCGGCATAAGAGACTCTGTCAGTAGATGAGCTTTTGCTGGCGTAGCCCTCAAGTTCACATGAACATGCAAACCTCTCTACTCATACAGTCATCGCTACAATAGGGTGATGTCCCACCAGAGGGGATTTGAGCTGAATTCGGGGTTGGTTCCTTCGACAAGGCTACAGTTACTTTCTCCTCCCACCCTTGTTGAATGTGATTTATCGTTCAAATGGCTCTGAGCCCTATGGGACTTAACATCTGAGGTCATCAGTCCCCTATAACTTAGAACTAGTTAAACCTAACTAACCTGAGGACATTACACACATCCATGCCCGAGGCAGGATTCGAACCTGCGACAGTAGCGGTCGCGCGGTTGCAGACTGAAGCGGCTAGAACCGCTCGGCCACACCGGCTGGCTAATGTGATTTACGCTCTGTGTCTAATGATCTCGTTGAAGGTGGGATATTTGACTTCATTCTCTCTGGTTACTTGCAAGGCACAAGGCTCGTATCTGGAATGAGCCTTACTGCCATTCATCTCTAAGCTCTCCCCTGTAATACCAGTGGTTTTAAGGTGACAAAGTGATGTGGCGCTGGACTCCTGTTCTGGAGGATGGCAGTTCAAATCACCACTCGATCATCTGGATTCGGTTATTGCGTCATTGCTCTAAAACGCTTATGATAAATTTTGAGTTGGTTCCCTCAACAGCTCGAGCTTGTGCTCTGTCTCTGATAACCTCGTTGTCATTTTTCTTTGTTTTAAAGCGATTATCAGTGTGTTCCATTAAAGAAATAGAGACCTATTCCTCTCTATGGTTTTTGTCTATTTCAGTTAGTCGTCCACCTTTCGTAACCTCGGTGACGAAATCATAAAAGCTAACGACGTAGGCAGCAACCGCAGTACGGACATTGTACCAGCGCAGTAAGATGTTGTTTAGGAGGAATCGAGAATTTCTGGAGAACTCATTAGTAACCCTGCATCAGTGGGACGTCGTGTGTTCGGTGACGGGAAAGAAGCAGACGAGATGCAGTCGCTTCTCGCTGTCACCATTAGCAGAGGCAGCGTAGCACAGCACATATTAGCACTGGCGCATTCGATTCCCGAAATTTACTCTAGTTCGTACGCGGCCCCCGCCTCTCGCCTCCTGCCCTTTCCTCAGCCGTCCCGCCGTGGTGCTCCTCCTTGCCCCCCGCTTCTCCGCCTCTTTCGACCCGCGCTCCAGACCCCCATCCCACGTCACCCTGCCCTTCCCCCTGCGCCCCACCCCCTTGCCTTCTCCGCTAAGCTATATAACCTTCTTTACGACGCCATTCCAGGAAATCGAAATTTCGCGAGCAACAGAAAACATGGCAGCAGGGGAGTACACTTAGGACGAAGAGATGCGCAACACTGGGCCGGCCCCCGGCGGCAGGTGAACAGCCTGCCACACGCAGACACGTGGCGACAGCGCCGCTGCCCTACATACCGCCGCACGGGCCTCCCCAGCTGCCGGCCGCGCGCGTCACGGTAGCACTGGCTGCGCGGGCAGCCCGCCTCCGTCGTCGTGTCGCCGTACGTAGACAGTAGGGAATGCAACGCCGTTCGTTTTTGGTACGTCTTGAGAGAATTGTAAACTATCGTTTCATCACTGGAGCGCATAACACAGTGGCAAATTTCGGAAATGTATGGCCGGATGTTAATCACTTTAAGCTCGTTTTTCACTATAATGGCAATGCACGCGGTGTATTGGGTTGGTGCTTGAGTTCGTAGCGTTTTTTCGTAAGTTTAATAAACACAACGGATACACATAGAGATACTTTAGTCATTAATATCATATTCTCCTTCAGTATTGATAACAGTCTGCTAACGCTATGCCGGCCGGAGTGGCCGAGAGGTTCTAGGCGCTACAGTCTGGAACCGCGCGACCGCTACGGTCGCAGGTTCGAATCCTGCCTCGGGTATGGATGTGTGTGATGTCCTTAGGTTAGTTAGGTTTAAGTAGTTCTAAGTTCTAGGGGACTGATGACGTCAGATGTTAAGTCCCATAGTGCTCAGAGCCATTTGAAACATTTTTTTGATAACGCTATGTAAGTGCAGAAATGACGAGATTCTGAGGCGAAGAACTCGTGGGGACATGTTCGGCGCGCATTTTCATCCGGAAAGTAAGTTCTTTGAAGGTAGTTTGATAGAGAGCCGAAAATCTGAAAGTCTGAGAACGTAATATCAGGTGAATAAGGTGGGTGCGAAATGAAAAAAAAAAAAAAAAAAAACAATGGTTCAAATGGCTCTGAGCACTTAACATCTGAGGTCATCAGTCCCCTAGAATTTAGAACTACTTAAACCTAACTAACCTAAGGACATCACACACATCCATGCCCAAGGCAGGATTCGAACCTGGGACGGTAGCAGTTGCGCGGTTTCGGACTGGAGCGCCTAGAACCGCTCGGCCACCGTGGCCGGCGATGCGAAATGAATACCCGAACAAACTCCTGTACAATGTTTTTGTCATTCTATCAAAACGAGGGCGGGCATTAACGTGGAGTAGCCTAACTTCACGCAGGCTTCCAGCTGAGTTTTCCAGTTTGTACACGTCCCAGTCACATTAATGTGACCACCACCTACGTTCGACGTCATTGTGCAACAACCACTCACAGATAGCAGGTGGCAGCAGTAGCAGCGGAGGGTGAGTAAAGAATCTCACGGAGTGCGACTATGGGGATTGCGGAAGGGAAGGCGAATGGCTGAATTCACTTTATCTGGGAGAATTTTAGGCAAATGTGGTTCATGTGTAAAGTACACCGTATACACACTGATCAGCCAGAATATTATGACCACCAACCTACTATTGATATAAATCCGTCCAGGCGATAGCAGCATCCCCTGGCGAGGAGTGACTGCTAGTCAGACACTCGCACTGTGCCTGCAGTATCAGTGAGCCTTAAGTCCGTGTGTAGAAAGGAAATGGCGCGCGATCTATCTGAGTTTGTGTGTGTATGTGTGTGTGTGTGTGTGTGTGTGTGTGTGTGTGTGAGTGAAGTCTTATGGAACTTAACTGCTAAGATCATCAGTTCCTAACCTTACACACTACGTAACCTAAATCATCCTAAAGACAAAACGCACAGGTATGCCCGACGGAGGACTCGAACCTCCGCCGGGACCAGCCGCACAGTCCATGACTGCAGTGCCTTAGACCGTATCTGAGTTTGAGCTAGGGCAGATTGTAATGGCCCGCAGGCACGGCACGAGCATTTCGGAAACTGCACAACTTGTCGGGTGTTCCAGGAGTGGTGTGGTGAGTGTCTTCAGTATGTGGCGAAACCAAGGCGAAACCAGGTCCAGATGTCGCGAGGTTGTGCGGCCACCCCTCATTACAGATATCGGATGTAGTGGGCTGTGGGGAAACTAACATGAGACTTTAATGCTGGGCAGAGTATAAATGTGTCTGAACATGCAGAGCACCAAACACTGCAAACGATGGGCCTCCACAGCAGATGACCCATGCATGTGCCAATGTTAGCACCACAGCATCAGAAACAAAGACTGAAATGGGCACATTACCATTGGTACTGGAAGTTGGCGCAGTGATGGAGCGTTGCATGGTATGATGAATCCCAATACTTTTTTCATCATGCCAGTGGGAGGGTGCGAATCCGTCGTCTTCCAGGGGGACAACTCCTTGACACCTGCACTGTGGGACAGAGACTAACTGGCGGTGGCTCCATTAAGCACTGAGGAACATTTACATGGGCATCACTGGGTTCAATAGAGCTCGTGCATGGCATCATGTTTGCCAAGGAATATCGTGCACTGGTTGCAGACCACATACACCTCTTCATGACGATCACGTTTCCCGACTGCAGTGGTATTGGCAATAAGATAATGTGCCATGTAACTGACCAGGAATGTGATGGAGAGGTTCGAGGAACACAGTGGCGAGTTCTAATTGAAGTGCTTGTCCCCCCAACTCACCATATCTGAACCTGATCACGTCAGAGCTCATTGATGCCTCCTCAGAATTTACGGGAATTAGGTGACTTTTATGTGCAGATGTGGTACCAACTGCCTCCTGTGACCTAAGGTTTCTTCATTAGGTAGGTGGTCATAATGTTCTGCCTGATCACTGTGGGATTCCAGTGCGAACTCTTCTTGAGTACTCCTCGAGCATTCGGGATTCGCACCACATCAGATAAAAGGAAGACAGAAGAAATTCAGAGGCGAGCCGCTAGATTTTGATGCTTGTAGGTTCGAACAACACAAAAGTGTTACTGAGATACTTCGGGAACTCAAATGGTTATACCTGGAGAAAAGGCGCCATTCTTTTCGAGGAACACTACTGAGAAATTTTAGAGAACCGGCTTTTTGAAGCTGACTGCAGAACTATGCTCCTGCCACCAACATGTAAGATAGGATACGAGAACTTTGGGGCTCTCACGAGGCGTGGAGACAGTCATTTTTGCCTCGCTCTATCTGCCGGTGGAACACGAAAGGATACTGCTAGTAGCGGTACAGGTCATCCCCCGCCAGTCACCGTATGGGAGATTGTGGAATACATAGGGAAGGGGGGACTCCGAAGACAATGCATTCGTTGTCGTAATGTGGAAACGGAGTGATTTATCTTACTTCCAAAAGGGCCTGATCATTTGCTTTTGGGTCAAGGGTGGTAGTATTTTCGAAACGGCTGGGTTTGTAAACTGTCTGCTTACGGCCGTTGTCAAATTATACTGCGCATAGCAAAATGGCGCTATAAGAAGGCACCGAAGCAAAAATGGTGCACCAGATGCTGCAGAAGACAGGGGAACAACGAGTGGGGAGATGGGTTCGGGTGAATAGACGTGTAACTGTTCAGCAACTTACCATCCAGACGAAACAAGAGGCTACCAACACTGTCTCCTCAAAAAGCGTGAAAAGTTTACTAATTACTGCCAATTTGACTATTTCTGTTGAAACTGGAGCTTTTATGAACTTGAACAGTTTAACGCGTATGGACACAAGTGCAAGGTGAATTTGGCTATTAGAAGATGCCAGTGACTGATAATGTTTCAAAATAGTCCTTCCACAGTGGTGTAAAATATACAGGTTTCCCATAGAATGTACTGCTATTTCAGTCCGTCGTAGGTTCTCTTTGGGAGCAGTGGTTTTAAATGATAGCCAACGCGAGCTGTGAATCTCATATTTTGTAACGCCTTGGAGAAGTCGACAACAGTTTCCACAAAGGTACACTCAGCATCTGGCGCTACGTTGTAACAATATTCCCAAGTGCCGAGGCCTGAAAAGTTACGGAAAACTGCCGGGTATCGACGAGCAAGGCCCTTAAATAGCTTACTACGTCACGGCTGCAAGATACTAACGCGAATTCTTTATAGACGAATGACGAAAGTGGTAGAAGCCGACCTCGGGGAAGATCAGTTTGGATTCCGTAGAAATGTTGGAACACGTGAGGAAATACTGACACTACGACTTATCTTAGAAAATAGATTAAGGAAAGGCAAACCTACGTTTCTAGCATTTGTAGACATTGAGAAAGCTTCTGACAATGTTGACTGGAACACTCTCTTTCAAATTCTGAGGGTGACAGGGTAAAATACAGGGAGCGAAAGGCTGTTTACAATTTGTACAGAAACCAGATGGCAGTTATAAGAGTCGAAGGGCATGAAAGGGAAGCAGTTGTTGGGAAGGGTTGTAGCCTATCCCTGATTTTATTCAATCTGTATGTTGAGCAAGTAGTGAATGAAACAAAAGGTAAATTAGGAGTAGGAATTAAAATCCATGGAGAAGAAATAAAAACTTTGAAGTTCGCCGATGTCATTGTAATTCTGTCAGAGACAGCAAAGGACCTGAAAGAGCATTTCAACGGAATGGACAATGTCTTGAAAGGAGGATATAAGATGAACATCAACAAAAGCAAAACTAGGATAATGGAATGCAGTCGGATTAAATCAGTTGATTTGGGGATCAAAATAACTGATGATGGTCGAAGTAGAGAGGATGTAAATTGTAGAATGGCACTGGCAAAGAAAGCGTTTTTGAAGAAGAGAAATATGTTAACTTCGAATATAGATTTAACTGTTAGGAATTTGTTTCTGAAAGTATTTGTGTGGAGGAGAGCCATGTATGGAAGTGAAACATCGACGATAAATAGTTTTGACGAGAAGAGAATAGAAGCTTTCGAAATATGGTGCTACAGAAGAATGCTGAAGATTAGATGGGTAGATCACATAACTAATGAGGAAGTATTGAATAGAATTTGGGAGAAGAGAAGTTTGTGGCACAACTTGACTAGAAGAAGGTATCGGTTGGTAGGGCACGTTCTGAAGCATCAATGGATCACCAATTTAATATTGGAGGGCAGCGTGGAGGGTAAAAATCGTAGAGGGAGACCAGAAGATGAATACACTAAGAAGATTCAGGAGGATGTAGGTTGCAGTAGTTACTGGGAGATAAAGAAGCTTGCACAGGATAGACTAGCATGGAGAGCTGCTTCAAACCAGTCACTGGACTGAAGACAACAACAACAACAACAACAACAACAACAATGCTCATTATTTGTAACGATTCTTTTTAACAAGTATTATGATAATGACTTTCAAGTACGACTGCTACTAGACCCGATAGAGTAATAACAACTGATCCAACAATCTGTAACACTTGAAATATTTAAGCATCCTTTGCCACTCACTTTCATGCTGTCATATTAATTCATTAACTGAGCTGGTTGTATTTTCATTTAGGGCTTCATTCAGTGTATCTGTTTACTTTAGTCTTCTTAGAGATGTGATCCGTCTATCCAGATACATGAAAGGCTAACTGCTACGTGCCATACTAGTTGCGATTCTTTTAAGGGTTCTGTACAGACCTGAGTTGAAATAAGGCCCCGGGAGTAGACAACATTCCATTAGAACTACTGACAGCCTTTGGAGAGCCAGACCTGACAAAACTCTACCATCTGGTGAGCAAGATGTATGAGACAGGCGAAACACCCTCAGATTTCAAGAAGACTATAATAATTAAAATCCCAAAGAAAGCGGGTGTTGACAGATGCGAAAATTACCGAACTATCAGTTTAATAAGTCACGGCTACAAAATACTAAAGCGAATTCTTTACATACGAATGGAAAAACTAGTAGAAGCCGACCTCGGGGAAGATCAGTTTGGATTCCGTAGAAATATTGGAACACGTGAGGCAATACTGACCCTACGACTTATCTTAGAAGCTGGATTAAGGAAAGGCAAACCTACTTTTCTAGCATTTGTAGACTTAGAGAAAGATTTTGACAATGTTGACTGGAATACTCTCTTTGAAATTCTGAAGTTGGCAGGGGTAAAATACAGGGAGCGAAAGGCTATTTACAATTAGTACAGAAACCAGATGGCAGTTATAAGAGTCGAGGGACACGAAAGGGAAGAAGTGGTTTGGAAGGGAGTGAGACAGGGTTGTAGCGTCTCTCCTATGTTTTCAATCTGTATATTGAGCAAGTAGTGAAGGAAACAAAAGAAAAATTTGGAGTAGGTATTAAAATCCATGGAGAAGAAATAAAAACTTTGAGGTTTGCCGATGACATTGTAATTCTGTCAGAGACAGCAAAGGACTTGAAAGAGCAGTTGAACGGAATGGAGAGTGTCTTGGAAGAAAGATATAAGATGAACATCAACAAAAGCAAAACGAAGATAATGGAATATAGTCGAATTAAGTCGGGTGATGCTGAGGGAATTAGATTAGGAAATGAGACACTGAAAGTAGTAAAGGAGTTTTGCTATTTGAGGAGCAAAATAACTAATGATGGTCGAAGTAGAGAGGATATAAAATGTAGACTGGCAATGGCAAGGAAAGTGTTTCTGAAGAAGAGAAATTTGTTAATATCGAGTATAGATTTAAGTGTCAGAAATTAGTTTCTGAAAGTATTTGTATGGAGTATAGCCATGTATGGAAGTGAAACATGGACGATAAATAGTTTAGACAAGAAGAGAATAGAAGCTTTCAAAATGTGGTGCTACAGAAGAATGCTGAAGATTGGATGGGTAGATCACATAACTAATGA
This sequence comes from Schistocerca cancellata, assembly GCF_023864275.1. Classification (NCBI taxonomy): domain Eukaryota; kingdom Metazoa; phylum Arthropoda; class Insecta; order Orthoptera; family Acrididae; genus Schistocerca; species Schistocerca cancellata. The sequence goes on from NC_064626.1 coordinate 851,334,319, forward strand.
GAACGTATCGAATAGGATTGGGGAGAAGACAAGTTTGTGCCACAACTTGACTAGAAGAAGGGATCGGTTGGTAGGACAAGTTATGAGGCATCAAGGGATCACCAATTTAGTATTGAAGGGCAGCGTGGAGGGTAAAAATCGTAGAGGGAGACCAAGAGATGAATACACTAAGGAGATTCAGAAGGATGTAGGTTGCAGTAGTTACTGGGAGATAAAGAAGCTTGCACAGGATAGAGTAGCATGGAGAGCTTCATCAAATCAGTCTCAGGACTGAAGACCACAACAACAACAACAACCTATCAGTTGGTGAAAACGGAACACTTATAGAGACGCTTTGTTGTCTGTCTGTCTGTCTTCCAGACCGAGAGCTGAGAGCCCTTCAGGAAAGAGTAAACATATCAAATTGACAATTATGTCACACTAAGGTCCAGAGTCCCTTGGCGGTGTAAAAAATTTGAGGCTCTACGTCAGTGCAACTAAAAGATATGGGAATTAATGTCATCTATTTTGTTACACGAAAACTCACTCATCAAAACCTATGGGTTCTTGCTCAGTTTTCAGATACGAAAACTGTAAAATTGTAAATATACCAATTAAAAATACCTTTTTGCCATTAGAATGTTTGCAATCAGCATCCGCCAAAAGCATAATAGAAAAATATTACCACATGCAAACATGCACTACTCGCCATTAAAATTGCTACACGACGAAGATGAAGTGCTACAGACGCGAAATTTAACCGACAGGAGGAAGATGCTGTGACATGCACATGATTAGCTTTTGAGAGCATTCACACAAGGTTGGCGCCGGTGGTGACACCTACAACGTGCTGACATGAGGAAAGTTTCCAACCGATTTCTCATACACAAACTGCAGTTGACCGGCGTAGCCTGGTGAAGCGTTGTTGTGATGCCTCGTGTAAGGAGAACAAATGCGTACCATTACGTTTCCAACTTTCATAAAGGTCGAATTGTAGCCTATAGCGATTGCGGTTTATTGTATCGCGTCATTGCTGCTCGCGTTGGTGGAGATCCAATGACTGTTAGCAGAATATGGAATCGGTGGGTTCAGGAAAATAATCCGGAACGCCGTGCTGGGTCCCAACGGCCTCGTATCCCTAGCAGTCGAGATGACAGGCATCTGATCCGCATGGCTGTAACGGATCGTGCAGCCACGTCTCGATCCCTGAGTCAACAGATGGGGACATTTGCAAGACAACAACCATCTGCACGAACAGTTCGAAGACGTTTGCCGCAGCATCGACTATCAGCTCGGAGACCATGGCTGCGGTTACCCTTGACGCTGCATCACAGACAGGAGCGCCTGCGATGGTGTACTCAACGACGAACTTGGGTGCACGAATGGCAAAACGACATTTTTTCGGATGAATCCAAGTTCTGTTTACAGCATCATGATGGTCGCATCCGTGTATGGGCGACATCGCGGTGAACGCACATTGGAAGCGTGTATTCGTGATCGCCATGCTGGCGTATCAACCGGCGTGATGGTATGGGGTGCCATTGGTTACACGTCTCGGTCACCTCTTGTTCGCATTGACGGCACTTTGAACAGTGGACGTAACATTTTAGATATGTTACGACTCGCGGCTCTAACCTTCACTCGATAGCTGCGAAACCCTACATTTCAGCGGGATAATGCGCGACCGCATGTTGCAGGTCCTGTACGGGCCTTTCTGGACACAGAAGGCCGGCTGGTGTGGCCCAACGGTTCTAGGCGCTTCAGTCTGGAACCGCGCGATAGCTACGGTCGCAGGTTCGAATCCTGCCTAGGGCATGGATGTGTGTGGTGTCCTTAGGTTGGTTAGGTTTAAGTAGTTCTAAGTTATAGGGGACTGATGACCTCAGCTGTTAAGTCCCATAGTCCTCAGAGCCATTTTTGGATACAGAAAATGCTCGACTGTTGTCCTGGCCAGCACATTTTCCAGATCTCTCACCAATTGAAAACGTCTGGACAATGGTGGCCGAGCAACTGGCTCGTGACAATACACCAGTCACTACTCTTGATGAATTGTACTATCGTGTTGAAGCTGCATGGGCAGCTGTAACTGTACACGCCATCCAAGCTCTGCTTGACTCAATGCCCAGGCGTATCAATGCCGTTATTACGGCCATAGGTGGTTGTTATGGGTAATGATTTCTCAGGATCTATCCACCCAAACTGCGTGAAAATGTAATCTCTTGTCTGTTCTTGTATAATACATTTGTCCAATGAACCCGTTTATCATCTGCGTTTCTCCTTGGTGTAGCAATTATAACGGCCAGTAGTGTAAATGGTTAGTGTCAGGAACAACTGTAGAGTGTTTTGGAATTCCTGGGCCTGTATTGTTCTACCTTCCGTGAAGCCGAATTGATGGGGCGTTAGGCCGAGGCGGCGTCTGTGCGATTGTAAACGGTCTCACAGGAGCCTTTCCTATACCTTGTCGAGAGTGTTTAAGAGACAGATCGGTCGGTACGTTTTGGGGTCTGTTGACTCTTTGTCTTGTGATTTCCTGATTATTACTACATTAGCAGTTTTCCAGGTTTGTAATTCTGCCTTTCAGTAGTGCCTCGTTGAACATGTTAAGTAAGAAAAGGTGTGATTTGCGTTACTGTTTGTTTTAATGTTTCTGAAAGTATGTTGTCTGAGCCGGGTGCTTTTCGGTTTTTAACCCTGTTGATTGCCGTCGCGACTTCTTCTTGCGCGAATGGCATGATTACACTGTCACTGATGTATGGTTGCCTCATGCTCTCTCCTAGGTCAGCGTGGTGTCGCACGTCTTGTGTGGGGTCGTCATCTGGGAGGAGCCTATTCAGGAGACATTCTGCTGTGCTTCTCCATCCTCCGGTCCTTGTGAACTCAGCTTGTTTTAGTGTTGACAGAACTGTCGGTGCCTTAACTCGTTGTGTTCTATCTTGAATGGTTGTCCCCAGATGTCGTCCTGTTGCTGGGTTTTTACAAAATTGGTCCAGTAGTCTTGGCTTGTGTTTTTGGTATTTCTGTTTCGCGTCACCATACAGTGATGTTGGACGCTGGAATCTGGGGCGAAATTGCGTTGTTAATCATTCCTAATTTATTCATGGGGTTTAGGTCGAGACTCAGGGTACCCCATTACATTTCAAGAATGTTATCGTCCACAAACTTTTGCCTAACAGAGAAACGTCTTCATATGAATCACTTCATTACTTTCAAGGTTGATACCCGCTTTTACATTTCTGAACACCATCGCTGACGTAAATTGCAACTGAGAGAAAGATGATCAGCCGGATGATATACACTCCTGGAAATGGAAAAAAGAACACATTGACACCGGTGTGTCAGACCCACCATACTTGCTCCGGACACTGCGAGAGGGCTGTACAAGCAATGATCACACGCACGGACAAGCGGACACACCAGGAACCGCGGTGTTGGCCGTCGAATGGCGCTAGCTGCGCAGCATTTGTGCACCGCCGCCGTCAGTGTCAGCCAGTTTGCCGTGGCATACGGAGCTCCATCGCAGTCTTTAACACTGGTAGCATGCCGCGACAGCGTGGACGTGAACCGTATGTGCAGTTGACGGACTTTGAGCGAGGGCGTATAGTGGGCATGCGGGAGGCCGGGTGGACGTACCGCCGAATTGCTCAACACGTGGGGCGTGAGGTCTCCACAGTACATCGATGTTGTCGCCAGTGGTCGGTGGAAGGTGCACGTGCCCGTCGACCTGGGACCGGACCGCAGCGACGCACGGATGCACGCCAAGACCGTAGGACCCTACGCAGTGCCGTAGGGGACCGCACCGCCACTTCCCAGCAAATTAGGGACACTGTTGCTCCTGGGGTATCGGCGAGGACCATTCGCAACCGTCTCCATGAAGCTGGGCTACGGTCCCGCACACCGTTGGGCCGTCTTCCGCTCACGCCCCAACATCGTGCAGCCCGCCTCCAGTGGTGTCGCGACAGGCGTGAATGGAGGGACGAATGGAGACGTGTCGTCTTCAGCGATGAGAGTCGCTTCTGCCTTGGTGCCAATGATGGTCGTATGCGTGTTTGGCGCCGTGCAGGTGAGCGCCACAATCAGGACTGCATACGACCGAGGCACACAGGGCCAACACCCGGCATCATGGTGTGGGGAGCGATCTCCTACACTGGCCGTACGCCACTGGTGATCGTCGAGGGGACACTGAATAGTGCACGGTACATCCAAACCGTCATCGAACCCATCGTTCTACCATTCCTAGACCGGCAAGGGAACTTGCTGTTCCAACAGGACAATGCACGTCCGCATGTATCCCGTGCCACCCAACGTCCTCTGGAAGGTGTAAGTCAACTACCCTGGCCAGCAAGATCTCCGGATCTGTCCCCCATTGAGCATGTTTGGGACTGGATGAAGCGTCGTCTCACGCGGTCTGCACGTCCAGCACGAACGCTGGTCCAACTGAGGCGCCAGGTGGAAATGGCATGGCAAGCCGTTCCACAGGACTACATCCAGCATCTCTACGATCGTCTCCATGGGAGAATAGCAGCCTGCATTGCTGCGAAAGGTGGATATACACTGTACTAGTGCCGACATTGTGCATGCTCTGTTGCCTGTGTCTATGTGCCTGTGGTTCTGTCAGTGTGATCATGTGATGTATCTGACCCCAGGAATGTGTCAATAAAGTTTCCCCTTCCTGGTACAATGAATTCACGGTGTTCTTATTTCAATTTCCAGGAGTGTATCTTGCAGCCATAGTGATATTTCAGTACTCAATTACCGTATCTGAATTGGATTTCATATCTAAATCATCTGCCATATTAGTTAGTCACATATTAAGAGTTTAATTTCATAAAAAAATCACCCTATATGTTTTTCTTGTTCCATCCCTCTGGTCGTCTGCTCCCCTATTTCCTATAAGTGTTTGGACCTGGGGTAAGTTTCTCTGAATGGAGGTACAGGTTAACCAACTTTTGTATGTAGCAATGGCGAATTCTTCTTGGTCAGAGAAACAACGACCTCCGATTATCCGGCGCTTTTATTAAGTTGGCACAGGCAGAATATACAGTCCGTAGTGTTATAAATTAGTGAATGTTTAAGATTCAGCTTAACTGGGTTCTTAATTCATTTCTTAAGGTTGCGGCTATTATAGAATAACTCAAGGTTCCTTGCGTAGGCAGGAAGTGAGGGTAATTTTGCGATTTTTGGAAATTTAAGAGTGTTTTCTTTGTCCTCTAAAACTTTGTGACTGTGGGGAACGAGGTCACGTGGATCTATGAGTATGACTAGATTCCTGAATAAATCGTGTAACTCATTTGAATAATGCCTATAGTTTTAACATTCGGTAGTCATGTTAATAAAAAGGTCACTGTGCTTTGTGCAGATTTGAGTGAGTTTTCTTTGTGTACGGTTGGTAGCCGTTACTACGTGTAAAAACATGTAGATACACTGTTTTAGTATTCTTTGCTAGCAATTGAACCAGCTTCCTTCCATACGTAAATACCCGAGTTTTACGATTTGATTTCACGATCTTTCTTGTCGTAAATTTTTTAAATATTTTATCGATTTTTTTTTTTGCAGTGGGTAGCCACGTGGCTATTATTGACTTTCGGTGGCTCCTACCTTGTGGAAGAATTACTCACAAGAAATAGCTCTTATTCATTGTTCTTAATTGTACTCTTATGTATTTTTATATAGATTTGGGAATAATTTCCTGTTAAAGTATTCGACCATCGAGGTTAGTCTCTCTAACCCAATTTGTATCTTGTGTCCCTTTTTGAATTATTGAACGACTTCTTTCTGTCTGATGAATGGTTAGTCTGAATGTGTGCTTGGTGTGCTTGTCTAATATATCTTTCCCACGGGACTCCCGATTTCAAATAATTGTGTTCTTCGCGTATGCCTTGGTACCTTTTTAACAACGATATTAAGTGCTAACATTCTATGGAAGGTTAAGGTTTTCCTGATAAATATACGTTTATTCATGTGCTTCCCTTTTGAAGATTTAATCATTAAATATATGTACAGTAAAAGCCATTACTGATGTGCTGATGTGCTTCCATTTTGAAGATTTAATCATGAAATATATGTACAGTAAAAGCCATTGCTGATGTTCAGTAACTCACCGGCTATTGACCCAATTCCCTATCGATGCTCTTCCAGGCCAGCTTAGCACACACCTGTATGATTTTTTAACATATTTAAGAGTATTTCCCAAACTGATACTCTTACAGAATCAATCAAGAATTACGAAAGAAATCCTAATTTCATTAATTTTTCCAGAATTGAGACCTGTTTACTAATTGCTTGTCCTTTCCACGCAAATGTTCATGGTAATTAAGTGGTAGGTCAACTCAGGTGGCGACACGAGATATTTTTCTATAATAAAGTCCCAATTTAACCACACATAAAAACGTACCAGCCTTTTGTTGTTGTTGTGGTGGTCTTCAGTCCAGAAACTGGTTTGATACAGCTCTCCATGCAACTCTATCCTGTCAAGCTTCTTCATCTACGAGTACCTATTGCACCCTATGTCCTTCTGAACCTGTTTAGTGTAGTCATCTCTTGCTCTCCCTTTACGATTTTTACCCTCCACGCTGCCCTCCGGCACTAAATTGGTGATCGCTTGATGCCTCAGAACATGTCTTACCAACCGATCCCTTCTTCTGGTCAAGCTGTGCCACAAATTCCTCTTCTCGCCAATTCTATTCATTACCTCCTCATTAGTTACGTGATCTAGCCATTTAAGCTGGGGCATTCTTCTGTAGCACCATATTTCGAAAGCTTCTATTCTCTTCTTGTCTAAACTATTTATCGTCCATGTTTCACATCTGTACGTGGATACACTCCATACAAATACATATTTCACATCTGTACATGGATACACTCCATACAAATACTATTAGAAAAGACTTCCTAACACTTATACTACTATACTCGTTGTTAACAAATTTCTCTGCTTCAGAAACGCTTTTCTTGCCATTGCCTGTCTACATTTTATATCCTCTCTAATTCGACATTCATCTGTTATTTTGCTCCACAAATAGCAAAACTCATGTCCCATTTCCTAACCTAATTCCCTCAGCATCAATTGATTTAATTACAGTACATTTCATTCTCCTCGTTTTGATTTTATTGATGTTCATATTATATCCTCCTTTCAAGACTCTGTCCATTCGGTTCAGCCGCTCTTCCAGGTTCTTTGCTGTCTCTGACAGAATTATGATGCCATCGGCAAGCAGCAAAGTTTTTATTTCTTCTCCATGGATTTTAATGAGTACTCCAAATTTTTCTTTTGTTTCTTTTCCTGCTTGCTCAATATACGGATTGAATAACATCGGGGATAGGCTCCAAACCTCTCTAACTACCCTCCCAGCCACTGCTTCCCTTTCATGCCCCTCTACTCTTAACTACCATCTGGTTTCTGTACAAATTGTAAATAGCCTTTGGCTCCCTGTATTTGACACCTGCCACCTTCAGACTACGTAACAGAATAATTTTCCGTCAGCCAACCTAATTATATAGATAAACAGATACATTACCAAAGATGCTGCTTTATGACGGGGTGCATGGTCATGATGATACGAACAGATATAATCTCTGAACTTTTATTGTATGTGTGCTGTACACAATGCTGTAAATTTCTGTGAAGTGGATTAAAGGGGGGCAGACCCTAACCACGAGAAACACTCCCATACTGCAGCACCATCTCCTCCGTAGTTCACAGTTGCTGACAGCTACCGTTGTCCGGGCATTCGTCAAGTCCAAATCCTCCCATTGATTGCCGAGGGGCGTAGCGTGATTCATCATTCCAAATCACTTGTTTCCAGTCATCCACAGGCCTGTGGCGTCGCTCTTTACATCACCTCAGGCGTTGCTTAGCACTGACTAAATAAATGTACGGCTCGTAGGCAGCTGCTCGACCACTATACCCCAAACTTTTTTAAATCCCTACGCACAGTCGTGGTGCAAGACGGACAACTGGTAGTACGTTGGAACTTACGACTGGCTCCTCCTAATGATGTCACGCGACTTTTATGACCATACTCATCAAATCTCCACGGTCTCCATCCGTCAGTACATGAGGTCGGGCTGGTGTTGGTTTAGCTGTGGTTGCTCCTTCCCGTTTCCAGTTCTCAGTCACGTCACCAATAGTCGAGTTGGGCAGCTTTGGAAGAGCTGAAATTTCCCTTATGGATTCATTACTCAGGTGACACCTCAGTCGACTTTCAAAGTCACTGAGCTCTTCCGACCGATCCTTTGTGCTGTTACTCCTTCTCTACTGACAACACAGTACCTACCGCCTGTTTTTATACTGGTGGGTCCAACTCCCGTGACATCTACCGCTCAATTCCTCATTACGTAGGGGTGTGCGGATACTTATGATCGGATAGTGTATTTAGTAATTAACAATTGCAATCCTGTTTATTAGTTAACCATTTGAATCTAACAGTACTTCATCTTCGTACATCCATGTTTAAATTGGATGAGAATGAGACACAGCTGGTATAATTTTTTTTTTAAATGAAACTCCTCCAGCTGTACTTAAGATTTTATATTTATTTGGCTACTAGTTTCGACGTTGCATCAACGCCATCTTCAGGCCCTATATAACAATACTATACATAAAACAAAAAATGGTAGACATCAGTAGTCTGTGAGCTAGTGTACAAAATAAATATATTATAAACATATTATATATAGGAAGACTTCATTAAAAGTAGTTACATTTCGTTCATTTTCACTAAGATGCAATTTACCTTGACATTAACAATTTTTATGGTACAAACAAGTACAAATGATGTTAAATATCCACGGTTATTTCCGTTATAGATCAATACCAGACATTCGAATAAAAATGGGGGTATATATAAGTGTAGGCGACATGCCATTACTCTTAGAGGTAATTATACAGGCATAAAACAGTACTAAAATTGTGTTAAAAACGAATAATAATACCCTAAAATTCTTCTTTGTGTGTATAGTTTAACTAGCAGGAAGGAAAATATGCATTGCCAATCACATAAATGTAAGGTATGATTCCATCGTTTATAAATAGTGAATTGTGGGAAAGGTGGAAAGGATTTACGTTTGCATAACACTGTATCGTCATCACTTTAAAGTAAAGAAGTTAAACAGGTTACTGAAACAACATCATTCCTAACGATACGAAACACAAGTGAGGAGGAACTGGAAGAATGGTATGGAACTCAGTTAACGCATTAAAAGGTAGTCAATGGTGTAAAATAAATGCATATGAGTCAATTCATTAATCTACTCATTCCAACAAGGAAAATGTAAGCTAAAATGCCACCAAAATGTACCATTTCAATGTCGGTGCCTCATTTAAGGCCGTGACCCAGGTCTAAGGTAATCTAATTCTAACATGTCCATATTAGTAAAAGAACGATCAAGTACATAAAAATGCTTCAAACAGAATTAAACAAGGTATTGTCAGGCAAAACAGTTCATCACATATGTAAAATACTTGTAGTTCCTCTAATAACTAATTACTAAAGAAGAGTACACAGTAAGGTTACAAAGTATAACTCTCGTATTGTTATATGTAATCCAGCCAAGGGTTGACATAAGTTAACAACAATCATTGAAATGCCTAATCACCCACTTACTTGGACGACTGAAGTCTAACATTTATATCATCACTACACCATAAGTACTCATTTATTTCACCTATCTTTATAAACCTGTTCGTGTATAAAATTACTAGTTTAAATATATTGACTATCCACTCATTTACGAGAACGATCATGAGGGTGGGGGGTAAAACTGTACTGAATAAAAGTACTTCAGTACTTCAGTCCGCACTATTTTTCCTGTGGTTAGTGTCAGTCTGGAATGTTCCCTATTATAATTATTGAATCTTAAATGAAACACTGATTAGGCCACTACCACTTCATATCATCCGCACGCGATTATCAGTATTAAACACTTACGCCACAAAATTCTGAACACTGCTTCTTTAATAACTTCTTATATAACCTCTCTTCTGAATTAATTAATATAGTTCCTTTATCGCTCTTTCACTTCTCAGTTTCTGTCGACATTCCTCTCAGTTCTGGTATTCACAGTACTCAATAAAACGTAGTCTCACTTAAGGTTCTCTCCACCTTCCCTGCGACATTCTTAGATGCACAACTCTCGGCCCCTACCTGGTACTTTAAAGTGCACTCACAGACAGATCAAAAAGCTCATATTCTCGACTGGACAATGACTAACAAATGTACATCTCGCAGAAGGCTTGTCGGCGCATTCAATGCTTTAATCTTACAAAAATTATATGTTGAATGAAGGTTTTGTCTTGGTTCATGGAGCAGCAATTTTACAAGAGAACTAGTTCTCATTTTTCGGAACGCTGAGTGGCTGATGACTGGTCGATGTTAGGGAAATATTGTGACTGTCAGCATGGCTAGTCCGAGAACATTTTTCCACACAAAGGACATAGTATCTGGCTTAATACGCCCCCTCAGTTGCCTTTCGTAGGGCTCTTCGTAAGATCTTTAAAAATAAATCGCAATCTGGTAGTAGTGGGAATGGGTTGTCTTTTATTGTAAAATAAGAACTTCAGAGACATTCCTCTGCAACAGGAATGAATTTTTAAATCTTATTCTAATGCCAAATAATAAAAGAAGAAATAATTTACTCACATTTGGAACAATGCCCTAGTTTTTTTTTAAACGTTTTAGTAAAAATGGATATAACTAGACTTACAGCATTGATGTAGCTTCAATAAAAATTTTCTGTGTATTAAACTCTGTGGAAAGATTGAAAACACATTTTTAAATCTTTTTGGTATAATAATCGAAACTTCTAAAGCCATAATTCACTCCGAAGTAGGACATAAATACAAAAAAATTACTTTTACACTGACATGTTCACAGTATGTTACCTGCGAAGAAAGCTCACCAGTAAGTAGTTGCATTTTTGGAAAAGTTCCAACGAAAGTAGTTGAAAAACCTGCTCAAGATCTTCATTTCTGCACCTGAAAAGGAAAACAAAACTTTGTGTGACACAAAAGAGAAGCATTTTATTAATAATGTCGTTTCATGGCGACATGTGGAACATCTCCTTTAATAAATACGAGTATACAGGAGACTGTGAGGTGTAACGTGCTGAAGTACAGTTCACATACATTTACTCTAGCTACGACAGTGTTTGATATGGAAATCAGTGATGGCTCCTAACTACACATTCGCAGTACTCTCGAAAACTGTTCGTTAGCGAACCCATGTTTATTGGTACGTCTTTGCTCTTTATTACCGTATACTTTCACTTCTGACTCCTAGCAGCTCTCACCACTAACTACGGTACACCCGGTGTACAACTTATGCACAGGGCGCCTATGGCACCCTACTCACAGCTTGGCGCCCTAAGCGCCCGCTTGTTTTGCTTGGGCCTTAAACCGGCTCTGAATGTCGGCCCGACCATCCTAGCTTTCCTCTGGAGGCGCTTTCATAAATTATAACACTGGAAAAAAACTGAGGAATCATAGTATAAGTTCTGCTTGTAACGGTCCATTAAATTCACCGTAAATTCGCTTTTTTATTGGAACGCCGCTATGAAAATGTTTACTGTGTGATGGAATGAAGCTACAAATGGGGAAAAACCTTTTATTAATTTTTTTTGGGAAATTTGTGCCGTATTCTCGATGTCTAAGTGTCTACGAGCCACCACGCCGCATCACAACCTGGCAAACAGAGTAAAAGCAGGGAAGATGCGTAAGCGCTGGAAGCCAGAAAACGATGAACTGGACAAGAGCCACCACAAATGCTGTTGTCCCGAAAGAAGACTTCATTAAAACTGTGCACATGCCAGTCTTTGTCTTATATTCGTTACTGACTACCATAATTCTTTCCTTTGTGCTACGCTATGACAAATTCTATTAAGATTTAAGGTAACATTGAATAATTTTAGTAACCGTTAGCAAGGTATTACAAGGGGCAGTGAATGTATTGCTATTGGTAGTATATATAGGTATATTTATGTAGAGTAATTCATCTTTATTTTACATTTTGGGAAAATATGTGTGATGATGTGATATTTATTTTCAATTGAGTGGACAGCATGTTCTCACTTTTATTTGGTAATGACTAAGAGAAGATAGAGGAGTTGCTTACTCCTATAATTAACACGAAATACTCTTAGCAATATCTATCTCCCGGAGTGGCGGAAATTTATTCTCGAGGTAAGGTGAAGCAAAGTCTCACACACTGACGACAGTCCTGTAAATTTGTGTTATACAATGTGACAGCAGAACTCCATGCGGACGTTAAGCTACATTCCTCAATATGATTTCGGACGTTTACTAATAGTACCGTTTATACTGATCTGTGATGTAGCTATGATTAACCGAACATGCAGACTCCCATAAAAATTGGCAATTAGTAAAAAATGACACCACATTTCTCTTTCTTTAATTTCTTAAGGGTTCTGTAAGGTATGAAATGGTACATTATAGGGCAGTTTATTTCCATTCTCTTGTAAATTACAAATGTTTATCTAAAACTGCCTTTCTTTAAGAATAAAAACGAGTTGTGGAAAAACGCGTCGTATATCTATACAGTATTAAGGATTTTTGTTCACAACGCTTTAGATCAAACTCATAAACGTGGAACGTAGGAAACTTACACGCAGTGTAACATCTAAATCACTTAACGTACCAAATAAGGCGTAACAACTGTAGGTGAAGGAAAATCGCATAGATATGATAATAAAACGTCAAAAGAAATGAAAGCGCTTCCCAAGACAGAAGAGACCAATTCCACAACTGTTGGTACATCGCATCCACAAAGGGAAGAATTTTCAGCGCATTCGCTTTTGAAGGAAAAGTAATTACATCTACAAAAAAATATTCGTGTATTAGAAAGCTGAATAACGTGTAATAATGTGGCGAATCATTAGACTCCATTAAAATCATTACATGCCAAAGAAAGTGCCTGTCACAATAACAACAGTCAACAATATGCATCTCATGTGCGAAATATGTGTTTATGTTCTCTTTCTTTCTGTGGAGTAAGCTCCAGTTATACTTGCACTTACTTATTCATGAATAAGTTGTAGCTTATGTCGGCGAATCAGTGAGATTCAGCAGTTTTAACATTTATTTCACGGTTATTCACGTCTCTTGACAATTTGCTAATGTTTGAAACTTAAAAATATAATAAAAAGTTAGTTAATTAGGTAGAATGGTAATTAATTAACACATTAACAGACGGCCGGTGTGGCCGAGCGGTTCTAGGCGCTTCAGTCTGGATCGCGCGACTGCTACGGTGGCAGGTTCGAATCCTGCCTCGGGCATGGGTGTGTGTGATGTCCTTAGGTTAGTTAGGTTTAAGTAGTTCTAAGTTCTAGGGGACTGATGACCTCAGATGTTAAGTCCCATTGTGCTCAGAGCCATTTGAACCATTTGAAGTGAGCGTAGCGACGGTGTATGTTAGACAGTGACTGCACGTTCAGACGCAGTCAAATTATCTGTTTTAGAGACCCAGTACAACCTTTGTACTGGAACGGTTTCAATAAACAGGAGATATGATGTATCGTCTCTAATACGCCAGTTCACCCGTGCCAGTCATCAGAGCTAAAATTGTTACGGAAGTGTAGCGTTCTGGAACTGGTGGTTGTAATTATCTCTGCAAAACCAGATCATTCTATTAAGCAACTGAGCCGCCGCCTGCTTTTGGCCTACCAGACTTTCGTACGGTTACACTGTAGGATATACTGCAACCAGCCACACGTTATCTTGAAATGATTTCATTATATCATCACTTGTTTCGGGCCTGAGCCCTTCGTCAGATGACAAACTTAGACTTTAAGTTTTACATTTGCGTCCTAAAATATAACAAAATCACTGTAATTTTTCATTTTATATTTTCGTCCTAAAATTTAAAAAGATTATGTGATTCTATAACTTTACACTTATATATGCTCTATACAATGTACTTACTTCCTGGAAAGCCCTCCTTTACGTATTATTTTCAAGACGTAAGTACAGCGTATAGAGCACATATAACTGTAAAACTATATAATTACAAAAACTTTGTTAAATTCTTGGAAGCAAACGTAAAATGACAAATCTTTTGTAGACTATGCGTTACAAAAATTTTGCTGTATTTCAGGACACAAGTTTAAAACTTGCAAGAAGTCAACGCTGACACCTGACGAAGAGCTCAGGCCCGAAAATAATGAAGGTATAATAAAATCATTTCAAGAAAACTTGTGGCTGGTTGCAGTATTTCCCACAGCGTAATTTACGAAAACAGACGCTAGCAAAATGGATAAAATAACTTTTGTATGAATAACTTGAATAACTACCTAAACGAATCTACGTCTACATTTAGATCTACATGGATACTCTTCAAATCACACTTAAGTTTATCGAACAACATTCACAATAATGCTCTATTATTCTACTCTCGAACGGCGCGCGGAAAAAACGAGCACCTATATCTTTCCGTGAGAGCCTTGGTTTCCCTTATTTTATAATGATAATCGTTTCTCCATATATAGGTCGACGTCAACAAAATATTTTCGCATTCGGAAGAGAAAATTTGTGATTGAAATTTCGTGAGACGATTCCGCCGCAGAGAAAAACCTCTTTGTTTTAATGGTGTCCATCCCAAATACTGTATCACGTCCGTGACACTCTCTTCCCTGTTTCGCGATAATACAAAACGTGCTGCTCTTCTTTGAACTTTCTCGACGTATTCGGTTAATCCTATCTGGTAAGGATCCCAGCAGCACTCCAAAAGAGGACAAGCGTACTGCAGGCAGTCTCGTTGTTATCAAAGTACTAGCAGAACAAAGATGTGAGGCAATGCCTTTCTAAGATACAATTATGTACCGGCATCAAGGCATTCATTACCCCGTGTTGCTCTCGAGGCGGTGGAGAGGGGACTTTAATGAAGGGAGCGCCGGCCCGCCATCGCTATCGGCTTTAACCACTTGCCCTGGCGGCGCTGCCGAGCCGCGGGCCCGGCAGATGAGCGCTCCACACAACTTCCACACAAACTTGAGTCGCGCGTGTTCGGCGCGCAGCGCGCAAAATATCGTCCTCATCCCGTATAGCGAGACGTACTTTACGCCTGCGCTATTTCAGACACAAGCAAGCGTGTTTAACGGCGACAGTTACGATGCCCCGGTACGGCCATAACGCCGCTGCAGCCGCCCTCAAGGCTCCGTGAGGCTGCAATATGACTCGCCTCGCAACTTTTGAAACACATCTCCAGTTCGCCAGCAATTCGTTTCTGCGACTTTTAATACACTGCAGCTGGCGTTAGTAATATACGAGGGCCACAAATTTGTAGGCGTTTATGTCTCTTCTGAAAGACAACTAGGTGGAACAGAATGATTATCTTCCGGTGTCTCATCAAGGTGAAATACACGAAAAGGCGTTCAGGAATGGCCGCGTGAGTTTTCCTCTCGTGCGGTTAAGAAATTAAGTGAGTCTGACAGCAAAATGTCGCACATTGAGCAATCGAACTCTTCTTAATACTAGTCATCATCAAATGGGTCTGAGCAATAAGGGACTTACCTTCTGAGGTTATTAGTCCCCTAGAACTTAGAACTACTTAAACCTAACGACATGACACACATCCATGCCCGAGGCAGGATTCGAACCTGCGACCGTAGCGGTAGCGCGGTTCCAGACTGTAGCGCCTAGAACCGATCGGCCACTTCGGCCGGCTAGTCATCATCATTTTTCAGTAAGTGAGTTATTTTCGTGCAGGCAAGAAAACTTGCAACATTGTCTCTAATTTCAAAATAGTTCACAAGATTCCGGGAAATCGATTCCACCCATCCCAATCGATCTATTTGCCTCCTCTTCTTCTAGTGGCACGTCCTTTGACTGGTAAGTCCTTCTAAATTATAACATCTTACTGTTCTAAAGTAAAAGTAGTTAACTGTCGCCACACAGATTCTTTCTAGAGAAATTGGTATATTTATCATTTCAATACCTTTATTTATAGCAGATTCCCCATTTCATTGCATTGTAGCAAACTCACTGAGTTACCGAGCTTCAAATGAGACATGGCACACCCAAAAGATGCAACTCAGTTGTACTTCTATTTTGCCATTTTGAAACTTCATTTCGTATTCGTTTTACCACTATTTCTTGAAGTGACAATAGAAATAACCACATATACAGTCAAATAAGAAATATTCATCCAAATAAATAATAATAAGATACTAATTCATTAATCTGTTGAAACTGTGAATATCTTAAATTTGTACTAACGGCGATTAATTATTTCTTATTGTGTTACCAAGAGGATGTTTGCCACATACTACCTCTGTGTATCCTGTGTTACATTTTCGTCTTGTTAACATGTTTCAGTATATTGAGGTTGTAAGATTAGATTTATGTTGCAATCTGTCATTTGTTACGCCTATGTAACTTCGTACCAGGGTATGACTTAAACTAGTGTTTACTCTGAATCGTTGTAGTAAACAATAGTACGCCATTTCCAGTGTTAAGACGGATATACGGGCAATTTCCGAAAACTAATTAACTGAAAAATATGTTAATTTGTTGAAAGCCGTGCGTTATAAATGAATTTGATGTCGTGCATCAGTTGGTGAGTGTTGAAGCATTTGTGTAGCTCAAAGATTCTTTAGTCCCTGTTTCCATCTGCTAGAGTTCAAAAATGGCTCTGAGCACTATGGGACTTAACTTCTGAGGTCATCAGTCCCCCAGAACTTAGAACTACTTAAACCCAACTAACCTAACGACATCACACACATCCATGCCCGAGGCAGGATTCGAACCTGCGACCGTAGCGGTCGCGCGGTTCCAGACTGAAGCGCCTAGAACCGGCCGGCGTTCCATTACACTATGAAAGTTTGGTAACATCCTCATATTTTTTTAGAAAGTACTCAGACTGCGCTGTTGTTCATACATGGGCCAAACTTCATACAATGGGGAACATTCTCAGGACATTAATACAGCAGTCGTATTTTGTTACATGCCCGCAGGTAAAACGTATAAGGTACTGGCAAATTTCAGTGAATGTTTAAATATGAAATTGTTCGCTTTTGTGTGGTTTTATATCATCTCTGGCGATTTAACAGCAGCAAAAATTATGTTCACATTTTTAAAATTTAGTTTGGTGCCATATTCCATGTTGAGGGATTTAAAATTCTATGAAATAATATAAAGCACTTCTCACGTCCATATCCAAGGACCAGATAACCTCTTTTTTTAATAAAACTGTGATTTCAAAATATTGATTGCTGACAAAATGTTCTAACTATTAAAGTCGGGGAGCAATATTAGTTACAGTTACAGGAAAACGCATTTGAAAAGGACTTAAGGTACTCACTTGTTTAGCGCAGGCAGGAACACGGCAGGTCACATTCATCGTTCGTAGAAACAGAAGTGCTTCATTGCTTCTTTGAAGTAAAAATGGACGCTGAATGCCCGTTAGGTTGTGGTTCCTCACTGCACCATTTTTTTTTATTTAGGATATCGGGCAGACATCATCATTTGTTGGTGTTTGGTGACTAGGCTGTTGAATGCATGTATAAGCATTCGGAAATGAAGATATGATGTAGAAACAAAGGAAGAAGTGGATTATGGAACAAATTACTTTTATTCGACTAACGTTCTAATATTCAACTTATAATCGCCTTTTTGGTCGCTAATGAGAAAGCTATAATTGTTGTTAAAGGTTTTTTTTATTTACATGACATGGATCACCATAAGTATGTCAGACAAAAACTTCACCACTAGCCGATATGCTGATAATGATCCGTGCCCAAAACGCGTAAATAAAGTTTTAACAACAAATGTAGTGTTGTAATTGGTGACCAAAAAGCGGTGCTAAGAACGGCTGAGAACTCATATAAAGTTCATATGGCTGCTGCACAACTTCATGGCGCCAATTAAACTAATAGCCTCGTCACTGAAAATTATCTGAAGTTTTGAAAATGTGCGATTTACTCTTGTGTTAGTGATAAATAAGCGATACTGTGAATATTATTTGTAAAATTTGGGGCTACAAATCAAACAAACGCAGTTAAAGCATCCATCTTACAGTACTGTGAACGATTCGTGTGCTTCTAATGATTACCAAAAAATTTCTTTGGTACGTCATTCGCTAACTCCAACAACTTTCGGTACTTATTTTACAATTTCGAAAAGTAATTTACCTTACTACCATTTTTTAATGAACCCACGTAAAAATTGCATTTTCTGCCACGTAACTTTACTTCATAGCAATAAAATTTCACTTTCGTGACATAGAGAACTTACCTGCAGGTAAGGAAATGTTCACGTTTGTCTAAACGAATTTTATCTTATGCAGTTCGCATATCTAATACATTTACAGAGAAGCGTTGTTTAAAATGTCTCCACAAAGCCAAGTGGGTCTTCTTAGGACCTCCGACACGAGTGTTGTGTCGATATTGTCACGAGTGAAAGTGGCTTCCTGAGACTTCGTCAGTAAACGGTGTTAATGGTTTTACTCGACGATTTTCAACTAGCCAACGATAAAATTCCAATCATCTATTTTCATCTCCTTCTCGAATGTGTTGAATCTGTTGTAAATGATAAGGACACAAGCCGTGAATGCGTAATGATCGCCTAATTATTGTATGTGGGACACCGATACGGACATAAATCGTGTGTGTGACTGTAAAGGCTAAGTTCCACCAACTGAATACGTACCTAATGAGTGTCTTTAACTTCACCAACACTTTGTTCATTTTCACTTACATGTGAAATATAGCCGGCCGCCGTGGACGAGCGTTTCTAGGCGCTTCAGTCCGGATCTGCGCTGCTTCTACGGTCGCAGGTTCGAAAGATGCATCAGGCATGGATGTGTGTGATGTCCTTAGGATAGTTAGGTTTAAGTAGTCAAGGGGACTGATGACCTCAGATGTTAAGTCTCGTAATTATTAGAGCCGTTTGAACCATTTGTGAAATACGACTGTCAGGCACTGTACCTATCTCACACAGTTTAGTGAAAACACGTGAAATCACTACTGAATCTTGAACTTACCCTTTGGGAGCCGCAAGGAGCAGCATCCTTATATTTCTATACTACACAAATACCATACTGGCATAGTTAGCATCTTTGAACATGTATCGCATGCATACACAATATGGCAGTACTGGCCAGCAAATCATAATGACAATACAGTTGAAAAATTCAGTTACGTAAGTACAAATTCCCATGTTTAACTTCAAAACAAATATGATAATTCGTAAATAAACCTATAGTAACTGGATTACCAACGCACGAAAGGAAAACAAGCTTATCTACGCAACCAATAAGAACTGGACGACATCTTACACAGAATGTTTGAACTTAATTAGTCTACCGTCTGGACGGAAACAGTCTGAAAAGTTCGTAGGGGTGTTCCAGGAGAGATTGTGCTCAGAAGTAATTGTTAAGAAGAAAATTCGATACGGTTGCGCCTATTTCGCGTTATTTAGCAGTGAATGTAGCCAAAGAGGTCGTCGCGAGCTCAAGTTCAAGCAGCCTGTCAGAGACGATGTCGTCAAACGTGTTCTTCGTTTGGTTTCTTCAGATCAAACAAACGTAGCTTTTCCTCGCATAGCTTCAATTTATCACTTCAGAAAAAAGACATATTTTAACTGTTAATGATCATTTGAACAGTGGTAACTCAAGGACCCACAGATGTCTGCGTATTACCGCATATTAACGTCTGCAAGTTCTTGAATTTGAGCGCCCGTCGACCCGATTGGTTAGCTTCAATGTTGAAGAACTAGGAAACGGAGCAACGTTTAGATTTTTTCTTCTTAACAATTAATTATCAGCACAGGTTTCCCTACAACACTTTTACAAGCTTTTCAGATTGCTTCCGGCCATCCCGTATTGTTCCACCTCGTAAAAAAATTACTGTCCCATCTGAAACACCCCGTATTCTGCTACTACCATAGCCTCTACATGGTACACTTGTTCACTAAACTACACCGCTTGATAAAGAAAGAGGAGTACCCAGAAGACATGGCCACATTTCAATGTACACTGAAGAGCCAAATAAATTGGTACACTTGCCTAACATCGTATAGGGCACCCGCAAGCACGCAGAAGTGCTGCAGCACGACGCGGCATAGACACGACTAATGTCTGGAGTAGTGCTGGAGGGAACTGACACCATGAATCCTGCAGGGCTGTCCATAAATCTGTAAGAGTACGAGGGGATAGAGATCTCTTCTGAATGGCACGTTGCACAGCATCCCAGATATGCTCATGTCTGGGGAGTTTGGTGCCCAGAGGAAGTGTTTGAACTCAGAAGAGCGTTCCTGGAGCCACTCCATAGCAATTATGGACGTGTGTGGTGTCGCACTGTCCTGCTGGAATTGCCTAAGTCCGTCGGAATGCACAATGGACGTGAATGGATGCAGGTGGTCAGACAGGATGCTAACGTGCAGGTCCATGGATTCATGACGTTGCGTCCATACCCATACACGTCCATCCGCTCGATACAATTTGAAATGAGACTCGTCCGGCCAAGCAACATATTTCCAGTCATCACCAGTCCAATGTCGGTGTTGACGGGAGCAGGCGAGGCTTAAAGCTTTGTGTCGTGCAGTCATCAAGGGTACACGAGTGGGCCTTCGGCTCCAAAAGCCCATACCGATGACGGTTCGCATGCTGAAACTTGTTGACGGCCCAGCGTTGAAATCAACACCAATATGGGAAAGAGTTGCACTTCTGTCACATTGAACGGTTCCCTTCCGTTGTCCTTGGTCCCATTCTTGGAGGATATTTTCCCGGCCGCGACGATGTCGGAGATTTGATGTTTTACCAGGTTCCTGATATTCGCGGTATATTCCCCGAAATGGTCGAACGGGAAAATCTCCATTTTATCGCTACCTCGAAGATGCTGTGTCCCATCTCCTATACGCCGATTATAACACCACTTAAATCGTGATAACCTGCCATTGTAGCAGCAGTAACCAATCTAACAACTGCTACAGACACTTGTCTTATATAGGCATCGTCGTCTTCAGCGCCAAATTCTGTGTGTTTACATATCTCTGTATTTGAATACACATGAATATACTAGGTTCTTTGGCGCTACAGTGTACATTTGTGGCGCCCTCTAACGCGACAACGACCCGATGTTGAACCGCATGAGAACGTGATGGCAGGCATACCAATCGTCAAGGTTCTGGTCAGCCACATCTACCCACCACAAGGGCGGCTCGCTATATTGTGCGCCAAGAACATAGTGACCCCTTCACATCTCCACCCGCCATCCTAGTGTAAGTAATGAACTCCCTCTAACATTCTATGTCATCCCAAAACATTTGTCGGAGACTAGAAGCAGATGGGCTAGCAAACTGCTATACCACGCATAGACTTCTGTTAACATCACAACAAATACGACTGCGTTGGGACTGGTGCTGTTGCCAGACTAAGGAACTACTATACCATGCGTAGGCTTCTGTTAACACCACAGCAAATATGACTGTATCTGGAGTCGTGCTGTTGCTGGACTAGGGAACTACTATACCATGCGTAGGCTTCTGTTAACACCACAACAAGTATGACTACATTTGGAGTGGTGCTGTTGCCGGACTATGGAACTACTATACCATGTGTAGGCTTCAGTTAACACCACAACAAATACTCCTGTATCTGGAGTGGTGATGTTGCCAGACTAGGGAACTACTATACCATGTGTACGCTTCTGTTAAGAGCACAACAAATACAACTGCATCTGGAGTGCTGCTGTTGCCAAACTAAGGAACTACTATACCATGCATAGGTTTCTGTTAACACCACAACAAATACAACTGCATTTGGAGTGGTGCTGTTGCCGGACTAGGGAACTACTACACCATGCGTAGGCTTCTGTTTACATCACAACAAATACGCCTGCATCTGGAGTGGTGCTTTTGCGGGACTACGGATCTACTATACCATGCATAGGCTTCTGTTAACACCACAACAAATACAACTGCATCTGGAGTGGTGCTGTTGGCGGACTAGGGAACTACTGTACCATGCGTAGGCTTCTGTTAACATCACAACAAATACAACTGCATCTGGAGTGGTGCTGTTGCCGGACTAGGGAACTACTATACCATGCACAGGCTTCTGTTAACACCACAACAAATACTCCTGCATCTGGAGTCGTGCTGTTGCCAGACTAGGGAACTACTATACCATGCATAGGCTTCTGTTAACATCACAATTAATACAACTGCATCTTGAGTGGTACTGTTGCCAGACTAGGGAACTACTATACCATGTGTAGGCTTCTGTTAAGAGCACAACAAATACAACTGCATCTGGAGTGGTACTGCTGCCAGACAAGGGGACTACTATACCATGCATAGGCTTCTGTTAACACCACAACAAATACAACTGCATCTGGAGTGGTGCTGTTGCCGGACTAGGGAACTACTATACCATGCATAGGCTTCTGTTAACATCACAACAAATACGCCTGCATCTGGAGTGGTGCTGTTGCCAGACTAGGGAACTACTATACCATGCATAGGCTTCTGTTAACATCACAATTAATACAACTGCATCTTGAGTGGTACTGTTGCCAGACTGGGGAACTACTATACCATGCATAGGCTTCTGTTAACACCACAACAAATACTCCTGCATCTGGAGTCGTGCTGTTGCCAGACTAGGGAACTACTATACTATGTGTAGGCTTCTGTCTGAGCACAACAAATACAACTGCATCTGGAGTGGTACTGTTGTCAGACAAGGGGACTACTATACCATGCATAGGCTTCTGTTAACACCACAACAAATACAACTGCATCTGGAGTGGTGCTGTTGCCGGACTAGGGAACTACTATACCATGCATAGGCTTCTGTTAGCATCACAACAAATACGCCTGCATCTGGAGTGGTGCTGTTGCCAGACTAGGGAACTACTATACCATGCATAGGCTTCTGTTAACATCACAATTAATACAACTGCATCTTGAGTGGTACTGTTGCCAGACTAGGGAACTACTATACCATGCATAGGCTTCTGTTAACACCACAAGAAATACTCCTGCATCTGGAGTCGTGCTGTTGCCAGACTAGGGAACTACTATACTATGTGTAGGCTTCTGTTAAGAGCACAACAAATACAACTGCGTCAGGAGTGGTACTGTTGCCAGACAAGGGGACTACTATACCATGCATAGGCTTCTGTTAACACCACAACAAATACAACTGCATCTGGAGTGGTGCTGTTGCCGGACTAGGGAACTACTATACCATGCATAGGTTTCTGTTAACATCACAACAAATACGCCTGCATCTGGAGTGGTGCTGTTGCCGGACTAGGGAACTACTATACCATGCATAGGCTTCTGTTAACATCACAATTAATACAACTGCATCTTGAGTGGTACTGTTGCCAGACTAGGGAACTACTATACCATGTGTAGGCTTCTGTTAAGAGCACAACAAATACAACTGTATCTGGAGTGGCACTGTTGCCAGACTAGGGGACTACTATACCATGCATAGGCTTCTGTTAACACCACAACAAATACAACTGCATCTGGGGTGGTGCTGTTGCCGGACTAGGGAACTACTATACCATGCACAGGCTTCTGTTAACACCACAACAAATACTCCTGCATCTGTAGTCGTGCTGTTGCCGGACTAGTGAACTACTATACCAAGCATAGGCTTCTGTTAACACCACAACAAATACAACTGCATCTGGAGTGGTGCTGTTGCCGGACTAGGGAACTACTATACCATGCATAGGCTTCTGTTAACATCACAACAAATACGCCTGCATCTGGAGTGGTGCTGTTGCCAGACTAGGGAACTACTATACCATGTGTAGGCTTCTGTTAAGAGCACAACAAATACAACTGTATCTGGAGTGGTACTGTTGCCAGACTAGGGGACTACTATACCATGCATAGGCTTCGGTTAACACCACAACAAATACAACTGCGTCTGGAGTGGTGCTGTTGCTGGACTAGGGAACTACTATACCATGCGTAGGCTTCTGTTAACATCAAAACAAGGTGGTGCTGTTGCCGGGGGACATGGACTGCTGATGAATGGTGTCGCATTGTATTTTGCGAGAAATCATGGTTCTATGCTATCCTTGATGACCGTCCTTGGCGAGTGTGGCGGCCGCCAGGCGAGAGGTCCCAGTCTCCCATTTGTTTTTGAGACACACAGCTGTGTGACTCCTGGTATCATGTTTTGGGAGCCGCTGGATGTGACCTGAGGTCACGGCTGGTTGTGACTGAGGGAACGTGGACGGCACAGCCGTTCGTCGCGGACGACCTGTCTTTTCATGCGTTACCTCAATGCGATACTGTCGTGGCACCATTTTTCCCCTCGACAATGCTCATCCACATGCGGGCGGCACGCGTCTCTGTGAACCGTCTGCGTGTTACTCAGGTACCCCTGTGGTCACCAAAGCCCCCAGACCTATCCCCAATACGACATGCATGGAACCTTTTCGTTCGTCAACTTCGTGCCAGAGCCAGTATGCAGGATATCAATGACCAGTTACAACTGTTGTGGCCCAGCTTGCTTATGAGGGGATGCAAGGTGAGCAGGACGCCCTTATCAACTAAACCAGTGCATGCATCCGGTCCAGAAGAGGTGCAACGTCGCACTGATAAGTGGGTTCACACTGCAAAGTCCTTTGTGAATTCCACTGGTTTTTGTAATCAGTGAAATAACATCACATACCCTCTCAACCGGTAAACTTACCTTTCGTTTGCTCCTCTCCTTCTGGATGCTTCACACTTTTGCGTTTGTTCTGTCACTTCTGTGACTGAATAGCTGTCCTGCTCAAGTATGAAATGGCACGACATAAAAATACATAGTTAATTGTAAAGAATAAAAGAATAAATTTATCAGTATATATTTCACTGACGTCATATGCATTTGCACAACTAAGAGCATAGACGTTATGCTGTACTCACTGAAACGCCGAAAGACAGTGCTTTGCTTCTGACTCCTGAAACGGAATAGAAGTTATAATGAATTATTTACGAAGTAGTAGGGTCCGATGTTCGATTATTGTCTAATGCATTACAAAGACACGCCAGGTTTTTATAGTCCTCTGTTCAGTAACGTTACAGATAGATTTATAGTAAAGCTTCCAGAGATATAATTCATCGATAACTGGATAAGTGGATCTTTCTGGATTCAATAGACACTTTCTTCCCTTATTCTTTCGATATATTCTTCCAAGTCAGGTAACTGTCGTTTAGAATTCAAATTCAAATTTGGAAACAATACTGGCTGTCTAGAGTTTACAAAGTTTATTTCCGATTATTACGTAAGGAAGGAGACTGAATGAGATACGTGTAATACTGCTGCAAATATATATTCCAACACCATATATAAACAGGGTCGTCCATTGATAGTGACCAGGCCAAATATCTCACGAAATAAGCATATAACGAAAGAACTACAAAGAACGAAACTCGTCTAGCTCGAAGGGGGAAACGCGATGGCGCTATGGTTGCCCCGCTAGATGGCGTTGCCGTACGTCAAATGGCTATCAACTGCGTTTTTTTTTTTTTTTTCAAATAGGAGCCCTCATTTTTATTACATACTCGTTGTAGTACGTAAAGAAATATGAATGTTGGACCACTTTTTTCGCTTTGTAATAGGTGGTGCTGTAATAGTCACAAACGTGTAAGTACGTGGTATCACGTAACATTCCGCCAGTGCGGGCGGTGTTTGCTTCGTGATACATTACTCGTGTTAAAATGGTCCGTTTACCAGTTGCGGAAAAGGTCGATATCGTGTTGATATTGTGATCAAAATGCCCAACGGGCGTGTGTTATGTATGCTGCTCGGTATCCTGGACGACATCATCCAAAAGTCAGGACCTTTCACCGGATAGTTACGTAATTTAAGGAAACAGGATGTGTTCAGCCACATGTGAAACGTCAACCACGACCTGCAACAAATGATGATGCCCAAGTAGGCGTTTTAGCTGCTGTTGCGACTAATCCGCATATCAGTAGCAAACAAATTGCGCGAGAATCGGGAATCTCATAAACGACGGTGTTGAGAATGTATCATCAACATCGACTGCACCCATACCATATTTCTATGCACCAGGAATAGCATGGCGACGACTTTGAACGTCGTGTACATTTCTGCCACTGGACACAAGAGTAATTACGGAAGGATGACAGATTTTATGCACGCGTTCTATTTAGCGACGAAGCGTCATTCACCAACAGCGGTAACGTAAACCGGCATAATATGCACTACTGGGCAACGGAAAATCCACGATGGCTGTGACAAGTGGAACATCAGCGACCTTGGCGGGTTAATGTATGGTGCAGCATTATGGGAGGAAGGATAATTAACCCCCATTTTATCGATGGCAATCTAAATGTTGCAATGTATGCTGATTTCCTACGTAATGTTCTATCGATGTTACTACAAGATGTTTCACGGCATGACAGAATAGCGATGTACTTCCAACATGATGGATGTCCGGTACATAGCTCGCGTGCGGTTGAAGCGGTACTGAATAGCATATTTCATGACAGGTGGATTGGTCGTCGAAGCACCATAACATGGCCCGCACGTTCACCGAATGTGACGTCCCCGGATTTCTTTCTGTGCGGAACGTTGAAGGATATTTGCTATCGTGATCCACCGACAACGCATGACAACATGCATCAGTGCATTGTCAATGCATGTGCAAACATTACGGAAGGCGAACTACTCGCTGTTGAGAGGAATGTCGTTACACGTATTGCCAAATGCATTGAGGTTGACGGACATCATTTTGAGCATTTATTGCATTAATGCGGTATTTACAGGTACTCAGGCTGTAACAGCATGCGTTCTTCACATTTCACATATGTTTGTGACTATTACAGCGTCATCTGTCACAAAGCCAAAAAAGTGGTCCAACTAAATCATTAATATTTCTTTACGTACTATACGAATATGTAATAAAAATGGGGGCTCCTATTTTAAAAAAAACGCAGTTGATATCCGTTGGAACAGCGAGTAGTTCGCCTTCCGTAATGTTTGCACATGCATTGACAATGCACTGATGCATGTTGTCATGCGTTGTCGGTGGATCACGATAGCAAATATCCTTCAACGTACCGCACAGAAAGAAATCCGGGGACGTCACATTCGGTGAACGTGCGGGCTTTGTTATGGTGCTTCGACGACCAATCCACCTGTCATGAAATATGCTATTCAGTACCGCTTCAACCGCACGCGAGCTATGTGCCGGACATCCATCATGTTGGAAGTTCATCGCTATTCTGTCATGCCGTGAAACATCTTGTAGTAACATCGATAGAACATTACGCAGCGGACCAACCATAGCGCCATCTGGTTTCCCCCTTCAGGCTAGACAAGTTTCGTTCTTTGGAGTTTTTTCGTTTGATGCTTATTTCGTGAGTTACTTGGCCCGGTCACGACCAATGGAACACCCTGCATATATAACCGTAGTATTATATTTCCTCTTTTAATTTTATCGTAACAGACATACCACAAGAGACTATATACGTTGGACTAGCATGTGCTTATACAAACGTCACTAACTTTAAAACAACTAAAGTGTCACTTGTTTCAATGTGATAACCGCAATAAAGAAATATGACGCAGCAAGAGATACTAAATTTCTGGCAAGGTTAAGTACCACTTTCCGCAGAGATCCTTAGTAGATCAAAGTGAAAGATGTCATACATAGTAACTCGTACCAAATACGTCTCTGATATATTCAGCAATGCTTTAAAATTTACTTTCAGTGTCGTACTGACAAAGAGCTTAGAAAAGATTTAAGTATTATGAGCCTAGTAATATTTAAAAATGAGTGACTAATGGCAACCCCATGAGTGTATGGTATAGCATCGAAAGTGTCATTTGGGGTTCAAATGGCTCTGAGCACTATGAAATTCAACATCTGACGTCATCAGTCCCCTAGAACGTAGAACTATGTAAACCTGACTAACCTAAGGAAATCGCACACGTCCATGCCCGAGGCAGGATTCGAACCGGCGACCGTAGCGTTCGCGCGGTTCCAGACTGAAGCGCCTAGAGCCGCTCGGCCATAATTTGGGGTTCGGATGTTTCATTATGAACTTGTGCTACATTGAGTGGGTACAGTTTTATGCAGCCACTCTTACAGCTAACCAGCAACATACCATCCAAAACCAACTGGAACCATGAATATTGTACGTATCACCTTGATAAAGCACGACTTATACTACACGCTATATTGAGAGTGGATAGCAGACAGCTCGCTGTGATATACTGTCTTACTACGAGGTCTCAACTAAACCTGAATGAACACGTATTGGTTATTTCGGAAAGCTGATTCCACGCCATACTGCGAACTCCAGTACTGACACGTTACTTCTTCGTTTAACACCTTTTCGAAGAACTCCCCACTACTTTACAGAAGTTTTACAGCTGGTTGTCACAAGAGTCATTGCGGTTCAAATCACTCTAAGCACTATGGGACTTAACATCTGAGGTAATCAGTCCCCTAGACTTAGTACTACGTGGATCTGACTAACCTAAGGACATCACACACATCCATGCCCAAGGCAAGATTCGAACCTGCGACCTTAGCAGCAGCGCTGTTCCGGACTGAAGCGCCTAGAACCGCTCGGACACAACCGCCGGTAGTCACTGCGGAAACGGAGAGATCATTAAGGCGAAGTGCGAGGTAACCAATGTTCAACGGCACAGCGTGAAATGAAGGAATATTTGAAAGAAGTAAAAACTAGACTTTCATGTCTGCCTACGACGAGATTATTAAACACGAAGTACGACCTCGGATTGATCTAGGTTGGGGAAGGAAATTGACTGTGTTCTCTGCAAACGAAATTTGATTAGGTTTTAATAGCCTGTGGACTACAGTGCTTACATCAGTGGAATACCTTAGTCTGCAAGCACGACTATGCACGCATTCATTTGACAGCGAGAATGAATCTGTCTGGAGTAGAAGAGTACTACGTGGTTCTTTTTCTTTTTCATCATTTAACACATTTATGAGATAAAATACAGAAGGTCCGAGATGAGTTTTTAGAACAGTTTACCATGGTCGTCTGAAATTAACTCTTCAGTTATCTTGTGGCAAGGGCGTCTGTGCGTAGAAATGGTTGTGATATGAGAGAATTACTGTTTCCTTGCTTAACTAGTAACGTGACACTTATATGGAGCAACTCGCTGAGGATCACACACTGAGTATATTGCAACAAAGTGGACTCCTTCATTACCTCCATATATTGAAATATTGCTTTATTACCTCGTTACTAAGGAGAGTCGTTAAACCAATTTCATTACATTCATAAGTCTAATAAATGTTGTTTGTCCAGACAGTCTACTCACATTCATGGATTAGTCAACATGAAACGTTAACAATAATCCCATGTCAACAGTCTGAAATCGTCCGTAATCCTCAGTTCCTGGATTCGATTCAAAAACTGGTGAGGCACACAGATGTAATCTGTCAGTAATTCATAATCGTCAGATGCCTTTCTGCATGGTCTGAATGAGTCTGAAACTATTGTATCGGCTACAGAAATTTTTTGATGTCACGTTAGAGCAATGCCTCATACTGATTTTTCTGCATCGATCCTCTCAGGTAACAGCAAACTATCTTCCGGGGTTTACAGGAGATAACTGATTTTTCCTTTGACCTTAGACACATTGTAACATCCCTCCCCATTAAGCTTTCCAGAGATGGCGCAACAATACTTCTGGCTGATCAGATCTTCTTGAGCTATTAGTCTAAACATGGTGTTGCCTTGTCGCAACGTTTCGACGAGCTTCCTATTCGTCATCTCAAGTCGAAGATGAGGTGCAGGAAACTCTTCGAAAAGTTGCAACAGGACGCCATCACTCAGTCGGCTGATAAAGGAAATGATTTCACCAATGAAATTCGCCGAGAAAGGCTGCATTTCGATATAATGCTAATGGCATTGCACAACGATTAGAAACTTTATCAGCGTACCTCGTGCATACTGTTTTCAGGTACTTTTATTAATATTTTCATACTTTTGCAACTCTGCAGCTTCACTATCACCCAGAGGTGATGTTACTAAATAATATAAGAAACAACCGAGATAGCATTCTTATTAGGTTTATTAGTTGCAGTTACAAGTGGTATTTTCGGAATACTGTTTTTCTTTTTTCAGTGAACAACTTCTCAGAGGCATGTTTCATAATGCACTAAAGAAATATTTAGTGGATTATTTTTTCACAAAGTGCTATAGTGAAATAAAGAATTCTAAATTGTAACAGCAGTTAGAGCAAATTCTCTGCAAATGATACCTATTTAGGAGAATATTGAGCGTCTTTATCCCATCTGACTTAGAAATGCATCATATCATCATCGTTACCAGCTAGTTGGTATTCATTGCTACGTACAAACTTGCTGTCGACGTTACCTGGCCTTACAATCTTCTGCGATCTCGTCAAAATTGCTGCTACATTGTTTCTACTGTCATCTATCCACCTAATATCGGGCCGTCGTCTGGGTCTTCTTTTCTCTCTCTCTTTTCTTTGTCCACCGGCCACCTATCTACCTCGCTCCGTGTCCCGGCCACTACACTCTCTTTGCATTAAGATCATAATTAAATCTTCCACTCCAGTCTCATCTCTGATTTATTTGCTCGTTTTAATGTCCGTCCTAGCAATTACTATTACGCTTCTCTGCGTTGTGAGCTATGCAAACATCATTCTTTGAATATTTTTATATTAAAAGTTAATATTTCGCAGCAACCAGTAAAAACTAGTAATACACACTGATTTTAAATTTCCCGATTCAGAAACACGGTAATCTTTGGTCCAAAAACTGTTTCATCTATCAAAAGCACTCCTGACTGTTTTTACACCCCTGTCTATTCCTTTTGTTGTCAGTCCATTCACTACGAGTACCTTCACCTGATGTAAATAGACCTAAAATTCGTCAAAGTTTTCTATGACATAAATAATACTTTTAGAACGTTTTCATTGCATTCTTTTGGCAATTTTATTATTTCATTTTACATACAGATGACTTTCAGGTAGGCCTACGTTCTCATTTCCTTTCTTTGGTTCACCAATTTGATGCAGAAGTTTATAAGTACCAGAGGCGAATTCTAAGATGCTACCTGCAATATGAAGGTATAATACATTAACTCGTAGTCCTTTTCATATATTTTTTTCGGTTTAAGAATCTGATTATATTTTCAGTGGCAGTTGAATAACAAAACATTATGTCTACTAAGTTAATAGCGCGTTGGTTCGCTTTTGTAGCGAATACAGCAGTGACTTTGCCTTGGCGTGGATTCCACAAATCCTTCGCAGCTTTCTGAAGATATGTGGCACCAGATGTCTACGTACAGTTTAGCAAGTCCAGTAAATAAATAGTGAGGGCCGGAGGTATGATGACGGGCAGCTGGCTCTCGATACCGTCCAAGATCGGTAGCATCGGATTCAGGTAATGAAAATTTAATGGCTGAGACATCAACGTAATTTCCCTGTGATGGTCCTCAAACCTCTGTAGCACTATTTTGATCTTGTATCACGGACAGTTATCCTACTGGAAGATGCCGTCGCCGTCGGTGAAGACATTAGGAGTCCACAGCAGTGTTCAAGTAATCCACAGCTGTCATGGTACCTTTGATTACTAACACTGGTCCCACGAAAACCCAGAAGATTGTCCCCCACAGCCTAATACTGCACCGAGCGAGGTGGCCAAGTGGCACACTGGACTGGCGTGCGGGAGGACGGCGGTTCAATCCCGCGTCCGGCCATCCTGATTTAGGTCTTCCGTGATTTCCCTAAATCACTGCAGGCAAATGCCGGGATGGTTCCTCCGAAAGGGCACGGCCGACTTCCTTCTCCGTCCCTCCCTAATCCGATGAGACCGATGACCTCGCTGTTTGGTCTCTTCCCCCAAGCAACCCAACTCTAATACTGCCCCCAACATATGGTGTTCATGGCGTTGTGCACGTTTCACGTAGCCGTTCGCCCGGATGACAGCGTACCCGAACACGACCATCGACCTGATGTATCAAGAAACGTGATTCATCCGAGCAGGCGACACGATGACATTGGCCTGCAGTTCAGTCTCAATGGTCCAGTGCCCAGCGCGATCGCTACTGACGATGTCGTTGGTGCAACATAGGAATACGTAAGGGTCGTCTGCTGCGGATCCCCATGTACGACAAAATACGCTGAACAGTGTGCTCCTGAACACTTGTGCCGGATCCAGCGCTGCGCTTTTCCGTCAGATATGTCCGCAGATCGTCGACTACCTTGCCTTAAAGAGCGGACAAGCCGCTGACCGTGCGGGCATGGATGTGTGTGATATCCTTAGGTTAACAAACTGCCTATTGGCTTCTGTCTCGGGTTCTTCGGCCGACGTTCATCTAATGATTTTTCTGACGTTTCGCCAGCACGAGTGGCTGGCATTGTCAAAGCTTCACCCTCCATTGCCGGTGGTGAACTGGCGAAACGTCAGAAAAATCATTAGATGAACGTCGGCCGAAGAACCCGAGACAGAAGCCAATAGGCAGTTTGTCAACAAGTGGCCCCGAAAGCCTCAACAATCCTTAGGTTAGTTAGGTTTAAGTAGTTCTAAGTTGTAGGGGACTGATGACCTCAGATGTTAAGTCCCATAGTGCTCAGAGCCATTTGAATCATTTTTGAACCTGCCTCGGGCATGGATGTGTGTGCTGTCCTTTGGTTATTTAGGTTTAAGTAGTTGTAAGTCTGATGACCTCAGATGTTAAGTCCCATAGTGCTTAGAACTATTTGAACCATTTCTGAACTGCTGACCATGTTCTGTACGAAGCGTGGGCTTACACCTTTTCGGCTCCTTGTGCTTTCAGATCCATCACTCACTTTCCATAGGTGTTCACGACAGTAACACACGAACAGCTGACTAGCTTCGCCATTTCACGACGTTCGTTCCTAGGCGGCAAGCTGCAGCAATATGTCCTCCGTCAGAGTGGCTTATGACAGTGGATTTCCCCATTTGCGACCCACACTGTCGCTGGAATGATTCCCCATTCGGCTCATTTCCGATTATACAGGGTGAATAAAAAAAATCATCCGATTTGGCACGTTTACATTTCTGAAACTAATAAACATATACAATGAATTTTGTTTTTTGATGAACGTGAAACTCAAAAAGTTTCTTTTTCGTCATTTTCATAGGTGTTCAATTTTCCCCCCGCCCCCTTGAGATACACTGCATACGTCAACGCCGTATTCAAATTGTTCCCGCACTGCAGCGTACATGTCTTGAGTTACACCTTCCGCAGCTGCTGCTATGCTATGTGTCAGTTCATTCATTGTTGTTGGTAATGGGGGCACATAAACAGAGTCTTTTATAAACCCCCACCAGAGATAATCACATCTACTCAGATCCAGTGACCTTGGAGGCTAGTAATGTAAGGCTGAATTATTTGGTCCAGTGCAACCGATCCATCGTTCAGTAACCCTCTGATTTAAAAATTCCCGCACTTCGTGATGCCAGTGAGGTGGTGACCCACCCTATTGGTAAATGAAGTCGTTCGAATCAGTCTCCAACCGTGCGACATGAAAGTTCTCAAGCATATCGAGATATGTGCTTCCTGTAACAGTGTTCTCGACGAACAGAAACGAACCACACACCTTTTCCCGCAAAACTGCACAAAATACATTAAATTTTGGAGAGTCCTTCTCATACTGTACAACTTCATGTGATTATCCCGCAACGTATATTCACATATTATTACGGTTCACCTTTCCATTTAAATGGAATGTCGCCTCGTCGCTAAACACTAAGCGTGGAAGAAAACAGTCATCCTCCATACTGCCAAGAACGAAATTACAGAATTCCACACGTTGTTGTCACCTTCACTATGAGCTTGCTGTAGCTGAATTTTGTATGGTTTGATGTGTAAACGTCGATGCAACACATGCCAGACGGATATCGGCGGCATGCCTAGCTGTCGAGCTGCACGGCGGGCTCCTTGCGAAACTATGGCGCATATGTTCGACGTCGGTGTTAGACACTCGGGGACCGCTCGGCGATTTGCCTTTTACACAAACAACCTGTTTCTTCGAATTGTTCATGACATCATCTAATGCTCTGTGTTGCAGTAGGATCTACACCATACTTAGTGCGAAATTCAGGCTCAACAGATATTATTAACCCGCACAGTCGAAAACGTAGAACACAAAACGCTTTCTGTTGTCCCGACACCATTTTCACTAGAACTGAAATGGGCGCACACTGCTGCTACCTATTGGAAACCATGTAAAACTGGAGAGTTTTCTCTTTTAACAGTATGTTGTTCATGCACATATCTCTAATAACATTGTAGTTATTATTTTATTTTTAAATCGGATGATTCTTTGTGATACTCTGTATACCTTTCATACCGCGTCTTAAGCCAATGTGGCACTCAGCCTCGAATTGGCTGTGGTTTTAACGTTACAGTTCATAATTTTAAATGCGCAGTGTGAAAGACAACAAAGAACATAAGGTATAGAGTTCGTAGACTGGTGAGGGTCACAAAGTTAAGACTCTTTGCTAGAGGTGGCCATGTTGTGTGCGATGACTGAAGTATAGCCCGCCCACAAGGTGCTTGAGACTGGGAAGAGAAGAACGCCAGCAGGGCAATGCCCCAGTTGTTGAAAACAGAACTTTCTGTGGTAGTAAACTGATGCTTAATGTATCGCCATTAGGTAAGGCTGGGGTGGCGAGGCAGACGGACTACGAACTGGTGTGACGCCACGGAACACTCCATCTCTTTCATAGACTGGCGGCAGCTTAAACGCATTCCGATCAGCGCGGTAAGTGCACGAAGACTGCCAGAATATAAAATTATGTAACAATGAAAAACTGTCACCTAAGTGAGCTACGACGTAAAGAGTAACGCTGTCATAGAGATCTCTCTGATGAGATCAGTTTCACTATCGTACTTGTGGCCTTCACCCATTTAACGTTCACAGCTGGACAAAGACGTACTCTAGACTTTTCCGCAGATCACAAATGGCTCTGAGCACTATGGGATTTAACATCTGTGGTCATCAGTCCCCTAGAACTTAGAATTACTTAAACCTAACTAACCTAAGGACATCACACACATCCATGCCCGAGGCAGGATTCGAACCTGCGACCGTAGCAGTCGCGCGGTTCCGGACTGAGCGCCTAGAACCGCTAGACCACCGCGGCCGGCGCGCAGATCACATTCTTGAGCTTTGCATATGCATGTTACTCCTTCATGTTTTCTAATGTAATTTCCCCACAATCCATCCAGCAAAGAACTTCCACGGCCAATTAACGATCATTTCAGCTGACACTATGTGCCACACACTTAATTTCTTTTCACTTCAGTGATAAAATTGGTTGAAAGTCTGGTAACGAGCACCGGGGTTTCGATTCCGCGCCAGACAGCATGACCCTCGATTACCACTAGAGGTCTCTCTAGCCGTCGCGCCGTAAGCCGTGCTCGGCCCCGGGCTCCTAGCCCGCATATGATGTGATGGTGCCAAGGCGGAGCACGTGGTCCCAGCAGCCAATAGCAACGTACTCTATCAGGTATTTAAGCACCTTCCCCCTCCCCCTCTCACTCAGCAGGAACTCTGATATTCGCGTTAGTCTACCGACATCTCGCTTACAGACAGCGGGTTTACTTGGTTTACGTGTACCAGTGGACGTTGTGAATTCGTGAGGTTTTGCTTGTGACCCCGTTGCTATTTGCGTGTTGTTGTTCGTTAAGCCGTCGGCACACGGACCATGCATCCGAACGTTGAGCGTTGAGCGTGCCGAGTTTCTGACGTCATAGCGTGGAATAGCACGCTCGGAAGTCTTTCCGAACGTGCAGAGCAGTATCTGGTATGCCAGATGTTCTGAGCGTGCGTCTGAGCGTTGACCATTGAGATGACACAACGCTACCTACGTCACACGCACCCCGTCTCCCTTCAGTACAGAGTTGTGAGGCTCCATATTGGTATTCATTTCAAGCCTGTATATGTATATGCCGCTTCTGAGCACCAGAAAATTGAGAATCACTGGAAAACCCGTTGTTAACGGTGTGATTCGTTCCGATAAAGTAATGAGAAACATCATATTCGTGGCAAAAGAATTATTGTAACTTGCTTATTATGAGACTAGGCTATTTGAAGGCGGTGACACACTGAAAATCCACCCAAAACGCACTGTGAAAGGTGGCTACACTGAGCCACCGCGCCAGAGAGTATTGTTCCGCCGCCTCCAACTGGCAGTGATTATTGAGACGCAGCGACAGGCAGTTCTTGCCGAGAAGTTGTGGTGGACACTGCTTGTAGCTGAAGTCACAGTGAGATGCGGTAGTGGAGAGTGTTGTTCCATGTTTATGCAGTTACTTGATGGGAGAGATAGCAGATGTTGTTCCAATGGAGATATTGTAATGATCCGAGTGCTTTTCGTCAATATAAATTAAGGTAACTAACTACTGTTCTTTATTTTCTTATTATTTGTGTGTCCTGAATAATGCTTCATTACAGGTTCAGTCAACAAAGCATCTGGCGTGTGTTCTTGTATTAGAGTGTAATTCTGGGTTTCTTGCACAATTATAGTAATTCTAATTTTCTATCACGTCAGTATAAATGGTATTTGAAATTTCTTGTCTTGTTGAAGAAGAACCGTGCCAGATGTGTACGTTGAGTCACACTCCCACACACAGAACAGTTATACTTGTGCTTTGGTTCCGTAGGTTTTATAGTTGCTGGGGACTGAATTAATTAATTGTGTTAACGAAAATTTTCATTTCATTCTTTGTTGTTGTTCTATGCAGTCAGATTGCGTAATAATACTAGTCAGGGCCAGCCGTTTACGAGACTTGCGTAATCGGACTTACAGCTACTAAAAAATATTTTCATTAATATTTAATAAAGCCCCCATGCAACTGTTCTTAGTACAATTTGTTATAATTAAATTTCAATTAGTAATATAGCCCCCATGCACGTGGCTACCGCTGCTTCGGATCGTCCCTTGGAATCTTCTGATTGTAAAAATAGTAGACAGTAGTATTGTAGTAGTAATTTGTAGTTTAGTAATTGTAGTCTATTTTGCATGTGTAGATTTGGTAATTGTCATTCTTCTAATGGTATTTTCTTTTTTTTTAGAATTTGATTTGTTGTCTTGTATACGCGTTTGTCGCTTTTGTGCAATTATTTCAATTGTTCGTCAATCGTGTTTGAGGGAAACATTTCGAGTGAATGTTATTGTTGGACATAAGGAGGCATTGTGTGTAATTTTCGTACAGTGACGAGTTTTGTATGTTTTGTAAATGATTACACGATCAATGAAAAAGGCAAAAATGATGAATAGTGAGAATGACGAAATTGTTAACATGGCGAACTCGCCAACACAGGAGAACAGTGTGATGAATAATGAAGTGGAAAACAATGTAATAAGTCGGGAAAATAGTCCGGAACCATTTCAAAATTTTTCTCAATCAGAAGATTCACAGAATACGAGATTAACGACAGAAGATTCTGGAATAGTATCGAACACAGATAGCTTTACAGCTACGACGAACGAAGCTGGTTTTGTGGGAAATGTTAGTGGCGAAAAGAATTTCGAACCGGCTAATATGGAGCAGTTGATGGGTGCAATATTAAATCTGGGGTCACAGTTGGAATCTAAATTTAAAACTGAGATGGGAACAATGGCAACTCGGTTAGACTCACAAATGGAAACAATGGAGCAGTTACGATCTGAATTTAAAACACAGATGGGAACAATGGAAACACGGTTAGACTCACGTGGATCACAGATGGGAACTTTGGAAACACGGTTAGATTCACGAATAGGGACATGTTTCCAAAATATGAAAGATGAATTAAAGAAAGAAATTAGAGAAGAAGTACAACCGATTTTGAATGCTCACAATAATAGATTAATTACAGTAGAGATTAGACAAAAGGAACAGGATAGAGAACAGGAAGAAAGAGATCGCGCGATAGTACAAAAATTTTCAGAATTAAATTTACAACGTGCACAAGATACGGAAGAAATATTTGAGAGTATCGAGGTATCCGTACCGAATGACAGATTAAATAACCTAACACAACAGTATGAACAGTTAGCTACTAAGTGTGTTAATACTGAAACGCGAGTCGCGACACTTACGGAAGACGTAAATAAACAGAAAGAAAAAATAGGTGACTTAGCGGAAAGAGTTGAGGAGATTGCAGATAAATTGACAAGTCTTAGTTTAAATGGGGACAGAGATTCAGATGATACAGCTCCATTGCCATTTTCAGAAACCGAAGAGTACCAGAACATTAATAAACATGTTGAAAATCAGGGAAAATTTAATGATCGTGTTAAAAGGGAATTTGAGGCATTAAGAAAGCAAGTCAAACAAATTGAAGGCGAAATCGTAGGTAAAGACAGTAGAAGAAATTTAGAATCACAGATACCAGAGGGGTTTGAAGAAAATAATTTGTTTCATTTACGGGATGCAACAAGAGATCGCCAGGCGCGCGAACTTGACAATAATCAACATTGGGACTGGGACAGACGCGGTAGGTCTTTGTCGTCACGAGGCGAAAACTTTGACTATAAACACTTTTTGACTGTTCGGAAATTTAAGATCTTCCGCGATTCTAAGAATGACATACATCCATGTGCATGGTTAGATCAATTTATGTACGCACTCCCACCAAATTGGCCACTAAGTCACAAATTGGAATTTATGTGTGGATATTTAGAAAACGAACCGGCGACGCGGATGCGCGCACTCATTAGAGATTGTAATAATCTGAATGATTTTTATCATGCATTTCTATCGGCATATTGGTCCGAAAACACGCTAGACAGAGTCAAACACAGTCTTATCATGCAGCGTAATTTCAAACAGTCTGAATTCCGCACGCCAGCGGAATATTTTGAAGACATGATTCGAAAGAATCAGTTCCTTTCCAACCCTTATAGCCCGACGGAATTAATTCGCATTTGTTTAACCAAGCTGCCACAATCCATAAGACAAATTGCTTTAGCCGGAAGATGTAAAGACGACATTGAGACTTTTAAGACTTTGCTACAAGAACTCGAGTACGACAATGACGACGGGACTGCCTGTAATTTTTTCAGTAACAGTAATTATGATAGATTTTCAGAGAAAAGGGATAGTGATCGGAACGGGCGTTATATGGGTAACTTTGAGAATGACAGACGTAACAGACAGGACAATAGATACCAGCCTTATGACAATAACAGACGTTCTAACAGAAATTACACAGACAATTATAATAACGGTAATTCGTACCGGAATGATCAATCATACGGAAACAGTAATCGGTATCATCAAGACAGAAATTATTCATACAGTAATAGAAATTCTTACTACAGAAATAACCAGGGTAGTAGATACAACAATAATTTCAGAAGTGACAGTCGAAATTACACAAGAAGTAGTTATGCAGACAGACAGGAAAACAGAAATTTTAATAACAGACACAACCAAGAATTTGTATCTAACAGACAGGAGGGACCTAATTGGCATCCTCCACGTGACAGAACTTCAGAGAGACAAGTGCAAATCGTAGAAATGGATCCGCGAAATGACGCGAATACTCAAAGACGTGACGCAAACAATCGACAATGACTTGCAGCTTCGGCTTCTGGCAGCAATATAGACGGTTCAGAAAGTAATGACACTACGACTTTACACTACGTACGCCTGGAAGACATGAGAGACATTTTGTTAGACGAAAAAGAAAATAATGTAGACACATTTTTGCATCCTGTTATTGAAGTATGTGTGGATAAGAATAAGTTCACTGCAGTTTTAGATTCTGGGAGCCCATTGAATGTCATTAGTGAATCAGTTTTTCGTATATGTGAAAGAACTATTGCCTGTCCTGTGTTACCTATTTCTAAAACTACAATTCGAGGAGCGATTTCTGGAAAAAGTGTAGAAGTCAAACAACAGACCAACCTAAATTTCAATTGTCAAGGATATGAATTTTCTGCTAATTTTATTATTGTTCCATTGCTCAGTACACAAATTATATTAGATATGGAGTTTCTTAACACACATAAGGCAATTTTGAACTTTAAAGAAGGAAGTGTGAATTTGACTGTTGCCGGAATGCCGAAATGTTTGAAATTTTTCGAGTGTTTAACAAGATCTGAGTCAGATACAAAACGTTTAAGGTTTCTTACTTCTGATGTTTTCGTTGAGCATTATGACGACAATGTGTTTATTCATGACAATGACAATAGATACAGAGACGCGATGGCTGATATAATTAATAGCGAAGAACTAATTAATGAAAAGGTTAAGAAAGCTGAAGTGCCAGATGACGTTGCAAGAGAAGAGCTGCACCAAATTTTGACTTCACATGCTACAGTGTTTAGTCATCACACGGGAACTATACAAGGCTTACAATATTTATTTAAAGTAAAAGAACACACACCATTTCGCGGGAAAACGTACGCTATTCCTTTGGCTTACAGAAACAAGGTTAAGAATGAACTTCAATACATGTTAGATCAGGGCATTATTGAGCCAGCAGTCAGTCCTTATACCAGCCCATTACATGTTGTTCTTAAAAAGGATGGGTCAATTCGTTTGGTTCTGGATTCCAGACAGATAAATAATATCATCATTCCTGAAACTGACCGTCCACAAAATTTAGATGAACTTCTTCAACATTTTCATGGAATTAAAGTTTTATCCACGATTGATATGCGCGCAAGTTTTTGGCAAATAGAACTCCACCCTGATTGTAGAAAATATACTGCCTTTTTAGCCTTTGGTAACTGTTACCAGTTTCGGAAATTACCGTTTGGACTTACTGTATCTTCAGCAGCATTCATTCGTAGCTTAAACGAAATTTTACCTGTTTATCTTCGTGACAACATTACTTCATATGTTGACGATATTCTTATTGCTAAACGTTCTTGGAGTGAGCATAACAAAATTTTGGATTCATTATTACGTATTTTTGCAAGAGTTGGCATTACGGTGAACTTAGAAAAATCTGAATTTGGTCGTTCTCAGGTGAAATTTCTCGGTCACATTATTTCTACAGAAGGTATTCTTCCTGATCCAGAAAAATTAGACGCTATTTGTAATTATGCTGTTCCTACCACAAAACGTGATGTTCGTAGTTTTCTTGGTGTCTGTAATTTTCTTAGACGCTTTGTTAGATTGGACGATTTGGCCACACCTCGTTTATGTGAACTATCTGGAAAGAAATCTAATTGGTGTTGGGATGAGGAAGCTCAGTCAGAATTTGAACAACTCCGTGATGCTTTAGTTGCTGCTCCACTTCTTTCACACCCGGATTTATCTAAAGATTTTTGTTTGGCGACGGACTCATCATACAAAGGCCTAGGTGCACATTTATTTCAAGAGATAGAAGAAAACGGCGTTGTAGTACAAAGGACTATTGCATTTGGAAGTCGTGTTCTTTCTAAATCAGAAAAGAATTATTCGATTACGGAACTTGAAGCTTTGGCTGTTGTTTGGGCTTTTACAAAATTTCGCACATTTTTGTTTGGCAGACATACTAAGGTTTACACCGATCATCGAGCTCTTGAGTTTCTTATGTCGACAAAATTAACTCATGGCAGATTGTCACGATGGGCGTTGTACTTACAGGAATTTGACTTTAGTATTGTTTACATACAGGGTTCTTCAAATATTGTTGCTGATGCTTTATCACGTGCACCTATGGGTTTGAAACAAAGTGCTGAAGAGGACTGCAAGGACAACAATTATTGTTTGATGTATATTCAAGGTGTTGCGTTTGAGAACTTTATTTCGTCTTCGCTCCAGGACATCGCTAAGGAGCAAAATAAGGATCCAATCTGGAAGGACATTAAGGAGAAGTGGAAGAGAAAGGAAAGCGTAGCGATTAGACAGCATTATTTAGTTCGCAATGACATTCTTTTTAAACGAAAATCGGTCGACAACTCTGTTTGGTTAGTTTGTATTCCTGATGAGTGGATTAATAAGCTGATTTGGTATACGCATTTCAGTTATGCACACTTTGGTCCCAGAAAATGCTTTCATAAATTACGAGAAAATTGCTACTTCAATAATATGGAAAAACGTATTCGATTTGTTCTTGCCAAATGCAAATTATGTCAAAAGGCTAAGCCGCCGACAGTATCTCACAGAGCACCGTTGTTTCCTATCATTCCAGCAAAATTAAAGGACATGGCTGCAGTTGATTTGTTCGGTCCAGTGGTTCGATCTACTAATGGTTTTGCGTACATTTTCGTAGCAGTGGAGTTGACATCAAAATATGTGTGTTTTACACCGTTACGCAAAGCAACAGCTCGTTCAGTATCTAATGCTTTCATTAACCATTTTCTTAAAGAAGTGGGTCATGTTGATAAGGTTATATCAGATAATGGATCACAGTTTCGTTCTAAAATTTGGCTTCGTACTCTACGGCGTCGTAAAATTAAACCAATTTTCATTTCACTTTTTCACCCTCAATCTAACGCTTCAGAGAGATGGATGAAGGAAATCAATAAATTGTGTCGTCTTTATTGTCATCAGAATCACAGAACTTGGGATCAGTATCTTCATATTTTTCAAAACATTCTGAATGAACTTCCTAACGACTCAGCTTCTTTATCGCCTATACTGATATTAAAAAACAAAGCACCGACAAATCGCATTTCTGAAATCGTTCCTTTTCCGCCTACACGGAAACTGCGGCATTCTGAAGTTGTCAACCTGGCTCTGCAAAATATTGCATCTGCGGCTGCTAGAAGAGAGAAATCAGCTAAGCGTCCTGGTCGTTTAAAAATTTTGTCAGTTGGTCAGAAGGTGTTAATTAAGGCTAATCGTTTGTCTCACAAAGGAAAAGGCTTGTGTCGGAAATTTTTTCTGCTTTATAACGGTCCATATAGAATTCGCAAAATTATTCATGATAACACTGTCGAAGTAGAAACTCTTAAATCACGACGCTCTAAGGGAATACATCATATATCTAACGTTAAAATTTTTGTGGAATGATATACTTTTGAAAAATTTTTGTAGAATGACATACTTTTGAGAAACTAACAGTTGTATGTAAACACACGGAGAGTACAAGGATACCGCGCTGTGTTTTGGCGGCGGCATATACTCAAAGCAACAGTCAAATCTGCGCGCCGCACAAGGCAGTCGTTGACCGCAAACAATCACTTCCTACGTCTCGCGCCTACAGCTGATCGAGCGCTCAGTGCGAATGCACTGACAGCCGTAAATAAATACACAGTCTAATTTCTCCGATTAAAATCAGTATAAAGCTATAGTGACTTGATGAATTCTGTTATTAACATTCAGTATTTTTAAGGATACTGTTCTATAAGATATTTAAGAACTTCAGGTAAATTCTGTGTGTCTCCGACGTTAAGACGACTTGCAATCGAGAAAATTTCAGGAAAAATGTCGTTTCGAAGAAGAAAGTAATAAACTAAAAAGGTAATTATTAATTGAGTTTATTTTTCAGGTAACATATTTCCACTTAGGTACGTACTTTAGACGTAATTTGCTGCTCGCGATTACGTGATTCATACTTTGTGCTAATTACGTGTTCAATGAAATTACTTGTGAAGCGACGTGCTTGCGTACGTTAACTGATTTTGACAATGATTATTAATGAACTGGATTGTTACTTGTGTATATTATGCATCGCTTGGCTGCACTGCTTTTTCACTGATGTCATATTTTTAATTATGTGCCTGCTGTGCCTATTTATTTAAATTATAATTGTCACCTGATTAATTGTGCTGATGTGGTTAGGTATGTAAGTTATACTTTGTGATTTATCTGCTTGCGCCTTCATGTTTAC
Organism: Schistocerca cancellata; assembly: GCF_023864275.1. Lineage (NCBI taxonomy): Eukaryota > Metazoa > Arthropoda > Insecta > Orthoptera > Acrididae > Schistocerca > Schistocerca cancellata. The sequence continues at coordinate 851,378,034 of NC_064626.1, forward strand.
TTATTAAGATACGATGCTAATGACCTGTTTAGTACGTAAGATATATGTTTACTGCTATGCGTATGGATTGCACATTTACACATTTCTGCTTGTTGTCATAACTATACTTTAATTTGGTATATAGCAATGCTGATGTACAGTGTACGGACATGGAGTGTGGGTTACGATGTGGTATGGGTTACGGATTGTTCGCTTGGCGAAGCCTCGTTATAGAAATTGTGCTGCATCCACTTGTTGACATTCTGTTCACTACTGGTATATTTACTCGCTGTTGCTTGTTTTGCTTACGCTCAGTGCCTTATATTTTTAACATAAGAAAATGAACTGCAGTAATTCGACGAGCGACTTTAGTACAAGAAACATCATAAAAGTCACATGAGCTGGAGGTTTTATGAAAGCTGTATAAATGTATGCCAATAGGAAGGAAGCTAACGACATGACATACCAACACAGTTATTACACTGCATTTTTTGTGAGCAATTGAAATAGGAAGTGACACTTGACACAAGAAATACTCCACATGTTTGCTTCTGTTTGCCATAATTCTTGAAGTGGTGTACACACTGTGAAATATTAGGATCATTCACACTCCGTAATCGTACTTAATTACTGAGAGTTATTCGAACTAAGTCTGTTAGAGGTCATGTATGCATTCTTTGTTTATAATTCATAATGAGTAGAAGATTTTGGTCAGATGGATTACACAGAGGTTGTGTGTTGACAGTGTGTCTTCGGATTGTATGGTATGAGGAGGTTTGCATTAGGATTTTATCTGTACTCGATCGAGGAGACTGACTAGAGGAAAGAGTTGTTATGGAAGTGAAATGATACTGGCAATAAGGTTTATATGTATCGACGTATTGAAGAGGTATTATGGAGGTATTGAGATTATATGAAGTTGATTGGAGTTATGGTGTATAAGAGGTAAAATAAGTGAGGTGCATTTTTTTTGTTGTTGTTGTTGGTCTATATGGAACAAGGAGGATGAAGATAGCAGACTAGAACACTAAAATGGAAGGAAGATTGTCTACACACACTTTGTTAAATTACTAAGCAGTATGTACTTTTTTTTGGAGAGAGGAAGTTGCATATCTTGGCACACTGACAGTTGTTCAGCAACCGTACATTTTGATCTGGCTTGGCAAACATTGGTCTTGACATGATGACTATGACGTTAACTTAACTATTATTGACTGTTATACATTGCTGTCACTACTACTTGATACACATGATGAACATGAAATTTTGACAGAAGTGGAATCACAGTTAACACTATCCAATTACACAGTAGTACTTAATGTGGATGAAAGATGAGTGAGTGTGTTTTGTGTGTTTTCCTTTCCTAATCCTACCCACCTATCTCCTAAATATTATTTTATTTGTTTGTAGTGGCTTGCACTGACACCCATAAATATTATAGGTTTACTGATGTTTGTGTATTTGTAATAGTAATATGACAATTATCTGATATCATTTGTGTGTTTGTTATGATTTGTATGTTTAGTGTAAGAGCATTGTAAAAGCATTTGTATGTGCATTCAAACTATTGTTCATGCTTGAACTGTCTGATTAGTGATGGTGAAATTATGGACTGTTACTTGTGCTTTTTCTACATGATTGGTGCCACTAGGACATGTTTAATTTCTGCTGATGAACTGTGTGATCAGTGATAGTGAATATTATGGACTGCTGTCTGCACCTACTCAACATTGCTGGGTGCCACTGATGGACTGCTTCTACTGAAATGATGTCATCTGTTGGAGTCTGCACCTACTCCACAATGCTGGGTGCCACAGATGGAGCTACTTCTATGGAAATGATGTCATTTGTCGGTGTCTGCACCTACTCAACAATGCTGGGTGCCATAGATGAACTGCTTCTACTGAGAAATGTGACTTGTTGCTGTGTGTACCTCTTCAACATTGCTGGGTACCACAAATGGAACTGCTTCTACTGAAATGATGTTACTTGTTGCTGTCTGCACCTACTCAACATTGCTGGGTGCCACTGATGGACTGCTTCTACTGAAATGATGTCACCTGTTGCTGTCTGCACCTACTCAACATTGCTGGGTGCCACTGATGGACTGCTTCTACTGAAATGATGTCACCTGTTGGAGTCTGCACCTACTCCACAATGCTGGGTGCCATTGATGGACTGCTTCTACTGAAATGATGTCACCTGATCGTGTGTGCACCTATTCAACATTGCTGGATGCCACTGATGGACTGCTGTCTGCACCTACTCAACATTGCTGGGTGCCACTGATGGACTGCTTCTACTGAAATGATGTCACCTGTTGGAGTCTGCACCTACTCCACAATGCTGGGTGCCACTGATGGACTGCTTCTACTGAAATGATGTCGCCTGATGGTGTCTGCACCTACTCGACATTGCTGGGTGCCACTGATGGACTGCTTCTACTGAAATGATGTCACCTGATGGTGTCTGCACCTACTCGACATTGCTGGGTGCCACTGATGGACTGCTTCTACTGAGATGATGTCACTTGTTGCTGTAGCACCTATTCAACATTGCTGGGTGCTACTGCTGGAACTGTCAACGACTTGATAGGAAAGCATTTTATTTGAATATTGTATAAACTGATTTTTTGTGTATTACTGTTTGTGAAAAGTTATGAGACTCTTACCTGTACATATTCGTCATTGCTGACGCTATTGATTGAACTGTTTAACCACATGATATTTGTGTAAACTATTATGTAAAGTCATATGTATGAAAAAATTTGTATTCCTTACTGTATTTTATATATTAGGCTATTGTAAGGTCAGTGCAAAGCCAAAATTTTATCTAGTTATATGATACTTACGTATTAATATTATCTTTTATTTTTGTCTGTATTTTTTTGACGAATTTGGTGGTATTTTCACCACCAATGCTGGCAAAAATACCATCAAATTCTAGCCCGTGGAGGAAGGGCATATGAAAGGTGGCTACACTGAGCCACCGCGCCAGAGAGTATTGTTCCGCCGCCTCCACTGGCAGTGATTATTGAGACGCAGCGACAGGCAGTTCTTGCCGAGAAGTTGTGGTGGACACTGCTTGTAGCTGAAGTCACAGTGAGATGCGGTAGTGGAGAGTGTTGTTCCATGTTTATGCAGTTATTTGATGGGAGAGATAGCAGATGTTGTTCCAAGGAGATATTGTAATGATCTGAGTGCTTTTCGTCAATATAAATTAAGGTAACTAACTACTGTTCTTTATTTTCTTATTATTTGTGTGTCCTGAATAATGCTTCATTACAGGTTCAGTCAACAAAGCATCTGGCGTGTGTTCTTGTATTAGAGTGTAATTCTGGGTTTCTTGCACAATTATAGTAATTCTAATTTTCTATCACGTCAGTATAAATGGTATTTGAAATTTCTTGTCTTGTTGAAGAAGAACCGTGCCAGATGTGTACGTTGAGTCACACTCCCACACACAGAACAGTTATACTTGTGCTTTGGTTCCGTAGGTTTTATAGTTGCTGGGGACTGAATTAATTAATTGTGTTAACGAAAATTTTCATTTCATTCTTTGTTGTTGTTCTATGCAGTCAGATTGCGTAATAATACTAGTCAGGGCCAGCCGTTTACGAGACTTGCGTAATCGGACTTACAGCTGCTAAAAAATATTTTCATTAATATTTAATAAAGCCCCCATGCAACTGTTCTTAGTACAATTTGTTATAATTAAATTTCAATTAGTAATATAGCTATGACTTAGGTTTTCAATATGGGATAACATATCATAAGAAACAAAGCCAGTGTTTTAGGTTTAGCGTAACGAGAAGCGTCATTGTCTTTCATTGAGTGTCTTGTACGGGGGGTGGTTCGCGTCTTGACACCTCCAAATTTTCTTCCCAACATTCCCCCTTTTATTCCGTTCTGATACTTTATTATTAGTTTAATATAAGTATATATTACAATATTTGATGTTATGTAAATATAAATTCACCTTTCTTTGAGGGGTGACTTTGCCGATTGGCTTAATCTACAGGACAGCTTGCGCTACTTCTATAAATATATTTTGCTCTTTTTCCTTTTACGCTTCGTAATTCATATGTTGCAAAGAGTCTGTTACTGGGTAGGAGCAGTGATCAAGTAAGACTGACCTTACGGTTTTACTAAAATGTGGGAATGATGAAATAATGTTTATCTTATGCGGAGAAGTATTCCAAATTTGTACTGCACTGTTTGTAACGGAACTTTTGCAAGCTTGTGTCCTTATTAATGGTACATGGTACTTTCCTTTTCGTGGACGCTGGAGGAAATGTGCGTTTTAATAGAGCTAATGTGGGAATTTTACCCGCGCCCGTTGAGTAAACAGTGTGATTTACGAACTAGAAACATCCCTCAACTGCCGCTCGAGTGCGTTGCGATCGCGTATACCACTTTGGGGCCCACGTACCGTATGCACAAGTGGCATCGTTCCTGAGCGTTCAGCAGCACGTTGAACTTGGCACCCTCAACGTTAACGTTCGACAGCACGGTCCGTGTGCCGACGGCTTTAGGTCTCGCTCGGCCGTCCGTCGTTGCTCGTGTCCATCCTTCCCCGTTAGTTTTGTTTGTTCGCGGGCCTCTCCCGTTTGGTCCCGCCGCGCTTTCGCTCTCGTCAACAACAAGGTGTAAGTTATAAGAAGACCTGTTGCAGATACAGCAACACACAAATCACTTCAAAAGAGTACACGTTAGTGATTTGCATGAAGAGGTTGCATTCCACAGTCGAAGAGAAGCTCCATAGAATTGCATAGACTGGTTGACGGAAATTGTCTGCGATCGTTAATGGAATGGTGAAATCAATTACGACGGAGTTCAGTAAGTAATAAAGCACGTTTCTTTCTCGGCCAATTATGTTTGGAAAAAAATGTGGGTTGTAGGACGGCTTGGAATATTCTCACTTCATCCTCTACAGTTTCATGAAATTCTGATTGTTAGCGGCGCTATACGCAGCCTTCAAAATGCCGTCTGTAACGGAGGTGCGTTTCAAGCAGAGAGCTGTCACTGTCTTTTGGCGGAAAACCAGAACATCGGAGACATTCACAGGAGTTTGCAGAATGTCTATGGCGACCTGGCAGTGAACAGAAGCACGGTGAGTCGCAGGGTGAGGCATCCATCATCATCGCACCACAATCAACCGCGTGCAGCAAGCAGACGTGACCCCCGCAGACTTGGAACGTGCGGACACTCTCATTCGAGACCATCGAATGATCACAGTCAAACACCTCGCTGCACAACTGCACGTCTCTGTTGGCAGTGCTGTCACACTCGTCCACCAGTTGGGGTAATCAGAGGTGTATACGCGCTGGGTTTCTCGCAGGCTAACAGAAGACTGCGGAAATTGCTGCGTGCTACGCTGCTGATCGTATCAATACTTTGTCGAACATCGTCATAGGCGATGAAACGTGGGTTCTCCATTCAAACTGGAAACAAAACGACAATCCATGGAGTGGCGTCACACTACCTCTCCTTCGGAGAGAAAGTTCCAAGCCACACGCTCAGCCGGTAAAGTGTTCTGCGTCTGTAAAGCGGTTTTTCGTTTGCTGTCCTCCCTTGTGGTGCAGTTCGACAGATGAAGCCTATGTTCAAATGCATATCTCGTACTACTTTGAGGCTACACACAGTGAGGGTCCAACCGATTGTATTAGCTGGTTCTGTCATTATGAGCGATAACTTGACGTATATAGATGTTCAACCTCACCGTTTTGTCACTATGCTACTGAAGGAAAAAATAATCACACAAACAAGTTATCAAACAAAGGAGAACCATATCGCCACTGTGATAAACCTTTTGCATTTCCTTTATGTTTTCGTCTTCTTTAAAGGCAAAGAGAGAAGATGAAGCGGTAGCCCATCATAGAGCCTATGCCTACCGTCATGTATTTTTTGACTTTCAGTTATTAAAAAACAGAGGATTTTTTTCTGGTACCAGTGGGAGGAAGGAAGGATTCGCGCTCAGCTAGTGAACGAGTGAGAAGCACGCCATTTTCAGCGAGTAATTGTAGACCGCCATTTTGGGGTCGCTATGAATAAGTGAGGAGTATGTATTTCATATGTGCACCGTTTAGAAAAATACAGTATTGTTTTATTAACAGAAAGGTCGTGTGAGTTGTTATTTCAAATAGTACAATAATTACAAGAACTGAAGCCCACCTGTGTACTTTCGAAAATTAAGAAGATCCGGTAAGCTTAATGGGAACACGGTCAAGACTTCAAAGGCGAACACGGCGACCAAACGTAGCATTATAAAGAATGGTAAGCACAAATCTACAGCGGAGAAAGAAACTACTTCACCCTGCAAAATAATATGAACTAATACGAACTTATTTCCAGGCATAGCTCAGCTTATTGTGCTTGTCATTCATGCCGAAAAATTAATCTCATTAATTCAATACATTTTAAAAAGCCACGCATTTTATTATCATCTATTCCATTATTTTATTATATTATACCACGCTTGCTGCAGAAGGAAATTTCATAAAACAGGAATAGGCTAAAAACGTAACATAGCCTACAACGCCACTTACTACGATACTGATAAGTGTAATTAACGACGCGTGTTATGAGTAAACAGTGTGTCAGGCCTCTTATAATAACCTATTCAGCAACATAATCTAAAAATCAAATTTCCGTCTCGTTGCCGCGCTGGGTAGCCGCGCGGTCTGAGGCGCCATACCACGGTCCGCGCGGCTCCCCCCGTTGAGGTTCGAGTCCTTCCTCGGGCATGGTTGTGTGTGATGTCCTTAGCGTAAGTTAGTTTAAGTTAGATTAAGTAGTACGTAAGCTTAGAAACCGATGACCTCAGCAGTTTGGTCCCAGAAGACCTTGCCACAAATTTCCAAATTTCCAAATGTTTCGGTCTCGTTCTTCAGCTTTTTTACGAAGTAGTGAAGCCAGCCGAAGTACTTGTAGCTGTGTTTTATCCCTTACGTTATTATTCTCTTCATTGAGCGATTGAAACAGCTAGCGGTTTCCATCACCACCTCAAGCGCAGATTTTAATGAGATGTCTATTACCTCACTTCCCTTTTCCAACAAAAATGTAATGGCAATGCGTAAAATCCCACGTGACTTATTATGAAGAACTTTCCGTGCACCTGTGGTGCGTGTTGACTGCAGTGGCACGCTATATAGTAAAGAGAGAGAAATGAGGACGACCAAAGTGTGGAGGCTGGCAGGTGACAGTCAACTGAGGCGATGGTCCATTCTGAACAATGGGAAAGAAAGTTTCATATTTTTATCATGAAACTAAATTTTGCTTTACACATTACAACATTGCTGTTGCTTGTTTCCTATAGCTTCGAAGTGCTCACGATCAGAATGGGCTCCTGTGCACATGCGACGTTATTTTGCGCGAACACAACGCTCCCGCTTAGCGAGGTCGGTATGCTTTTTCTTCCAGCTGGTGGTTATCTTTGGTCTACTGCACCGTTAGTATGTCACATTGGAACGACACCGTCAATGCAGAGAGTGAGAGGCGCATGGTTTGTGTCAAAGCAGAGAGGTATATGAGACATGTGGAATAAGTCGCAAATGTAAGTTATTTACTCTTCTGCGTAAGTTTGTACCAACTGTGCTATCAAGAATATCTAAATTCGCGGTACCGAAAATCATTAACAGTAGGCGGAGTTTCTGTTAATTTGATTCCAACGTTTCATTGATGGGTGCACACTTACTGACTAAAAGCTTTTGCAACAATGAGTGATGAAAGCAGTTAGCTGGACTCACATTAAATTAATTCTAAGGGAGGTAATATAGTATGAACTATTCAAATAGAAAAATAAAACTGTGTTACATATAGGGTGATCCCAAAGCACTATTGCCCTTATGTATTATTATGTATTACATAGATGTTAATGATTGCTGATACGCATTTAAAGAATAGGTGATGAGCCCACCTACACCACGGATCGTAAGGAGCACGTGGGCTCACGAGCGACTCCACACAGGAAAATCGATGAGAGATATTCAGCATGGTTCACTGTAAGGTATCAGGAACCTTCCCCACTAAAACCAACAATTTTACGGTGAAAGCAAAAGATCTTTGGAATTAGTTGCATAAAAGATAATCCCCAGTTCGGGAAGACTAGCAACAAGAATGGAAACTTAAGTGGAGGCCGCGGCGTCTACCGAAAGTTCACCAGAAAAGCCCACTCGTAAGCAGTGACAGGAACTGTAGTTCCATACTCAACATTGCAAAAATATGTAAAGAGTGATTTGAAGTTAAAAGCATTTAAACCTTCGTTTGTAAACGAAATGAGTGTTAACGACATGTAAAAACGTTATCAGGATTGTGGGCGAATGCTCGATGTCTTTACAGCTCATCTTTGAAGAGGGAAAGTGTTTTTCTCGAATGAGTGTGAAATATATCGCAGTGCAAAAGCGAGGAATATTTATTTCTGGGCTAAAGAAAACCCAAATCTTTTTGATGAACGTGACCACGACCCACTACATGATATGATCTGGGCTGCAATGTGTGCAACCCACTTGACAGGTACATATTTCTTTGACGATGTTGTGAATCAGATTTCGTATCTCACCATTTTACGTGATTGGTCGATTCCACATGTTCAATATCGGGGGCTGATCGCTCGCATATCGTTCCAGCATGATGGAGCACAACTAAATTAAACTAAATTATGCTATTGCAGTCAGAAAATATCTCAGTGGCATATTTCTTGATAAATAGATTGGATTTGGTTCTCTCCATTCGCATCATCTTTGGGATGGCTACCCCGAAGTTCTCTTCCGACATCTTGCGACAATGGATTGTTGATGTTCATTAAACAGAAGATTGCTGCTACACGATACGAGACAGTTAACGAACATCTACTTACTGCCTTCACGCCAGCAGTGTTGAGGAAAATTTCATATCGTACATGGAGGAAAATCATACTCTGTTATCAACATGATAGTGTACACGCAGATATTTCGTGACAAATAATAAATAATAGTCACACCAACTCGAAATTGACCTCTGCCACGATACCAAATTAATACAACGTGATCACCTATGAATATGTGGACAGGCGATAGGAGGTAATGGGAGTTTTTGATCACTGTGTAGACTGGATGTGTGACTTCGAAGTGATAGGTATTAACTGCATATCTGAAAATACGAGTAGTCAAATAAGAGTGAAATTCAGTGTTAAAACTGTTCTCATTTAAATATTTAATATCAATAATAGCATGTAATTTAGAACATGAATCTAACCGTCGTCCTGTTTGTTAAGAAAACCTGTTATTGTTAGTAACAATGTAATCTATGAAAGTGAGCCTGAATAACAAAACCAGTGTGACAGTAAAAACTTGAAGGGAGCTTACACAGCGTTAAAAGCTGTGAAGGCTCACATCTGTCCGCAACAAGATGTCCTAGCCAGTTCGAATTTTGTCGAATTTTTGACTGCAAAAAAAAAAACAAAAAAAAAACAAAAAACAAAAAAAATCGTGTAAACGTTGTGCGTCTCGGATATCCCGTGCTGAACTGCCACGCTGGTGACATTCAGGTTCTGGCGACACAACAGTCACGTGACATGCCGAACTGTTCCATTCACCATGAGCCTAAGAGGACTCACTCTCTAGCAGGCATCTGCTTATCGGCATAGATGCTTGGTGTTTACATTTCACTTGATTGCTGTTTACAGTGTGGTTGTTGGCAGCCACCTGTGATTCAGGGGTGTCCTATTTGCTCTGTGCTCCACGTTTCTGGTACGCTATGTTCATTCCGAGTCAAACATTGACGGGGTGCTGCTCTGATTTTGCGGTGCTTGGACTACAAACAGTGTCTGTTTCCCTTCTCTTGCGTGCCATGAGCGGTCTCCCCTGCAGGGAAGGAAAGCTAGACTTTCGCCTCCATTGGTCGACAATTACACTGAGAAGGGAGCACGAAATAGGTCGGAATAAGGAACAGGCTGGAGTATCATCTCAGACTTTTGAAGTCCGAAGTGATTTCGGTAATTACCGGAAAACCAAAATCAACACGGTGCGACGAAAATTCAATCCGCACATTACTGGTTGCAAACCCAGAGCCATATCCACTCCTTCGAGGCGACTGTCATCTATTCTTCTCCTCAGCTGTCCATGTGGTTTCAATGGTTCGTAACTTACTTTACGTAGGTGGTGACCTGCGTCCTCATTACTGACGGTTGTAGACACACGAGGAGTGTTTTTGAAGGTAATTCAAAATGGAGGAGACTGAGAAGAATGTCAGTGTTGTGAAATTTATTTAGCTTTTCATGCTTGTTAGACAGCCACAAGTCTGACACAAAAACAAAGGCAAGAAACCAATGGAAGTCAGTATTAAATATGAATAACTGCAGTTCTGCCTCTATAATTAATACGTAACAAGAAAAAGATCCTCTCCGTAAAATAAATAAACAATGGAAGTTAAATGACAAGTATTCCAACAGCGCGTCTGCTTAAGGACCACTCTGATGCCGATCTTCTAGGGAACTCGAGAAAGCCTACAGCTGATGAACTACGCGTTCTGGGACAATATGCAACGTAAAAACAGGGGAAGCAGTAATTTTCTCGGCGTCTTGCACACGTTATAAACGCCGTATGTTAACAATTGCATGGCTGTTTCAAAGTTTCTGTAGAAAAACCACCTTGGTTTACTTTCAGAAAAGGTTGTTGCTTATTGCACAGTTTGACAGCAAACCACGTGTGACGCATTATGTCTCGAAATATTGGCGAAGAAAGCTGGTTATGTACATACCACTGATTGTATTTTAATGCAGTCTTCGTAGGATGTAATTTCTCGTCCTACCATGATGAGATAAGAGCAGTTTTCAATCAATTTGATCAAATTCTTTATTTGACCATAAAAACAGACATCGCGGAGTTACACTAGTGGAATCCATTTGAGGGAATCACCTTAATACTGGACGATGACAATCCGTCTTCATCTTGAAAAATTTCATCGTATCATTGCGGATTTGTCTGCTCTCCGCACGAGTTAGTTAACTCAAGAAATTTTTTCTCTTGCTAATAGTGTTTCATCACACGAGTCGAAAATTTTGATGTAAGGCTGTTGTAAGCTTCCCAGATTTATATATTCTGGCATGTACTCATCCACTGTTTTTTGAATACTAGGACCAAAAGGACCAGAAATCGCTTGCAGATGTACGTAGACTGTTGGTAACAATTATTCAGAAAGGGTCATACTGTACTGGGCTGAATACGAGTGAGTTACCTTGTTCACATCCTGTCATTTCAAGAGAACTACTTTCACCCCTCGATGGTCGGTACAGGCAAACTGCAACAAGAAAATTTGAATATAAATATTATGATACACATGAAGTTAGGAAGAGTATTTCAGCTGACGTCGACGAATGAGAATTCTTGACTTACCTGTTTGATGGGAGGCTTTCATTAAAGTCCTTTCTTGGAAAGTTATTTGCAAAGTCCTCGCGGACGCTGTAAGTATAATCCTTTCTCGGAAATTTACTTGCAGTCGCAAATTTTCCTTCGCCTTTCCGTTTCATGCTGGCTAGCTCGGCAATCCCTGGAATTCATTTTGACAATTTTCTAGTAGAAACGAAAACAAAAAGTGAAATATTTTTTAGTGTAATATCCCTATCAGCTTCTATAGGTTGTGCGCAGCTGCGTCGCGTGTCTACAACGCGATTTTGTAACCATCTCTACGGCAATGCCTGTTCGTAGCTGTAAAGGGGGGGGGATTATTTTGGCCTACAGCTTCTTGCTCTTCGTACTGAAAGTTTGTAAAAGCGCTGCCAGGTTTCAGGGATTTACTTAAATGGACTCGACTGTAAGAGTGTATTATTAGTAAGGAATAGATGTATTAAAACTTCATGCATGACGCGGCGTTTTCCCACTCATCTCATTGTTTATGATGTCATAACTTTTGAACTATGTATCCTACAATGATATATTTGTGTAGGTACATTCAGCTGCAAATGTGAATACTGTCTGTGAAACATGTTGCGAATAGTTATTGCAAAGAAGTAATAAATTTAAACGTCATGTATGACGCGGCATTTTTAACGCATCTCATTATTTCTGACGTCGTATCTCATAAACTATGATAGGTACGTGTTACCCCGACAACGATTGTTGCCTGACAGTAAGAGATATGTGTACCGCCTGACAGTAAGAGATATGTGTACCAAGTTTGCTTGAAATCGGTCCAGTGTTTAGGAGGAGATGTGGAAAGCACACACACACACACACACACACACACACACACACACACACACACACACACACACACACACGCACGCACGCACACACATGTTTTCATAATAATTTTTTGTAGATTAATAAATACAATATATTTACCATTGTTTCGGTTTATCTGCCGTGTAAGTAAAGCAAAAACTGAAAATAAAGAATCGGATTACTTTTCCGTACTCTATCTGGAGCGACAACCGGTGTCTAGAAGCTACAGTCACATAAATGGCTCATGCACTGTCCGACCTAGGCCAAAAATTACATCTTTTCTTAGTTCTGGACAATCTGGAGTTCCCAGTTCTGTCACTTCCACTTCTGGCCGAGCCCTCCATATACACTCCTGGAAATTGAAATAAGAACACCGTGAATTCATTGTCCCAGGAAGGGGAAACTTTATTGACACATTCCTGGGGTCAGATACATCACATGATCACACTGACAGAACCACAGGCACATAGACACAGGCAACAGAGCATGCACAATGTCGGCACTAGTACAGTGTATATCCACCTTTCGCAGCAATGCAGGCTGCTATTCTCCCATGGAGACGATCGTAGAGATGCTGGATGCAGTCCTGTGGAACGGCTTGCCATGCCATTTCCACCTGGCGCCTCAGTTGGACCAGCGTTCGTGCTGGACGTGCAGACCGCGTGAGACGACGCTTCATCCAGTCCCAAACATGCTCAATGGGGGACAGATCCGGAGATTTTGCTGGCCACGGTAGTTGACTTACACCTTCTAGAGCACGTTGGGTGGCACGGGATACATGCGGACGTGCATTGTCCTGTTGGAACAGCAAGTTCCCTTGCCGGTCTAGGAATGGTAGAACGATGGGTTCGATGACGGTTTGGATGTACGGTGCACTATTCAGTGTCCCCTCGACGATCACCAGTGGTGTACGGCCAGTGTAGGAGATCGCTCCCCACACCATGATGCCGGGTGTTGGCCCTGTGTGCCTCGGTCGTATGCAGTCCTGATTGTGGCGCTCACCTGCACGCCGCCAAACACGCATACGACCATCATTGGCACCAAGGCAGAAGCGACTCTCATCGCTGAAGACGACACGTCTCCATTCGTCCCTCCATTCACGCCTGTCGCGACACCACTGGAGGCGGGCTGCACGATGTTGGGGCGTGAGCGGAAGACGGCCTAACGGTGTGCGGGACCGTAGCCCAGCTTCATGGAGACGGTTGCGAATGGTCCTCGCCGATACCCCAGGAGCAACAGTGTCCATAATTTGCTGGGAAGTGGCGGTGCGGTCCCCTACGGCACTGCGTAGGATCCTACAGTCTTGGCGTGCATCCGTGCGTCGCTGCGGTCCGGTCCCAGGTCGACGGGCACGTGCACCTTCCGCCGACCACTGGCGACAACATCAATGTACTGTGGAGACCTCACGCCCCACGTGTTGAGCAATTCGGCGGTACGTCCACCCGGCCTCCCGCATGCCCACTATACGCCCTCGCTCAAAGTCCGTCAACTGCACATACGGTTCACGTCCACGCTGTCGCGGCATGCTACCAGTGTTAAAGACTGCGATGGAGCTCCGTATGCCACGGCAAACTGGCTGACACTGACGGCGACGGTGCACAAATGCTGCGCAGCTAGCGCCATTCGACGGCCAACACCGCGGTTCCTGGTGTGTCCGCTGTGCCGTGCGTGTGATCATTGCTTGTACAGCCCTCTCGCAGTGTCCGGAGCAAGTATGGTGGGTCTGACACACCGGTGTCAATGTGTTCTTTTTTCCATTTCCAGGAGTGTACTTACCATTAATTTGGATCACCGGTGACAAGTAGGTGCGGCCCACCCATCAGTCGTGTGTATCCAAATGTCTCGCAGGAGAGAAGTAGTGACCAAGTCTATGCTGTATGTCGATACGTGAAGCGCGATTGATCAACTCACCTAGTGAAGTGGTACTTCGCTGAGTACACTGACTTCGTGCACGGAGGAACCCCACAACTTACTGAGAGAATAACTTCATAAATGGCGGACGTTCGAAATCTTCCTGGGAATCAGGTAGAAAAGTTTCATGAGGTGCTTCAGCACCCTGTCCATGGTGAAAATGTAGTAGGACGTTGACATAGTGATCGGGATCAGTGATCAATGTGGAGTTTCAGCAAGAATGTAGACCAAAGTGTAATGGGCATGAAAAGTAAGCCGGAAAGTCTATATGGTCCATAAAATTTGATTTGGGCAATACATATACAAGGGAACTGTGGACCTTGTTCAGGCGAATAGTTGGCCACGTTCTAGAAAAGTATGTGCCTAACTAAATTGTTTTTTAGTCTGTGTCATATTGAGACCTTTAAGAGAAAATACGACCCAATGGGCAATCGAGTCAGGATTGCGACTTGACAGGAAATTACGATACTACAGTGCATGTGTTGCTAAGGAAACGATGCAAGATTCCTTTTCACATGTATGCGTGTTCGAGGGAACACTGCAGCATTCTTCTTAACTTTGCAAAAACAGACATAATGTCTAAAACTTATACAATGTTACTTATAATCCGTCTTGATTGCAAAAATGTTTATTCACATGACCGGTTTCGGTTCCTCTGAAACCATCTTCAGATCTGCAATTTCTGTTGCAGGAGTAACCCGTCCACACACAGCAACCTTCACATGCTGCGTCACATTCAGAATGTGACACAGCATGTGAAAGTGTCGATAGAAGGGTCCATGTTGGGGCGTTACGGCCTGGGGAATTTTTTCGCGGCATTCCCTGGTTATATAGTCGTTCTCAAGGCACAGTGGATGAAGACAAGTATGCTTCTATGCTTTGGGGCCACTTGCACCCCTACATACAGTTTTCTTTTTCCTCTACCTACACAGTTTGCAATGTACCTGCGTGGTTCGAAGAGCACCTGGATGATTCCAGAAAGAGATTTTCACTCTGCAGCGGAGTGTGCGCTGATATGAAACTTCGTGGCAGATTAAAACTGTGTGCCGGACCGAGATTCGAACTCAGGACCTTTGCCTTTCGCGGGCAAGTCTTCTACCACTGAGGTACCCAAGCACGACTCGCGCCCCGTCCTCACAGCTTCACTTCTGCCAGTACCTCGTCTCCTACCTTCCAAACTTAACAGGAGCTCTCCTGCAAACCTTGTAGAACTAGCACTCCTGAAAGAAACGATATTGCGGAGACATGGCTTAGCCACAGCCTAAAGGCTGTTTCCAGAATGAGATTTTCACTCTGCCCGCGAAAGGCGAAGGTCCCGAGTTCGAGTCTCGGTCCGGCACACAGTTTTAATCTGCGTACACTCCGCTGCAGAGTGAAAATCTCATTCTGGAAACATCCCCTAGGCTGTGGCTAAGCCATGTCTCCCCAATATCCTTTCTTTCAGGTGTGCTATTTCTGCAAGGTTTGCAGGAGAGCTTCTATTAAGTTTGGAAGGTAGGAGACGAGGTACTGGCAGAAGTGAAGCTGTGAGGACGGGGCGTGAGTCGTGCTTGGGTAGCTCAGATGGTAGAGCACTTGCCTGCGAAAGGCAGAGGTCCCGAGTTCGAGTCTCGGTCCGGCACGCTGTTTTGATCTGCCCGGAAGTTTCAGCACCTGGATGAGTTTACTATACTCTCCTGGCCACCAGACTCCCCGAATTCAAACCCAGTCGAAAATCTGTGCTACCATTTCGATCTAGATGTTCGTGCCACAAATCCTCAACCGAGAAACCTAAATCAGCCAGCCACGGCACTAGAGTCGTGGCTGCGTCATCTCTATGCCGCAGGCTTGTCAGCCTTGGCGGCTTGCCAGAGGTGGCGTCCCAGACTCTCAGCAACCCATGGCCAGATGTTTTCAGTGGATGGCGAACCTGGGGAAAGTGATGACCAGGGCAACAGTCAGTCTCCCTCTATATCGAACAGAAAAGAGTGAGCAACATGTGATCTTGCATTATCTTGTTGCAACATAATGCCATGGTGTCCTCGAAGATAGAGCACTCCCATTGGTCATAATACATCTGAATCATAGTTCCTGCTGTCAAATTCTTGACTACACCAAACAGAGGTGATAGTGTTGTGTACCTAGTGACATTTTATACCATCGTGGGAGGTGCTTGGCCTGTTTGACCGTAACGAATGTATTCTGCCAATGTTCGTTTCCCGCAGAGTCTCCGCACAGGGATGCGTCCATCGTATGCCTGAACGCAGAACCGACACTTAAAGATGACATAGTATGATTTCTGTGCGCAGTGTTGTCGTTGGGCACATCATTGTTGACGTGCCTCTGTCAGCAGCCGCCTTAAGAGCTACAATAACAGTCGCTATAGTGACTGTCCGCAATGTTCCAGAAGCTGTCGCACTGTCCGTGTGGATACATGTATTTTCGCAAACAAGTCCGTTTCCAACTCATGGTAATTGATCGTCACGACCGAGCGAAGAATCTCTCGGTACTGTCAGACAATAATTGCTTCAAGATGCCGAGATCCAGTACGGTGTTGAGTATGGCGCTGCTCAACCTGTCGATTCCGTATTCGGAGGACAGCCGTGGGATCCCGCCTGACTCGAGAAGAAATGTCACGGAACGGCAAACCGCAGTCTCGAAAGGCTGCAATCCTGCAGCTCTCGAATTCTGATGCGTCACGGTAGACGTTTCTCTTTCTTACGCGAGACATAACACGACGGTCTCGCATTCATATACGTCTCCTGAATGAGAAATCCGCTGCGTAGTCTTTCCTTGCGCGCAGAATGTGTCAGGGGCGCTCAAAAAGCAAAAAACGGACAATCTCGGTTGAAAAAATGTGGAATATTTTGTGGTACACCGTGAAATTTTCCCGCTTCAACCCCTATAGTTTCATAAAGTTCCATCAGATCATGGTGTTATACATACCCTTGAAAATGGCGTCTGTAAAGGAGGTACGTTGAAAGCAAAGAGATGTCATTGAGTTTGTTTCAGCGGAAAGCCAGAGCTTCGCAAATATCGTCTTTGGAAACTTTGCAGTGAATAGATGTACGATGAGTCGTTGGGCAAAGCGTCTGTCATCATCGCAATTCGGTCGCTCAAACCTGTCCTATCTATTGCGTGCGACCGACCACACACAGTTGTGAACCCAGCAAGGTTGGAACGTGTGGACACTCTCATTCGAGGTGATAGGAGGACCACAACCAAACACCTCGTCGGCAGATGTGATACACTCGTCCACCTGCTGGACACTGGAAAGCGTGAGACTGCTGGGTTCCTCGCGGCTAACAGAAGACCATAAATAGCAATAAAGGACTATCTGTGCGGAATAGCTTGCGCTTTAAGAGCCTGATCGTGTAAATTTTTCGCCGAAAATGGCCACAGGTGATGAAACATGAGTTCATCACTTCGAACCGGAAAGAAAGCTGAAGTCCATGGAGTAGCGCCACACCACCTCTCCTCTGAAGAGGAAGTTCAAAGCCGTACCCTCAGCCAGTAAAGTCATGGTGACTGTCTTCTGGGACTCTTAAGGGTTTATCCTGTTTGACGTCCTCCCTCATGGTGCAACGGTCAACTCTGAGGTTTACTGCGCTACACTCATGAAACTGAACAAACGACTTCAGCGTGTTCGTAACCACAAAAATGAAAACGAACTTCTCTTTCTCCAAGACAACGCAAGGCCTCACACGAGTCTGCGCACCAGAGAGAAGCTCACGAAGTTTCATTGAACTGTTCTGGGCCGTCCACCCTACAGCCTGGATCTCACACCGTCCGACTTCCATCTGTTTGGTCCAATGAAGGATGCACTACGCGGAAATAGTATGTTGATGACGGGAAAGTCATTGATATAGCAAGACGTTGTGGGCAAACAGACCCTTACAGTAAAGTGGCATAAGGCCGTCGCACTGAACGGAGATTATGCAGAAAACATGGTTTTGTATTCAAAAGAATGGGGAATAATGTGGTGTACTGGAATCTTAAATTATACGAATCTGCTCTCAGGAAAAAAAACCGTGTTGCGTTAATTATTGAATGCCTTTCGCAGATGGTGTTACTCCTCCCCAAATACTGTGGTTGTTTGGTAATCCTTCATGGCGATGGGATTTTAATTGCCAGCAGTGTAAGAGGAGGGGACATTCAATTGCTTAAAACATTCGCACTGTTCGTGCATCTCGCTTAGTACTTTTCTTTACCCACTTCATTCCCTTGCGCAAAGGGTAGATCGAGCTATTTGATAGCTGTGTCTTTGCAGAACTCGGTTCTTTTCAGCCAGATCGCAACGAGCTGGGAAAAGAGAAGAGGGGATCCCGACTGGGATTAATTAGGAGGGGATTGCCAGTTATGACAGTGGTCCTGTTAGTAAGGGATGCTTCGCGAAAACGCTTGCCAGAATCGGGGTTGGAGCAGTTACTATTTTATTTCTAGAAGGAGGATGTAAACCTATAAATGAGAGTAACAGAGTAAGGTCAGTGACAATCGATATGAAATACGGAACTGACGAAACGCTCACGACGACGACGTTTCGACGAGTGTCGTCATACTCGTCATCTACCGGCGAAGATAGATTTCGCCAGAAGATGATGACTATGACGACACTCGTCGAAACGTCGTGGTATGTTAACGCTGCAACCTGTCTGCCAACCCGACACGTTGTCGTCAATAGTATACGATGGGAAAACCTACGCTCATACACATAAGACAGTATACCTACGGCTAGCAGTGTTGCAATTCTGAAAAACAAAGTTACAAAACTGTGAACAAATTACTGTGAGAGAATGAGAACAAAATTACGTGTAATTAACATGGTACGTACATTACATTAATAGAAATTCACAACAGGATGATGTGGCTCCCCTCCCCCTCATCCTAAGAACGTGTTTACCACTATTTACCTCTAAATGCGCCAGTTTCGTTTAATGCTGAGCTTTGTGAAAGTGTTGGGCCTTTATATATTTTAACACCATCGATATGGACCTCGTAATAACGAATAAAAATGACTCAAGTAGTCCTTTCAGCATCAGATGTGTCCACTGGGACGAGATAAAGCGAAAAGTGTAAATGGGACAATGTTCTCGTGTGAAATCTTATGGGACTTAACTGCTAAGTTCGTCAGTCCCTTAGCTTACACACTACTTAATCTAAATTATCCTAAGGAAAAACACACACATCCATGCCCGAGGGAGGACTCGAATCTCCGCCGGGACCAGCCACACAGTCCATAACTGCAGCACCTTAGACCGCTCGGCTAATCCGCGCGGCACAATGTTCTCGATGAAGGGCAAAGCAGGTGTTCGCCGCCTGGGAAAGGTGTATTGGAGAAAAATGCTGCGCAGTTGGAAGAGACAGAAGCTTAAGAAATGTTGGAACCGAGTTTCTCTTCCATATACACTGACGGGAAAAAATCGCAACACCAAAACAGTAATTAATGTAGAGTGATGTAACTTCGGGACTACATTTGCCAAGGTAAAATACTTAAGTGATTAACATTGCAAGATCACTGGTTAATGTAAGCACAACATAATCCATTTCAAATGTACAATGCGAGTACATCAATAATCGGTGTAACTGCCAGAATGTTGCAAACATGCAAGCATTTTACTGTACAGGTGCCGGCTATCAATCTGGGGGATGGAGTTCCATGGCTGCTGATCTCGCTCGATCAATACAGGGACCGTTAATGCTGGTTGAGGTTGATGCTGCAGTTGTCGTCCAATGATGTCCCATATTTGCTCGACTGAAGAGACCGTGTGATCGAGCAGGCTAGGGCAACATGTCAACACTCTGCAGCGCACGTTGGGTTGCAACTGGGGTACGTGGCCGAACGGTATCCTGTTGGAAAACGCCCCCTGGAATGCTGTTCATGAATGACAGCACAACAGATCTAATCACCAGATTGATGTACAACTTTGCAGTCAGGCTGTGTGGGCTAAGCACGAGAGTGCTCCTGCTGCTGTACGAAGTCGCACCCTAGACCATAATTCCAGGTGTAGATGCAGTGTGTCTAGCACGCAGACAGGTTTGTTGCAGGTCTTCAGCTGACCTCCTTCTAACCAATGCACGGGCATCACTGGCACCGAGGCGGAAGCACCTTGCATCACAAAACACAACAGACCTCCACCCTAACCTTCCAATGGGTTTATCAACACCGAAGTCTCAATTGACAGCGGTTTGCGATAAGTGGAATGCACGCTATAGGGTAACTGGCTCGAAGCTGTCCTTGAAGTAACCGATTTGTAACAGCTGGTTGTGTCACTGTGGTGCCAACTGTTGTTCAAATAGCTGCTGCAGATGCAGTACTATGCGCTACAGCCATACGCTGAACACGGTGGTCTTTCCTTCCGCTAGTGTCACATGGTCGTCCGGAACCCGGTCTAATTGCGACCGTACATTCTCATGACCACCATTGCCAGCAGTCATGTACAGTGGCTACATTCCTTTGATGTCTTTCTCCAGTATCGCAGAAGGAACATCCAGTTCTCGTAGCCATATTACACGACCTCGGTCAAATTCAGTTAGGTGTTGATAATGGCATCTTTGTCACCTCAGAAGCATTCTTGACTAACATCAGCTCACCATGTCCAATCTCAAAGCTAACTAACGCTGACGACCTTTATAGCATGTATTTAAAGCAAATCTGATTTACATCCTCATAGTCGTGCGAAATTTGAATAGGCGGCCTGAGTGGCCGTGCGGTTCTAGGCGCTACAGTATGGATCCGAGCGACCGCTACGGTCGCAGGTTCGAATCCTGCCTCGGGCATGGATGTGTGTGATGTCCTTAGGTTAGTTAGGTTTAATTAGTTCTAAGTTCTAGGCGACTGATGACCTCAGAAGTTAAGTCGCATAGTGCTCAGAACCATTTGAACCATTTTTTTTAAAATTTGAATAGACGTCATCTCTTAGAAGCAGAAACAAGCCTACCGACTTTTGTATACGTCGCACAACGTCTTCTTTTCTCAAAACATTTTTCATGGAACCTTTATCGTCACTGACAAAGAATTTATACACTCCTGGAAATGGAAAAAAGAACACATTGACACCGATGTGTCAGACCCACCATACTTGCTCCGGACACTGCGAGAGGGCTGTACAAGCAATGATCACACGCACGGCACAGCGGACACACCAGGAACCGCGGTGTTGGCCGTCGAATGGCGCTAGCTGCGCAGCATTTGTGCACCGCCGCCGTCAGTGTCAGCCAGTTTGCCGTGGCATACGGAGCTCCATCGCAGTCTTTAACACTGGTAGCATGCCGCGACAGCGTGGACGTGAACCGTATGTGCAGTTGACGGACTTTGAGCGAGGGCGTATAGTGGGCATGCGGGAGGCCGGGTGGACGTACCGCCGAATTGCTCAACACGTGGGGCGTGAGGTCTCCACAGTACATCGATGTTGTCGCCAGTGGTCGGCGGAAGGTGCACGTGCCCGTCGACCTGGGACCGGACCGCAGCGACGCACGGATGCACGCCAAGACCGTAGGATCCTACGCAGTGCCGTAGGGGACCGCACCGCCACTTCCCAGCAAATTAGGGACACTGTTGCTCCTGGGGTATCGGCGAGGACCATTCGCAACCGTCTCCATGAAGCTGGGCTACGGTCTCGCACACCGTTAGGCCGTCTTCCGCTCACGCCCCAACATCGTGCAGCCCGCCTCCAGTGGTGTCGCGACAGGCGTGAATGGAGGGACGAATGGAGACGTGTCGTCTTCAGCGATGAGAGTCGCTTCTGCCTTGGTGCCAATGATGGTCGTATGCGTGTTTGGCGCCGTGCAGGTGAGCGACACAATCAGGACTGCATACGACCGAGGCACACAGGGCCAACACCCGGCATCATGGTGTGGGGAGCGATCTCCTACACTGGCCGTACACCACTGGTGATCGTCGAGGGGACACTGAATAGTGCACGGTACATCCAAACCGTCATCGAACCCATCGTTCTACCATTCCTAGACCGGCAAGGGAACTTGCTGTTCCAACAGGACAATGCACGTCCGTATGTATCCCGTGCCACCCAACGTGCTCTAGAAGGTGTACGTCAACTACCCTGGCCAGCAAGATCTCCGGATCTGTCCCCCATTGAGCATGTTTGGGACTGGATGAAGCGTCGTCTCACGCGGTCTGCACGTCCAGCACGAACGCTGGTCCAACTGAGGCGCCAGGTGGAAATGGCATGGCAAGCCGTTCCACAGGACTACATCCAGCATCTCTACGATCGTCTCCATGGGAGAATAGCAGCCTGCATTGCTGCGAAAGGTGGATATACACTGTACTAGTGCCGACATTGTGCATGCTCTGTTGCCTGTGTCTATGTGCCTGTGGTTCTGTCAGTGTGATCATGTGATGTATCTGACCCCAGGAATGTGTCAATAAAGTTTCCCCTTCCTGGGACAATGAATTCACGGTGTTCTTATTTCAATTTCCAGGAGTGTATTTATTTAGAAAAAATAAAGTACTTGCATATGCAATAAGCAACTGTATATCTATTTTTGCACGTTTTGAACATAGTCTGCCTAAATTTGATTTCGGGATGATACTGATGGTTGCAGTAGCTGAATGACTAATGGTGTAGACCAATACCATCAAATAGTTGCTACAAAGTCAGTATCCTCGAAGTTGTGTAACACAGATGGATGACTCACTTACCGGATGACCATAAAGCCAACATTTATTGAGAGTGCAAGAAATATTCATGGACCGACCAAGGATTTGAAAGCTTTAGACCCAAATAGCAAGGAGGTCATGCAATCACTAATCGCAGGTCTTAAAAAAGCTTCATTTTTTCTTATTACTGAACGACCAGAACATCATATTTTCAACAAATACGTCTTGTTTATGATATCTTCAACGTACTGAAACGTAAACTGTCCAAAATATTCCCCCGTTTCTAAAGACTGTCGGCAAGTATCACTACTTTCCACGGAATGATAATAAAACGGATTTTCATAAGTAATGTGGTAAATGTAATGTTCCATGTGATGTGAAGCGTCGAAAATGTCAGAAAAACAAACATGAATAGAATGTGGAGGCTTAAATTTCTATTGCCAGCTAAGTCATTTGGAAAGGAGAAAGCATCCACTTTCGTTGATTTACGGAAACCACGAGAAACCCAAATCTCGATGGCCAGACTAGGAATGTGAACCTCGCTAATTCCGGAATGCAAGTCGAGTGCCTTAGCCCCTGCGCCACTACCTACAGTAGAACTGAGTCATTACGAAGCGCAAGGCACAGAAAGTAATGTGTGCTCCTTACCAGCTTCTGTCTATGTCCGCAGCATTTTTGATGAGAATGTGCACATAACATGAATGTGCACGTAATATGGATATCATTTATGAGTGTTCTACACTATTCGCCATTAAAATTGCTACACCACGAAGATGGCGTGCTACAGACGCGAAATTTAACCGACAGGAAGAAGATGCTGAGATATGCAAATGATTAGCTTTTCAGAGCATTCACACAAGGTTGGCGCCGGAGGCGACACCTACAACGTGCTGACACGAGGAAAGTTTCCAACCGATTTCTCATACACAAAAAGCAGTGGACCATCGTTGCCTGGTGAAACTTTGTGGTGATGCCACGTGTAAGGAAGAGAAATGCATACCATCACGATATGACAGGCATCTTATCCGCATGGCTGTAACGGATCGTGCAGCCACGTCTCGATCCCTGAGTCAAGAGATGAGGACGTTTGGAAGACAACAACCATCTGCACGAACAGTTCGATGACGTTTGCAGCAGCATGGTTAAAAAAAATGGCTCTGTGCACTATGAGACTTAACTTCTGAGGTCATCAGTCCCCTAGAACTTAGAACTACTTAAACCTAACTAACCTAAGGACATCACACACATCCATGCCCAAGGCAGGTTTCGAACCTGCGACCGTAGCGGTCGCGCGGTTCCGAACTGTAGCGCCTAGAACCGCTTGGCCACTCGGGCCGGCGCAGCAGCATGGACTATCAGCTCGGAGACCATAGCTGCGGTTACCCTTGACGCTGCATCACAGACAGGAGCTCTTGCGATGGTGTACTCAACGACCTACTTGGGTGCACGAATAGCAAAACGTCATTTTTTCAGATGAATCGAGGTTCTTTTTACAGCATCATAATGGTCTCATCCGTGTTTGGCGACATCGCGGTGAACGCACATTGGAAGCGTGTATTCGTCATCGCCATACTGGCGTATCACCCGGCGTGATGGTATGGTGTGCCATTGGTTACACGTCTCGGTCATCTCTTGTTCGCATTGACGGAACTTTGAACAGTGGACATTACATTTCAGATGTGTTACGACCCTTGGCTCTACCCTTCATTCGATCCCAGCGAAACCCTACATTTCAGCAGGATAATGCACGACCTCACGTTGCAGGTCCTGTACGGGCCTTTCTGGATACAGAAAATGTTCGACTGCTGCCCTGGCCAGCACATTCTCCAGATCTCTCACCAATTGAAAACGTCTGGTCAATGGTGGCCGAGCAACTGGCTCGTCCAACACGCCAGTCACTACTCTTGATAAACTGTGGTATCGTGTTGAGGCTGCATGGGCAGCTGTACCTGTACACGCCATCCAAGCTCTGTTTGACTCAATGTCCAGGCGTATCACGGCCGTTATTACGGCCAGAGGCGGTTGTTCTGGGTACTGATTTCTCAGGATCTATGCACCCAAATTGCGTGAAAATGTAATCACATGTCAGTTCTAGTATAATCCCAAGGGCCAGGGTTCGATTCTCGGAGATTTTCTCCGCTCAAGGAATGGGTGTTGTGTTGTCCTAATCATCATCATTTCATCCCCATCGACGCGCAAGTCGCCGAAATGGCGTCAAATCGAAAGACTTGCACCAGGCGGTCTACCCTACGGGAGGCCCTCGTCACACGACATCATCACATCATCATCAGTTCTAGTATAATACATTTGTCCAATGAATACCCGTTTATCATCTGCATTTCTTTTTGGTATAGCAATTTTAATGGCCAGTAGTGTACTTTATCAATCCGTATGTGCACAGAAGCACTGCAAGGGAACGTTTGACAGAAGCTAGGTCACCAGTATTGGAATACGTAACGCCTGTCTTAAATTATTCATGCCGTGCCGTCAGGGAAATAATGGAGTTAATAAAGAATGACAGGTAGGAGATGAGGCAGAGCACCAGGCGCTGTCACAGGAGTCCTCGCAGCTGCGGGAGATCTTTCTCTCCTGCGCCACACTGTGCTGTGCTCCTCAGATTCCATTCTATTAAAACGCTTCCGTGCAATCCAAGATGATGTGCTAAACTGCACCATCTCCCTCTCTCAAAGCTGACTTCATCCCCATAGCAAACGCACTGCACTTAACTTTCTTGCCTTAGATTAATTTCATACTTATACTCATTATGTGTTGTTACTTCCGTAAATATTATGAAAATGAGAGTACATACATAATTTGTGTGTGTGTTTTCACATCTCCTAAACCGCTGGAAGGAACCGCTGTGGCGATAAGTTTCACTTGCCTGTCAAAGAGGTAGGTGTGAGGATGGACAATCGGTGTAGCCCACGACGCAGGAATACCCATACTTTAGTAATCCCAGTACTTGAGAATGAGGGTTCTTACAGCCTTGCAACAAACATTACACAAATTTAAAACCTTAACGAAACCTTCTGTCACTGACAACCTCCATAAAGTGATGAAAGGAACAAAGTTTATCATTTTACTTCGTTTTCGCTGTTCAGGCAGTAAATCTTCCGCATAGAGCGACATTGTAATTTATTACTTCTTTAATACTAAGTTTATTCAGACACATTTTAGAGACGTAAAATTATGTCGTTGTACGACACATAGTTAAGGAGATATGACGTCACATACTTTGAGGTGATGAAAAAGTACCACATAATGCAAGAGGTTTAAATTTGTTAATTCGTTGCTACTTACTCTAACCGCAATACTTTCCGCAGACAGAATCCACACATGTCTCTCAATGTGCGTACAAAAATAAATCGTTTTGCAAGATATAGTTCAGGAAATGTGACGTCAAATACTGACATGCGTAAAAAACCGCTGCATCATTCACGATGTTTCAATTTATTATATTTTACTACAAACTCTATTCGCCATACTTTTCACGGGCACTATGCACATATACCAGTGTATGTACCAGGAAAATTATATAACTTTCCGAGTCATAGTTCAGGAGGTAGACGTCATAAATATTGAGCTGCTTGAAAACGGAAGTGCAGGGCGCAATTTGCTGGAGGTACAGGTGAAATATCAGTAGAAATACTTGTGATACATGTTAAATACATGTGAAATATATTTTACGTGCTCGTTCGAGACCAAAGCCACGGGTAAAAAGCTTGCAATAAGCGCCTGGAACAAAAGAATTTGCTACTTCTATTAGATCATTAAACAAACGTCGGCCGAAGAACCCGAGGCAGAAACCAACAACCTGTTTGTCAACAAGTGGCCACGAAAGCGTTATTAATTTTTTAGAGAAGAACGTATTGGGAAATGGACAGACAATGAAGGGGAAGCAGGAGGTGAACGCTGATAACGGGGAGGACTAGATGGACAAACGAGGAAATGCACAGAGAGAGGGACGATGAGAAGATGGACAATGCCAGGTACTCACTTAGTTTTCTATAAAATAAATCGAGGAAAAAGTATGAGCGTTCTCAACACTAAAAGAGTCATCTAAGTTACATCTATCTATCCATATCCGGATCCTGCCCCATCTATTGCCGGGTCTGGGTGCTGACGTGTCCTCTCCATTTGGCTCGGTCCTCCCACCACTTTTCTTCCTCCACTTGCTGCCAGGTCACACCTCTTCTTTCCATAGATATTCTCACTCTCGTTTTCCACCTTGTTCTTGATCGCCCTCTCGGTCTTCTTCCATCCATCTTCAGTTCTTCCATAATTTTGGGGAGCCTCTGCCCACGAATCCACTTAACATGCCCGTACCGTCTTAATCTCTTTTTCACGATTTCTTCTTTCATATTTTCTTGTTTAAGGTCGTTTCTAATATCTACATTCCTTACTCTATCCATTCTCGTTTCCCCTTAACTGCTCTGAGAAATTTCATTTCCCCTGCTTGCAGTCTACTCCAGTCCCTTTCTGGCACTGTCCATCTTTCTTCTCCATAGGTGACAACAGGGAAGTAATAACTCTAAGACATAAGGAGTTTTCCTTTTTCTGAAACTTCCTTATTCCATATCAGGTGTTTTATTCTTTGATTGAAATTGCCTCCCTTCTGTAACCTCGTATTAATTTTGTTGGATATTCTTTCATCACTAGATATTTCACTACCTAAATAAGTCAAACTGTTCCCACTTTGAGGGTTCTCCATTCAAAGTAATATTCCCCATCATCCCTTTGTCTCTTCCAAATACCGTTACTTCACTCTTATCTTTATTTATTTTTAATCCATACCTTTCCATTATTTTCTTCCACGCATCAAATTGTAACTGTAGATCTACCTCTTTATCGCCCCATATTACCAAATCATGTGCAAAAATCATCTTTATGTCTTTTGCTTTTACTATATCTTTAACCGCCCTATTCATTCCTTCCATCACAACATTAAAAAGTGCAGGAGATAGAATACTTCCTTGTTTAAGACCTTGTCTTATTTCGATGTTCCCCAATGGTGTTCTAATTCTACAATTGTTTCCTCTGTACATTGTCTTTATTACATTAATGTATCCATCTTCTATACCTATCTTCTTCATTTCTTCCCAGAGTCTTTCCCTGTTAACTGAGGGCTATGCCTTTTCTATGTCTATAAAAATCGTTATCACCCTTTTGTTGTACTCCCAACATTTTTACATGAGTTGACAGATAGAAAATATCAGGTCGATCGTGCTTCTTCCTTTCCTAAACCCATGCTGTTCTTCACTCAGCTTCTTTTCTATCTTTTCACTTACTCGATTTAGTAAAATTCTTTCAAAAATCTTGGCTGTATGACTCATAAGGATTATTCCTCTGTAGTTTTTACCAATTCTTTTATTGCCTTTTTTCAAGATGGGAACAATGTCTCTTCTTCTCCAATCGTCAGGTATTGTACTATTTCTCCACACACTTGATACTACTGTTTCCAGCCATTGCATTCCCACTGGATCTGCTGCTCTTATCATGTCCACTGATACTTCATCAGATGCTGGGGCTTTCCTCCCATTCATTTTCTTCACAGCTATTTCCATTTCTTCCCGTGTAATTAGTCCTAATTCTGCTTCCCAACTTCTCTCAGTTTCTCCATTATTTGTTGTTTCCTCGTGTACCTGCTCCTCAGCGTTTAACAGTTTCTTAAAATGTTCTCTCCAGAGGTCTTTTATATTCCCTGGATTTTAATCACAGTACTTTCCTCTATTTTCATCTTTACTGGTATTTCAGAAGCCTTCCTTTTATTTTTCATGATTTTATAGAACATTTTCTTATTGCTCTTCACATCCTCTTCAAGTTTTTTTGTAAACTCTTCCCATGCCTTTTTCTTTGCTGTTTCCATGTTTATTCAAAAATATCGTACAGATATCAGTTTTATAGATTAATATTTTTGTAACAGGTTCGTTAATGACAAAATGTATCTGTGCAGTACGACTTTTCTTATGTAGACCTATATGGAAAATCTTCAACTAGCTTTCACGAAGGGTTAGGCATTCATTTTCAGTTCTTTTCCATATCATACGACAATACGACCGAACTGATGTTTTCTCTTAAACTCGTATCGCGTTACTTGTGCATTACCGCATGAGAAGAGAGATGAGCCAGATTTCGATCAAATACGACTTACTGCAGTCGAAGTCCTGCTTCTTACCAGCCTTGCCTAAGCAGGAATGGCTAGGAAGACTAAAGATTCCTTCGGAGATAAAGGAAGCAGCTGAATGAGTACCAAGTGCTCAGATGGAAAACCAGTATTAATTAAACAACAGAAAGCTGAAAGGAATACATAGAGGCGATATACAAAGGAAATTAACTTGAAGGCAGTATTATAGAAAGGGATAGTATGTGAGAGTCAATTTGTAGGTATGATATTGCGAGAAGAATTTGAAAGAGCGCTTTGAAATACTTAAACCGAAACAAGGTCCCTAGTAGACAACATTCCCTCAGAACTACTGGTATCCTTGGGAGAGCCATCCATGAAAAAGCTATCCTAGCTATCCTACCTCGTGTGTAAGATGTATGAAATATTTATGCTTATGTGCGACACCGGTTCGCAAAAATTAGTAATATACTGTTAGTATAAGACGCAATATATGCTTTAAATTTGTATATCAATAGTACTGTAAGATCCTTTGTATTTTTACTCTTTGAGTGACAGTTGTAATTTTCTTTTACACGTATTGCATAAATAAATGTGTACACGTGGGGTTTGTAGCTATGCGTTATGAACTTTCTCTTCTTGCTGTTACTGGTTAGACTGGCATTTTAACAGCGTGATAGTGCTAGTATTCTCGCAACCACTGTCATTTCCTGCACTTTACATTTTAGTTGATGCACTTTGACGACCGTGCTGTACACAATTACACATGACACATGCTTTTCGTATGACGAGACGAAGACTGTGTATACACATCTGTTATAGATGATTATTATGTATTCGTAAACACTACATACGTCGTCGTTGCGTGACTTTGGTAGTGTAATTCTTGCCGTTACGGTGTGTTGTTAAGTTTTTAGATGCACTTGAAAATGGGGCACGCCAGAAACTAGTAGTGCTGAGGAAAGTATTTTAGAGCGCAGCCCATTGGGATAACGTCTTTCCTCAAATACTGAAACATTTCCTTTTAACATTCGCGTTGCTTCCCTGTTGATATATAGAGTATTTATATGACTGGTTTTCGGTGTTATGCTATCAGTAACGTAATACTGAAACATTTCCTTTTAACATTCGCGTTGCTTCCCTGTTGATATATAGAGTATTTATATGACTGGTTTTCGGTGTTATGCTATCAGTAACGTTAACTCAATACGAGTGCTTAGTCAGATGCAATATTGCCTCAAATAAACAAAAAGAAGGAAAACTTCCTTCTATTAAATCAAACTTAAGTGTCGCTTTGTAGAAGGCATCCGGTAACAGAAAAAGTGCCAGATCCACAATGAACAATGGTTTATCTGTTTGGGGTTCTGGAATCATAGGGACAACGCTAGAAAACGGTGGGATTATCTACCGATGAAATCTGTGTAGTTGTGGGGTTGTGAGCGAGCGAGGTGGCGCAGTGGTTAGCAAACTTGACTCGCATCCGGCAGGACGACGGATCATACCCGCGTCCAGCCATCCTGATGTAGGTTTTCCGTGATTTCCCTAAATCACTTCAGGCAAATGTCGGGATGGTCCCTTTGAAAGGGCACAGTCGACTTCCTTCCCCAACTTTCCCTAATCCGATGGCACCAATGACCTCGCTGTTTGGTCCTTTACCGCAAATCCTTCACCCAACCTCCTTAAAAACACTGTCCCGGAAATATGTGGGGTGTGTACCGGGTCTGTCAGCTTCTGGCAAGCTATGTTGTAACATGTCGAAACAAATGAATCTCTAACCATGTTTCACTCATATTATTCCGGCGTCTTATGATGTGGTTTCATGAGCCAATGAGCAAGTGGTGTGACTTCCACGCCTGACAGTAGTTTTATATGCAGAAAATTCCTAGTTGGCTGTATTTTGGAGTTTTGTTTTCATCTACAATATTTTATATTAATCTCCCCCTTTCGACTCCGAACGCACCAGATGATCAGGTTCAAAGGAAAGGGTAGAAATACTATTCCCGCCAATACGAAGTCTTGTTGGAAGAAAAACTGAACAGACAAATGGAGTTAGATGTTCCAAAGTAGACTGCGGAACCATGGTACCGATTCTAAATGAGTTGTTGTATTGATATACAAACTAAGAAATAATTTAAAGACTCAAACCCTAAGGGGGGTCACTGTACTGTTCACATGGAGTCAGGTGATGGTAGAGCAGGAGAAGGAGTAATAACTAACGAATTTGGCAATATTGTGCATTCTGCAGGAAACAAAGAATCTTGATGTTGTAATAATAATTCCGTGTAGCTCAAGAGCCTGGGGCAAGTCATTCAGTTGGACTCCACTTTGGCGACTTATGTGTCATTAACCTACAACAGTTATCCTACTGGTGGAAGGGACCTACTGTTTAACGTGTTCTTTCTGGTGAATCTTCACGTCATTGAGGCTTGAAGGCTAGGTTAAAGGAAGACTGAAATATTCCATGGTCCGATAGGGATTCGGTAGCTACCCGTCGTCCGAAATGGGTTTTACCACTCGCTACAATGCTCGACACACCTTAATGTTGAAACGGAACAGACATCTAGCTTATTTTGTATTGATAAGAAGTATACATGCCTATCACAGATGCTGATGATAGCGAAGTCGAGGAAATGAGATACGAGTATACAAGGGGAACCCTGATTACGTAGGATGCAGCAGTTGTTGTTATCGTTGTTGTTGGGGCATTCGGTCTGAAGGCTGGTTTGATGCAGCTGTCCCCATTACTCTCCCCTGTGCCAGTCTCTTCATCTCTGAATGACTGCTGCAACCTACGTCCATTTGAACCTTCTTACTGTATTCGTTCCTTGGTTTCTCTCTACATTTATTACCCCTCACACTTTCCTCCACAACCAAACTGATGATTACTTGATGGCATATGCCATAAATTTCTTTTTTCTGCGTTCCGTTTCACCACTTCTTCATTAGTTACTGGATCTCCCCATCTGATCTTCAGCATTTTTCCATAGTACCACTCTGGTATGATACACTGAAGAGCCAAAAAAACTAGTACACCTGCCTAATATCATGTATTGCCCCTGCAAGAAGTGCCGCAACACGACGTGGCATGGACGCGACTAATGTCTGAAGTAGTGCTGGAAGGAACTGACACCCTGCATCCTGCAGGGCTGTTCACAAATCCGTAAGAGTACGTTGGGGTGCAGATCTCTCCTCAATAGCACTTTGCAAGACATCCCACATATCCTCAATAATGTTCATGTCTGGGGAGTTTGGTGGCCTGCGGAAGTGTTTAAACTCAGAAGAGTGTTCTTAGAGCCACTCTGTAGCAAATCTGGAATGGGATGTTACATTGTCTTGCTGGAATTTCCCAAGTCCGTCGAAATCCACAATAGGCATGAATGGTAGCAGGTGATCAGGCAGGATGCTTACATATGTATCACCTATCAGAGTCTATGTAGACGTATTGTAAGTAGGCTGTTTAGGTTCTTATATTGGTAACGCCGCCGCCACGTACCGCTCTGTATGAAAATCACTGGCTGTGCTGTGTGCAGTCTGTGGCTGGTTGGCATTGTTGTAATACTCGCCATTGTAGCGTTGGGCAGTTGGCTGTTAACAGCGCGTAGCGTTGCGCAGTTGGAGGTGAGCCGCCAGCAGTGGTGGATGTGGGGAAGTGAGGTGGCGGATTTTTGAGAGCGGATGATCTGGACGTGTGTCCATCAGAAACAGTACATTTGTAAGAATGGATGTCATGAACTGCTACATATATTATGACTTTTGAACACTATTAAGGTAAATACATTGTTTGTTCTCTATCAAAATCTTTCATTTGCTCAGTATGCCTATCATTAATTAGTGCCTTCAGTAGTTTGAATCTTTTATTTAGCTGGCAGTAGTGGCGCTCGCTGTATTGCAGTAGTTCGAGTAACAAAGATTTTTGTGAGGCATGTGATTTGTGAAAGGTATAGGTTAATGTTAGTCAGGGCCATTCTTTTGTAGGGATTTTTGAAAGCCGGCCGAGGTGACAGAGCGGATCTAGGCGCTACAGTCTGGACCCGCAGGACCGCTACGATCGCAGGTTCGAATCCTGCCTCGGGCATGGATGTGTTTGATGTCCTTAGGTTAGTTAGGTTTAAGTAGTTCTAAGTTCTAGGGGACTGATGACCTCAGCAGTTAAGTCCCATAGTGCTCAGAGCCATTTGAACCATTTTTGATTTTTGAAAGTCAGATTGCGTTGCGCTAAAAAATATTGTGTGTCAGTTTAGTGTTGAGCAGAATAGGTAAAGAGCGAAATGTCTGAGTGAGTTCAGTTTTGCTCAGCTGTTTGAAAATCAAACAACGTAAGGGATTTACCAGCACAGTAATTCACTAATTTTTCTAAGGGGACGTTTCATATGGCGGCCCTGCCAGGATTCGAACCTGGAATCTTGTGATTTTTTTCTTGTAGTTTGTGTAATTAGTGCAGCCCTTGTTTATTGCTAGCACATACTTGTAGAGAGCATTTCTGTTGTAGTTGCAGTTTTTCATTGTTGTGCAGTAAGACAGTTGCGGCATGCATGTAGATTTGCACAAGTATTTCGCAGCTGCGCTTGCAATTAACGAGATATTATTTTCAATGCTATGTTAATGTGTTTTCTTATTTTGATCTTCAAATTGTGTTGTTCTCTGTTGTCGTGTGAAATATTGTGACAATAATGGCGTGTGAAAAACGTAATACTAGGCTCCAAAGTAAACTGAGAAATGACAGTGAAGACGAAAGCAGTGTGTTAGCGCCGCCGAGTAATGAATTAACGAATGTTCAAAGTAGTAATTTGGTAATTGTGCATAGGGAAATGGAGCGGGCTGCATATAGTGGTGTAGGCAGTGAAACAATTAGTGAACAGGGAAGCATTATCGATCGATCGGTCGGCAACAGCTCGCCTCAGGAATCCGAAATGACAGGACACAGTCTTGCAAATACTGTAGATTCAGATTTTGTGTCCTCACCGTTGTCTCAAATAAGTCAAGACACTTTTTCTGCTTGTCAAATTGTGAATGTTGCCGGTGCAAATGCTCTGCTGAAAATCATAGAGGAACAGATTCCAGACACTAATACATTATTATTGCAATTAATGTAACAAATGAAACAAAATCAGAGACACCACACTTCAACAAACACATGAAGATTTAACTACTGAGTTACATAAAATCGAATCGAAATGTCAAAAAGTCTGTCATGACGTAAAAACACAAATTTGTGATCATTTTCAACCTATTTTTTTTGCGGCATGAATATGCATTACAGAATCACGAAGCAGCCATAAAATAAATGCAAACTATTGTTCATGAAAATCATGAGACCTTGTGGGCTACTCTGCAAATTGGTTCAGAAAGACACATGGAGGAAATTAGTTCATTATCAGAGAAAGTAGTGGAACTTCCAGATCAGCTAAATAATTTATCTACAAAGGTAGATGATAATCTGAATGACGCAAGACCGGTAGTCTTTAATGACACAGAAGAGTGCGAACAAATTAGGAAATTCAAACAAAATCAGAATCAAATTAATACGCAACACCAAAGAGGAATCCGGGAAGTACAAGATCAGTTGGCACAAGTAGTACAAGAATTACATATTTCAGAGGACACTCGCGCTCCAACACGGGAAGAGGGACTTAGAAATACGGAAAAGCCACAAAATAATAACACAGGGCATTTCGGAAATTATGAAAGAAATTGGCAAGGTGCACCGAATTTTGAGATGGAACCGCCGACACGACGTAACAATGACCGATATGCGACTCGCCGACACGATGATTTCGACTATAAGCTGTTTATTACTACACGTAAATTCAAAACATTTAAGAATACTGGCAACGACATTCATCCACAAGCGTGGCGTCATCAATTCTCTCATTGTTTTCCTCCCAACTGGTCATTAGAACACAGATTAGAATTTATGTGTGGCTACTTAGAGAATGAACCAACTGTGAGAATGCGATCGGTCATTCACATTGCCACAGTGAAGGAGAATTTTATCATGCCTTCCTCTCAGCATATTGGTCTCGAGCTACACAAGACCGAGTAAAACATAGCATCATAATGATGAAACATTTCGAACAATCTCAATTTTCCAGTCTTGTGAAATATTTTGAAGACATGTTGCACAAGAATCAGTACCTGTCAAACCCATACAGCTCCCCAGAACCCATCCGCATTTGCTTAATCAAATTACCTGAACATTTACGACATATTATTTTGGCAGGACGCTGCAAGCACGACATTGAAGCTTTCCAGGGACTCTTACAAGAATTGGAAATTGACACTGACAATCGCGGAACGCGAAAACAGGAACACAACAATTACTGGTCACATCCGTCACAATTCCATGATGAAAGAAATAATAAATGGACATGACAAGGCTATTCTTACAACGTAAATCGTGACCAAAACAGACACTACCCGTATGACAACCATTGGCACAGTAGTAAGAGTTACAGAGAAAGATCGCATTTCCGTAGTAATGAATATAACAGAGACAATCATAGAAACAGACAATATGACAACCAGAACTATTATTATCAAGGGAGACAGAATAACTCTAGACGCAACGCTCCAGCACGCAGTTACGATTCAGGGACAAATTCTCTACCACGTAACCGACAAGAAAGAAACTACAGGAACTACCAACATGACGACAGACGATATAATCGTAACGACAGACTTGAATTGCATCAGAACTGGCGAGATTCAGACAGAGCAGGGCACTCTCGACAACATGAATTTGTAGAAGTTTGATCTCCAAATCCCAATAACGACGCGCGCCAACAAAGAGACAGACAATGACTGGCAGCGCAGGCAGCCACGTGCGCTGGCTGGCTCCGAGAAAAATAACATAACACGCTAACCTTGAGAAACATTTTAGCAGCCCTTACCGACGTACACAACATGATGATTGCTTTGAAGTAGAAACTCTGTGTACTAGGAAGAGTAAAGGATATCACTACATTTCACATGTAAAATCGTTTATTGAGAGATAATCTGCTTTTTAACTTAGTCTTTGCTATAAAATTTTTCACTTTACATTACTAGTATGCTTTGTCAGACTTAGACTCTGTTAACATGCAACAATGTTTGAAGTTAAATATCCAGTCTAGAACCTAGAGAACATATTTAGACAGTAATTATGATTGCATTGTTATAGTGAACAGACGACACAGTGTTATTGTGTGTGTACATTCTTGCTTGTTAGTTGCACAATTACGTAACGACTATAAGGCTTACATACTTAGAACATATACAGGTACTGCTAATGAGAGTTTAATGCAACATTTTGGTTTACTTGAAAATACATTCTTTATTTGAAGTACTATCTGTGACTTAGCATTTGGTTTCTTTGACAGTTACACGATTATATCACGACGCTAGTAATGTGTGACACAATTAACATTGTTGCTTTTGCGGTGTATCTGTTTCATATCTGCACAGTTTTTCTGAATTCTTCTGGAAAGTAAAACATGTTTTAGTAGTAACTTTTGTGATACAGCTACAATGAGACAGCCTTTTTCGTAGCACAAAAATACGTTACAGTATAGTACTTTCTTGATACGGTGCTGTACGTAATAACTACGATATCTATACGCAAAGCATTTCACTTTTGTTTATGAAGAGGTAAGTACATTGACTTCTGCAGAACTTAGCTTTCGGAGGACGATAACTACGACACTTCCACAGAGATTATCTTACAGCAAGACGCACATTTAGCGCTACAGGACACGCATTTGAGTGATTAATTATATACTTGAACCATTTATTTTTAAAGATTTTGGAATTACAAAGAAAGTTTTCCGTGATACGTTTCATTCCATTGCTGTAATCTGTAACACCTGAGGGTATAATTACGTTAATCCTCAGGGGGGTACACGCTTACTTTGTGCACCATGTGTTTGGGAAGCACAAGGAGCCCTAGCTAATATGGTATTTGCTTATACAACTTTACACATCGGTACCATATTTCTCTAACACATAAATTACACAGCTATCTGATCATTTAACTGAGAGATAAACATTTTCTTTTACTACATCAGTGACACATGTTTACACAATTACACAGTTGGATAACTTCACACTTACGAAACTGTATTTTGTCTGTACTGTGTGAACTGTTCATATTTTTTCGAAACTATTGTGATACTGTGAGAGCTTTGAATGATGTATTTGGTATGGGATCATGATTTTTTAGGTACGTTTGAGGTAGATGACACTTTTGAAATGAGCAGAGAATTTTTTTGTAGGTTTTAAAATGTTCAGAAAGCTAAGACGATTTTGAGATGTGATTGATCGGTTATGATGTTATTATTACGACGACGATGTGTATTATGCTGTTGAGGTATGTTTATGATCAATGAGATGATGCTATATGAGGAATCTGATCATGCTATGTACACTCCTGGAAATTGAAATAAGAACACCGTGAATTCATTGTCCCAGGAAGGGGAAACTTTATTGACACATTCCTGGGGTCAGATACATCACATGATCACACTGACAGAACCACAGGCACATAGACACAGGCAACAGAGCATGCACAATGTCGGCACTAGTACAGTGTATATCCACCTTTCGCAGCAATGCAGGCTGCTATTCTCCCATGGAGACGATCGTAGAGATGCTGGATGTAGTCCTGTGGAACGGCTTGCCATGCCATTTCCACCTGGCGCCTCAGTTGGACCAGCGTTCGTGCTGGACGTGCAGACCGCGTGAGACGACGCTTCATCCAGTCCCAAACATGCTCAATGGGGGACAGATCCGGAGATCTTGCTGGCCAGGGTAGTTGACTTACACCTTCTAGAGCACGTTGGGTGGCACGGGATACATGCGGACGTGCATTGTCCTGTTGGAACAGCAAGTTCCCTTGCCGGTCTAGGAATGGTAGAACGATGGGTTCGATGACGGTTTGGATGTACCGTGCACTATTCAGTGTCCCCTCGACGATCACCAGTGGTGTACGGCCAGTGGAGGAGATCACTCCCCACACCATGATGCCGGGTGTTGGCCCTGTGTGCCTCGGTCGTATGCAGTCCTGATTGTGTCGCTCACCTGCACGGCGCCAAACACGCATACGACCATCATTGGCACCAAGGCAGAAGCGACTCTCATCGCTGAAGACGACACGTCTCCATTCGTCCCTCCATTCACGCCTGTCGCGACACCACTGGAGGCGGGCTGCACAATGTTGGGGCGTGAGCGGAAGACGGCCTAACGGTGTGCGGGACCGTAGCCCAGCTTCATGGAGATGGTTGCGAATGGTCCTCGCCGATACCCCAGGAGCAACAGTGTCCCTAATTTGCTGGGAAGTGGCGGTGCGGTCCCCTACGGCACTGCGTAGGATCCTACGGTCTTGGCGTGCATCCGTGCGTCGCTGCAGTCCGGTCCCAGGTCGACGGGCACGTGCACCTTCCGCCGACCACTGGCGACAACATCGATGTACTGTGGAGACCTCACGCCCCACATGTTGAGCAATTCGGCGGTACGTCCACCCGGCCTCCCGCATGCCCACTATACGCCCTCGCTCAAAGTGCGTCAACTGCACATACGGTTCACGTCCACGCTGTCGCGGCATGCTACCAGTGTTAAAGGCTGCGATGGAGCTCCGTATGCCACGGCAAACTGGCTGACACTGACGGCGGCGGTGCACAAATGCTGCGCAGCTAGCGCCATTCGACGGCCAACACCGCGGTTCCTGGTGTGTCCGCTGTGCCGCGCGTGTGATCATTGCTTGTACAGCCCTCTCGCAGTGTCCGGAGCAAGTATGGTGGGTCTGACACACCGGTGTCAATGTGTTCTTTTTTCCATTTCCAGGAGTGTATTTATTATGATGAAATATTGAAGATGTGTTGATGAATGTGTATATGTGTAATAAGGTAAGGAATAAGGAGTAGTGGTTAGGGACTCTGACTTGTGAAAAAGGATGATGGAAACCAAGAATCGTACTTTAAAGGGTTATGAAATGTGTGTAAATTCGTGAATGTATCACAATGCCGACGAAAATTTTTTTGGCACTATTATATTTAAAGGATTTTGTTTCTACACATTTGTAACGCAAATTCTCGACCTGTGAAATTTTATATGAGACTGTCACTGTAGTGCAAACTGGTGTCGTAAATATTTCGGTAAGAAAGTGAAGTCACCACCTTCACGTAATGCGTCATGGGCATCCAGCTGCGTGACAGTCGCCTGGAAAAAAGCCATTAGTGTGTGCCTTTCAGAGGCACAGGTGGAGAAAAAAGGAGGCCATTATCCTCGCTACTGACATTTCTTTGTAGAAAGCACCGAAAATACGACACACTCGAACTTGAAAACATATGATTACAATGTGGAGCTCGTAATTTATGATATTTACTAAAATGCCTAATGAAATGATGAGAATCATTTTATATCTCTTGTCTTTGTAGTTGAGAGATGGCTCATTTTGTTTAATATCTAGTATCTAGCTCCAATGCAGCATTGGTTAAAATAAAATTTTATAGATGTACTAATATAAATAATTTATGCCTACAGATCCAGTAAATAATAACTTTATGATCTACTTCAAAAAAAATGAGGGAGCACAAAAAGACATTTCTCCCTCACAGGAATTGCATACATAATTTTTGTCAATGACTGGTAACTTTTTAGTAGTGTAAGTTAAGGTGATGCATCACTCTAGTGTTAAGATGTGACATAGGTATTAAACATGGCCATTTTTACTGTAATATTTTTTCTGCTTGAGCTTTGTCATGTTTAGGTATAAGTTATAGAATTTGCTGCTGCTGTTTGCCAGGCATAGTGTTACTGAATTTGACTTTGTATTACTCTGTTAAGCCAGTTTTACTAATGATTTATTTTTATTGTTTGCTGCACATTGCCTTATATTAGTTGTAATATTGCAATTGCTCTGCTAATTTAGATTTACTGCTGCCAGATTTGCCAATCTGCATTTTTTTCATTGCTGTTTGTGTTAATTGTTTTGTGTTGCTGCATTGCCTCGTCCCTTAGTTTACGCATCTGAGCTCAGTAAATTTAAGTTACCTTAAGAGGGGGTAGACTATATAAGAAACTAACTATGGAGAATAGGGAATGAATGCATTGAGAAGTTACATGAAAAAGATTTGGGCAAAAATAAGTATTGTACACTGAGAAATAATTATTTTGAAAGAAATATGAATACAGAAAGCAGGTATATATAGGACTTTTTGGGAATAATGATGAATGAATGGAGATCTCCAAGAAATAAAGTAAGTTTAGTTTGGAAAATACTGCAGTAAAACAAACCATGTCCTTTTGTGTATCCCACTATGTGTTTGTGTACCGTTGTGTATTTGTGTTCTTCCTGTCTTTATATGTTTATCTGATAAGACTTATGTTGTAGAATTTTTCTAATACTATGTTATTTACTTTGTAAAGATGTTTAGACATTAATTATCTGTTCTGTTTTGTTGCTCATGTGTGAAGTTGATGTTTCAAAAGTTATTCTGATCTTTTATGTATGTACTTAAGTCATAATTCTTGTAACACTGATTTATATGTTTATTTCTATTATTTTGTAAAGCCTGTGTTACTACAAATATTATCTATATTGTTATATTCTTTAATGATGTATTTTGTACCTTTGTTGTTGTATTCATACGTCATAAAATTGTAGTTGACACCAGTTCATCAAATTAAGTAACTTGTAAGTTCCATTTCACTGCACACGTTTCTGTTGGTCACAGTATATGGACAATATGTGAGAAGTAGGGACTGTTAGTGTTTACACATGTGTTAATAATTCAGCAAGGGACTGGATAACAGCATTGCTGGTTGTAAGGACAATTCCAAACTCTTTGTGAGTGCACAAGTGGTGGTTATGGACTTGCTATATTATCTGCAAGACTCTTCGATGGTGATTGTGCACCTGCACAGTCGCAACGGATGGCTGCTAGCCATCTCTACAAGGACTACAGTGGGTCTACACCTTTGATGACTCACCAATACCATTAT
Organism: Schistocerca cancellata; assembly: GCF_023864275.1. Taxonomy (NCBI): domain Eukaryota; kingdom Metazoa; phylum Arthropoda; class Insecta; order Orthoptera; family Acrididae; genus Schistocerca; species Schistocerca cancellata. The sequence goes on from NC_064626.1 coordinate 851,418,816, forward strand.
CTCTACAAGGACTGCAGTGGGTCTGCAACTCTGGTGACCCACCAGTACCATAATCTCTACTAGTACTACAGTGGGTCTGCTCTGTAATGACCTACCTACCAATATTCTTCAAAACTACCTACCTACCAATATTCTGTGGGTTTGCTCTGTTGTGGCCCATTACCTTTCTGCATGTCAAGAGTCAGCAATGTCTTTCCATTGGATGGACAACACTACTTCAAGACTGCATGGAAATCCACTACTTCCGTGTGCATTTTCTTTTACTGCTCAGACTTTGAGAAAAACACTGCAATTTTACTATGATGAACGATCAGGAGTGTCTTTATGGACTGTGAGAAAATCTTAGCTATTGACCAACATTGTATCAATAAGTGTGTGCATTTGATATCTTTGTTATTGTAATTACGAAAAATTTTATCAAATAATTATTGGCCACTGCCCAAAACAATTTGTAAAATTTTTTGTGGGGAGCATGGGGGCTATGTAAGTAGGCTGTTTAGGTTCTTATATTGGTAACGCCGCGGCCACATAGCGCTCAGTATGAAAATCACTGGCTGTGCTGTGTGCAGACTGTGGCTGGTTGGCATTGTTGTAATACTCGCCATTGTAGAGTTGGGCAGTTGGCTGTTAACAGTGCGTAGCGTTGTGCAGTTGGAGGTGAGCCGCCAGCAGTGGTGGATGTGGGGAAGTGAGATGGCGGATTTTTGAGAGCGGATGATCTGGACGTGTGTCCATCAGAAACAGTACATTTATAAGAATGGATGTCATGAACTGCTATATATATTATGACTTTTGAACACTATTAAGGTAAATACATTGTTTGTTCTCTATCAAAATCTTTCATTTGCTCAGTATGCCTATCATTAGTTAGTGCCTTCAGTAGTTAGAATCTTTTATTTAGTTGGCAGTAGTGGCGCTCGCTGTATTGCAGTAGTTCGAGTAACGAAGATTTTTGTGAGGTAAGTGATTTGTGAAACGTATAGGTTAATGTTAATCAGGCCCATTATTTTGTAGGGATTTTTGAAAGTCAGATTGCGTTGCGCTAAAAATATTGTGTGACAGTTTAGTGTTGATCAGAATAGGTAAAGAGCGAAATGTCTGAGTAAGTTCAGTTTTGCTCAGCTGTTTGAAAATCAAACAACGTAAGGGATTTACCAGCACAGTAATTCACTAATTTTCTAAGGGGACGTTTCAGAGTCAGGGGTTCCCTACCACTCAAACTGCACACACCCCACACCGTTAGTGAGCCTCTATCACCTTGAACAGTCCCCTGCTGGCATGGTCCATAGATTCATGAGGTTGTCTCCATACCCGTACACGTCCATCCGCTCGAAACAATTTGAAACGAGACTCGTCCAACCAGGCATCATGTTTCCAGTCATCAACAGCTCAGTGTCGGTGTTGACAGGCCCAGGCGCGGCGTAAAACTTTGTGTCGTACAGTCATCAAGGGTACACGAGTGGGCGGCCTTCGGCTCCGAAAGCCCACATCAATGATGTTACGTTGAACTGTTCGCACTCTGACACTTGTTGATGACTCAGCACTGAAATCTGCAGCAATTTGCAGGAGGGCTGCACTTCTGTCACGTTGAACGATTCTCTTCAGTCATCGTTGGTCTCTTTCTTGAAGGATCTTTTTCCAGCCGCAGCGATGTCGGAAATTTATGTTTTACCGGATTCCCAATATTCACAGTATATTCGTGAAATGGTCGTACGGGAAAATCCCTACTTCATCGCTACCTCGGACATGCTGTGTCCCATTGCTCGCGTGCCGAGTATAACACCTCGTTCAAACTCACTTAAATCTTGATAACCTGCCATTGTAGCAGCAGAACCCGATCTGACAACAGCGCCAGACACTTGTTGTCTCATATAGGCGTTGACGACCGCAGCGCCGTATTCTGCCTGTTTACATACCTCTGTATTTGCATGCGCGTGCCTATACTAGTTTCTCCGGCGCTTCAGTGTATATCGATACCTCCCCCAACCGCGTCTCGTAGTTGGCAATGGAAACACACATTTTCAGACGACGATAGCGGTCGCGCGGGGACCCGGCGGATGCAGTGATGCGCGTCCGACTGTGGCTGGCCCCTACTGCCAAGATGTATGATGGCCGGCAGCAGCTACACGGTCCAATACGTCACCGTCTTCGACAGTCTTCAGTCATAATCAACCGTCACAGCACGCTTATGCGTGAGTAGTGGGAGGCTCACACTGCACGATGTTCCTTAGTTTATTTCTTGTAATACCTGGACTTTATTGCTGTTTACTCTTTTGTAAAATTTCTTTGCAAAAGCTAAAAGTTAAGTAAAACTTCTGTTACTGTATTTACGTATTTACTAATCATTTCTGTCCCTGTTCAGCTTCCCTGCGACAACAGCTGCTGTAGACGCTGTAGCGCATCTCTCCTTATTTCTGTGTATGAAGTAGCACACAAAAACCACTTTTGAAAAGTTATGTTCTTATCTTAACCGTTTATCACGCATGTTTCACTTATTACAAACCACACACCAGAAGATGATCTTTAGAAAAGACTTCCTAACATTTAAATTTACTATTAGATGTTAAAAAATTCCTCTTTTTACAAAAACTTCTCTTGTTATCGGCAGCTGCAATTCATATCATCTCTTAATTAGGCCTTCATCAGTTATTTTACTGGTCAAGCAACAAAACTGTTACTTTTACTATCTCATTTCCCCATCTAATTCCTTCAGCATCATATGAGTGGCTACCTTCCGTTACCCTTGTCTTACTTTTTTTGATGTTCATATTACAATTTATTTTCAAGACACTATCCATTCCTTTAAACTGCTCTTTCAAATCCTTTGCTTTCTGTCACATAATTACATTATCACTGACAGGCTTCAGAGCTTTTACTTCTTCCCCCTGAAATTTAATCCCTTTCTGAACTTTATTCTTCGTTCCCTTTACTGCTTGCTCGATGTACATATTGTATAAAATTGGCGATAGGTTACATTCCTGTCTCATTCCGTTCTCAACCATTCATGTCCTCAAGGCTCGTAACTGTCGTCTGGCTTCTGTATCAATTGTAAATAACCTTTAGTTGCCAGTAATTTACCTCTCCTACCTTCATAGCTGCAGACAGTGCTTTCAGTCAACGTTTTCTCTAAATTCACATATGCTATAAACGTAGAATTGCCGTCTTTTACCCGTCTAAGATAAGTCAGTATGACTCGTGTGTTCCTAATTTTTCAGGAATCCAATATGGTATCCCGCAAGGTCGGTTTCCAGCAGTTTCTCCATTCTTATATAAGTAAATCGTTCAGAATTTTGTCACAATGACTTAATAAACCGAATTTTCGGTAATATTCCAATATCCGCCTTCTTTGGGATTGGAATTATAATATTCTTCTAGAAGTCTGAGAGTTTTTCTCCTGCCTCATATATCTTACGCGCCAGGTGGAACAGTTTTGTTACTGAAGATACTCTCAAGAATGTCAGCAGTTATGCTGAAGTAAAGAGAATGCTTGGTAATTAACACGGCTAGGAAAATGTATTCATGGCAGAAACAATAACAAGAAATATATGAAATGACATAATGGCAGAAAAGGATAAAATTATGAGGTTCAAATGCCCCAAACTATGTACCAGTAAAGGAAGACAAAACGGAACTGGAAAAGAATAAGAGCACACTTAATGCAATCCTCCTCGATGCTAAAGCATCAGACTGCATTACCTCAATGGAAGATTACAGCATCCCGACCGACTGTGCTGGCTGGCCCACAATACACTGAGACACATTCCACGCAAATTCCAAGTCTACAATCATATAAGTACACTAAGGCTAAAAACTGATCTAATCAAGTAGCTGTGATGACTCCATTTATGAACTAAGTTGTGCTCTGTTAAGGGCACTGGATTCGTATTCGGCAGGAGCAGAGTTCAAATCCCAAACTGTCAGTATAAATTGAAGTTCCCACGCTTTCCCTAAATTGCTTAAGGCAGAATTTCGTGATACTTACTTTCAAAGAAATACGGAAGATTTTTTCCCTCCATCCCTGTCGAAATCGCGCTTGTGCTCCATTTATAAAGATCTTCTCATCGACGGGACGTTGAAACTCAGCTCTTGATTTTCCTTCCTTGACCCTACTCACTAAACAGAAGTGGAGACGATATACCATCATCATTTTGGGCTAATAGCTTTTCACTTTTCTGAATGAAGATGAACTGAAGGAATGTTAAGTGGCGCTTAGAATCAGGGTGTGACAAAAGAAAGTATTGCCAGAAAGACTTTTTAGAGAGGAAGGGAAGGGGACTGCCATTTTCTAGCTTCGGCTTGTTATCTACATTAATTTAAAATTTTGTACTGATATAATACAGTTAATATGTACTCAAAAGGACTCTTAGCGTGAAAGTTGTGGGATAGTTTTGAAATTTTTCATTGTATATGCCTTGAGATTCTGAGTCCCTATCTGAGGTTTGCGTACAAAGTTTCGTGATTCAGCACTGAAAAATATGCAAAAAAGTTAAAACAACGTTTTTGGCAGTTTTTTGCTTATAACTTGGAAGATATAATAATCACGTACTGAAACAACTATCGAGATACTAAAAAATTTCATTGAATACAAGCGATTAGGTTGTGCACATCTGTTTATCTACAAAATGTAACTCCGTCAAGATCAGGAGAGAACTGATCTCACATCAACGCAAAGCAGCAAGGAAATATCGAAATATTTCATCGTAGGTTTCGCGTTATCTATATTGTATCTGTTGTTAAAACGGCAACAAACCATTTTTTAGGAATGCATTATGACTTAGTTCCCCTGGCAGTACTCACAGAATGATGCATTTCACGTTAGGCAGTGTTAACTGATTATATGATCTGTCGTCTTAGAGCGAAAATGTGCCTCATGTACACAATATATAAACTGTGGCCATACCGTGAGCATGTATATCGTCTCTGCTGTTCCTCAAACGTACTGTAACACTCGTTTAAAAGAATAAAAACCTAATACCATGGAAGCTGACATCGCATTTATTAAGTATGCTGTAAAATCAAACTGAAAAATCATTTACTATCCACAGAACACTCGTAAAGCTAAGAGCCAGTGTACAAGCCTGTTGATGACGGGTATCTGTTACTACAAACTACACGAGTTGCATTGATCAGGAAACAACCACAAACGTAAACAGAAAAGAAAAGTGTACATGTCGAGTGTGACAAAATTAAGCTGGCGTGTAGAAGACCTGATGCGTCATAAATAAGTCTTAAAAACAAAATTTCATACAAAAAAATCTGTTCACTCCGAGAACGACTATAAAATACACGAAAACCTGTTTCTTGTTATCCGCAAACAGTGACACAGAACATATAGCGGCACGAGACGCTATTGATGACGATATATACGTGCTCCACAGGACATTAATTCTCTTCATTTTGGAACTCTTCTCACAGCATGGAAAGTCTCTTGGTACTAGCACTACCGGCACAGTACTACTTTCGAGAGCACCCCAGACATGCTCCTTAGGCTTCGGGAAGCGCTATCGAGATTACCACACCACGTGCTGGACTGCATGTTGTTGAATAAATTCGTCCCGTAAACGGATTCTCTCTGGCCGAGCGTTGCGTTATTCTGCTGAATCGTTACCGAAATAACTGTGTACAAACCCGTCTCATTTGGCTGTTCGAACAGCTACGGTACTGTAAGTCAACTACTGCAACACTAGGTCTGCCTATTTCTATAACCGTCGTCTCTCTCTGCCTCTTTCTTTCGTAGCTTCAGCCTGTCGCAGAGGGTGCGCTGTTTTCTTTGTTTAATACGTTTTCTATTTCTTATTTTATTTTTTTGGGCTGCTGCACCTTCTGTCGGCACAGTCGCCAGTCAACCAAAGGAAGGAAAGTCGTGTGCACCGAGTGTCAGTTAATCGTGTAAGCATTGTTCTGTGTGTTAGTATTTTAAAAGTTTGTCCGTCGTACTTTGAGACTGGCGACCAACCCATCATTTACCTCAACGACCTGGGAAACCACAGAAAAGCACCATCAGGGAGTCTGGTGGACCAGACCAGTGGTCGTTAATCCGCCGCACAGATACCGTGTATGTCTGGTTCACCCCTCTGCTTTGCAAGCTGGCACTCTACACGTTAAGTACACGAGCAGGTCGACTGCAGTAACCGTGCTGCAATGGCTGGTACATTTTAGAGTATATCGCCTATTGTGTTCATTTTTAATTAATGCATTGTCCAAAACGAGTGTGTGTGTGTGTGTGTGTGTAAAAGAGGTGATGCAAGTGGCCTGCTTGCCTTAATGATTCGTGGGTGTACATTATGTTTGCTGGTTTAAGGATATATTTAATGAGTACTGTGCAAGTCCCTTTTACATACCAAAAGTCATGTCTATAGACCTCCTATTTCACAGCATCAACACGCACGACACCTTGTAGCAATTCACCCCTTTAACAGTAGTTTGATGGGTCTAAGTTTTCTGGCTTCTCGCCGAAATAAAATAGGATAACCGCGATCTCGTAAGCTAGAGTGGGACTCATGCTTGGAGTGAACGACGTAGGCAGGTGTGAGTTCTGTCGCGTCTATTGGAGAGGCCCACATCAGCGCCACCCCTCTCCTTTTCTGTGCATGGTGTTCGATGGCACAATCGTTTGATGGCTCTAGTGTGTAGAAATCACAATCGTGATGGGTCGCCGTCCTGTTCTTTCTAACGAAAAACAACACAATTAGCTCCTCGGCGCTTGTGTAGCGGTTCTTTTACTCCCTCACTTGACCATCGTATACACATATCTTCACGGAGGAAGCTGGTGGCACATAATATGAACAAAGTAAAACCAGCCTTTAGTCGCCTGTCCTCCCCCGATTTGGTTTTATCAGCCGTTAGTCTTGTGATGAAACTCCATCACTGTTCCACCGAAAAATGAAGCTTTGATGCCTTTCAACCAACACGGAAATCTAAATTATTTTCTAAAAAATGTTCTAATTCTAACATTCTGCGTGGTGTCTGTTTGCTCTAAGTCGTGTCTCCCTACCACTTTCGCGCAACGACGCTCTGAGCGTGTTTTCTAGGGAATTGACTAGTTTGAACCTGGGACCTGTTGCTGGTAAGGAGACGCCAGACCACACATGACATGTAGAGTTCAGAAGAGTTCAGTGAGACTAGCGATGATATAACCAAATACTTAATGATTTCAGCGTCAGCTCCACTGCACTCCCTGTAAAAGAATCTTAATACTAACTAAATTTAGTGGAAAGGGTTCAAGGCTTTCCTATTTTTAATTAGCTGGTAAAATAACGTCAAAAAAGCAGTTAAGTTTACCACTGGAAATTTTATTCTACTCACAAAACATTGTTTGTAAATTGCACTATTGATAAAAGGAAATATTTTAATACAGGATGATAAAAACCAACTGCGTTCAACAAAAATGTGAACGAATATTCCCTGAGTGGGTTTCCAAGTTCTACAATGGATCGAAGGATGAGCTATGCCATATCACATATATAATCTAGGTTTAAATTAAGTTTCACAAAAGAGAAAACTATCAAAATGGTCTACAGTGACCCTCAATTATCTTTAATTACTTATCTAACTTGTCGTAAATTACAGTGACTGATGTGGCTTCTCAATAATTATATAACAGAAAAATCATCGCGTTTCAGATTTTAACTTACGTAGGAAATGTGAATACCATGAGCTTCAATCGACGATCGACACTAGTATTACGTAAAAAGGGGATGTAACAGGTGAGACGTCTGCAGTTCTGAGTGAAGCCTTATGCGCTCAAAAATGCGGCATCGCGTGCGTTCATTACCTTGTCGGTGTTCGTCAGGGGGCGGCGAGCGGCACAGCTCCACGCACCTCGCTGTCTCGGAAGCAACTTCCTCCTAACTTCTCCTTACTACAAGTTACCGAAGTTGGTTTAAAGAAAAAACTATCTGGCTGTGCTTTCATCTGATCAATCAGGGTCTCAATGTTAACCTTAAGCTCCGCTTACAAAAATTCTGTCTATCCAATGAGAAACGTTATACTTTTCGTGGTGGGGCAATGTTTTTAACGTTTGCAACGTAACAGAGACGCAAAAAAATCTCACACTAAAGCTTGCAGCTGGTGTGGCCCTTTTAGTGTTATCGTAATATCTGTACTGTTCTTTGGGAGAGCTCTATCTTTTAACATGGGCTGGGGGGTGGTCCTGGTGGTTGGCTGGCGACGTAGGTGTCCGTCCCTTATCGTAGGGCCTTCTAGCTTAATACGATTCTGCTCTCGGCTTCTGTTCTAGTTTCTTCCCTCGGAACTGCGTCTGTTTCACGGTGGGAAGGTATGACATGCATTTAGGCGTTCTTGTGTTAGTCTGTGGTATTCCATTTGCTCACTCGTTGATCGTATTACTTTGGTTAAATAATGTCAGGATTTATTCGGAGCTATGTGACATACTGCCGGATTTGCTTATGATGTCAGGGTTTTCATGGAAGGTGTTGGATTTGCCTGACACCTTACATAATGTGCGTGAAATCTTATGGGACTTAACTGCTAAGCTCATCAGTCCCTAAGCTTACACACTTCTTAACCTAAATTACCCTAAGGACAAACACACACACCCATACCCGAGGGAGGACTCGAACCACCGCCGAGACCAGCCGCACAGTCCATGACTGCAGCGCCGTAGACCTCTCCGCTAATCCCGCGCGGCTAAACTATTTTCGCTCACCAATTCAAAGTCAGCTGCTACGCTACTCTACATCAAGGAAGTACCTCCAGTACACTGATGACCCAAAAAAGGTTCCAGCGTGGCTAGTTGGCAAGTAGTGGTTTCGCGTAGCACTAAGGTCTTGAGAACAGATTCAACTGTGATCTCGATTATATTTAACTGTATAGAGTGTTTGCTGCTCTCGTGATTTCATTTTTTGCGAAACTACTGTAAGGAACACGCGGAGACATCTGTAATGTGTGTATGGCCCTTCAGATCCTGATCGTGGAAGAATTTCCAACCTTGGTCTTTGTAAATCAACGGTTCGTTGTTGGCGTGTAGTTCTGGGTCAAAAGATCCTGGATAAGTTTGTAATATTACCTTCGATACTTCAGAATCAAGCACTGTTGAAACACTTGTTGTTTCCAATGGCTGCCACTGTTATAATTGGATATTATGTCAATATATTTACCATTCTAAAGTGGCAGACTTCTTGTACAAGGGGCTACAATATCTGTGTTATGTTTCTAAAATTGTTGTAAAATCGACAATTTTTCAGAGGCAAAACCAGGGGATTGAGTAAAGAGACATTGTGCGCAGTGGAAATCGAAAGTAGTTACGTCCAGTAATATTACTGAAGTCCGTGAGAAAATTAACTGTAGAAGAATCTTTCAGCGCCTATGAAAGGAGGAATGTAGCTGCTGTAGCATTTATCGTGGCTCGTTGGGTGAGTGGGTTACTGGCGGACTGCCAGTCCAAAGGTCCACTGCCAATCCCCATTCGCTGCTGGGATTTTTCTTGTAATTTATAGCTCCTTTCACCTTCCAATGATTTTCAGATGTGGAAAATGCCAAGTTTTATCGTTGTTCGGAGCCCACGTTAAACCGCAGATCGGAGGAAGGCAAAAGTGTACTATTCTCGGTAGAACGACGACTAGTAAAGTACTTCTGTAGGGCTATATGAGTATTCTAATCAACCTTGGTGTTGAGAATAGCAATACGCTCAATCGAATCTACAAAAATGGTCATGAATCCTGCTATACTAGGTAATCAAAAGATATACGTTGAATTTAAAAGAAGTACACACCGATAAAGAAACTAGTCATTCTTCTAAGGAGAACTGCTTTGCACTCTAAATTATTCGTGATGTACGCGATGAATCAACTCAGAATTCAGAGTGCTCAGAATTCCTACTTGCTCATTTCCTTGGAGTAGCAGTTTGAAAAAACAGAAAAGAAATTTATCACGTACACGGAAACTTCGCAGTAGTTTAGCGGGAATCAAATATTGTCGGACTCTGGAAAAGATCCCCATCTACCAAATGAACAAGCATCTTAACGCAAAATGGCACAGTTGTGAATTGTGACACATTCTACACGAAACTAGCTGGGGGTGACGTTAAACTGGCCGCTTGCATACCGCAAACGGCGCTTCAATACCTAGCAATAGGTATCGCGCTAAATATATTTCGGAAACTTGACGAGAGAAATCGCAAAACCCAGCTGACGGTACTTACAACTTCTGCCAGAAGATAGTCACGTATGCAAATTCAGAAAATGTCGATGGAAGAAAGAATTCACTCTGTACGTGACTTAAATTCAAGTGTAGCTTTATTAAGCCATCGTTAAGATTGCATACATTCTGTAAAGAAAAGCAGAGACGAGCTTTTGACTACGCCAACTACATTTCTGTTTACCTGTTTCAAACTTTGGGTGCTTTTACCGATGAGAAACTCTTTACGTTGGTACACAAAACATTCCCTGAACAAGTTAAGAACAGGCAAAGAAAGGATAATCTATTTAATCGAGGATACGCTGAAGAGTTATCTCTGTGTGACTACGGTGACGAACAGATCATGTAACACGTGTGCCAGTATTCGTGTTCATCACATTTAGTGTATGCTGAGGAGTGCTGAAAGGTGCAGGCGGTACTCTGGTGATACTATGGAAGTAGGCAGTCTCTGGACGAAGACCATCTGATAAATATGATAAATCTCGGTGAGCTATCAGACCCGACATCTCGGTCGACTCGCACGTACTACCACCCATCCATCCTAAATACACTCATTCAGTGCTTCGTTATGTTTCCATAAACGTACATGTGTACTCGGCACACACATGGTCACAAGAGCTGACGACTGAATTAGAACAGCAGTTGCGTAGACAGGAAGTAGGGATGCAAACCTTGTAAGTGCAAGATGATGTGATATCGAGACTTTTATTTGAACCGAATGTTGTAATGGGCATAAAACTGTAAATAAACGACAGTCTAATGGTGAACCTACGCACACAGAATTATATGACGAATTACGACAACAACGAGCTCTAACACACGACGCATTTCATCAAGCAACAGGCTAGGAAGTGAGTCTGGAGGTCAATAAAAATAGGACAAAATAAATGTTGATCTCACGGATACGATAGGACAGAATTCCATTGTCTGCAGGTGGACTGAGATTCGATAACGGAGTAATTGAAGTTTATGGCACGGCTTACCTACATGCAGTGAATAAGAGCTCGATTTAGGAGAGGAAACAAGAAAGAGACAGAGTTTAACGCAGTCTGTTAAATTCGCTGATAACAAAATCAGATCTCTCAAAAATAAGACAAGAAGTACATTGCGATTATTCACGCAGTTACACTTTATGGGGTCTAAATACTGATTTGTAGTAATATTGTTAGGAGTAAACTTGCAATATTTGCAGGAACGGTGGCTAAGTGAGACCTTGGTCATATTAAAGTTGGAGATAAGTGGAGACAACAAGCAGAATAGTGTATAATATGACAGATGAAAACAGTGTGAAACAAAAGAATCCAGTGGGCTGGCAATATGGAAAGGACGTCTGGAAAGGCTGCAGCCAGAACTGGGTTGGTAGTCAGACCGCAGAAATGCTGCGTTAATGGGGTGAGCAATATAACCACCTAACCCAACTACAGGCTCCAGGAGAATGAAAGAAGGAATCATTTAGATCTGCGATTATTTAGGAAACTTGTTTAGGCAGCACGTTCTGTTCAAGGTCTGAGGTCGCAGCACACGTGTCCCTTTAAATCCGAGTTTTATCGCTACTGGAACTAATTCTGTGGAATCTACACTAGGCACGTCGAATAGAAGTCTCCTTGGTAGGTAGAGTACTAGATTTTTTTTCAGAGTTAACGGCGACGAATGGCTAATATACACAATCACACAATCTTTTATCTGCTTTTATTCCTTTTCTTTCGACTACAGTTACTATTTGTCTTGTGTGACGATGTTGGCTTATTATATTGCCATATTTTGCTTTACTAACACAAAGTTAACAATGTAGATTATTAAATTATACCCATCAGTTAGCATGTAGAATTTGGGACAAATCTATTATAATCACTTGTACCGACTGGATTTTAATTTCTAGCGGGCAAACTTGGCAGTTACTTTGGAGCTTGTGGACAATTTAGTAACGAATATACAGTTCATTTTTTCTCACAGCCCTTTAAGCTCTTCATGTCTGATACATGCTTTTCTACATTTCTGTCACTGTAGTTTCTGTATATGGAGACAACAGTAAGACTTGACATGCCACAGTTCGGATGTATCAGTCAAACATTTCTGACAATTTAGAATGTATCTGTGCTTACCTTGCATGGAGTTTTGTGAATTAGACAGTGTAGCAAACTAGTTTCTGTCGCCTTGATCGCACCAAATCGTGAAGATGGACGGTGGGGCGCTAATGAGCCGATAATGATAACTTCAGATAAGGATGAAAGAAAAACTAGTAAGCATATTTCAGCATCGGTATTAACATGACTTTATTCCCCTGTTCGAATCACGTTTTGTCTTAATGTGGTCGCTATAATTGTATCAATATCAAGATAATTTTTTATATTGCTCCTGACTGTCAAACGTCTAAGTAAAGCGAAAGCTGCTAACCAAGTGGACCAGGGCTAACATTACTTGTTCGTCGATGGGACAAAGAAGAGGGAGCCTGCTTTACGCCCTCTCCCATGAAGCACTAGATGCCACGGGACCCCACTATTTTCGAACCGACCTCGCGACTGTTTCCAACCACCGGCTATTCAAACACTGGGAAGACAATTTGGTGTGATGAGTCATTGGTAGTTTTCGCAAAAGTGAAGATATTCTAATTGTTGTCTCCATTAGTTGTGAGATTTACGGCAGACGTAACGCCTAATACATTACGTTAAAAATAAGAAAAATGTAAGTTCAGAATGAGATTCTCATTCTGGAAATATCCCCAAGGCTGTGGCTAAGCCACGTGTCCGCAATATGCTTTTTTCCAGGAGTGCTAGTTCTGATAGGTTCGCAGGAGAGCTTTTGTGAAGTTTGGAAAGTAGGAGACGAGTTACTGGCGGAAGTAAAGGTGTGAGGACGGGGCGTGAGTCGTGCTTGGGTAGCTCAGTTGGTAGAGCACTTGCCCGCAAAAGGCAAATGTCCCGAGTTCGAGTCTCGGCCCGACATACAATTCTAATCTGCTAGGAAGTTTCAAAACATAAGTTATCTGTGATGCTACTGGTGACAATGTACTTTACACATACATTATTTATACATAACATACCGGGCGTCGTGGACCGACGGTAAACAATTGTTCGAAAGGTATTCAAGGAAAAATAAACCTTTCAGTGGGAGATTCTGGTGATTATTAATTTTATTAATAGTTTATCAAGAACAGCGGGTAATCTAAAAATGAGTTTTCTAATTTCCTAAATGATAGTGGCAAACTGAAGCCCGCCCATTGCTTGTAATTCCCATAATTGAGAAACCACAACTAAAAATGCTAAAAATCGATTGTGAACATTTACATCCTGAACTAACTGATCACGTGGTCGCCTTTGTACCTATTGCCGCCATTACTGAATGGATAACAGCACCAACTTCTACTTCGTGTTGCATAAACCTACCTCCCGGTGGTATCATTTAAAATGGACGATCAAAAAGTATCCGTTCGAAGACCATCCAGTCCAGAATCGGTATGCGAATCAGGCAGAGTCGTCGTGAGCACTGAGGCAATCATTCCAGCGAAGTATCAGAATGAAGATATCCATTCGTTGGAACACCGTGTCCCACTGTGTGAAGCTGTTCGTACGCGCGTGATGCACATCCTCACCCGACAGGAATTGTCGACTCTTCGAGGACCTTTTTGAGGCACCGGAAGCGTAGTAATTGCATGGGGAGGGATCAGGGCCGTAGGGCGGGTGCACGCGCGTCGCTCTTGAGTTGGCGTTACTTCTGCGTTACGACATTTGCAATATCTGGACGTGCGTTATCACAAGCAGCAGCGCCCCTTGTCGGCAGTGTTCCACAACGAAGGGTTTCGACAGGCATGCTGACCTGTACACTTTCTTCATTCTTGGATGAATGTCTACCGGTGACTGACCTTCGGCAGCCAAGAAAAGAATAACAGCACGTTTGTCCTATTTGGACGCATTTTGTAACAACGCCGCCATAGTTCGCATTTCCGGATTTACCTCACGAGCGTCGGAAAGACACGAATGCGACAATTGTCACTTGCCTACATGTGGCTGCTTATACAGGGTGGTCCATTGATCGTGACTGGGCCAAAGATCTCACGAAATAAGCATCAAACGAAAAAACTACAAAGAACGAAACTTGTCTAGCTTGAAGAGGGAAACCGGATGGCGCTATGGTTGGCCCGCTAGATGACACTGCCAAAGGTCAAACGGATATCAACTACGTTTTTAAAAATAGGAACCCCCATTTTTATTACATACTCATGTAGTACGTGAAAAATGTGAATGTTGTAGTTGGACCACTTTTTTCATTTTGTGATAGATGGCGCTGTAATAGTCACAAACATATGGATCACTATTTTAGACGAACAGTTGGTAACAGTTAGGTATTTTTAAATTAAAATACAGAATTTAGGTACGTTTGAAAATTTCAATTCGGTTGTTTCAATGTGATACATGTACCTTTGTGAACTTATCATTTCTGAGACCGCATGCTGTTACACCGTGATTACCATTAAATACCACATTAATGCAGTAAATGCTCAAAATTATGTCCGTCAACCTCAATGCATTTGGCAATACGTGTAACGACATTCCTCCCAACAGCAAGTAGTTCGCCTTCCGTTATGTTCGCACATGCATTGTCAATGCGCTGACGCATGTTGTCAGGCGTTGTCGGTGGATCACCATAGCAAATATCCTTCAAATTTCCCCACAGAAAGCAATCCGGGGACGTCCGATGAACGTGCTTCGACGACCAATCCACCTGTCATGAAATCTGCTATTCAATACCGCTTCAACCGCACGCGAGGTATGTGCCGGACATCCATCATGTTGCAATTACATCGCCATTCTGTCATGCACTGAAACATCTTGTAGTAACATTGGTAGAACATTACCTAGTAAATCAGCGTACATTGCACCATTTACACTGTCATCGATAAAATGGGGGCCAATTACCCTTCCTCCCATAATGCCGCACCATACATTAACCCGCCAAGGTCGCTGATGTTCGACTTGGCGAATCCATCGTGGATTTTCCGTTGCCCAATAGTGCATATTATGCCGGTTTACGTTACCGCTATTGGTGAATGACGTTTCGTCGCTAAATAGAACGCGTGCAAAAAATCTGTCATCGTCCCTAACTTCTCTTGTGCCCAGTGGCAGAACTGTACACGACGTTGAAAGTCGTCGCCATGCAATTCCTGGTGCATAGAAGTATGGTACGGGTGCAATCGATGTTGATGTAGCATTCTCAACACCGACGTTTTTGAGATTCCCGACTGTCGCGCAATTTGTCTGCTACCGTTGTGCGGATTAGCCGTGACAGCTGCTAAAACACCTACTTGGGCATCATGATTTGTTGCAGGTCGTGGCTGACGTTTCACATGTGGCTGAACACTTCCTGTTTCCTTAAATAACGGAACTATCCGGCGAACGGTCCGGACACTTGGATGATGTCGTCCAGGATACCGAGCAGAGCAGCATACATAGCACACGCCCGTTGGGCATTTTGATCACAATAATATACATCAACACGATATCGACCCTTTCCGCAACTGGTAAACGGTCCATTTTAACACGGGTAATGTATCACGAAGCAAATACCGTCCGCACTGGCGGAATGTTAGGTGATACCACGTACTTATACGTTTGTGACTATTACAGCGCCATCTATCACAAAGCCAAAAAAGTTGATATCCGTTTGACCTATGGCAGCGCCATCTAGCGGGCCAACCATAGCGCCATCTGGTTTCCCCCTTCAAGCTAGACGATTTTCGATCTTTGTAGTTTTTTAGTTTGATGCTTATTTCGTGAGATATTTGTCCCGGTCACTATCACTGGACCAGCCTTTACACCCGCATCAGAGTCGCGCTTCGTTGCAGTGACGCCATCAAACGGAAACGTTTTGATCACCCCTTACACATGCCTAACAACTGCGTCAGATGGACGTATGATCTTCAACATTGGAAGTAATGTGAAATTGCCTTATACGCTGCAACTTATTCAGTGTAATGTTCGCAGCTAAAGCCGTTTTAAAAATAGCCTCTTCGCAATTTAGAGAACGTAGTTTTTAAATACTCAACGCGGTATAAGTGCTCAGAGTCAGTACGTGTGAATACTATTGTCCTTTCGTTCCTACTAGCAGCGCTTGTCAGTTCGCAGAAACAGTTAGCGCTGCGTTCAAAATAGCGCGGCTTGATGGAATTCTGTTGCTAGACACACTTGTCCATTAGCCGGGAGAGACCGGTTCTTGCGCAGTTGTGGAAACGTGGCAGCGAAGAAAAGGAGTTGGGAGCTGATTTACGGTGGACGTCACGTGCTGTGCTGTGAGTGGAGATGGCTGCCACGGGAGAGAAGAGGGGGGGGGGGGCTGGAGAGAGGCTGGCCGGACAGCGAACCAGGGACAGCCCAGGCTCACAGCGCGGCCGCCTCGGCCGGCTACTGTACAGACCGTCCCAGTTTGCTTCCAGCTGGTAGACTCTGCCGCGAATCACGATGAAGGGGAATACTCGTTATTGTGAATAAATGCCAAGTTACATACTGCCAGATGAGTTGTGGCGAGAGATTACAGCAGTGCGCTTCCTTTTCTTGGAAACGGATTAGCCAGTTAGTACCTCACTATCAGTCTCCGATTTGCAGACGTCCCATGAAATGTGTAACTACTAGTTTGGATAACAGTAAAGGATACTCTGAAGGGCAAACTTTATTGTCTGTTACACAGCCTAACAGGCAGGGAGACACAGTCCTACCAACATACTGTCATGATTAGATTGATTACATTAGTACTTGTTCCATAGATCATGAATACGACTCTTCGTAATGATGTGGAACGTGTCAGGTTAATAAAGGTGCATGTACAAGATATTAGATTACACAAAATATTACATGACACTTAATTCTTTTTTTGGAGTGGGGGGGGGCATTACGCACTTACTATATCGAAAAATTCATCTACTGAGTAGAAGGAGTTGCCATTCACAAATTCTTTCAATCTCCTTTTAAATGCTATATGGCTACCTGTCAGGCTTTTGATGCTATTAGGTAAGTGACCAAAGACTTTTGTGGCAGCATAATTTACCCACTTCTGAGCCAAAGTTATATTTAACATTGAGTAGTGAAGATCGTCCTTTCTCCTAGTGTTGTAGCCATGTTCACTGCTATTACTTTTGAATTCGTTCGGATTGTTAATAACAAATTTCATAAGAGAATATATATATTGTGAGGCTACAGTGAGGCTACAGCTCTTTAAATAAGTGTCTGCAGGATGATCTTGGATGTGTCCTTACTTCATCTTATCGGAAACAAAAAGTGAGATACCTACTGGACCAAAGTGAGCGTAGAAAAAATATTTGAAATGTTAGATATTAAACTACATGACAAATTACAACAATTTTCTGAGAAGGAAAGGAACGTTGCACAGAATATAGAAAACTTTAGTGACCTTTCCCAAGAAGGTAATTGAACAAGATAATGTTGTCCTTCACAGGTCCAATATTACAAACAGGTAAGATATTGCAAATGAGTCTGCACTAGTAATTGAACTAACTGTGATTAAAAAATTAAATTTTAACAGGAGAAGTGAAACTACAATAACTGAAACAAAGGAAAAAATGGGAAGTGTGAGAGGGAGAGTAATGTACAGAGTGGCATGACTAGGATTATTAGCACTACCTGCTGCTAGAAGTGACCAGTAAGGTACAGGTACTGCCAGCCAAATTAAAACTTTCCTGGATCAGCTAAATTCTACGTACAACAATATCAAATTCAAATCGGAGTTCGTTGGAACTCCATAAATTATTTAGACCTAACCACAGATACCACTGAACACATTCGTGCTACCAAGAGTTCAAGAATCTTACTGCCACTAACATTGGTGTGTGATCGCGAGTCTACGCTTCTCCTTCTCTGACGGAGTTGGTATGGGGTAGACGTACTCAAGGACGCACCACCTCCAAGGATGATGGCCCAATGATACATAAAAGATCTGCCTTTGATTCAATGATTCAACGCCTAATACCCATACCCACGAGTGATGACAACATGCGTTTTTACTTGTGATGTTAAGAACATGGCGAGCAGTATATAGAAATACAACAAAAACATCGTAAGGTCAGGACACGAACTGTCAGACTATTTACTGACCAGTGTTATATCAGCTGATCAGAGTTAATAAGAAAGATTATTTTTCAGTAAATCTTTGTGCTTTGAGTTGTCATGTCAAATGACTGTGTGTGTTAGTATCAGGTCCCAAATTGATATCAAATTACAATTAGATCTCTCAAAACACGCATGGAACCAGTCCTCGGTGAAGAAGATTATTCTGACGAAAATACTTGCCTTGTGCTGGTCAATTACTCAAACCTAGTGACTCATTTTACCAAGCACAAACAGAAAGGTAGTGAAAGCTAATTAGTTTTCCACCAAATATTGACTTCAAGCTGTTTTGCGCAGTCCCTACACAAAACGCGATTGTTTCGAGTATTACTTCAAACACAGAAATTTCCCGTGTCGCACGACGTCAGAAATAAAATCTTGTCGAATGAAATAAAAGTGGACATGTTTAGGTCTACACGTAATTTACAATATCTACCGTATAGCTACTTATAAATATTCGACTTTGTTTAATTTACATATGCAAAACGTAATCGTGAACTGCTTTAACTAACGTAAGTAACTTATGAGTCCGTACGTAAGTGTCAGTATATAGATCCCAAGGTCTCAGGTTCAGTCGTCATTTGACCATAGGACTTTTTTGTGACAGATTCTTTCACCGCTGGATATGATCTGTGTATTGGAGATATACAGGGTTACTACAAATGATTGAAGCGATTTCACAGCTCTACAATAACTTTATTATTTGAGATATTTTCACAATGCTTTGCACACACATACAAAAACTCAAAAAGTTTTTTTAGGCATTCACAAATGTTCGATATGCGCCCCTTTAGTGATTCGGCAGACATCAAGCCGATAATCAAGTTCCTCCCACACTCGGCGCAGCATGTCCCCGTCAATGAGTTCGAAAGCATCGTTGATGCGAGCTCGCAGTTCTGGCACGTTTCTTGGTAGAGGAGGTTTAAACACTGAATCTTTCACATAACCCCACAGAAAGAAATCGCATGGGGTTAAGTCGGGAGAGCGTGGAGGCCATGACATGAATTGCTGATCATGATCTCCACCACGACCGATCCATCGGTTTTCCAATCTCCTGTTTAAGAAATGCTGAACATCATGATGGAAGTGCGGTGGAGCACCATGCTGTTGAAAGATGAAGTCGGCGCTGTCGGTCTCCAGTTGTGGCATGAGCCAGTTTTCCAGCATGTCCAGATACACGTGTCCTGTAACGTTTTTTTCGCAGAAGAAAAGGGGGCTGTAAACTTTAAACCGTGAGATTGCACAAAACACGTTAACTTTTAGTGAATTGCGAATTTGCTGCACGAATGCGTGAGGATTAACTACCGCCCAGATTCGCACATTGTGTCTGTTCACTTCACCATTAAGAAAAAATGTTGCTTCATCACTGAAAACAAGTTTCGCACTGAACGCATCCTCTTCCATGAGCTGTTGCAACCGCGCCGAAAATTCAAAGCGTTTGACTTTGTCATCGGGTGTCAGGGCTTGTAGCAATTGTAAACGGTAAGGCTTCTGCTTTAGCCTTTTCCGTAAGATTTTCCAAACCGTCGGCTGTGGTACGTTTAGCTCCCTGCTTGCTTTATTCGTCGACTTCCGCGGGCTACGCGTGAAACTAGCCCGCACGCGTCGAACCGTTTCTTCGCTCACTGCAGGCCGACCCATTGATTTCCCCTTACAGAGGCATCCAGAAGCTTTAAACTGCGCATACCATCGCCGAATGGAGTTAGAAGTTGGTGGATCTTTGTTGAACTTCGTCCTTAAGTGTCGTTGCACTGTTATGAGTGACTGATGTGAGTGCATTTAAAGCACGACATACGCTTTCTCGGCTCCTGTCGCCATTTTGTCTCACTGCGTTCTCGAGCGCTCTGGCGGCAGAAACCTGAAGTGCGGCTTCAGTCGAACAAAACTTTATGAGTTTTTCTACGTATCTGTAGTGTGTCGTGACCATATGTCAATGAATGGAGCTACAGTGAATTTATGAAATCGCTTCAATCATTTGTAATAGCCCTGTACTAGTACACTGTGTTGTGGTCGTCAGTCCACGCAATATTGTAAACCTTTCTCCTTCTGTAACGGGGTTGGTGTGTGGTAGACATACCCAAAGACATACCACCTCCAATATGATCATGCCTAGTAAGGCACTGTGCTGTTGAGACTAACATTCGTGTTCATAACAACTAAGACGTCATGTCTGTTCGAATTTTTGAAAACGATTTTAGTGTCTGGTATGTTCCATATTAAGTGATTCGTGAACTGAAGCTGTTTTGAACTGAAACTGAGGTGGTTATTTATTTTCACATACTACCCCCTTGTCTCGCTGCAGTGCCACTGGAAGGATGCTCATTGTCCAATGGAAGTACACTATCTAGTCAAAAGTATCCAGACACCTGCTACTGTACAGTAATATTGGCTGTGTCCACCTTTCGCCTTTAAGACGGTTTGAACTCTGCTGGAGATACTTTCAAGGTGGTATATGGTAATCCAAGCTTCCTCAAGAGCCGAAACCACAGAACAGAATGATGTTGGAATGTTGGACGGCGCGGCCGGGAACGAAATCGACGTTTTAGCTCATCCTAAAGGTGCTCGACTGCCTTCAAGTCGGAACTCTGGGCAAGCAGTTCGTTTCACGAACGTTATTGTTCACTTACCATTGTCTCTCAGGTGCTGCTTTATGACAGGTGTATTGTCATGCTGGTACAAAAAAAAATCATCATATCGGAATGTTCCTCTACCGTACGCAACACACGGAGCATGTGTTCATATCCTTCCCCATTCAGCATTCTCTAAAGGGCAATAAGAGGACAGCACTCTGATCACGAAAGGCACCCGCCCGCACTTCAGTGTTGCACTAAAAATGATGGCATTTATCAAACCCAAATTTTTCCATAGGATTGCCACAGAATGTAGCGTGAATCATCACTCTAAATTGCTTTTTTCCAGTTACGCAACTTCATTGATACAGTTTAGTGAAGACAGTAACATACATTTAAAACATACATTTTCAAAACGTAATGGTACAACATAACTTTCGTTCGTTTATTTGCTAGTTTCCTTTGATGGTTCAAAATGAAGTATTTTGATTTATGCGCCAAATGTACTGTAGATGTAACAAGTCTGTCTATTTGTTAGTGGCGTAGGGAACTGTTCATACATACGTTTTTATTTTCATTCCAGATATTATTATGTTTGTGATACATCCTCACAAAAATTAAACAGCAAAGAAACACTAGGATTTGTAGGTAAATGAAACGAAAGTAAATGTTTTACGGTCTGACTCTTACAGAGAAGACAACAGCAACCAGCCAATTTTTTACAATGCTATTTATTTATTTCAATAACGCCGTTACCGGTTTCGAACCGAAAGGTTCACCTTCAGACGGTTAGTTCACGTTCACGTTACGATACATTTTACATTAGCATTCACTTGTTGGTTTCCTAAATGATGAAATTTCCTTGGGGTGGTGCTGTCGTTGAAAAAACCTTGCCATTATCTTCCAGTGCTGACTGCCTGTGATCATGAAGTAGTGAAGACTGTATGATGAACATTTCTTTATGCACCTTCTTTTACATACTTCCATGTGGTGAAATTTCTTGGTGTGTGAGTGGTGCTTCAGATTATGTGTATAAATATACTTAAAAAAACACAGGCAGTCAGCACTGGAACGTAATGGCGCGGTTTTTTCAGCGGCACCACCAACCCAAGGAAATTTCATCAAATGGTTCAGAAGGCTCTAAGCGCTATGTGACTTAGCATCTGAGGTCATCAGTCCCCTAGACTTAGAACTACTTAAACCTAACTAACCTAAGGACATCACACACATCCATGCCCGAGGCAGGATTCGAACCTGCGACCGTAGTAGCAGCGCGGTTCCGGACTGAAGCGCCTAGAACCGCTCGGCCACACCGGCCGCCGAAATTTCGTCATATAGGAAAACAACAAGTGAACTAGTTGTCTGAAGATGAACCTTTCGGTTCGAAACCGGTAACGTCGCTATTTACATAAATAAATAGGATTCTAAAAAGTAGATGATTGCTGTTGTCTTCTCTGTAAAAGTCAACCTGTATTTTGTACACAGCTTTCGACAAAATAACCAGTAAACATTTTACTCTACTGTTTTGGTAAGACTATATTTATTGCAACAGCATCGAGTAGTAGCTAATTTGTGGCTGGGTGGCGATGTGATGATGTGTGTGGTTGGCATGCAGTGATACGAAAATGTACCGTATTATCTGGAAGAAGAGCGTTATTTATCATAATTGTAGAGGAGGTATATTAACGAGACAAGAAGAAATTCATTGCAGTTGATAACGACATGTAGATGTGCCACAAAGATCCTAATAAAGTACGCAACTTCAAGATCAACAACGCATCGAACCAGCTAAGTTTGCCTGTAAATGTTGTAAAGAGCAAAAGATTTCCATGTTTCTTTCGACATAAATATAAGACAGTGCCATGAACTCGCTTTCTTTTATTCTACAACATATTTCCGTAATGTAGTAGTAAGCGTGGCACTTAAAGTTGTGTAAAGTCGCTTTACTAAAATTCTCCGCCACTGCGATAAAAATAGCAGATTCCATTAACCGTTCAGTATCTCTTGCTACAGTGACAGTGTAACTGTGCGTGGTAAGTACTACAGACTGAATTAATGTGTGCATGAGTGTGGTATTGCTATTATTCTTCTTATTATTATTATACTACAGGTGATTACATTTTGTCACGTCATGCTTTGTGGTAGAGAACTGTTTCACACATATTGCTTCCCTCAACATCCAAATTATCGTGTCAATAAGAATCAGTTCATCTCTTGCATAAAACTCCAGTTACAAAATTGGCATACAAAACATACAACAGTCAGATTCCATAATTTTGTGTGATTGTAGCATTATCGTCAAAACATGGCGTTGGGAAGCCCGATGCACTCAAGGTCGCGTCACTTAACTAAGGAGTATAATTAAGTAAAAAATTCAGTCGGCGGCCTTGTACAGTGTCCTGTAGCGTCGCTTTTTATACTACCTTACGCGTTGCTTAGCATTAACTGCAGAAATTTGTGATCGATAATAAAAATTTCGACCACTACACACACACACACACACACATATATATATATATATATATATATATATATATATATATATATATATAAATGGTGAGTCACCTAACATTACCGCTGGATACATTTCGTAAACTACATCAAATACTGACGAATCGATTCCACAGACCGAACGTGAGGAGAGGGGCTAGTGTAATTGGTTAATACAAACCATAAAAAAATGCACGGAAGTATGTTTTTTAACACAAACCTACGTTTTTTTAAATGGAACCCCGTTAGTTTTGTTAGCACATCTGAACATATAAACAAATACGTAATCAGTGCCGTTTGTTGCATTGTAAAATGTTAATTACATCTGGAGATATTGTAACCTAAAGTTGACGCTTGAGTAGCACTCCTCCGCTGTTCGATCGTGTGTATCGTACGGATCCAAAGGGAACGGTGATGGACCTTAGGTACAGAAGAGACTGGAACAGCACATTACGTCCACATGCTAACAGATGAGGGGTGAGGTACACGTTCGACGGGCGTTTCATAGGACGTGGAGGACGCATAAATTGGCCAGCCCGTTCTCCTGATCTTATACCTCTGGACTTCTTTCTGTGGGGTACGTTAAAGGAGAATGTGTACCGTGATGTGCCTACAACCCCAGAGGATATGAAACAACGTATTGTGGCAGCCTGCGGCGACATTGCACCGGATGTACTCCGGCGTGTACGACATTCATTACGCCAGAGATTGCAATTGTGTGCAGCAAATGATGGCCACTACATTGAACATCTATTGGCCTGACATGTCGGGACACACTCTATTCGTAATTGAAAACGGAAACCACATGTGTACGTGTACCTCACCCCTCATAGTAATGTACATGTGCGTCAGTGAAAAAGACCAATAAAAAGGTGTTAGCATGTGGACGTAATGTGCTGTTCCAGTCTCTTCTGTACCTAAGGTCTATCACCGTTCCCTTTGGATCCCTACGTAATTCGGTGCTCTCCGATACACACGATCGAACAGCGGAGGACTGGTACTCAAGCGTCAACTTTAGGTTCCAATATCTCCGGATGTAATTAACATTTTACAATGCAACAAACGGCACTGATTACGTATTTGTTTATATGTTCAGATGTGCTAACAAAACTAACGGGGTTCCATTTTAAAAAACGTAGGTTTGTGTTAAAAAACACACTTCCGTTCATTTTTTTATGGTTTGTATTAACCAGTTACACTAGCCCCTCTCCTCACGTTCGGTCTGTGGAATCGATTTGTCAGTATTTGATGTGGTTTACGAAATATATCCAGCGGTAACATTAGGTGATTCACCCTGTATATATGGTGTTACGAAAAGGTACGGCCAAACTTTCAGGAAACATTCCTCACACACAAATAAAGAAAAGATGTTATGTGGACATGTGTCCGGAAACGCTTGATTTCCATGTTAGAGCTCATTTTAGTTTCGTCAGTATGTACTGTACTTCCTCGATTCACCGCCAGTTGGCCCAATTGAAGGAAGGAAATGTTGACTTCGGTGCTTGTGTTGACACGCGACTCATTGCTCTACAGTACTAGCATCAAGCACATCAGTACGTAGCATCAACAGGTTAGTGTTCATCACGAACGTGGTTTTGCAGTCAGTGCAATGTTTACAAATGAGGAGTTGGCTGATGCCCATTTGATGTATGGATTAGCACGGGGAAATAGCCGTGGCGCGGTACGTTTGTATCGAGACAGATTTCCAGAACGAAGGTGTCCCGACAGGAAGACGTTCGAAGCAATTGATCGGCGTCTTAGGAAGCACGGAACATTCCAGCCTATGACTCGCGACTGGGGAAGACCTAGAACGACGTGGACACCTGCAATGGACGAGGCAATTCTTCGTGTAGTTGACGATAACCCTAATGTCAGCGTCAGAGAAGTTGCTGCTGTACAAGGTAACGTTGACCACGTCACAGTATGGAGAGTGCTACAGGAGAACCAGTTGTTTCCGTACCATGTACAGCGTGTGCAGGCACTATCAGCAGCTGATTGGCCTCCACGGGTACAGTTCTGCGAATGGTTCATCCAACAATGTGTCAATCCTCATTTCAGTGCAAATGTTCTCTTTACGGATGAGGCTTCATTCCAACGTGATCAAATTGTAAATTTTCACAATCAACATGTGTGGGCTGACGAGAATCGGCACGCAATTGTCCAATCACGTCATCAACACAGATTTTCTGTGAACGTTTGGGCAGGCATTGTTGGTGATGTCTCGATTGGGCACCATGTTCTTCCACCTACGCTCAGTGGAGCACGTTATCATGACTTCATACGGGATACTCTACCTGTGCTGCTAGAACATGTGCCTTTACAAGTACGACACAACATGTGGTTCATGCACGATGTCAGTCGAAGTGTTCGTACGCTTCTCAATAACAGATTCGGTGACCGATGGATTGGTAGAGGCGGACCGATTCCATGGCTGCCACGCTCTCCTGACCTCAACCCTCTTGACTTCCATTTTTAGGGGCATTTGAAAGCTCTTGTCTACGCAACCCCAGTACCAGATGTAGAGACTCTTCGTGCTCGTATTGTGGACGGCTGTGATACAATACGCCATTCTCCAGGGCTGCATCAGCGCATCAGGGATTCCATGTGACGGAGGGTGGATGCATGTATCCTCGCTAACGGAGGACATTTTGAACATTTCCTGTAATAGAGAGTTTGAAGTCACGCTGGTACGTTCTGTTGCTGTGTGTTTCCATTCCATGATTAATGTGATTTGAAGAGAAGTTCAAAGATGGCTCTGAGCACTATGGGACTTAACATATATGGTCATCAGTCCCCTAGAACTTAGAACTACTTAAACCTAAGTAACCTAAGGAAAGCACACAACACCCAGTCATCACGAGGCAGAGAAAATCCCTGACCCCGCCGGGAATCGAACCCGGGAACCTGGGCGTGGGAAGCGAGAACGCTACCGCACGACCACGAGCTGCGGGCTGAAGAGAAGTAATAAAATGAGCTGTAACAAGGAAAGTAAGCGTTTCTGGACACGTCCGCCTAACGTATTTTCTTTCTTTGTGTGTGAGGAATGTTTCCTGAAAGTTTGGCCGTACCTTTTTGTAACACCCTGTGTATATACATTCTTTCTAAACTTCTACGCACAGTCAATGTGCTAGCTGCACAGGTGGTAGCACTTTGAAACTCTGGAGTGATTCCCTCCGCTTACAACGCCCCTCTGCAATGCCCAGCAGTCCACGTCCGTCAAAACATGAGGTTTGCCTGGTCTTGGTTTAGATGTGGCTGTTCCTTAGCATTTGCACTATACACTTCCAGTTCACAATCGCACCACCCATAGTCGTCTCGGTCAGCTTTGGAAGGGCTGAAACGTCCCTGATCAGTTGTTACTCAGCTGACATCCAGTGACTAGTCCACGTTAAAGTCACTGAGCTGACCTGAGCGACCCTTTCTGCTGTTACTGCTTATCTAACAACACAACATACCTCGTCCCCTTGTATACTGGCGGGTGCGCCTCTCCTAACATCCAGTGGTCAATTCAGTATCACATAGGGGTGCCCGAATATTTTTAATCATTTGGTGTACCTTAGGTGGCCACAAATGAATTGAATGTCCCGAAGGACGTCACCTTCCTCATGAAAGGTTCTAACAGCAGAATGTCAGACCCTATGTGAGTTCGACGAGCCCCTTCGTGTTATCTGACAGCATTAAGTTATACGTCAGTACCGATATCCCTCTGTTCCATTGCTCTCACCAGCATCAACGACACCAGTACGACACTGCTCTACACTAGACACGTTCTCTTCGCAACCACTAGCCCTACACAGTTACCCGTCAGAACATCGAACAATCAAGACCGAGATCGCAACACACCGTCTTTTTCAATCAAAACTTAGGTTATGCTTACATTCTTTAGTTGATTTCAAGCATTCAGTATCTGTAATAACATTTGATTGTCATCATTACTTCTGTCTCGCAAAATGTGTAGGTGCTCCTCTAGCAGACTCTCTGGTTTTCGTTTCTGACACAGAAGTCTGGTAAGGAAGAATATTTACAAGCAATCAAACAGTCAGCGAAATATATCTTTTAAAATTAATAAGATTAAAAAAATGCCAAGAACTTTGTTAGAAGCTTCGCACTGGCTCTCTTAGGCGGTATCTGAGTGTTGGTGTCTTCACTATCTGAATAATTTTCTGTCATCGTTACTTAAACGTAAATATCTACTTTGGCCATCAGAACGATCTGCGATGTCAATTTACGAACTCGGTGCAAGCTGTCCTTTACGTTTTTCGGAATTTTAATTATACGAACCCATTCCACATACATTTGGGATTAATAGCGTGGATTAATTTGAAAGGAGCTGCGGTATCCTCTCAGTAATACGCCATTAAATATGGTACAAAAATGTGCCTATCCCATTTGTTAAAAATAAGTAGCACAAGCGAAGAATGGGAGTGATAAGCTACGGATTGTTCAAATCTGTTCAAAGGCTATTTTTGCGTTACATTAATTTGGGCCCGTATAATTATTACTAGCAATAGTTTAGATACTTCTGCTGAAATGAATACTTATATACTACCGTACGTTTTTTATTCTGCACTTCACTGGAAATGTCTCTTTCTATGACCAAATAGCATCAGCTCAAATACTTTTGCTGTTCCCGAGAAAACGAATAAATAGAAATTCTGTATATCACTTGATACGATTTGAATATACCCAGATTCTCCGAGCTGGGTTTTCGGGAAACCTCTTAGACTGTGGCATTTTATACAGAAAAAATTGAAGTCTTGCCTACTAGAAACATTTTCTCTTATTTCTCTTTCATTACACTTTGCTCTCCTTCGGATAACATAAACTTAATGAAAGATACATAGACAAAGACGTGATTTGATTGAAATAACGGTATACTATACTATAAATGTGAAGTATTAGTACGAGAGAACGTCACACAATTTAAATTTTTAATCTACGTGTAGTTTATGCTATTCATAGAAGACCAAGAGAAAAAAATAACTGTGGCGTCAGAGACTAAAAATGGTTCAATTGGCTCTGAGCACTATGGGACTTAATTTCTGAGGTCATCAGTCCCCAGGAACTTAGAACTACTTAAACCTAACTAACCTAAGGACATTACACACATCCATGCCCGAGGCAGGATTCGAACCTGCGACCGTAGCGATCGCACGGTTCCAAACTGTAGCGCCTAGAACGGCTCGGGCACGACAGCCGGCATCAGAGACTATAATTTAGTTTATATTCGGTTCATAAATTAATAAACTTAGTTCAATGTTTTGGATAATCGTTAGGTCATATGTGCAGAAATACCTGTTTCGAAATTGAAACTAATCCATGTTATCATCTAGTAGATCATTCTATGTAATAGTATTTCTAAGGAAAGTTGCAGTTTCGCAGGCGCATACAGCAGACTCAAGAGACAGAAGTGATTTCATACGTCGAATTAACGAGGAAAGCTGTCACTTAAGAAAATAACGTCTTAATTATTGGCAAAATAATAATTACGTAACTACATTTGAGCCAACCTGGCTGTTATATATTCACTTGCAGTGGTAGAGCTCTGTACGCGAGGAGAGGAACCTTCCCGTGATGTTACTAAGAAAACACGCAAGCAGTTACTAGACGGAGGGTTCTCAGCATCCTAGTCCTGACGTAATAGAGACTACTTATCGCAAGAGACTGCATACAACGTAGGTTGAGAAAACATATACAACGTAGTTTTTCCTCAAAAAAAAAAAAAAAGTTCAAATGAGTGTGAAATCTTATGGGACTTAACTGCTAAGGTCATCAGTCCCTAAGCTTACACACTACTTAACCTAAATTATCCTGAGAACAAACACACACACCCATGCCCGAGGAAGAACTCGAACCTCCGCCGGGACCAGACGCACAGTCTATGACTGCAGCGCCTAAGACCGCTCGGCTAATCCCGCGCGGCAGTTTTTCCTCACACATTACTTTTATTCAAAGCAGTGGGATGAATCTCTAAGCCAACGGTGAAGGGAAAAAGTGATTTAAAAACGTACAAAAATAACTGTATACACAATCGTAGTTCTGAATGTAGATCGTAACTGTGACCGTCAGCTATACCAGATAATGAAAGAAAAGAAACAATTACAATCAGCATTATTTTTTCAAGCCTCGCAGTGCATACCAGAGTTGACTATGTCGAAACAGATGTACTTCATATTCCGGTGTTTCTGGACACAAATTACCTGCCTTTTATTATATTTGCAGTGCCTGTGTTGGTTCCGTTTACTCTGCAATGTATTTAAGAAATGCATGCAGTCCCAAGGCCACTACAGTGTGCGTCGAATCAACACATCCACTGCAATATAATATTTCATGCCAAAAGACAAGGTCTCTTGCTGTACGTGTTTCACAGCGTCTGTGCGAGTATAGGTTGCAGACAAAACGGCGACATATGGAAGCCTGGGTCTGTCCAAGCAGCGAGCTCGGACAGCTAAAGCGGTTAAGGCAATTGGTCGCAGAAGGCGGGGAATCTGGGTTCGAGCCCCACTTTGTCACAGATTTTCACTGTCACCAATAAATAGTGCAGCTAGTCTTTAACCACAGTCGGCAATGCGGGTGTAATTTTTGTCTATTGCCTGTCGTTCTGTTTCTTAAATGTCCTTATTTTGGAAAGTGAAAAATATGAAACACAGAGAGGACGTCAACAGTCCATATAATGATGCGAGGGTACAACACAGATTCCGAAACATGTTGTGGCGTACAAATCAGATTTAAAAAATCTGACTGGTTATGGTTTCTTCTTGTCAGTCATTATCAGTTAACGTGGATGCGTATTTACATCAAAAGAGAGGTGCTCAACACGATAACAGGAAAGAAAATGAATGTAATAAAGTTTTCAGAGATGTAGTTTGACGCTTTTTGATATGGTATGCATGTTGAACATTTCTTTTACGAACGTAACAAGTGGCTGCTTTTTGGTGAAGAAAAAAAGAAGCTCCTCCCCATGAAAGTGACGAAATTAATTCAAGTGGTACTTAATTATTGTGGAATAATACTCCTCAGAAGACAGGTTGAATAATGGCAAATCAGTATTTATAGCATCTCTAATTTTAGAAACGAATTGCGACAGTGTTGACTGGGATACACGCTGTTAATTTCTGAAAATATCAGTGATAAAACTTACGGAGCGAAACGCTATCCACAACTTGTACAGAAACAAGATTGTGGTTCCTCGAATGACTCAAAGGTTATGAGAATTAGGGTTGCAGCAAATCCTGCATGTTGTTGAATCTGTGCAGCAGCAGTCTGGGAAGGGCACTACGGAAAAAAATTGAGAGAAGGAAGTTCAGAGAGAAAAATTAAAAATTTAAGGTTTGACGGTATCATTGTGATTCTGTCAGAGGCGCTAAGGGATTTGGAAGATCAGCTGAATGGAAAAGATAGTGTCCTGAAAACAGATTATAAGATATATATCAATAAATTAAAACATGGTTTAACCAACTGATACTGGGGAATTATATTAGGGTGTAAGACGAATGAGAGCATAGGTAAAGATGATATCAAATGCAGACTAGTAACAGCAAGAGAAACTGTTTTGAGAAGGAGAAATATGTTAAAGTCTAGTGTAAATTAAAGTGTTAAAAAGTCCTCTTGAAAGTATTCTCTCAGAGCTCTGGTAATCGAACTTGTTTTCTCAAGAGCCAATACTGACATTGTGGAGCGGTACCTTGGGCTGCAAATGCCCCGATCGACAACATACTAAATAAGTATGTTATGAGCCCCCAGTAATCTACCTATAGTAATGGCACGATAATTCACCTGACTGTCCTTAACTACTTGAAAGGTAACTAGTCTTTCGGGCTTCCGTCTTTCTCAACTAACTGATAACATTTATGGATCATATGCAACTTAGACACTCGTATCGCTTTAAGGAGGCACAGCGACCAATTCAAGGAACACTATGGAGGACTGGCAGTGGTTAGAAGTGGTGGTGGTTGCAATGAAAGTTTTCGTACAGTATTTTGAAGTGAAGGAATTGTGTTCATGTTGGAAACGTGTCTTCCTCATGGAGAGATAAGGCTGCCGTTGCAGGTGGCGGCCGCCAATGACGTAGAACGCAGAAATATAGCGAAATTTAGTGAATGCAAAGGACTGAACTCAGGTATAGTGACCTGACGGGTGAGGAGTCCTGGTCATTGCTTCCCCTGTTGCACGTACACTGGCGGATGGGCCTTAGCAGCAGGGTGTTTGCCTGTGTCCTGCAGGAACACACGTTAAATGCGACTTAGGGCATTTCTGTACAGAAGCCAGCACCTTAGCATTTATCCTTTGCCACATCACATCAGCAGAGGCACTAGTAGCTGATTCCTGCATAGGAGAAGGCGTGCCTCAGCTTTCGCAGGAGCCCTGGTAAGGTTCAGAACGTGGACCATCCTGAGAATGCTGTATCTGCGTGTGAAAGTAAACTGCAGCGCAGGCGTTCGAAGGACTGCTTCATTTTTTGAGAGATATGTAATCTACCCTGCCAGCGTTCCCAAGCAGATGGTGAATCTGCGTCTTAATTGGCGAGATGACTGTGATATCGAGGCATGTACCAGAGGGTGCCTTGTAAGGTGTCAGGCAAATCCAACACCTTCCATGAAAACCCTGACATGATAAGCAAATCCAGTAGTATGTCACATAGCTCCGAATAAATCGTGACATTAAATTAACCAAAGTAATACGAGTAACGAGTGAGCAAATGGAATACCACAGACTAACACAAGAATGCCTAAATGCATCTCATACCTTCCCACCGTGAGACAGACGCAGTTCCGAGGGGAGAAACGAGAACAGAAGCCGAGAGCAGAACCGTGTTAAGCTGGAAGGCCCTACGATAAGGGACGGACGGACACCCACGTCGCCAGCTAACTGCTAGGACCACACCACCCGCAAGTTTTCGCGTGAGACTTTTTCGCGTCTCTGTTACGTTAGGACCACCCCCCAGCCCGTGTTAAAAGCTAGAGCCCCCCAGAAGAACAGTATAGATCTTACGATAACGCTAAAAGGACCACACCAGCTGCAAGTTTTAGCGTGAGACTTTTTCGCGTCTCTGTTACGTTACAAACTTTAAAAACATTGCCCCACCGCGAAAAGTATAACGTTTCTCATTGGATAGACAGAATTTTTGTAGGCGGAGCTTAAGGTTAACATTGAGACCCTGATTGGTCAGATGAAAACACAGCCAGATAGTTTTTTTTTTAAACCAACTTCGGTGAACTATAGTAAGGAGAAGTTAGGACAGAGTTGCTAGAGAGTTGCTTCCGAGACAGTGAGGTGAGCGGAGCTGTGCTGTCCGCCGCCCCCTGACAAACGCCGACAAGGTAATGAATGCACACGATGCCGCATTTTTGAGCGCATAAGCCTTCACTCAGAACTGCAGAAGTCTCATCTGTTACATCGCCTTTACGTATTACTAGTGTCGATCGTCAATTAAAGCTCATGGTGTTCACATTTGCCACTTGAAGTAAAAATCTGAAACGCGATAATTTTTCTGTTATATAGTTATTGAGAACCCACATCAGCCACTGTAATTTACGACAAGTTAGATAAGTAATTAAAGATAACTGAGGGTCACAGTAGACCATTTTGCTAGTTTTCTCTTTTGTGAAACTTAATTTAAACGAATATTATAGATGTGATATGGCATAGGTCATCCTTCGATCCATTGTAGAACTTGGAAACCCATTCAGGGAATATTCGTTCACATTTTTGTTGAACGCAGTTGGTTTTTACCATCCTGTATTAAAACATTTCCTTTTTTCAATAGTGCAATTTATTAACAATGTTTTGCGAGTAGAATAAAATTTCCAATGGTAAACTTAACTGCTTTTTCGACGTTATTTTACCAGCTAACTAAAAATAGGAAAGCCTTGAACACCTTGCACTAAATTTAGTTAGTATTAAGATTCTTTTACAGGGAGTGCAGTGGAGCTGACGCTGTAATCATTAAGTATTTGATTATATCATCGCTAGTCTCACTGAACTCTTCTGAATTCTACATGTCATGTGTGGTCTGACGTCTCCTTAACAGCAACTGGTCCCAGGTTCAAACTAGTCAATTCCCTAAAAAACACGCTCAGAGCGTCGTTGAGCGAAAGTGGTAGGGAGTCACGATATAGAACAGACAGACACCACGCAGAATGTTTAGAGCCTGTTCAATGTTGTAATAGAGGGAGGATTGGGGGAAAAGGATCTAACTGGGTATGTTGGAGGGAATCAGTACTGAGTATTAAAAATATGGTCTTGGCGAAAAACACTACTCACGCCCAACCATTGATGGATTCTGCTTTCTGAAGAAGCTCCATGGGGAGCACATAGTTTTGGACAGTACTAAGGAGGAGAGGGAGGCACTATGTACAGGCAGGGTGGACACAGAGCATAGTCATGATCGGACTGGTGGAGTGAGACTCGTAATAACATGGGGGGGGGGGGTAACTGCAAAGTCGGCCGGGGTGGCCGAGCGGTTCTACGCGCTACAGTCTGGAACCGCGTGACCGCTACGGTCGCAGGATCGAATCCTGCCTCAGGCATGGATGTGTGTGATGTCCTTAGGTTAGTTAGGTATAAGTAGTTCTAAGTACTAGGGGACTGATGACCTCAGAAATTAAGTCCCATAGTGCTCAGAGCCATTTTTTGTAGTGATTTCCCTAAATCGCTCCAGGCAAATGCCGGGATGGTTCCTTTCAAAGGGCACGGCCGACTTCCTTCCCCGCCCTTCCCTAATCCGATGGGACCGATGACCTCGCTGTCTGGTCTCCTTCCCCGAAACAACCAACCAACCATTTTTTGTAACTGCAAGGCCACCCATACATTTGGTGTTAGGTGTGAAGCCACTCAGATCGATTTTCAGTTTATTGCTGCATGCCTGATACGAGAAAATTTTATGACCGAGAACCTTGCTTCCCATGGCACCGCCACTGAGTGACCGGTTTGGATACACAGTCCTGGGTCCTGTATCGAGCATTGTAGGCTGCAGCACTTGGGTTGAGTCGCCGTTATGACATGCAGTGCACTGCTTTGCAGATTTTCAGTGGTGCCTGGTAACCATTGCACTGTTGCGGGTTGATAGGAACACTGGATGTGAATTGTACACCACATTCTGCCTCCGCAAACAGCAGCAGTCGTACCTCCACATGTACGTGATTCCCTAGTGCGTAATTTCCCATTTACCATCTCTGTTAATACAGTGACTTATAGTCAGACTGCGTTACCCACTTTGTAAGTGAGAACCATGGTGTAGGGGCTCCTCCCAATTCTGACTTTGCCAGCTGCACTGCAACACTTTTTATATTCATTTTAATTAAGAGTTATTTATGCTTGCTTACCGAATTTCGCCCTTATGTTTTCGACAATAAATCTTTTTTTAATTAATCTGAATGTCTTTAATTTCGATAGAAATCAGAAGCTATAACAATTTTTAAAGTAATTTATATTGGAAATAAAGAAGTTGAAAATTTATTACATTAAGCCCACTTCAGTTTCCCATTAGGGCTAAAATACTAATTAGATAGAGTCATATCTCCACTGCGCATAATTTTTTAGTGGTGTAGTTCAATCAAGGTTCTGTCATGCAGACAAGTAGAAGTAACTACTGGTATCTCGCATTACCAAAATGACGCATACCCTATGCCAGGATCTCGTGCCCTGGAGCCCTGACCTCTGATGTTTTACTTAGAATTGAGCCAGCGAGCCATATTTCTGAATGCTGATCTTGGAGCTTTGCATAGAATTTGGCTGGATTTGGAATCTGAATTTGCATCATGGGA
This sequence comes from Schistocerca cancellata, assembly GCF_023864275.1. NCBI lineage: Eukaryota > Metazoa > Arthropoda > Insecta > Orthoptera > Acrididae > Schistocerca > Schistocerca cancellata. The sequence goes on from NC_064626.1 coordinate 851,453,910, forward strand.
CTTTGTAAGGAATTGTCATTTCGTGTCAGAATTTAGTTTTCTGGAATGCTGTACCTAGATTTTCTACAGTCTGAATCTAGATCCTGTGACTTGTATGGAATTGCCGTCCCCTGTAGTTTTGTGACTCGGACAGGCAAATGCTCAGTGCTTGTCATGTATAACTTTCACGAGTTACACAGTGTATAATTTTAGTGAATGGCAGGATCGGTTTTTTTCTTTGTAAGATACTAATTTTCTTTCAAATAGGCAGTTTTATAATTTGAAGGTATTCTGAACAGTTAAATCTGTGATAGAACTGCTAGCGAGAATGTGCTAATATGTGTCTTTCTCTCTTTTTTCAGGTCAGTATTTGCTGTGTGTGCGTCGGTCGGCCCATGGCTACTGCACCACATGTAATTTACTGTGTTGTCACCAGAGCTCATCGATTTCGGAGCGTTGACTAGCTGATGTATTTGTGTGCCAATAAAGTATAGGTTATATCTTTTCTTTTTGCCTTTGGCATAGGTCACAGGGAAATTGTTTCCGATCATGAAATGGTAAATGATTAAGTGAATGTTCACGAGAGGCAATGCATAGTTGTCTCTTGTAGAAGGTAACATCGGAGAATTTAGTAGTGTGAATCAAGACAGAAATGAGGATGGACAAGTCCAGTCACGACCAGATAACTTTTCAAGTGGAAGAGCCAAATGGAGATGGTGCTAGAGTGGAGAAGGCTGCATCAGATTGTGAGGAGCTAAATAGTAATGTAGGCAAAAATGAAGATGAAGGGGAAGTAAATATACGACATGTAGATGCATTAGTCATAACCGAGAATGATCCAGCAAGACATAATGAGGGGTGGTTTCGCCATCACAGCGATATAGTGCCATGAGTTTTCAGGCATCTAGCCAAAAATGAGCATGGATGACGATACACACATGGACGCGGCAGAACATAGTAATGTGCATGTCCATTGAATATGAACGTCCTATTTCTAGTCGTTCAAAGGTTTTTTCTGAACGTGAGTGTATCTACGGGGCATGTTGAAAATTAATAACTCCGAATTTTTTATGTGAAAACCCTCAGAGATTTTTAAATAAAACTAACTTTGTTAACATTCTAAATCTTTATTCTTCATGTCTACATATTTTTTCTCGACTTACTGTAGTCACCGTAGCGATGAACCTATTTCTCCCAATGATTTTGCTGATAATGTCGTTGTAGAATGTCTGACATTGTTGACGGAGCCACTAGCGCACCTGTGTTTCTACCGCTTCATCACCATCAAAGTGAAGTCCTCGAATGTGTTTTTTAAGTTTTGGAAACAGATGAAAATCGGATGGGGCCAAGTCGGGACTTAGTGGAGGATGAAGCCAACGCGTCTGATTGTTGCAGGTGTCGCAGCGCTGGTGTGTGGTCTGGCATTTTTATGCTGAAGGAGAGTATACCCCATGGGTGGATGAATTATTGGAATTCGTGCTTTCCATTTTCCGAGCACTCTGTAGTACCTTGCAGAGTTTATGGTGGTGTCTTTGGGCATGAATTCCTAATCCGACACACCTTGAACATCCTATAACAGCGTGAGCACGATTTTGGCCTCTAATGGCATGATCTTGAACGTTTTTTTGGTATGTGATCGTTGGTGGCCGAACTCCATTGATGCTCTCTTGTTTTCGAGTGAAAATGGTGAACTCAGCTTTCATCACCTGCCGCAGTCATTACCGTACACAGCTTTCATTTTTCTGAGGATTTCAATTGGAAGCACGTTTCTTGCGGAAACTCTATTGCAACACACTGTTTCTCACGCAACGCCTTAGTTACGTTACACACCGTGATATTCCACATTAGTATTCGGAGACCTGTAGCGGTGGAGATTTGCACCTGGGGTCAGTGAAATGAGAAATTTGGCCGAGTAATATGTCTAACATATAACATCTGAACCGATATTGAGGACAGAATAAAAAATTATGAGGCATGACTTTTCAGAACGCCCTCGTAATTTTACCATCATGGTCATTTCGCGAGGTATACGTAGATGGAAACAACACATTGGTTGAAACTTCTAGGAACGTACGTTCTCAGGACTTGAACAGCAGACCACATCGTGATGCAGAAAGCTTCTTTTGCAGCGTCTGCCACTAGAGTTTGCTGACCATTTGCGTGACTCTTTCGCGCTTACTAAATGAACCTGTATTGAAACGCGTTGTTCTTTGGACCTTCTCTATTTTCTCTGTCAGTCCTGTCTGGTAAGGATCACAGACTTAAGAGCAATATTAAAGTATTTTGCGAACAAGTGGTTTGTAACAAGCTACCTCTTTTGTTGATCGGCTACTGTTTTGTAAGTTACCTCTTTTGTTGATCGGCTACGTTTCCTGAGCACGCTTTCAATTAATCTCGATTTGGCATCTGTCTTATCTGCGATTAATTTCATGCGGTCGTTCCACCGTAACTCGCTCCTTACGTATACTTCTGAGTATTTTATGGATATAACTGCTTCGAGTGATTGTCCTATGATGGTGTAATAATACAATAATTGGTATTTCTGCCTATTTATGCACAGTACCTCACATTTGCTTATGCTAAGGTTCAATTTTTACCTCCTGCACCAAGCGCCGATCCGCTTCAGGTCTTCTTGCATTTCACTACAAATCTCTAGCGTAGCAACTTCTCTGTATACAACAGCATCCTCCGCGAGAACCTCACGGAACTTCCGATCGGTTGTTCTATAAAACTTCCTTGGAGTGCGCCCTAAATTACTTTCACATCTGAAGATCTCTCTCCGTTGAGAATGATATGCCGTAATCTGTCTACCAGACACTTTCATTCCAGTCACACAGCTCGTCTGATATCCGGCACACTTGTAATTTGTTCATTTGGTGGCAGTGCAGACCTGTACCGAACGCCGACTGGAAGCCAGGGAACATGGCACCTACCTGGGCACCTACATCTTCTTCTTTCTGCTGAAACGTCCCCTTAGAAAAATTTATGAATTACTGTGCTGATAAACCTCTTACGTTATTTGATTTTCAAACAGTTGAGCAGAACTGAACGTACTCAGACATTTCTCTCTTTACTTATTCTGATCAACACTAAACTGACACACAATATTTTTAGCGCAACGCAATCTGACTTTCAATAATCCCTACAAAAGAATGGCCCTGACTAACAATAACCTATACCTTTCATGAATCACTTACCTCACAAAAGTCTTCGTTACTCGAACTACTGCAATACAGCGAGCGCCACTACTACCAGCTAAATAAAAGATTCTAACTACTGAAGGCACTAACTACTGATAGGCATAGTTAGCAAATGAAAGATTTTGATAGAGAACAAACAATGTATTTACCTTATTAATATTCAAAAAGTCAACACACACACACACACACACATATATATATATATATATATATATATATATATATATATATATATATATATATATATATATATATATATATTCAAAATATACAGCATTACAAATTTACTCTTTCTGATGGACACACGTTCGGATCATCCGCTCTCAAAACTCCGCCACCTCTCTCCCCACATCCACCACTGCTGGCGGCCCACCTCCAACTGCACAACGCTACGCGCTGTTGACATCCAACTGCCCAACACTGCAATAGCAAATATTCCAACAATGCAAACCAACCACACACTGCACACAGCACAGTCAGTGATTTTCATATAGTGCGCTGTGTGGCGTTACCAACATAAAAACCTAAACAGCCTACTTACACTGCTTCCTGCAGTATCTTATTTTGTCTTCATGGTGGTATGAAATTACGTCACCTCTGACAGGTTATTGTGAAGACCTTTCCAAGGAACAGAAACCATTGTTTTCTTACTTAAAACGCTCTCACTATCCAGTTCGAATAAAGAAATCCACATTCGTCGGTGTTTCTAGGTTCTCCGGTGCGGCCAGTCTCCTCCGTCTTTTGTCGACTCGAAAAGCAGAGCTATAGTTTACTTGTTGTTGTCGCCCTGGTGCGCAGATTATAGAGCGGTCGCCTCCAGACTGTTTTATGCATGAACTGTGACCTGCTTTCCGGTAATGTGCGTGTCCTGTGCGCATCGAATAAATCCAGTGAGGTTGTGCACCCAACAATTCGCCGAGTCTGCCAAGGCCGAGAGTGGAGGTTTTTTGTCTACAAAAACGTCTGATTCCTCTCTTCAGATTCAACGAACCAGTGGAACTTTAGATGTTCTCTAGTGCCATGGTGGCCGTTGCTGGTGTAGAACATTTATGGCACGGCGATTTCTGGTGTTCAGTTGTCTGGCGTGAGACGAATCAGTTTCAGCAGTGGCCAACAAAATTACCAGTGTCTCGTCAACGACGTGCTGCAGCGCGGATTAGGTCCAGCATTACTTCTTGTTCCTCATTGGCTGTCTAACCTGGCGAACTGCTCTGATAACGGTTTATTACAGTTTGATGTCTTTCACGTGTGCGCTGGGCTACGCCGGTATAAACTTTACTGGGGGAATATATTTGCATTCGAAACGGGGATAGTCACCCCTGTGCCACTCGGTAATTCCCACTGTCGTAGGCTTCATACTTGGATTGGCTGTTCTCCTCCAGACTGACCGCTTGTACACTCTGTTCTCTGAACATATTTATATTTCACAGCCACGAGTAACATTTAGTCACGCAATGTAGCTACTCATACAAAATCGTTAAGAACGGAAATGAGGTGTTTCTAGGCATATATCTGGACATACAATATTCCACAATAACAACTGAGTTTTGTTTATTATGACAATGCCACTTCCTACACTAAAAACCCTGTATAAAAAAGCAATGAACCTAAAGAGTACTTTTGTGCAGTGAGAGTGCTCCCACCTATCTGGAAACGGTCACGTCTGATATGGCGCCGAAAGCTACATCTTCCATGCACCGCTGACACAAAGGAGCTAGTGGTATTACGGAACCTAAGCCGTAGCCTACAACCTTGGACTATTGACAGGTAGCCTGTGTGACGTTATGAAGCTAGAGCCGAGCCGCGGCCTATTCCCGATTTCCGGTGTGAACTTCATGCATTCAGTAAGCTTCTAACGACAGTGTGTGGACCATAGCCTGCATTTGAACTTCCCTTGTGCTGAATTTGTTTCAAGATTTGTGTCTTCATATCATGAAACAGTCCACTAACTGATGGAGATACTAAGTAAGTACAAATAGTCTCCGGATAATTGTTTCTATCATGTTTTTCTTCCTCTCAAAAAGGATATATCGGTCTATTACTTGCTCTAGGTGCTCGAAATGGTGTTTACCTGCAGTGTGCGAGGCTGTACCGTAATTTACACAACGAACGGGGAAAGATATATTTCGACATTTTCATTTTCAAAACATGAAGTCATTTGGCTAAGGGGTAGCGAGCAACTCGTCGTGCAAATTCCATTCCTGTGGAGAGTGTTGCAGTTTTTGCTCAGCATTTCACGGAGAAGCATATAAGGTACTGGAGGTAAAACGAAGACAGCAGATGTTTCTATGCTAATGATTCCCAAGCTGACAGAGCGTGCCCTGCCTTCTCCGTTTGCTGCACAGCCACACTACATGTTTGTTTACTTTTCTGCTGGAAGGAACTCGCCAGAGGAAAGAGTATAGAAGTTTTTGCAACGAGAGGAACTAAATTTCGATGCGAAGTGAGAGCAGGACGAGACTGCAATCTATGATGCTTTAGCAACTGGAGGGAAAGAACTAAGTTTAAGAAATTTGTCGTAGAGAAGTAACACTGATTTCATATTATTTTACAGATTTTGCTTCAAAAATAGAACATCTCATTTGTTTTGTGTCCTATAGAACTTTTAAGAAGTTTCAGCGTAGAGGTGTATCTGAGTAGCAGTGAGATGCCATCCAGAATCTACAACTGGATATTATGTGATGCACTACTTTGCACCAGGTACACAACATCAGATAACTATATGAATCGATTTCAGAATGGTAATAGTGCGGAAAATAAGGTCGAAATGGAAAATATTTGTTCCAGACTGGATAAACTCCTTACGTTAAAAAGTGATAGTGATCAGTTAGACTTTACTAGCAAGCTACAGTTTTAGAACGAGCAAACTGAAAATAGTGTACGCAATCGACCGTGATATTCCCCAGAGAATAACCTGAACGATATTTCAGTATTAGTTTTCGTTTTCTGGTGCTTACAACCACATTAAGAATTCATTCTTTTTATGGTATTATTTTAGAAAACCATCAGGTGACGTTAAGATTGAAGCCTTATTAAAAGTTGGGATAGTTGCGTGTTTGCGAGAGAAACATAATCGTTTGCATCCACGTGAAAATAAATTTGAATGTTCTTTAAGATGATATACATATTTTATCAACGGTTACTTACAGAGGTGAGCTTCTAGAGGGAACATAGAAGTTGCTACCAAAATTAATGCTTATATGGTGACTTCCTTATATTATTTATAAGATTCAGTGGCGAGATGTAGTGCGTCTTTTTGATGACCAGAGTGTGTCAGGTCTAACTCGGTTTTCAAAGAGCGATGCTCTGTAGGTAGTGTAGAATATATTCAATTATTCGTGGTCAAAGATTATAAATGTTCGTTCTCCTAAGACTATTTGTCGCTTCAGAGATCCGTTGCAAGATCCAGTACACAGTTTTGGCGGTGACAGTATATTGTACTTGAAAAATGTTGTCGAGTTCCTAATGCACCAGATACTCTTACCACCACCTGTACCTCCCTACAAACATATTGGAAGAAGAAAGGAAGATTAGACTTAAACATCCTGTCTCATTAGACACAGAGCACAAGTTCGAATTATGAAAAGAAGGGGAAGGAAATCGGCCGTGACCCTGAATGAACCATCCAGCAGCCTTTTGCCTGGAGCGATTTAGGGAAATCACGGAAAACCTATATTTGGATGGCCGGACTGAAATTTGAACCGACATCCTCCAGAGTGTGAGGCCTACTGTTTGTCTTCTAACGTCCCCTATCCACCTGCTACTAGGTCGTCGTCGTGGTCTTTTCTTACGTCTCTAAGCAGAGAAGATTCTTGGGTCAGACGGCACTCCTTGAACTGAGTACGTGCTCCATCCACCTCCATTTCCACACCTACAGCGGCCATAATTGCGTCTGCCGCTCCAGCCTGTTCCCTGGTCCGTTTCTTTGTTTTCCTGCCTCTTGAAGGAATATTTCCCTCATACTTACTTCCATAACGAGCTGAATAATCCTCAGTTTCTAAATAGCAGGTCAATGATCGTTGCTGTAAGTCAATACTCATAATACAGATTGTGAACTTGCCTTTTCAGAAACTTTGGCAAAGCCTGTTCAATTTAGCGAAAGCATTCCAAACAATATTCACTCTTCTATTTACTCCTTATTTCTAACTATCCTAAACAAAAAACCTCGTCAGCTTGTCCAATGACAGCATTGTAAATGCTTTCTATTTTCTTCTGTGTGTTGCTTACATATTTTTCAGTCGTACTGTAATTGATGTTTTACCTTGCTTTCATACTTCCTCTATGACGTTCTTACACAGTATGTTGAAGTTTATAAGCAACAGAAGAAAATAGGGCAGTTTCACCTGCAAAGCGGAGTTGATCCAGACATATTACGTTAACACGCTTTCAGTCTTCTTTACCTTGGTTTAACGAGGTGACCATTTCCCCTAGTACTCTTTATAACAGTATAATGAAATACGATCTACTGCCCTGATCTTTATTTTATTTCTAAATTTCTCACAAGCTCTGTCAAATTTAATGGAAATTATAGCTCCACGGTATTAATTTTTCGCTATACCTACATAGATTGACTTTTTCCTGTTTCGTAAAGAGTAGAAGCAGATATTTCGTTAAAACTGAGTGCAAAATTTCCCCAAAATATTTTAATCCCAGTAACTCGTAGTCACTGATCCGTTCTGTAGACTTGTTCACGACTTGCAGATGCCCCTTTGTCTGCATCCATCTCCAAAGTCAGCTTGTTTATGTGCCTGACTCAAATCTAATGGTATTTATGTAGTAGATAATTATTTTAATGAGTATTTTACATCTTACGGAGAGAAGGCTGAAAGATCTGTTGTTATCTGTCCCCTTTTTTGTAAATAACAATAATTTGAGGAATTTTTTTCTTTCTTAAATATTCTGTAAATAAACACTGGAAGTTCCTCCCATACAAATTTTGCTCCGGCTTTACCATTCATGCCGAAACACCACTATCTCGTGGTACCATCTCTTTCTTCATTCTCATGCAGCAATACTTCTGCTACCTCATTATTTTCATTATTACCTATTTCTGCTGCTTCGAGGATAATGTTAATTATTTCAGGAGATTGTAGTAGGGTAATTTACGATTAATAGGGCTATATAATAAACTTGTGTCCGTTTTCCAGCAAGTCTAGAATTACGGATCTTTGACTGTCGAGCATAACAAAAAGTCGATAAAAATGGTTACAGCAACATAAATAATCTATTTCAGTAATTTTTTCTATAAGAACATTTGAATACTTAGATACGTCCGAATTTTGAAAATGTATTATCTGCCATCAGTGACTTTAGTACACCTTCCTGCCTCACTGAATTGTTGCTCAAGTTTTTGACGTACTCTTATTAGGATAGTAAAACTTATTATCTCTTGAAGATTTGCTTTCAGTCCATACCGACTAATAATAAAAGTGCTGCAAACTTGATGACCAATAAGTCTGTGCAGTGAAAACCTTTAATTGGCTAGGGAATGTTAGATTTGGTTTCTGTATACCTGGTAGTAAGAGGTGTATAAGAGGTGAACATTGAGCTTACAAAAATGATAGGATACCTCCCAATATCGTGTGGGACCTCCTTTTATCCGGCGTAGTGGAGTAACTCGACGTGGCATGGACTACAAGTCGTTGGAAGTCCCCTACAGAAGTACTGAACCATGCTGCCTCTACACCGTCCATAACTGCGAAAGCGTTGCCAACGGAAGATGTTGTGCATGAACGGACCTCTCTATTATGTCCCATAAATATACGATGGATTCATGTCGGGAATCTGAGTGGCCAAATCATCCGCTCGAAATGTCCAGAATGTTCTTCAAATCAGTCGTGAACAACTGCGGCCCTGTGACACAGAGCAGCCGTCGAACATTTTCTGTATCCAGAAAGGCCCGTACAGGACCTGCAACATGCGGTCGTGCGTTATCCTGCTGGTTTCGCAGGGATCGAATGAAGGGCAGAGCCACGGGTCGTAACACATATGAAATGTAACGTCCGCTGTTTAAAGTGCCGTCAATGCGAACAAGAGGTGACCGAGACGTGTAACCGATGGCTGCACGATCTGTTACAGCCATGCGGATAAGATGCCTGTCATCTCGACTGCTAGTGATACGAGGCCGTTGGGATCCAGCACGGCGTTCCGTATTGCCCTCCTGAACCCACCGATTCCATATTCTGCTAACAGTCATTGGATCTCGACCAACGCGAGCAGCAATATCGCGATACGATAAACCGCAATCGCGATAGGCTACAATCGGACCTTTATCAAAGTCGAAAATGTGATGGTACGCATTTCTCCTCCCTACACGAGGCATTACAAGAACGTTTCACAAGGCAACGCCGGTCAACTGCTGTTTGTCTACGAGAAATCGGTTGGAAACTTTCCTCATGTCAGCACGTTGTAGGTGTCGCCACCAGCGCCAACCTTATGTGAATGCTCTGAAAAGATAATCATTTACATATCACACGTTCTTCTTCCTGTCGGTTAAATTTCGAGTCTGTAGCACGTCATCTTCGTGGTGTAGCAATTTTAATGGCAGTAGTGTACAACTGAAAAACCATATTTGGTTCACGGTACTTGTTCCGCTTTATTCATTTAAAACATTGTCAGTTGCAGAATTTTTGCGTGATATCTTTTAATATTTTTAATATTTTCAAGGCCGCGCGGGATTAGCCGAGCGGTCTTGGGCGCTGCAGTCATGGACTGCGTGGCTGGTCCCGGCGGAGGTTCGAGTCCTCCCTCGGGCAAGGGTGTGTGTGTTTATCCTTAGGATAATTTAGGTTAAGTGGTGTGCAAGCTTACGAACTGATGACCTTAGCAGTTAAGTCCCATAAGATTTCACACACATTTGAACATTTTTGAATATTATCAAAGCCGAATTTAAATACTTTAAATAATGGAAAAGCACTATGATCACTATAGTCACACAAATGAAGTATTGAAACCAAATCCAGTTTAGGCAAGTGGAGTTCACATAGCAGTGAATAGCTTACCAAAGACTGCTTTTTGTTTTACTTTGCTGTAAATGTCTTGCAAGGTACAATTTAAAAATCGGAACACACCAAAACATTACACACCGGGGCAGATTCACTTCTGACTACCAGTTTCGTTAGTATTCGAACTAACAGATTGGTCCACCCTGATTTTTTTCTAATTTATCACCACTCGAGTGTATTGTGCCCACATTAATTACTGAATCATCGATGGCAGCTTCCATTAAGCCAATGTTCTTCCAAAACTCCGTTTCTAAGGGTTCCACCTTATTACAATACTTTGTCCGGACCTCTGCTGTGACAGACTGAAGGGAACCGTATGCAAGCTTTTATAAATTTTCGAGGGCGTGCCTCTAGTTACATTAAGTTCTCTGAACTGTCTTCTAATTTTTGCCCAAGGTAGTTCTATTTTATCGAGATCACAATTGTGCGGCGGCAAGCAGACGACTTTATGCCCTTGGTTTGCTGGTACACCATCGATGGCATACGATTTTCCTTTTGGTTTGTTTATATGAATTAGCTACAAAAGAGCTCCTTTCCCCATCCTGTCGCTGCTAGTGATTTGCCTCTTATGCTGCCATTCTCAAGCAGTCACTTTCGCGTCATTTCTTATTGCTAGTTTTGTTGAGCTGCTTGTTGTGACACACCGCATTGTTCAAAACAATCAACGACTGTGGAGGAAGGTATGGTGAAACTAAATCTTGGAACCACTTTTCAATATTCATTAAATTCATTTTTCCATGGTAGTCGCTTTGCGTAGAATTAGCCTTGAACTGTAGCTGAATGTTTCTGAGCATTCCATTTTTGGAATTCACTCTGTCTTGCAACTGCAAGTCTTTCTGAGACACTTGCCGAAGTCTTTTCTTGATGTTAACAGCATTTTCCACATGCCAGATTGCTTTATATTCTCGACTCATCAAGGTAAAAAATTTCCTCGCCTGCTTCACGAACGTGCAGAAAAGAGTGCAAAAAAATAATTAACTCTCTTAACACAACGTCAAGACATTATAAACCAGCTTTCCCAATTCTTTGTGCTAATGAAGCACAGGGAATTCATAACGCTAGTTTACAATGTTTTGACGTAGTGTTAAGAAAATTAATTACTTTTGCACTAATCTCCTCATGAAACGTATTAATACTTAATAGTTTCCACAGGAAGGTGGTACTCCATCTCCACCCAGTCTTTTATTGTAAAACTGACAACAGTTTCCTGTTGTATGGTAAAACGTTTTGCAGGGAAGAGTGTTGCATCTATAGGATAGTGTACCTAGGAACACACGACGCTTCTTGGTTGGTATTTCTGTCTAGTGACCAAATTTTTAACTACATGAAGGAATGCGAACTAGAGAGCCCATAAGATGTTTCCGCTATTTTGTACTGTTTTTCTTGTTGTTAGACATACAGTTGAGTTTGTGCAGCATTCATAAATATTTCTATTTCTATACATTTAAATACTGTCTAATATACTATAGCTCCTTGTAATATATTATTAATTCGTCAGTAACAGATTTTTACGACAAGAAAATGCTATGTATGTTTAAAAGCAGCTACATAATTCTCCACGGTTAAGCCATTCTTTGTCGGTCTTTCACCATCTTGTACCGAGAAACAGAGGAAGGTATTTTACCGTGGAAATGACGCGATATTTGGAAATTAACTGAGTTTATTTAATGTCTTAATAATTTTACCTGTCTTGAAAATAGAATTACTTGTTAATTTCCAATAGCTTCAGTTTCAAAATGCATTTAACTCGAAATTGGTTTTTGACAATACTTCTGCGTAATTTGACTTGAGTTACTGATTAGTGGTGTGTAGCAGAGTAATAATGTAACAGATAGACTACTAACTTTAGTGCTGACAAGATTTTCTCGATTGCAACGGTTTTAAATTTCAATCAACTATTTAGTCCTAGGTACACAGCCTTGTTGTACCCTGGAACACGTTTTCATATTTGGAAAAACCTTAATTTTCCGGGGTTTGTTGATTGTACGAGAAAAAGCACGTAAAAAGTGAATGCCATCGTTTAAAAATGGAATAACAATATGTTAAACATCTATTTCAGGGATGGATAGTGGCGCAAGTTTGAAAAGGCGTTCCGACTCTTCACAGGCTTTTCTTTTTTGAACTCACTCAAACAATTCGACATCTGATATTTAAAATTGTACTCGTGTATTGAATCGCACTTACTATACTCCAGGTGATGACGTATTTTTTTTCAGATTTTTTTCGCGAAATGGTAGTATGACAGGATGCCAATAGCATAAAAGTAGCAGAATGCCAAAGTTGAGAGCGGTTGCGTTCTTATAAACGACGCAAGATTGCACTTGTAGTAATATGGCGTGTGCTGGTATGGACATGGGTGTAGCTCAACAAGCCACAGAGTTACCAGCTTCTACACTATGACCAACCGTTCATTACTGTGTTACTGATTACGTAGCAACGTCACTAGGGGTGGTTAGTACGACAAAGTGTCTCCGAAACCTGTTCCATACTGACAGGTAGGTCATATTTTCCGCCTACAATGAAGTTTACTTGATTACCTTCAGTGGTAACACTTTTGTGTTTTATTATGACCTAACCGATTCGTATACTTCCTTTATGCAAGCTGCTTGTAAATGCAAATACAACTGGCGTCGTTTTGAAGAGAATGCACGGAAGCTGCACTCAGAAGCTTGGAACCAAAATTGGAGATGTCAGACTTTTTTTTTTTTGTTTAATCAACACAGTGCAGACAAAACTACGACGGTTGCGTAATATTGGCAATCCTGCTTTGTAGAAGCCAAATATCTGTCAGTGAGTCTGACTCAGACTGTGTGGTGTGACAATTGTTCAAATGGTTCAAATGGCTCTGAGCACTATGGGACAACATCTGTGGTCATCAGTCCCCTAGAACTTAGAACTACTTAGACCTAACTAACCTAAGGACATCACACACATCCATGCACGAGGCAGGATTCGAACCTGCGACCGTCCCGGTCACGCGGTTCCAGACTGAAGCGCCTAGAACCGCACGGCCACACCGGACGGCTGTGACATTGTGCCGGCCAAAATAAAAATCGGACGGCTTTAAAGACTTTAATCTACGAAGTGGTAAAAAGTATGGCTGATAATGTCAGTTCGAAATTTATAGCGTAGGGGCATTCGTACATGCCTTGTGGCGGAGATTTCGACACGATAGAGAAAGAAAGTTTCACAAGCAACGACTCCTAACGAAGTAGCTGGTATGGTTAGAGAAGCAAAGAATGTGCTACCAATTAATGTTGTAAAGCCGATGGAAGAAGATTTCTACGATTTCGCCTCGGTATGTGATACTTTTTTGCATACAGCACTGGTGAAAATCAGTTCCGCTTCTTTGATTAGAATTATGAGGGATGAGCAGCCCATCATAGAAATGAAAGATTCGTTCAATGAAATGGAGTACAACATTTTGAAAAAGAATAAAGCTATGAAGAACATCTGCGCAGTTCCTTCTCTGCCACCAGTTAGACTAACGCCCATCATCAGTAATGTGACAAAAAGAAAAGTTCCTGGCGATGTTGGACTATATGGACATCAAATATCACGCATTTTACCGCAATCTTTGTACACCATTATTATCTTTCTTACACAAATGTGCCACCTTGCTGTAAATGTATTTGTAAAGTTAATTTGGAGTTTCTGTAACCATTTTATAAATACAACCTCGTATTTTGTAGTGACAAAACAGGTTTTTTCTTCTCTTTTTAAATTCGCTATTCATGACTTGCTCCCTTCCCCATGTCAGCACCTCAATTTACCGCTGCGCCAGCACCAGTGGCTGGCCAACGTGACGCGGTGGGCAGAGGCGAGATACTGTGTGCCTGTGTACATACAGCACAGCCAAGATAAGTTGAGCTTCGATGCAAAGTTGTGATCGGTACATGTCACCTTTTGCTTACCACTGCCAGCAACCTCGGCGATCTAGTAGCAAGGTGGCGTCTCGTGTTACGTGCGTCAATGAGAAACAAATAACGTAACGAGTATCTGAGCGTGTGTATAACGCGCCTTCACAAAATCTGGTTTCTTCCGTGTCGTAATTTATGCTGTAGCTGCTATTCAACTGTGCGCACGGCGCACGCATGGCTAAAAGTTGGCAGCCTTCCGGGCGAATACGTAAGCACTCTTCCCCTCGCGTCCCTTTGCCCGTGGCGCTCAAGATCTTTTCCTCTTTCCCTGCCCCGCACCCTTGTTAGAACTTTGTAAGTTATATCACAAGTTTTCAAAATCCGAAACTTGTGATTTTTATGACGGCGGTGGGGGCAGGGGGTGTGGGGGTCAGATGTGTCCCAGCACCTAAAATCTTAGAAAATAAGCACTGCGCAAGGTGTCTCGTATGAGACGCTTGTTAAAGTCATCTACCTCATGCTGTGTTTTACAACAGCTTTCCTAAAGAACGAGAACAGAAGCCCGCAGAAACTTTGATGGCACAGTACACTAACCTAGTTAAAACACATAACCCACACAAAATGCGACTGTACTTCCATACAAACTCATCTGGCAGAAATCGAATGCATATATAAATAATTCTTACGGATTAGGTGGCTTTATCGAAGATTGTCGAATAGGAGAGTTACAGTACTCAAACTAACCTCTTCTTTCCTGGAGTTCCTGGCTATTCACCAGGTTGAGCATTATTAAACTTCAGGAGCCTCCTTAGGTTCGCTACGCTTTTTTATGTGTAGGCAGCAGCCTGCTTTTTATAGGCGAGCAAGCGGGTGTAGCAGTTTTTTTTTCTGCTATGTCTCAGTGTCGCAACAATGGCCAACAGTTATCATCACTTTGAGAGGTAGCGTCCGAATCACAGCTCTGTTTCGGCCAACAGGAGTGCAAAGTGTTGATGGTGTCACCCCCAACGAAGCACCATCTGACTTATTTTAAAAATAAATACTCATCGCTAATTGCGCTTCACAGACCAAAACTCGGCAAGGTGAAGTTAACGCGATTAACATCACTTCAAAGATGTCAGCACACTAGCACATATTATTGAAAGTTAAAATTTTTATCGACGGGAAACGAGTGAGTATCGGTCCGAAGCCATACACAGTCTTTGGACTTTTATCTAAACAATGACACCCGTGAATCCCCACGCCATAACTCTTCTTAGCGTGAACTTTTAGTAATTGAGCCTGCGAAACGATTCAGTATGATAATAGACAAAATAAACCAGTTGTCAGTCACACAGCCCAACAAGTTTATAGACGAACAACGTTGAAAATGTGTCTCCAATTTGGATACGGGAATTCTGTCACACCACCGCTGTGAAGTAGTGGAGTTCTTGATGCTGTCACGCGTGAAAATATCCTCCTCGGTGAACAGTATGAATGGAATTTATTGGCAATTGGCAATTATCCATCGACTAAATTCCAGTCGCGTGCGTGAAGAGGCTTCTGCCGCTGATGGAAACGATGCCATCCTTGTTTACGCGATGGTCTCCCCGATATGTGTTTCAGTTCTTCGTGTACTTCTCGTAGGAATACGTAAATACTATGTGATACTGAGTGAAGAACGGCGTCTACTTCAGCCACATCTCTGTTTCAGAACCAGAAGAGAAACTCCACTTGGAATTGTGTTAGTCTTACGAAGTTTATTGCAGAAGGTGGTATAATAATACTACAGAATATTGGCGGACCGCTGTTAGGAAACGGCGTAACACACCATTTTGCTGAAGTGGCTAGAGCATTTCCCTTACACAAACAAGGAAACGAAATCAGGTTGACAAATCTACCATACTAAAAGATGTATGATATTGATTTAATACTCGCTTGCTTAACTGAGTGGTTCAGGGTGTTGGTTAAGCTGCCATGTGATCCCTGTTTCTTCCCTGAGCTTGAGTCCCCTCCATTGTAGCTCTGTTTTGTCACTTTTTCTCTTCCACATGTATATAAAAAATGAATTGACAAGAAGGGTGGAATAACGGATTAGTCTTCCCGTTCAGAATTTAGTAATTGTTTGTGCTTGAACTAATTTGTTGATTTTCTTTTCGTAGCTGATATTAAATGATGATTTGACTATGCTTGTCTTATTTTAATGAAAATACCAAGTCAATCTTATAATTAAAAAAGTGATAAGTGCTTGCCTCCCACGCAGGGGGCCCGGGTTCGTTTCCCGGCCGGGTGGGAGATTTTCTCTGCTTGCGGACTGGGTTTTGTGTTGTCCTCATCACCATTTCATGCTCATCACCGGCACGCAAATCGCCCAATGTGGCGTTGACTGAAATAAGACTTGCAATGGCGGCCAAAAATTTCCCAGGACGGAACCTCCCGGCCAGCAATGTCATACGTTCATTTCATTTCATTTCTCGTATTGCGATAGTCAGTGTCGTCGAATGTGCAATACTGCCCGCTTCAGGTATGAGAGCCACGAGTTTATGGTAAACCGAACCTGAATAAAATCGTAAACAATTGATGATTCATTCACTGTTGTAACACGATTATTCACGTTATTATCTAATACGATCATTCTCCGTTCCGACTTGTTTGTTATTAGGTCTCATCCCGTGTAATATTCGTTCCAATGCTCTGCTGACTATTATTTCTTGACTACTTCCCCTCTTCATGAGGGTTGATTCCACTTCATTATTATCTCACGACAGGAGCGTGTCCGTGTGCTAATCTATGTGGCGTTGCTTATCATTTTATGATGCTGCTTTAATACAGTGAAACCGGTCGTGTGCATGAATCATCAGTTAACAGCTTTTTGCTATTTTACTCAAATACAGTTTACAATGAATTTTAACAGCTGTGGCTGCCCATGTTATGAAGCTGTTACTGTGTGGTTTCAGATTCTAGCGCCTGTGTCGGAATTTTTCGTTTCAGTTTAAAGCTGCTATACTTCCACAACCGCTGCAAGCTAGACACATGTTTGTCTCAACTTGGTAAATTTCGGTCTCTTGTATAGCGCCTCCTAGCTGTCTTCCGGTTCCTGTATTCGTACGAAGAGAGGGTTATCGGTTGACATAGGTGGATATACGGCTCCACGCTACTTTCTGCGTTGTCCGTAGCCTCTGTGAGTCAATGCATGGTTTCGGAAATCCATACCGTGGCAGAAGCTTCTCTATCATTTCCTATACTTGAACTTTGGGGAAAAGGTCGTTGATAATGATGGCCATAGGATTAGAAAATCATCGTACAGATTGCATTGTTCTTGGTATACAAGAACAGCATAAAGGATAGGTCTGCTTGTTCTACAACTTTCGTATAATGTTCAGAGTTTCCAGAACAAACACCACGTACGTCACTGCCTGACACAAGCTGGCAGTTCTACCTTTCGTTGTCGACGCCGCACTCATTAACTTTTGTAACTTCAGCCATGACAGAAATTTCTCTCGTCGTCAAAAACATCATAGCATCATACATCTCTCCACACGTCTGTTTCCCTACTTTCGGTCTTCATTAACAAGGAAGAAGAAGATGAATGAACGTACAAAGGTAGGAAGATTACAGTTCAACGTACTTCCGATAACAATGTGCTACAGACAGAGCACGAGCTTCGATTGAGAAAAGATAGAGAAGAAAATAGGTCGTGAAGCTTCACAGGAACCATCCCACCGTTCACCTTAACCTGTTTGCGGAACTAACTGAGGACTTTATGTTGATTGATGGGGATTTGAACCACTATGATATCAAATGTGACTTCAGCAATTTACCACTGCCAGCATGCTCGGTACAGATAAGGTCTGAACGTCTCGTCTGCGAGGAGGTAAGTGGTGGCAGAGTACTAAGATGTTTCAGACGGGCTAATTTTGAAAAGGACTATTCCAACACGAGCATTAAGTGTTTGAGGGTAGCCAGGGAAAATCTAAATCTTGTCACTTAACAGAGATTTGAACCTCTCACCATCAGGATGTGAGTCCCGCGTACTAACCACCATGCCATCTCCCTCGGGTACACCGTATAAACGGGCGGCAAGATGTTGGTGTGTATGAGGAAGCCTGAGGCTTTGTATGCTTGACCGTGACGGTAATTCCAAGACACGGTTCTTGGTCACCGTACTAACCATTCGGACTGCAACATCGTTCGAAATACGTGCTGCACATGCCGTGTGATCAGCTATGATCGCTCTCCCGATATGCCGCCCAAGGTGTGGTCCTGTATGCTGTTGCATTCCAGCACAAGCACCGAAAGTGATTCTCAGGTAAAATCTGAAGTCCAGCATATTGGAAAATCCTCTGCAAGAACCATAAAGCATTCTGTAGACGCATAATATGACCTCGCTGAAACCGTGTTAACTCTATGTGCTGGCCGGAGTGCCCGAGGCGTTCTAGGCGCTTCAGTTTGGAACCGCGCGACCCTGCGGTCGCAGGTTCGAATCCTACCTCGGGCATGGATGTGTGTGATGTCCTTAAGTTAGTTAGGTTTAAGTAGTTATAAGTTATAGGGGACTGATGACCTCAGATGTTAAGTTCCATAGTGCTCAGAGCCATTTGAACCAACTCTATATTGTGATCGTAGACGGTGCACTGCCAGTCTCGCAGTATTTGCCAATCTGGTACGACGATGTAAAGCACAGATCACTTTCAGCAAGTGTAATGTGCATTATGTCCCAAGAAACCACCGACAAGTTTTACGGACATATTCCTTACACTAAAATAAGAAAAAAGTGTCTAGTAAACATGGGCTGTAAAGTGCATACCTTAAGTGCTATGAGCACTTGTTCATCTTCGGTACTGTGAAATGCATCTGCTCTACTTCAAGTTCTTTGCTTTCTATATTTTTGGAGGAGGTAGTATGGAACAAAACAAGAAAAAATGCAGTAAACAAGTACTCTAGGAAATACATACCTTAGAAGCTATGAACACTTGTTCAATAGAAGAAGTGTGTTCCACACTAGCGAAGATGAACGAGAGCTCATAGTTCTTGAAGTAAGCATTTTACATCCTATGTTCATTGGACATTTCTTCTTGGTTTGGTTCATACTACATCCTCCCAAAGGAAATTCCTTGCAGTGGGAGAGATCTTTTTCATAATATCGAAGAGGAACAATTGCTTACAGCTCTTAACTTATCCATTTTAGAGCCCTTGTATCCTGCACATGTTTTTTTTTTTTTTTTTTTTAGTGTAAGGGATCTGTCCCTGAAGTATTTTGGGAGGGGGGGGAGAGGGTAGTTAAATGAAACGAGACATTGTAACCTCCCCACAAAATTTTTTTTAATAAATAATATGAATATGATTCTAATTTAGTGTAACCTCCCCACAAAATAAAAATAAATATTATGGATAAGATTCTAATTTAGTGTAACCTCCCCACAGAATAATTTTATCGTAACCTATGATCGCTCTCCCGATATGCCGCCCAAGGTGTGGTCCTGTATGCTGTTGCATTCCAGCACAAGCACCGAAAGTGATTCTCAGGTAAAATCTGAAGTCCAGTGTAACCTGGTAATAATACAATGTAACTAACCTCTCAATTAAATTGTCACTCACTTAAGACTTTTCAATAATTCACTGTGAATTTAACCTGGTAAATTTTGGACGACAGCAGTGCTGCGTCATAGCCCTGAAAGATCATTCTGGATGAAAAAAGGAAAAATTCTTACCTCAATGAAGTCGCCGGATATATCTGCTCTTACAATAAACTTTTCCGGCACAGCTCTGTGCAATGCTGGCCGACCTATCTGTCATTTATGAAAGGGAGCAACTGATTTTTCTATTGCAATAATCGGGATGATCATGGATGGGAAAAATTAGTAAATTCTTTAAATTGAAATGAATGGTTGTTAAAAGTTACTTTTTATGAGGAAGATTATTATTACGAGAGTTTTAAAACATTTACATGCTACTTGAGATAACATTACTACATATGCGCGAGGCTGCTTTTTACCTTGTACAATAAGACTCAGGCTCCGGCATCGCTGCACCGCGACCGGGCCAGCCAACACGATACTCCAGACCAGACCAGAGCAGACTCCAGACTAGCAACAACTTGAAACGTCCCCTTTAGAACAATTTATACATGACTGTGCTTAAACTGACACACAATGTGTCTTTCAACGCAATCTGACTTTCAATAATCCCTACAAAACAATGGCCCTGACTAACTTTAACCTATACCTTTCACAAATCACTTACCTCACAAAAATCTTCGTTACTCGAACTACTGCAATACAGCGAGAGCCACTATTGCCAGCTAAATAAAAGATTCAAACTACAGAAGGCACTAACTACTGATAGGGATAGTTAGCAAATGAAAGATATTAATACAGAACAAACAATGTATTTACCTTAATAGTCATAATATATATATAGCAGTTCATGACAAATTACAAAATTCCGCCATCTCTCTCCCCACACCCACCACTGCTGGCGGCTCACCTCCAACTGCGCAACGCTACGCGCTGTTCACATCCAGCTGCCGCTGCCCAACACTACAATGGCAGACAACAATGCAAACTGGCCACAGGCTGCACACAGCACAGCCAGTGATTTTCATACAGAGCGCTACGTAACATTGCCAATAAGAAAACATAAACAGCCTACTTACAAACTTACTGCTACAGCTACACAGTTCCTACTGCAGTCAACACTGCTCTCTGGTCAGAGACCTTGCATATCGCAGGCAGCGCATGAGCAATACATCGAAATTACATCTGCTCGGACCTCTTACAACATACGGAAACGAGTAAGTTAACTGTTGATTATTTCAAAAGTAATCGCCGTAACAGTTAATACATTTACTCTTCTATGGGACAAGACGGTCAGTGCCTCAGTGCCCTCATGGAAAAAAGTTTGCGTTGCTTACGGAATCATGATTGTACCCAGACAGGCAACTCTTGTTCCGAAGGAAATCAACGGCCACGAATGTGTTCCTTCAGGGCACCGAAAATATAGAGGCCACGTGGGGAGAGATCGGAACTGTATGGCCGATGTCTAAGAGCTTCCCAGCGAAGCTTCTGCAGTGTTATTGAAACAACTTTGGCAACATGTTGGCAGGTATTACCTTGCACCAATATGATCCCGTCCGTCAACATTATTCGGCATTTGTAGTTGATGGCGAACTTCACTTTTGCAAAGTGGCCACGTACCACTGTGCGTTAACTGTGACGCCAAGTTCCAGAAAGTCAACAGGCAGCTGATCCTTTCAGTCAAATAAAAAGGTCATCACGGTATTCGCCCGTGCTGGCGTACCTTTTGTTTCCACTAAGATGCAGAGGTTTCGCTAGGAAGCGTTTACACATCCTCTACACAGTTTCGATCTCTCCCTATGCGATTTCGGAGCCCAGGAAGTCTATTCGTGGCCTTCGACTGGCTTCGGCGCAAGAGGTGAGCGACGCCTGGGTATAAACCTCGAATATTTTTCCATGAAGGCATTGATAGTGTTATCTCACAGTGGGATAAATGTATTAATATTTATGGCAGTTACTTTTGAAATAATAAACAATTTAGTTACTTGTTTCCATCCGTCTCGTTTCCATTTGACTGCCCCTTACAGTTTTTTCGGACATCACAGCGCGGCGCTTCGGGTCACTGCCAGTGTTCTCTTGTATGGGAACGATGAACACAGGGACTTCAGAAAGTAAGTTAAACAAGTCGTCCCACGCTAAGGCCACGGCCCAACAAGAGTGGCGCGTTGCCAGAAGAGTTCTCGCTCAGAGTTTCCTGCGGAAACAGTTCTGCTGCAGTACGGGTAACCAAGTGCATTAAAGGATGCATCGGAAATGCCGCAGCAACTGGAAACCTAGTCCAAAGCTGAAACACACGGAACAATGTGATTCTTGTCATTTAGTTTCATTTTCCATTTGTACGATTTATCGCAGTAACGTGGAAGGACTCGTTTTAGATTCACATTACACTTTCATTTCTAAATATGTCTGCATGCTGATCATTTACGGCTTTTTTTTTTTAAAAATACAGACGCTAATTAGTAATTCTTACCCATCTCCTTTTTAATATCGCAAAACTCTGAAGTTCTTCCATAGAACAGAAGGAGTTATTAAGGGGAAACTTTTTCAGCTTATTACGATATACTGATAATTTTTATTTTTGAACCGTCTAACTGCAACTAAAGGAAACACAATTTTCGTGCCGTACCCGTTTCGCCTTTATTCTCTGCAAGGCATCTTCAGTGACCTGGAATATGTACTTATTTTTACAATTTAGTTTACATTTTGGGGCAATGTACCTATATGTTACAAACAGTCCTACTGGTTGGTTTTTCGATAACGTAGTAATATTTGAAATTCTACTTACAGGTTGCGTGGACGATTTTCTACATGTTATGTTTCTGTTCCACTTTTGATGCTGTTCCTCTTCCTGTAATTGCCACTTGGGGTTTTTATTTTCCACATTTCTCAACACTAGGAACTGGACATTTGTTCTGACGCAATTTTTTGGTCTGTGTTGCCGACTGTCGGATGTTATTGCCAAAGATCGAATGTTATCACCAACTTAAGAAAGGGATGTGTATTTCTTTTTCGGGGGAGGGGGGGGGGGGGGCTGCGTGTCCGAGGGGAATCATTTTTATCTTTTCTTGCGTTTGTATAAGGTATTCATCATGGTTGTTGATTCTCAAATATCTTATACAAATGTAAGAAAACTTTATTATCCAGAAATCCATCGCTGAAAACAAACTTGTGATAAATGAGCAAACACGTAAGAACAGACTCCCTACTATACTAAATAAAAGAAATGGTAAGATAAAAATCATCTGTATTGCACATGCAGCCACAAAAAGTAAATAAATAAAATAATGTATCTATCTCTCTCTGTCTCTTCTCTGTCTCTCTCTCTCTCTCTCTCTCTCTCTGTCTCTTCTCTCTCTCTCTCTCTGTCTCTCTCTCTTTCTCTCTCCCCTTCACCTTTTGGTCACACACACACACACACACACACACACACACACACACACACACACACACGCATACACTAACAGATCGCAGATATCTCAAAAATTACACTCGAAAGTTGGCAGTAACATTCTATCTTCGACAATAACATCCGAGTCTCAGCAACACAAACCAGAACATTGCATCAAAACTAGTGTTCAGTTCCTAGTGCTGTGAGATGTGAAAAACAGAAACCGCAAGTGGCAATGATCAGAAGAGGCACAGCACCAGAAATGGGACAGAAACATAACATGTAGAAAATCGTCCACGCAACCTGTAAGAAGAATATAAAATATTATTAAGTCATAGAAAAACCAACCACCAGAACTGCTTATAACCTACAGGTACATTGCCCCAAAGTGTAAACCAAGTAGTGAAAATTAATACATATTCGAGGCTACTGAAGATGCCTTGCAGACAATAAGAGCTAAACACGTATGGCACGAAAACTGTGTTTCATTCAGTTCTTGTTAGACGGTCCAAAAGTAAAAATTATAAATATATCGTAATATTTCACGCAACTGAGGAAGAAAGGACTAAAAGTGGAAGACGTTTTTCAACTTGTTTGCTGATTTAACTTTGCTCCTTGTCGGACATTTTATATCACTAGATAAGTTATATAAATGTTTTGTTCCAGTACTGTGCACACCTTTTCGCGCTAAAGAAACGTAAGCCTGGAGTAATGAAGAACATTACTTCTTCTGCTATATCAGATACGTATATCATTCTTCCTTTTGAATGGCAGTGGATTGCCTACATTAGACTACACGAGAGAATAACTATACTCTTAAGCAACAGTCAAAGTCTCTAGCCCTTTAGACAGATCTCTACAAGACGATCGTGGGTGAACACCAAATATTATTCTTACATTGCATTTTTGAGCTATGCCGACTTTCTTTTCTTGAAGATGAGATGTTCCAGAACATTACTGCATATGATATTATTGAAATAAAACATGCCAAATATGTCAACTTACTGATTTGTCTGTCCTTAAGGTTTCAACGATTCGAAGTGCAAAAGTGGCTGAACTATTTTGTGGGCAGAACGTACAAACGGCACTCAGATTCACCATGAAATTCTGGCGCCATACGGACCAAATGCAATGTCGCTGGCAGCAGTACTGATATGGTGCCAGCAATATGGCTAAGGCTACACAGACATTGGTGATGCTCAACGGGAAGACACCATACGATATCCATTTTTTCGACGATCTTAAAGAACATCAAGGGGGAAAAGAGATTTTCCAACCATGACGTTAACTAAGTGCTTCTCAGATGCCTCTGTGACCAGGAGCTGAGCAACTGTTAGAACATTTCAACAGTTTTTACGGAGATTTGGTCACTATGTTGAAAAACAGTGTCATGTGTCTGTGTCACTTTGAAGTGTAGCGCAGCATAGACATAGAAGTTATGTGGCCCGCCATGACAGTGGGTTCCTTATTTTTTAAAGTTGCCTCATAATTGGCAGAATGATTTACAGCAACATAATGCACACGTTCCCAGTATGTCACAAATATATACGGATGCACAGGGGTTGGACAAAAATAAGGGAACACCAAAATGACAACCCATTATCCTGCCTAATACGGTGCAGGGAACCCTTTGGCATTCAAAACAGCTTCCTGTTATCTCGGAACGTATAAATACAGGGCCTGTACAGTTTTCAGGGGGACCATATGCTATTCTTCCTGTAAAATAGTAGCAAGTTCAGGTAACGACGATGGATGTGAACAGCGATCACGAAACCTTCTGTCCAAAGCAGGACACAAAGGCTCAATAATACTGAGATCTGGTGACTGTACTGGCCAAGAGATATGCAACAGTTCATCCCCGCTCTCACAAAACCACTCCTGGACAATGCGAGCTGTGTGAGCAAGGCCCAGTCTTCTTGAAACACATCATAGCCACTGGAGAACAAACCTTGTTTCATGAGAATGACCTCAGAAGCCCAGATCGTCACGTAATCCGTGGCAGTAATGCTAGATTGCAGAGAAAGGACAGGGCCGATGGACAATCACGATATCCTCTTCTTCAGAAATGCTTTCCCTGACACTATTATCTCTTAATACTACACTCCTGGAAATGGAAAAAAGAACACATTGACACCGGTGTGTCAGACCCACCATACTTGCTCCGGACACTGCGAGAGGGCTGTACAAGCAATGATCACACGCACGGCACAGCGGACACACCAGGAACCGCGGTGTTGGCCGTCGAATGGCGCTAGCTGCGCAGCATTTGTGCACCGCCGCCGTCAGCGTCAGCCAGTTTGCCGTGGCATACGGAGCTCCATCGCAGTCTTTAACACTGGTAGCATGCCGCGACAGCGTGGACGTGAACCGTATGTGCAGTTGACGGACTTTGAGCGAGGGCGTATAGTGGGCATGCGGGAGGCCGGGTGGACGTACCGCCGAATTGCTCAACACGTGGGGCATGAGGTCTCCACAGTACTTCGATGTTGTCGCCAGTGGTCGGCGGAAGGTGCACGTGCCCGTCGACCTGGGACCGGACCGCAGCGACGCACGGATGCACGCCAAGACCGTAGGATCCAACGCAGTGCCGTAGGGGACCGCACCGCCACTTCCCAGCAAATTAGGGACACTGTTGCTCCTGGGGTATCGGCGAGGACCATTCGCAACCGTCTCCATGAAGCTGGGCTACGGTCCCGCACACCGTTAGGCCGTCTTCCGCTCACGCCCCAACATCGTGCAGCCCGCCTCCAGTGGTATCGCGACAGGCGTGAATGGAGGGACGAATGAAGACGTGTCGTCTTCAGCGATGAGAGTCGCTTCTGCCTTGGTGCCAATGATGGTCGTATGCGTGTTTGGCGCCGTGCAGGTGAGCGCCACAATCAGGACTGCACACGACCGAGGCACACAGGGCCAACACCCGGCATCATGGTGTGGGGAGCGATCTCCTACACTGGCCGTACACCACTGGTGATCGTCGAGGGGACACCGAATAGTGCACGGTACATCCAAACCGTCATCGAACCCATCGTTCTACCATTCCTAGACCGGCAAGGGAACTTGCTGTTCCAACAGGACAATGCACGTCCGCATGTATCCCGTGCCACCCAACGTGCTCTAGAAGGTGTAAGTCAACTACCCTGGCCAGCAAGATCTCCGGATCTGTCCCCCATTGAGCATGTTTGGGACTGGATGAAGCGTCGTCTCACGCGGTCTGCACGTCCAGCACGAACGCTGGTCCAACTGAGGCGCCAGGTGGAAATGGCATGGCAAGCCGTTCCACAGGACTACATCCAGCATCTCTACGATCGTCTCCATGGGAGAATAGCAGCCTGCATTGCTGCGAAAGGTGGATGTACACTGTACTAGTGCCGACATTGTGCATGTTCTGTTGCCTGTGTCTATGTGCCTGTGGTTCTGTCAGTGTGATCATGTGATGTATCTGACCCCAGGAATGTGTCAATAAAGTTTCCCCTTCCTGGGACAATGAATTCACGGTGTTCTTATTTCAATTTCCAGGAGTGTATTAGTGTCTTTGTTTCCTAATCTAATTCCCTCAGCATCACCAAATTTAATTCGACTGAATTCCACTACACTTGTTTTCTCTTGTTAAATGCTTTCTCCAAGTCTACAAATGCTATAAACGTAGGGCTGACTTTCGTTAACTTATTTTCTAAGAAAAGCCGTAAGGTCAGCATTGTGTCGCGTGTTGCAAGATTTCTCCAGAATCCAATCTGTTCTTCGCCGAGTTCAGTTCCTACTAGTTTTTTCCTTTCTTCTGTAAATAATTCGTGTTACTATTCTGCGGTGATGATTTATTAAACTGATAGTTCGGTAATAGTCACATCTGTCAGCACCTGCTTTCTTTGGAATAGAAATTACTATATTCTTTTCGAAGTAGGAGAGTATTTTACCTATCTCGTAAATGTTGCACACGAGGAGGAATAGCTTTGTCATGGCTGGCTCTCAAATTACATCAGTAGTTCTGAGACATTCTCCTCTACTCCAGAGACCTAGTCAAATTCTAAATAATTCTCTTCACAATATCGTATCTCCCATCTCATCTTCATCTACGACCTTTTCCCTTTCCGTATTTGCCCTGAAATTCATTTCCATTGTATAGGTCCTCCATAATTTATTCCTTCCACCTTCCTGTTCTATTCTCAGCACTGGTTTTTCATCTAGGCACTTGATATTCACACAGCAGCTTCTTATTTCTCCAAAGGCCTCTTTAATTTTTCTGTAGGTGATATCTATCTTTCCCTAGTGATATGCGCTTCTATATCCTCATGTTTGTCCTCTAGCCATTACTGCTTAGCCGTTTTACCCTTCCTGTCGGTCTCATTTTTTAACGTTTGTATTCTCTTTCATTTGCTGCATTTTTATATTTTCTCTTTTCATCAGTTAAATGCAACGTCTCCTGTTATATCCAGGGATTTCTACTAGGCTTTGTCTTTTTCCCTACTTGATCGTGTGTTGCCTTCAACCTTTCTCAAATCTACCTTTTCGTCTTCTACAGTATTTTGTTCCTCCGTTCTAGTCAATCGTTGCCTAAAGCTCCTTCTGAAACTCTCAACAACCTCTGATTCCATCAACTTACCAGGTCTTATCTCCTTAATTTTCTTCTTTTTTGCAATATCTTCAGTTTTAGTCTGCAGTTCATAACCAATAAATTCTAGCCAGAGTCCACATACGGTACTGTAAATGCTTAAATCACTGTCTTGCCGCTATATAATCAATTTGAAGGCTTCCAGTGTCTCTAGGTGTCTTCCACGTATACAGCCTTCTTTCATGATTATTCATTCAATTGTTAGCGATGATTAAGTCATGCTCTGTGCAGGATTTTAATAGGCGGATTCCTCTTTCATTTCGTTATCTCAGTCCGTCTTCATCAATTTTTTTCCCTTCCCTTTCTTTGTCCACTGCCAAATTCGAGTCCCTCATCACAATTAACTTTTCGTCTCCCTAAACTATATTAATAACTTCTTTTATTTGATCAAACATTTATTTCGTTATAGAGTCAAATAAACCATTTAATTATTAAAATTCCGTTTTTGTGTCACTTCGCCGCCGTAAGATACAGTAGAGAAAGCGGGAGCACAGGAGCGCATGGGGGAAAAATCCGAATCTAAACTTTTTATTACTTGTGTAGTGTGGCAGCGGTGCACCTTCGGTTGAGAACTTTTATGGTGGAAGAATCTAGTCGTGTTGTGTCAATGGTTTGCGCTTTGAAGTTTTCGTGATATGAGGTGAGTAATTTTTTTGGAACTTTCGATCTACGGAAAATTAGAAATTTGTGGTAAGATCTTATGGGACCAAACTGTTGAGGTCATCGGTCCCTAAGCTCGCACACTACTTAATCTAACTTAAACTAACTTACGCTAAGGACAACACGCACACACACCCACGCCCGGCGGAAAACTCGAACCTCCGACGGGAGGAGCCGTGCGAACCGTGACAGGAAGCCCTAGATGGTTCAAATGGCTCTGAGCACTATGGGACTTAACTTCTGAGATCATCAGTCCCCTAGAACTTAGAACTACTTAAACCTAACTAATCTAAGGACATCACACACATCCGTGCCCGAGGCAGGATTCGAACCTGCGACCGTAGCGGTCGCGCAGTTCCAGACTGAAGTGCCTAGAACTGCTCGGCCACCCCGGCCGGCCGCGCGGCTTCGATCTACGCATTTAACATGTAATGGATGGATATAACAAAATCTCAAAGAATTATTAATTCATAGTAGTAATTACATAACTCAGCTTAGTTGTTAGTTTAGCAAGTTGCCGTATTATGTGGCAGCTGCTACCAGAAGTTCAAAAACCAGCGCCATGGGGCAAAGATCCTACGAACTAGCTTGATCGCATGTCAGCATGCGCACTCTTGAGCCAAAACATTTATCTTTTCTTTCTTGGGTTTTACTACTCAGCACGTAGGTTTATTTAATATATTTAACGGATCTTAATTTATAGTTCACTATTTCACGTCGATTGATTCAGCATCAATAAGACTAGCTCAACTTCATGTTACAGAATATACGAGAGTAAAACGTCCTCCACGCCGTCGTCTTGTAAAACGTTAGAGGATGCTAAGAGTAAGTAGCTCAGAGAATATGAACCCTTCGTCAGAAATGCAACTAAAAGGCTTGTATGTAATGAATCCACATTACATAAAATACGTAAAGCACATCATTAGGGTTTTTCAAGGGAGTCTTTTCTGAGACAGAGTAAACAGAATTGACGGTGCGCTGTCCCAAACCGGGCTCTATGTTCTGTGGCCTTACATTTAAACACAACGGACATTTAGTATGTCACTTTGCCGAAAGTAAAGACGTAAAACACCCGTCTAATAAAAAAATCTAAGTGGCAGGGGAAGACTGGGCTCACTCGTTTATCGTTCATTATAATTGAAGTTTGAAGAAACCGGATAAAATCAGGATCGGGACCATAATGGGGTTCAATAAAGCATAAATGGAACATTTCTCAGCAGCTTCGAAACTTTGCAGTCTAAATATAATTTTCCACCCCATATAGTCTATAAGGAAAGCGAAACAGGAATAGTGTCTTTACCGGAAAAACTGCAGAAAAATTTCTCTAGGAAAGAGTAAATAATAATAATAGTATTGGAGTGTGTTTCCTTGTGTTAAAAATATTTGTATTTAAATTTGTGATGTGTTGGTGTCATGTTTTCGATAAGATGACGATGATGGAGAAGATGTTGATGATGACTGTGATGATGGTGATGATTTTGATATAGCAGAAAATTATACAAGTGAGTAATGGTAGTACCTGGCAAATGCCTTAATTTTCATTTAGTCTGTTATAATAGCTTCTTCTTGTGTGGGATTTAGACCCATAACAATATGATGTTTACCCCAAACCTGCGAAAAAGGTCCATTTTCTTAATTTGTAACATTTTATTAAACATAACTTTAATCCGTCATACAAGCAATCTAGAACTTATAGCGTCGAAGTATAATCCTAGGCTGTCCGGCGTGTCCGAGCTGTTCTAGGCGCTTCAGCCTGGAACCGCGCGACCGCTACGGGCGCAGGTTCGAGTCCTGCCTCGGGCATGGATGTGTGTGATGTCCCTAGGGTGGTTAGGTTTAAGTAGTTCTAAGTTCTAGGGGACTGATGACCTCAGATGTTAAGTCCCATAGTGCTCAGAGCCATTTGAACCATTTTATAATCGTAGGTGTATTTGTACAATTTTCATTGTCATGTAACCAGGAAAGCAGAAGGGAAAAACAGAAAATTTTTAAGTGCGCACCTTTGCCTCCACCTACTCTAATCGGTCGTTGCAAACACGCGACACACAATTGTAAGAAACTAGACTGCACCACTGCCAACACCACAGACGAGCAGCCTCACACACTAAAAGTATGGTTCAGTCACGTCTTTAGAGGAGTCCATCTCATTTCCCTCTAGTGTATTGTAGACAGTTAACTAGCTCGGAAGTCTTCATAATTTGCGGTGAATTATAGTTGAGTGAAGCGAGTCGATACGCGCTACATTCGGTGTGGGGACGCAGGTGTCATCGGCAGCTGGTCCGTCGCAGACGCGGCGGCCGGGCCCGCAACTTCTGCGTGCCACTGGGGCGGAGAGAACCAGACGTGACGTGATACATTCGTAATCCGGGTCTGCGCGCAGCGGAGGAGCCTCCATATTTCCTGCCAAGCCGAATCATGTCGCCGCTGAACCGTAAAGCGGATTGATTGGAGAATTCCTCGTAATGGAGCAGAGCTGTCGCGGCACGGGGAAACTGTAGAGAATCGCGAAGGAGCTGTGTAACGGTAGAAAGTCTGTCTCGGCCGGCAGCTGGAGAAATCGGAACGCCTTACGTAAGCCGGTCTCTGCAGCTCCTCTCTCATTAACGCAAGCGCCGCGTTGCTCTGCCATCCGATAGCGAACGGATCCTCAGGATATTCTCAATACAACGATCACTTACATCGCAACCTTACTAACTCGCATTAATTAGTTTATTCCCCCCTGTCCCCTCTCTTTACAATTTTAACTCAAAATGTGGCGCAAGTAATTTTTTTGAAACTATAGAAAGGTTCGAGAAATCGTTGAATTCGAGATAAATTCGAGTGGAGGTAAGCCAGGGCGTACCTCCTTCAGAACGTTGAGGCCCAGCAGCACACATTCTTACACGCAACCCCTTGAGTGCTAGGTAGCAAAAGGCCAATGAGGTTTACGGCATTCGACGCCCCACATATTGTCTAACATGCAACCACAGTACTAGCTGTGGAAGCAGTGGATGGTTGAATAACTTCAAACAGTGCTACAGTATTGGAAGAGGTAAGATAACACAATTTCAAAGAAACCATTAACTTGACGATGCATAGCAAACTGCGGAAACGGCCCGAAAATTTGTAGATGAGATAAACAAACACATGGCATCGTTCATTATGGAATTTGTTTTGAACTCCGACCAATCTCAATTTGAAATGCACGTGTATTTGAAAGGAACCCTGCAAATTAATGGTACTAAAAGAGCTGTATCTACGTCAACTAACAGCAGTTATACCGACTATTAATCTGGATGGCAAATTGGCTGGAAAGTTATTTGTTGTCCTGCGCTAAGTTGTACGTAGGTCCTTTGCTGCTAAGATTATTTTTCGCGTGCATGATATTGCAAGGCTATTGACGTCACAGCAAGCAAGATTTGGGAAACGCGAAATGCTTTTGGCCAATAGCTGGCGAGAATAACTTACTCTTGCTTGATCCCTGGTCTGCGAACAATAACTGGCGAGAATAACTTACTCTTGCTTGATTCCTGGTCTGCGAACAAAAATCATACTCCTTTACAGCAAACAATCTCTCCTAAAAAGTGCGTGACACTGCAGTTCGCACCACTTGGGACGACTGGACAAATTCAGCCTCTTGAAGTTTGTTTTTCCGTGCCTATAAAACATATTATTACACTATCTGCAGCTACGCCTTAAAGGATAGCCAGTTTCACGATAAGCTCTACGCGTTAGGTTGGGTTCTATCAGATTCCATCAATTCTCATCACCCCGTTACACCAATAAGCTTCTATATGCATTCTTTAAAAATGGGTACCTAGCTGAACCGTCCTGCACGGTTTGAAACTCCCACGGAGTTCACCTTCGATTTTGACAGTGAGAAACTTTGTTATCACTGTGGCGAACCATTCTGCATTCGATGTTCATGGTGCAACTTAATGGTTTGTTTTGAACATTTTATGAATGTCGAAGACGTCCATTTTGTGAAGTGTAATACATACATTTCATAGATGATTGACCTCTGCAACTCTAAGGCATTCATTTTCTGTCGCCCTCTTGATGTACATGCTGAGTCATTAGCAGTTAATATTTTTCCTGTCATCATTGTTAACACAACACTTTCTAATGTGCCTGACTTGAGATTGAACTGGTGACTTCGCACTCAGGAGGTTCCATGTTTGTCGAACTGCTACGGGCGACGAGTGTATTTATATATACACTCATTTGGAGTGGTAATTTATTCCGGATAATGTCGTTGTTTCCCACTTTGGAGGTCGCGAGTTCCAATCCCACATTGGCATAATTGAAGGTTTTAAATATTCCAATACAGCGTGTCGCCTCTACAGGTGGTACAATATAATTCAAGGAATTATATCTCCTGGGTGTCCCAGGAGAAATGGTGAGCAGTCATGTATATGACAGGAACGACCATTCGAATCAAAGAAGTCCGCTAAACATGGGCTCCAAAGTGCATGCCTTAAGAACTATGAGAACTTGTTCATCTTCGGTATTACAGAGTACATCTCCTCAGTTCAAGCCCTTTGCTTTCCATATTTTGGGAGGAGGTAGTGTGGACCAAAAAACGAAAAAAATTATCTAGTAAACACAGGCTCTAAAATTCATACATTAAGAACAATGAGAACTTGTGCAGTAGAAGAGATGTGTTTCACAGTAGCGAAGATGAACAGTTGCAAGGTATGCACTTCGGAGCCCATTTTAATGGGAATTTTTTTCTTGTCCGGTCCATAGCACCGCCCCTCAAAAAATTGAAAATAAGGAGTTTGGCGTAAAACAGCTTTGTTTCACAGAATCTAAGATGAAGAAGGACTCCTAGTTCTTTAAGTATGCAGTTTGTATCTCATATTTATTGGACTTTTTCGCTTCGAATGATCTTTCATATCCCTGACCATGGACCATTCCTCCTTGTACACCCAATATAACTTTGTGAAGGTGTTCATCAGACAGTGGGCAATACATGTTTAACCTTCCATGTATTCGGAAGTGATACGTCACTAATATACAGATGTTAGAGCCCAACGTACTCGAGTACACCGTTGTGTTCTTTGTGGCGTGGAAGCAAACAACATGCGAATGTCATATTGACGAATTTCTTGCCATGCCTGAAACACATTTTGTCAGTCCATGAAAACTGCTGGATGTAGGGTGGAATGAAAGCATACGTCTTCGCATCGCAGTACAGACATGTTCTATCGGTGACAAATTAGGGGCCAGTAAAGGATCCGTAGAATATTCCGGGTCCTTGTGGTATGAACTGCAGTATGCGGTGCTGCTTTACTTTACTGGATTATGCCATTTTGTATCCTGGCCACGAACAGTAACATTACAGGGTTTGCCACATACTTGAGAGTGCTCAGTCTCCCTTCAGTAATCACCAAATCATTCCTGCTGTCATATTCAACAGCTCCTCACACCACGATTCTAGGAGTTGGAAAGGTATGGGTCTCGAGAACCGCTGTTTCCTGTGATCTTTCATCAGTTCGTCTACGGATATGTTGCTGTCGATCTGAGAGTCACAAAGGTAGCGACACTCACCTGTGAACACCGTAAGATTCCACACGGTATTCTATCTGACTCTGGCTTCATACCACGCAAGTCTCTGTTGTCTGTGGTACGGTGTCAGCTTTAAATGACAGGTGGTAAATAGAATTCTCAACCCAGGTTGCAGTAATCCGTTTGTGATGATCATCTGCCAGTAACCTCTGCCATATTTCAGCTGTCGTCATCTGTCTGTTGGTCAGACGCAGTCGAATAATCTACAATCTTCTTGTTGTGTAGTCCTCCTGAAATTATCTGTGCCTAGTCATCTCGCCACATTGTTTTCCTGAGTCCAACTCATCATTTGATAAGCAGTCATTTTGTGATATAGTCCAGAGATCGCGGTGCCGCACCGAAGTCGGTAACGCATATCGATACCACAGGCGGTATCGCGGCAATCCGCAACGACTTATGAGAAGCGCTCCAGAAGGCCATGCCTCTTCCCCACCCAGCACTGCAGTGCACTCGCAGTGGGGTAGCTAGGAAGAGATCTGCCCAGATTGTGACCTAATCTGACGTAGTAACATCATAGTGTAGGACCAACGAGTTGTTAAAGTACCAAATGGGCTTGTGCTTTCGGAAATGTGAACATTATACTTGAAGAAAACAGTTTACTAATTAGTGCATCAAGTGATGCTTTACTAGTCACTGACAGTTCTAAATTTTCAAGCACTCCTGTGGCTAAGAAGTGAGTCAGATTTAAGTAAATCTTTTTATCATTAGTGTAATGATCTAACTAACATTTCATGTGTACTAGTTTGGTTAGCATTCTGGCACAGAACCCACAGTTAAGGCCGGACGAAAGTAGTTTTATCTTGTCACAACCTCTACATTACGTATACATCTGCATGGATACTCTGAAAATCACACTTAAGTGTCTGACAGAGGAGTCATCGAGCCATATTCGCAATAACTCTCTATTATTGCACTCTGGAACAGCGTGAGGAAAAGACTAAAGCCTATATCTTTCCCAGAGAACACTGATTTCCCTTATTTTATTTTGATGATCGTTTCTCCCTACGTAGGTCGGCGTCAACAAAACGTTTTCTCATTCGGGGGAGGAAGTTGTTGTCTGAAATTTCGTGAGATGAATCCGCAGCAACGATAGACGACTTTGTTTTAATCAGCTCCACCCCAATTCCTGTATCGTGCCCGTAACACTCTCTACCCTATTTCTCGATAATACAGAACGTCCTGCCCTTGTTCGAAGTCTCCGGGTGTACAGCATTAATCCTATCTGGTAAGGATCCCACACTGCGCAGCAGCACTCCAAAAGAAGACGGACAAACTGGGTGTAGGCATTCTCTTTAGTAGATCTGTTACATTTTCTATTTAAATATGTCTTGCAGAATCGTATAACGTTTTCTTCACATAAATTTCATAAAATTTACATGTTTGCAGCTACGATTATGTCTATGTTTGGACCTGCATACCTGTGCGAGCAACTTTTTCCGCAGTCAGGAGAACAAAAATCTATCAACAGAAGCTATATGACAGATTTCCAAGCTTGGCTTGGAACTAGCAGAGCTTATAAAATAACACCAGACGTAGATAATTTAGTGAAAATCAAAATAAGTAGTATTCATTGATATCCAGTGTTTTATTTTTAACGTGTGAAGGAAACAGTCACGCAATACAAGTTAACGTCGATTTGAACTTCGTCCGAAAACGACTTTCATCACAAGGCCTCATCAAACGTAAGAAATACTTTGTTTCGTACTTAGTTGTCCCTTCTTCTTCCTCAAAAAAGAAATGTAAGTTTCATTTGTACTGTCGTTTCTCGTCTATGCAACAGCCCTAGGGAATAAATCTACCACGGAAGGTATCAAGTAGTCACCGCTAAGCTATACATCTCCGTAGGACTAACATTATAACCGTAGAACAGACTCGTTGACAGTAGTTTCTCGTGAAGGGCTGCCTTACTCCGATTTCTCCTCTCCTCCAATCCTCTTCGCCTTCCAGAACTCGCCGTGAGCCGGCCGGTTGAGCGGTTCTAGGTTCTTCAGCCTGGAACCGCCCGACCACGACGGTCGCAGGTTCGAATCCTGCCTCGGGCATGTATGTGTGTGATGTCCTTATGTTAGTTAGGTTTAAGTAGTTCTAAGTTCTAGGGGACTGATGACCTCAGAAGTTAAGTCCAATAGTGCTCAGAGCCAGTTGAACTATATGAATCAGCCCGTTGCTCACGGCTGAGGCGTGAGCACGAGAAAGCTCGCATGAGCAGGTTGATGAACTGCTCTGTTCCAGATTTTTTGATGCACTCCGGTCACATCTTCAACTGGGGAGCTGAGTTGGTGGAACGAACCGGGATTTTGGAGAACTAAGTATGCATGCAAGATTTTTCCACTGAGACGGAACCACCACCGCAATATTCTGGAAATAAATGTGAGTACAGAATGTATCATCTACATCCGTCACTGGAAAGAGATACGTTTAATGGCTGAAGAAGCAATGGTATTATTTTAGTTCAGGGGGATTCATATCGAATCTATTAATCTAGTTAGGATATCCAACATAATTATGATTTTACAATGATAGCAGTGGACCATTGGAGATGGAAAAATAATATCGATGCTCACTTAGAGCTGTACACAAAATTTTGATGTCAAGGGGTATGGTAGGAGTACTCTTCATTCTTCTGATTGATCAGAAAGTTCCTGAATTCGTTACCAAGGTCGCTAACGCATACGAATCCAGCAGTAATGGTACAAGAGACTTTGGCACAAATTTCCTGATAACAGCCTATGTTTCATGTCTTGGCGTTAAATCCCTAAAATCTTTAGCAGTGCCTCGTAGAATGAGGACGTGATACACTTATCTGGTCTTAATGTGGAAAGATTAATCTCAGCAATCTAATAATTTTATTGTTGAAGCTCTTTCCTAGTCTGTGTTTGCTTCCCAATATGTAATAAGGAAATGTGATTCTGCCGTGAACAATCACATTTTTCCTTGTTTTACTGTGCATGTATGTTTCGGAGAAGACTCTCCTTCTTCAATGAGTTTTATTTATAATCTGTAAAAAAATACACAAAGAATGTGTATGCGTATCTTGAGATATAAATTTACATTACTGTAAGTAATAATAGAAATATTAACATGAAGAACAAATATATGCCTTATTATAATTATAATGACTATTGGTGCTCACAAGTCTGTTTGGTATTTGCTGCACAGCTACAATTACTGCCTTCCAGTATGTCATTTGCTATTAATAAGCGTTTATCATTGATTTCTTGCGTAGTTTCTCGTAACCTTTTATCGCCTAATATGACATCGTTTTTTTCTTTCGATTACACCACTGTCGTTATGTTATTTTCTAACAAAAATTTGGTATTTTACTATTTGAATAGCATTTTTTGGTTACAGTACTGCTTTTCGAAAAAAGTGTTAAAATGTATGCTGATTGTGACTGTTGTTTATGAAATGTTGATTAGAGCGGGGGAGCAGACTATGTGTGTAAGTGTGGGTACCTTCTCTTCGTAGAGCTCGCATTTTCGTGCTTGTGCAGAGTGTTTGAGTTGATCTTGTTAACACACACTGTATCACTGTCGGGTGGGGGACTCTCTCTCTCTCTCTCTCTCTCTCTCTCTCTCTCTGTGTGTGTGTGTGTGTGTGTGTGTGTGTGTGTGTGTGTGTGCGCGCGCGTGCGTGTGTTTGTGTTACGTGTCTTCGTTTTCTGAGAATTCCTTCAGAGTTGAGAACAGGGTTCCATTACATAGTACTGTGTATCCATTCATCACTTCATTTCCTTCCATTTTGTCGTTTTTTATATCATAATTTTCTTCTATTATAAGTTTCTGTGGAGGGCTATTGCTACATTTACGAATTTTTACATATGTATTTGTATCTGTTAGTCTGCCTTTCTTGTTCATGAGATCATCTACAAAACTTGCAATGAATGTTGTTACTCTTCAGTGTCCTTCGTTGGTCAGTGCATTTGATGTTGAAATTTCTACCTATCTCTACAGTATAATTTGAGTTGCAGTCTTGACACATGAGTTGCTAAATTCCAGGTGTGCTGCGTTTGCTGGTATCGGTATTAGCTGGTTTAAGTTTCTTTTGTATGGAGTTGCCTGTTCTGTAGCCAATTTTCAGTTCTTATTTTTCGAATAAACAGCCTGTTTTGTGAACCGCATTGTTGTTGTAGATGAGTGAGCACAAAAATCCGAAATCTAAAAAAACTAACTACACATTTACATACACTGCCTACTCCCCCATTCCAATCAAGATTCCATAAAGCCTAATCACAATCAGCATGCATTCGGAAACATTTTTCGAAAAATAGTACTGCAACCTAAAAATGGTAGTCAAAAAGTAAAGTAGCGAATCTTTGTTATAAAACAACATAATATAACGACAATAGTGTTACAGAAAGAAGAAAAAAGCGATAATAGCATATTAGGTCTTAAAAAGTTGTGATAAATTACGTAACGAAACGATGATAAACGCTTATTAATTGCAGGTAACGAACTGGAAGGCAATAATTGTACCTGTGCCCCAAATACCAAACAGTCTTGTGAACACCAATATTTAATAATAAGGTATATATTTATTCTTCGTGTTAATAATTTTGTCGATAGTTGTGGTAATGTAAATGCTATAATCTCAAAAAATTGATTAATTTCATAATGCATAAATTCTTTGAACAGCGTTCAACATATAAAACGTAAAACTTCTCCGAAACATGAACTGGTAGCAAAGCAAGAAAAATTGTGTTTGCTCGAGGCAGAGTCACACTTTTTTATTACTACTCAGCAGTCTACTGGTGCTATTCGACAGGTATAGCCCAACTGTTGTGTTTCAGCTCATCAAATCTCTGTCTCAGCATAATGAACAACATTAACAAGACACCAGTTATTTTTATTTTTTATTTACACGTCAAGTTCCGTTGGACCAAATTGAGGAGAAAAATCTCCAAGGTCATGGAACGTATCAGTACATGAAATTACAACATAAAATTAATAACAGGTAAAGATAAATGTTTATGAACCCGAAAAAAGTCAATCCATAAGTTTAAGTAAACGCAATCAACAATACAATAAGAATCAGCTTAATTTTTCAAGGAATTCCTCGACAGAATAGAAGGACTGACCAATGAGGAATCTCTTCAGGTTCGATTTGAAAGCGTGTGGATTACTGCTAAGATTTTTTAATTCGAGTGGTGGCTTAATGAAAATGGATGCAGCAGTGTACTGCACACATTTTTGCGTAAGAGTTAAGGAAGTCCGATGCAAATGCAGGTTTGATTTCTGCCGAGTATTAACTGAGTGAAAGCTGCTTATTCTTGGGAGTAAGCTAATGGTGTTAACAATAAATGACAGTAAGGAATATATATATTGAGAGGCCAATGTCAAAATACCCAGACTCGTGAACAGGGGTCGAAAAGAGGTTCGTGAACTTACACCACTTATCGCCCGAACCGCACGTTTCTGAGCCAAAAATATCCTTTTACAATGGAAATAGTTACCCCAAAATATAATACCATACGACATAAGCGAATGAAAATAAGCAAAGTAGACTAATGTTCGTGTCGAACGATCACTCACTAGCCGGCCGAAGTGGCCGTGCGGTTAAAGGCGCTGCAGTCTGGAACCGCAAGACCGCTACGGTCGCAGGTTTGGATCCTGCCTCGGGCATGGATGTTTGTGATGTCCTTAGGTTCGTTAGGTTTAACTAGTTCTAAGTTCTAGGGGACTAATGACCTCAGAAGTTGAGTCCCATAGTGCTCAGAGCCATTTGATCACTCACTTCTGATACCGTTCGAACAGTAAAAATGGCAGTATTAAGATGCTGAACGGGGGCTTTCCACGACAGCTTACCATCTATCTCAACTCCTAGAAATTTGAACAGTCCAGTTTCACTAATCATATGCCCGTTCTATGAAATTAAAACTTCAGGTTCTGTTGAATTGTGTGTTAGAAACTGTAGTAATTTAGTCTTACTGTGATTTAGCGTATGTTTATTTTCTAGAAGTCGTGAACTTTGGTCATGTACTGCTCTATTTGAAACCGAGCCAATGTTGCACACAACGTCCTTTACTACCTATGTAGTGTCATCAGCAAACAGAAATATTTTAGAGTTACCCGTAAGACTAGACGGCATATCATTTACATAAATAAGGAACAGGAGTGGCCCCAACACCGATCCCTGGCGCACCCCCCACTTGACAGTACCCCACTCAGATCCCACATCACAGCCGTCATCATCATTGTGAATAATGACCTTTTGCTGCCTATTGCTAAAGTAAGAGGTGAACCAATTGTGAGTTACTCCCTGTATTCCGTTACAGTCCAACTTATGGAGCAATATTTTGTGATCAACACAGTCATATGCTTTAGTTAAATCAAAAAATACGTCAAGAGTTCGAAACCTTTTGTTTAGCCCATCCAGTACCTCGCAGAGAAAAGAGAATATAGCATTTTCAGTTGTTACACGACTTCTAAAGCCGAACTGTACATTTGATAGCAAATCGTGTAACATAAAATGATCAATTATCCTTACATACACAGCCTTTTCAATAACTTTTGCAAACACTGATGGCATAGCAATAGGTCTAAAATTATCTACATTATCCATTTCTCCCTTTTTATAAAGCGGCTTTACTACTGAGTACTTTAATCGCTCAGGAAACTGACCATTCCTAAAGGAAAAATTACAAATATGGCTAAATACAGGGCTAACATGTGCTGCACAGTACTATAATATTCTGCTAGACACTCGCTGACGAGAACCACAGACGGAACACCTGCATTTTACGTACATTATTCACAATTACTAAAGGAAAATGACCAGTGGTTGCCATAAGGCAGTTAGTTGCGAGTAAAGAAGATATTTCCTATTTAGGTCGCTAAAACCATTGTGGACTTCCTACTGAGCAATATCATATTATATTTAAATGTATTTAAACAAGCAGATGATCCTAAGGCAATCTCTCGGGGCCTTTCACCTTTATGACGGCTGCAACTACCGGAGCCATTATTCAGAAACTGATTCAAGATATCTCAGCAGTCATCTAAAATACGCAGAGAGAAATATTATTTATGTCCCTCACGAATTATTCTAGGTACTCTTGGCATGATCAATAGGCGTGACCAAAAAGGCTACAAAATTACTCAGATATTTAAAGTCTGTTTATAAAAACACTTCGAAACAGTTTGGAATCATTGGATTTGTGAACTGATTGATGATTATACAAATCTTCATATCTCTATGCACGCGATCTGCCAATTGGTGGTCCCGTCTCCTGCCCATTGTTCAACTGAAATACGGCATACTTCTTATCAGAAGCCAGTTTTATAGTTAGCCGTATGAATCTTCGCTCAGAGAGTGAAGAATCATCATATTAACTTTCCTGTCGTAGCAAAAGGACCCCAGCACTGCATATACTATTAGACACTTTGCTACCCATAAGTACTAAGAGTTCTCTCTTCTGACACCTTTCACCGTGCTTAACGTGTTGTAGGGTGAAAAGAAGAATAAAACAGGAGATTTTGCTCTACAACGTAAATCACACCACGATCGTCGAAGGAAACATTACCTGTGTGTGTTCCTTGCACACCTTGATTTGTGAAGTAGCTTCAGTAAAGATCCACCGTTGTAAACATCCTGTCGCATCGCTGAATTCGATAATGACTAGATACATTGATGAGCCAAAACGTTATGACAACCTGATTAATAGCATATTGGTCCTCAAATGCAATGCAATACAGCAGTAACTCTATTTGGCATGAATTCTACAAGTCAGTGGTAAGTTTCCGGAGGTATGTGGCACTCGATGTCTAAGCAGGCAGTCGCCGTTAATTTCGGTTTAATGTTATCCAACGAGTCATGTTATTATTTCCCGTACAAGTGGTCAATTCATGATTAACGCACTGCAGCACACAATAAAATGGTTAGTACACAGTCTAAAGAATTAGCCCTCCGATAGAACAATGAGTGAGTTGATTATCAAACAGTTTGTGAACAGCGCAGCCAGTTCGCGAAAAATTTGATCAGGAATATAAACTACTTTTACCACGATTTAGAATTGAATCAGAACAAAGGCTACACAACTCTGTTGTGAAAAATGTCTGTCTTACACCATAACTGTGTGTATTGGGCCGGCCTGTGTGACCGAGCGCTTCTAGGCGCTTCAGTCTGGAACCGCTAGACCGCTACGGTCGCAGGTTCGAATCCTGCCTCAGGCATGGATGTGTGTGATTTCCTTACGTTAGTTACGTTTAAGTAGTTCTAAGTCCTAGGGGACTGATGACCTCAGATGTTAAGCCCCATAGTGCTCAGAGTCATTTTAAGCTTTTTTTGTGTATATTGGAGGCAGTATAGAGGCTGAAGACCATAACAGTGTGATGCCCCTTCAGTTATACCTACGTGACCTATATGGTCATGCACTGTGAACTGCAGCATATATATATATATATATATATATATATATATATATATATATATATATATATACGTCTCCATATACACACTCCTGGAAATTGAAATAATAACACCGTGAATCCATTGTCCCAGGAAGGGGAAACTTTATTGACACATTCCTGGGGTCAGATACATCACATGATCACACTGACAGAACCACAGGCACATAGACACAGGCAACAGAGCATGCACAATGTCGGCACTAGTACAGTGTATATCCACCTTTCGCAGCAATGCAGGCTGCTATTCTCCCATGGAGACGATCGGAGAGATGCTGGATGTAGTCCTGTGGAACGGCTTGCCATGCCATTTCCACCTGGCGCCTCAGTTGGACCAGCGTTCGTGCTGGACGTGCAGACCGCGTGAGACGACGCTTCATCCAGTCCCAAACATGCTCAAAGGGGGACAGATCCGGATATCTTGCTGGCCAGGGTAGTTGACTTACAGCTTCTAGAGCACGTTGGGTGGCACGGGATACATGCGGACGTGCATTGTCCTGTTGGAACAGCAAGTTCCCTTGCCGGTCTAGGAATGGTAGAACGATGGGTTCGATGACGGTTTGGATGTACCGTGCACTATTCAGTGTCCCCTCGACGATCACCAGTGGTGTACAGCCAGTGTAGGAGATCGCTCCCCACACCATGATGCCGGGTGTTGGCCCTGTGTGCCTCGGTCGTATGCAGTCCTGATTGTGGCGCTCACCTGCACGGCGCCAAACACGCATACGACCATCATTGGCACCAAGGCAGAAGCGACTCTCATCGCTGAAGACGACACGTCTCCATTCGTCCCTCCATTCACGCCTGTCGCGACACCACTGGAGGCGGGCTGCACGATGTTGGGGCGTGAGCGGAAGACGGCCTAACGGTGTGCGGGACCGTAGCCCAGCTTCATGGAGACGGTTGCGAATGGTCCTCGCCGATACCCCAGGAGCAACAGTGTCCCTAATTTGCTGGGAAGTGGCGGTGCGGTCCCCTACGGCACAGCGTAGGATCCTACGGTCTTGGCGTGCATCCGTGCGTCGCTGCGGTCCGGTCCCAGGTCGACGGGCACGTGCACCTTCCGCCGACCACTGGCGACAACATCGATGTACTGTGGAGACCTCACGCCCCACGTGTTGAGCAATTCGGCGGTACGTCCACCCGGCCTCCCGCATGCCCACTATACGCCCTCGCTCAAAGTCCGTCAACTGCACATACGGTTCACGTCCACGCTGTCGCGGCATGCTACCAGTGTTAAAGACTGCGATGGAGCTCCGTATGCCACGGCAAACTGGCTGACACTGACGGCGGCGGTGCACAAATGCTGCGCAGCTAGCGCCATTCGACGGCCAACACCGCGGTTCCTGGTGTGTCCGCTGT
Source organism: Schistocerca cancellata (assembly GCF_023864275.1). NCBI lineage: Eukaryota > Metazoa > Arthropoda > Insecta > Orthoptera > Acrididae > Schistocerca > Schistocerca cancellata. Next base: position 851,497,479 of record NC_064626.1, read on the forward strand.
GCCGTGCGTGTAATCATTGCTTGTACAGCCCTCTCGCAGTGTCCGGAGCAAGTATGGTGGGTCTGACACACCGGTGTCAATGTGTTCTTTTTTCCATTTCCAGGAGTATATATATATATATATATATATATATATATATATATATATATATATACAATGAACTGTGAGCAAACAAAATTTAAACGACAGGATAGCGGTTATACCTCCCAACGACTTCCTCGTTTCCACAAACGAGACAATTTTGGATGCTCACAACCCTTTAATACGAGCTATGTAGCTATTTTATTCCATTCAGATGGCCTCCTAATCCTCTCGCAGAACTGCAAACTATGCGCCGCGGAAAGTCTCCACATAATCTCCAAATCGATACAAGTCAGATTCGCGACAAAAGTGTGAAATACGGTCAGACAAATTCAAATCATTTAAGTTCCACTCTACTACTGCCACCAACCGACATCTCAACTGAGAACCACGAAGAAGTAAGGGTTCGTACGAAAACATACAGTCAGTTGTTTTTCTCTCGATCCATGTGCTTCAGGAAAGGTCCTGAGTGGAAGTGGTATACGGTACCCTCTGCCCTACGGCATATATGTATGTAAGTGGATGCAGATGTAGGTGTAGAAATAACATGCATTATTTTCAGTTTACAACCGTAGTCCAGTCGATTTCTTGGACAAATGTTCTTCCCCAAATTAATACCTCTGGGAACTAGAAGAAGAACCATGAAAGGCTTCGGCTGGGCACTCAGAACTAGCCCCATACCAAGCCTCTGTGCAGAGGCTGGTGAACCGCCACTTCACATGCGGCGGCGGCGGCTACTTACGGTGTGCCAGGCGTATAAAACTTTGTCCACATCATACACACCTGCATACCATACTGTTTCTCATTTTCCTCTGGCACGTCTATTTCATAACCGGCAACGAGCGCCGCAACCATTTGGGATTCGCGCACAGGATTGCTTCTCTGCGATGGATCTGGCTGGTCATCACGTTTACCGTTGCGGTTGGAGCAAATTTCCACCTTGGCTCCTCCGGAGACCTAGAATTATTTTAGATTTGACTAATTTTAAGAAAGATACTACAACAGATTTTACATTCCAATCTCAATTTTTTAACATTTTAGATGTGCATCACGGTTTTACCGTCATTTAACACTGATGGCGCCAAAAAAGGGAATTTCCTTGGCCGTTCTGTAGTGTTCCCTGATGATATTACCCGGATTCGCCTCCCTGATGAATATATCGTTTTCGCAGCGGAGCTCCACGCGATCCTGAAGGTACTGGAGCAGATGAATCGTGTTCGGGGCAATCGATTTCTCCTCTGGTCCGATTCTCTTAGTGCCTTAGAATTATTGCAGAATCTGCACCCACGTGAGGAGATGGTCCAGCTGATACATGACCAACTGTACTTGCTCCAACGGCGGGGTAAGGAGATGTCCTTCTGCTGGGTGCCCGGTCATGTAGGAATATGGGGCAATGAACAGGCCGATCGGGCTGCCAAGGAGGCCTGCAGAGAGCAGGATGTGGTCCATTGTCCTATTCCCTTACAGTGAATCATTTCTGCACAACACAAGAAGTGCATGGAGTTGTGGGAGGAAGAATGGCTGGCGGTGACGGCCAGTAAATTGCGGTTGGTGAAGTCAACAACTCGGCCGTGGCGTTCCTCTTGCCGGTTGCTCAGGCGGGAGGAAGTGACCCCCACGCGTCTTCGGATTGAGCACTGTCCTCTCACACATAGCTTTCTATTATGGCGGGAGGATCCTCCGTTTTGTGATGCTTGTGGTGTGCACATCTCTGTCCGCCACATTTTAACAGACTGCATTTTATACCGTGATGCAAGGGCAGAAGCACAAGTTGATGGGGATCTGCCCTGTGTTTTAGCGAATGACGAGACGTGTGTGTCTAGCGTTTTAAAGTTTCGTGATGTGTCTGGACTCTGGCCTAAAGTTTTAGGCTGGAGGTTTTAGTGCATTGGAAAGTGGCTGGCTCCTCCTTTCTTTCCTTGTGGTCAGCCAGCCACTTCGATCTGCTATATTGTTTTAGCTCCCTCTACCACTTTCTTCCTGTGTTGTCCATGTTTTACTGCTGGCGGCATGCTTCGTCCCACGCTTCGGTGTGGGTAGGCTCACATTTTTCCAAGTTTGTTTCCTGTGTTTTACGTTCTGCTTTATCATACTGTTCTGAGTCTTTTCTTGACACCCGTCTCAATCTGTTAGTGAGCGGGTGCTGAAGACCTTGCCATCGTGCGCCCATACAACCCTCTCCATCCATCCATCCACAGAAGAAGATTGTCGCTATATACACAGTCTACTCACAATAATAGTACCATCGCCTATGTTCAGCATCAACGTGCAATAACCACTCACTAAGGTTGTAAACCGTTGGTGTGCCGCCGTGATTCAAGTAAAGCGTCCATGGCAAAATGGCGCTATCCAAAATCGGGACGGAAAGAACTGCGGCGCACCACGGACAATAGACAGCTGCGGATATGTGTACTGGCGAGGAGACGTGCAAATGTTGAGCAACTGACAGCACAAATGAACCAAGGAGCTACCAACAGTCTCTCCTCAACGACCGGTCAGCCAATGCTCCCACGTATGGGCCTCCGTAGCGGGTGCCTGCTTCATGCACCCGTACTGACTGCTGTCCACAGGCGACTAAGGCTGCAATTTGAACGACAATACCACAGCTGCACGTTCAGCGAACGGCGACAGGTGGCGTTTGCAAATGAATCGCGTTTTATGGTACATCGAACAGATGGCCGTTGGCGTGTACCGCGTGAAAGGTCTGTAAGCAAACACCCTACAGCAGTCGTCCGAAGGGACATGGCCGGAGGAGGGAGTGTTATAGTCTGGCGAATGTTTTCGTGGGATTCCCTGGGTGAAGTACGCACCTATCAATGGAGATCACACCCACCTACCCCTACGTGCAGCTTGTTTTCCATCGGCACGATGGGCCTCCGTTGCTACCATCAAGACAATTGAAAGCGTCACACGGCTCGCAGTGTACATGCATGGTTCGAAGAGCAGCAGGATGAGTTTACCGAACTCTCCTGGGCACCGAACACACCGGATTTGAAACTGGTCAAGAATCTGTGGGACGATGTTGATCCAGCTGTAAGCGCCGTGCATCCTCAACCTAGCGCAGCTGGCCAGAGCACTGTAATCGGCATGGCTCCACATCCCTGTCAGTACCTTCAAGAAGCTCCATATTTCTCTTCTTGCGTGTTTCGCAACGCTCCGCGCTCCAAAAGGTGGTTGTTGAGGCTATTGACAGATATGACTGGACAGTACAATAACAACATCTGCCACTAAATCGCAAATGCAGGCGCTTTCGAATATCAGGATATGCGGAAATAACACTGCGTTAAAAAAACAGGACGCGACTATTTATTATTTCTCGATACCTTTCTGTACTTGTTAAGTAACTTCAAAGTTCCATATTGATGACAGCTAACCTGTTAAGGAAATTTAAAACTGCTAGAAACGTACACTATGCCACATGCCGCCAAGAAACGAGTTTCTACCATCCAGGAAACTTTAGGCTCCAATTGCCTACTTTACGCATTTCGATATTTCCTAAAAATGTTTAACAAGTCGTTAGCTCAGCCTATCAGCATTACGACTACGACTTGATTGGCTGTTGCATCTTTGTCGAACATTCCAACTCATACTGCTTCTTTTCCCATAACTGCAATATTTAGAGTGAACTTCGAATGATACGCAACAGGTAGCCATAGTTTTGATTATCATCTCCAAAATATATAGGTACATAATTAATTTCTAGTTTATTTTACAGGTAAATGTCTGCAGCCCTAGTACGCTTCGAAATCCGCTCACCAGAGTACCGTAGTACGTCGCTAGAGGAGTCAAAACAAAATAACGTAGGGCATTGATAAAGTGGAGTATCGTGCGGTGATTCGTTTTCTGCTGTTGAAGGGGAACAAATATGCAACGATCCACAGCAAATTACTGGAAGAGTACGGCAACAATGCACCATCATAGGTGCGTACACACTAGGCCGACGAAGGCCAACGAACTACAGCCAACCGCTTCGTTGGCCCATATTTGCTTGGTTTGTTGGTTTGTAGGTGTGGTAGATAGGAGGCAACGAAGCGGTTGGCAGTGGCTGCTGTTTCATCAAAGTATTGGTAATGGGTTGGTCATAGGGCCCGTCTTATAGTGCGGGCGCTGTGTTCGATGGCTTACTAGCGATTTTCTGTGTCTATTAAACGTGCGTGTTTTTATTGTGTTTAAAATTACTGGAGTATGGAGTGGAATATAAAGAATGCATTAAAGCTGAGAGAGTTTTATTGAGAACGGGAACAATCATGGAACCCTAGAACTGCGATCATAAAAAAAGCTGAAAAGATTGGAAGCTTACAGGGAAATAAGTGAACTACTGGAAAGTGAAGTGCACGACGTGAAAAAGAAAATGGAGCCTACTGACGTCTTTCAACCGTCAAATTAGGTTAACATATTCCTGTATACTTCGAATTATAGCTGAATTTCAGGTACAATCTTGCAGAACAGATGCTTGAATATGAATCCTCAGTAGCTAATTATCTCAGAGTGACCATCTGCTTCAGGTGTAGCTCCGCTAAAAGTGTTGTCATCTATGGCAATTTTGGGGGCTACACAGTTCAATAACATTTCAAAATCTGTAGCTTTCACTGGAAAAAAATGAAATAGCCCATATTCCTGTTCAGATTTAAGGTCAGACATTACTTTTTCCTCATCACATTGCTCCCTAATTTTGAAATGACAGGTCTTTCACCAATGTCGTTTCTCCTTTTACTGATCAGCTTCTTGCACTAAAATAAATAGTGAAAATTCGATGACTGCTAAGTCCTCTTCTTCACTCGAGGTATTGGGCCAATGAAATTGTAATTTAAACGCCAGTTTACAACAATAACAAAATGGGAGAAACCTCGACAAGTTACCAGAGCCAGGTGCGACTCCACATGGCAGAATCCCGTGGTCCCAGCCACTTGGTTTGGTAAGGTCGAGGTAAGAGGTCGAACGCAGGTCCGATGGAAACCAACGTTCGGTCGAATCCATTTGATTTGACATAATGCGTACGCGCCTTTACACAATGGTTAGGTTGCTCAGTGACATGCACTGTGGTCAGACAAACATGAAAGAGGAAGAACGAAGTGGCAGATGAGTCTCTGTGAAGAATTGTAAATCTCAAGAGAAGTAGTGATCAATGATCGACGCATCACAACCAACGCGATAGTGGAAAAAGTGAAGATCAAACATCGGCTAGTTGTACAAAGATTTGGATCGTGACGAAGGTTGCCACTCGCTAGGATCCACGACTATTTGACACTCACTCAGAAAACCCACCGACCGGACGAATATCAGTTCTGTCCAGATGAATTCTTTAGCCACGTGATAACCATGGACAACTGCTTCGTGCCTTACTATTAGCGGGAGACAAAGGGGCAAAGCAGAGAGCGTAAGCCAGTAGATATGCCACTGACTTATTGTGAAGACCCAAGTATCATGACGAAACAGTGACGCTGAGTATTTTCTAGAACCGCCAGCTTGTGGTGCTAACAGATTGTGCTCCTAAGGGGTAAACCCTCACAGGAGCACACTATGACAACTCGTGACGAGGTTATGGGAATCTGTCAAGATGAAACGTCGCTTAAAGCTGCCGAAAGAGGTGTTTTTGCTCCACAACAATGCCTCAGTTTGTACTGCACGGGACACAGCAAGTTATCGTGCCCACTGAGTTCTTCCTGTTTCTTCGCATTAAAAAGCTATCGTTTAGCAGGCATTTCTAGAATAGCAAGGAGGTCATTTTCGACTGGAACGTCAGATGAACAGCCAAACTGCAGACGTCTACGACCAAGGTGGGCGCAATGTCACCCATCGTTGGGAAAACGTCTCATTCAGGATAGAATACCTAGAGAAGGACTGATACCACTGCAAATTTTTATGACCGCAGCTTCATTTCCTCCAGCTCATAATTAAAAGTTTATCACCGTCCAGAATTTTTAGACATGTAATGTGCTTATATAATCCCGAAGAGACGGGAACATGACTGATCGGTTAAACAAACTCCGAAATAAACCTGAGCTAATAGCGAGCATCGAAAGGGATACAGGGCGTAGTGAACACAAGGTTGGAATAGCGAGTGAATTTTACAACCCGCAAATCCTCCAAATATAAACGAAAAATATGCTGTTGTTCTGATCTTCAGTCCAGAGACTGGTTTGATGCAGCTCTCCATGCTACTCTATCTTGCGCAAGCTTCTTCATCTCCGTATAACTACTGCAACGTACATCCTTCTGAATCTGATTAGTGTATTCATATCTTGGTCTCCTCTTCGATTTTTATCCTCCACGCTTCCCTCCAATACTAAATTGGTGATCCCTTGATGCCTCAGAACGTGTCCTATCAACCGAACCCTCCTTTTAGTCAGGTTGTGCCACAAATTCCTCTTTCAAATTCTGTACAGTACCTCCTCATTAGTTACGTGATCTACCCGTCTAATCTTCAGCATTCTTCTGTAGTACCACATTTCGAAAGCTTCTATTCTCTTCTTGTCTAAACTATTTATCGTCCATGTTTCGGTTCCATACATGGCAACACTCCATACAAATACTTTCAGAGAAAACTTCCTGACATTTAAGTCTGTAATTGATGTTAACAAATTTCTCTTCTTCAGTAACGTTTTCCTTGCCAGAGCCAGTCTACATTTTATATCCTCTCTACTTCGACCATCATCAGTTATTTTGCTACCCAAATAGCAAAGCTCATCTACTACTTTTAAGTGTCTCAATTCCTAATCTCCTAATCTAATTCCCTCAGCTCAAATGATTCAAATGACTCTGAGCACTATGTGTGTTAACATCTGAGGCTCCCCTAGACTTAGAACTACTTAAACCTAAGTAACCTATGTACATCACACACATCCATGTCGGAGGCAGGATTCTAACCTGCGACCGTAGCAGCAGCTCTGTTTCTGACTGAAGCGCCTAGAACCGCTCGGTCACGCAGCCGGATAATTCCCTCAGCATCACCTGATTTAATGCGACTTTATTCCATTATCCTCGTTTTGCTTTTGTTGATGTTCATCTTATATCCTCCTTTCAAGACACTGTCCATTCCGTTCAACTGCTCTTCCAGGTCCTTTGCTGACTCTGATAGAATTACAATGTCATCAGCAAACCTCAAAGTTTTTATTTCTTGCGCATGAAGTTTAATTCCTACTCCAAATTTGTCTTTTGTTTCATTTACTGCTTGCTCAATATACAGATTTAATAACATCGGGGATGATAACCCTGTCTCATTCCCTTTTCATTCACTGATTCCCTTTGGTGTCCCTCTACTCTTATAACTGTCATCTGTTGTCTGTACAAATTGTAAATAGCCTTTCGCTCCCTGTATTTTACCCCCGCCGCATTGAGAATTTGAAAGACTGTATTCCAGTCAACATTGTCAAAAGCTTTCTCTGAGTCTACAAATGCTAGAGGCTAAGTTTGCCTTTCCTTACTCTATCTTCTAAGATAAGTCGTACAGTCAGTATTGCCTCGCACCTGTTCAAAAGGGCAGACAAAAATTCAGTTGAAGCCTTTCTGAGAGACAACCTCCACTCATTCCACATTAGCAATGTAAGTGTAGAGCAGATGTGACTTCAATTCAAAGAAATAGCATCAACAGAATTTGAGAGATTCATACCAAATAAATTAACTAACGAAAGAGCTGATCCCCCTTGGTACATAAAACGTGTCAGAACACTGTTGCTGAAACAATGAAGCAAACATGCCGGATTTAAACAGACGCAAAATCTCCGACATTGGCGATCTTTTACAGAAGCTCTAAATTTAGAGCTGCCTTGAATGCCAGATGCTTACATTATTTTCCACAACGAAACTTTGTCTCGAAACCTCGCAGAAAATCCAAAGAGATTCTGATCGCATGTAAGGTATGTTAGCGGCAAAACACAATCAATACCTTCTCTATGCGATAGCAATGGAAATACTATTGAAGACAGTGCTGCCAAAGCAGAGTTACTAAACACGTCATTCCGAAATTCCTTAGCCAAAGAAGACGAAGTAAATGTTCCAGAATTTGAATCAAGAACAGCTGCCAACATGAATAACTTAGAAGTAGATATCCTCGGGGTAGTGAAGCAACTTCAATCATTTAATACAAGAAAGTCCTCCGGTCCACACAGTATACCAGTTAGGTTCCTTTCAGAGTATGCTGATTCAATAGTTCCATACGTAACTGTCATATGCAACCGCTCGCTTGACGAAAGATCCCTACCCAAAAACTGGAAAGTTGTACAGATTACACCATAATTCAAGAAAGATAGTAGTAATGTACAACAAATTACAGGCCCATATCATTAACGTCTATACGCAGCAGGATTTTGCAGTGTGTACTGTTTTCGAACATTATGATTTGCCTCAAAGAGAACGGTCTATTGTCACAGAATCTACACGGATTTGGAAAACATCGTTCTTGTGAAACACAGGTAGCTCTTTACTCACACGAAGTGTTGGATGCTGTTGACAAAGGATTTCTAATTGATTCTATATTTCGAGATTTCCAGAAAGGTTTTGACATTGTACCACACAAGCGGCTCGTAGTGAAATTGTGTGCTTATGAAATATCGTCTCCGTTATGCGACTGGTTCCGCGATTTCCTCTCAGAGAGGCCACAGTTCTTAGTAACGCAAGGTAGCGTTATAAGCCCTCTATTGTTCCTTATCCATATAAACGATTTAGGAGACAATCTGAGCGGCCACTTAAGTTGTTTGCAGGTGATGCTGTCGTTTATACTTTAGTGAAGTCATCGAAAAATCAAAACAAATTGCAAAAAGATTTAGAAAAGATATCTGTATGGTGCGAAATTTAGCATTTGACCCTGAAAAATGAAAAACGTGTGAGGTAATCCACATGAGTGCTAAAAGGAATCCGTTAAATTTCAGTTATACGATAAATCAGTTAAATGTAAAGGCCGAAAATTCAACTAAATACCTAGGAAGTTCAATTAAGAAAAACTTAAATAGGAAAGAACACATAGAAAATGTTGTGGGGAAGGGAAACCAAGGACTACCTTTTATTGGTAGAACACTTAGAAAATGTAACAGATCTACTAAAGAGACTGCCTACAATAAGTTAGACCGTCCTCTTTTGGAGTAGTGCTGCGCGGTCTGGGATCCTTACCAGATAGAATTGACGGCGTATATCCAGAAAGTTAAAAGAAGGGCAACATGTTTTGTGTTATCATGAAACAGGGGAGAGAGTCACGGACATAATACAGGAATTGGGATGGAACTCATTAAAACAAAGGCGTTTCTCGTTTCTCCGTGATCTTCTCACCAAATTTCAATCACCAACTTTCTTCTCCGAATGCGAAAATATTTTATTGACGCCGACCTACATAGGGGAAACGATCATGATAATAAAATAAGGTAAATCAGAGTTCGCAGGGAAAGATACAGTGATTAGTTTTTTCCGCGTACAGTTCGAGAGTGGAATAATAGAGAGTTATTATGAAGGTATTTCGATGAAACCGCTTTCAGGTACTTAAGTGTGATTTGCAGAATATACAGGCAGACGCAGATGAAGATGAATTCTCATGAAACGGTACTATGAGAATGCTCTGCAGCTCCCAGAACAATTCTTCTTCTATTACAGGAAAATCTTCCCCTTTATAGTACAGAGTAATCCTCTTTCGTGTGGCTACTGCTGTATTTGAAGCAGAAAGAGCGCCAGTACACCCGCGACTGTCCTCTGGCAGAAACAAATCACGTCCCATTCGCGGCAGTCTCTGGCGCCGCACTTAACGTGCTGGACAGCGTAGATAATTCCCACGAACAAGAGATAAAACCTGACAGCATGCAATTATAACATTAGTGGTAAACTTCTCGAGGCTGACACATCGTTTAGATACACAAAGAAGAAACTCAGGGGCGAAATGAACTGTCCCGAAAAGTGTTGTCTGCATTTTACGGAAAATTAATCAAAATACACATGCGTGTGAGAGCAGAATGAGCTGTGTCTGTTACGTTGATTAAGTGGGGTAATTTATTTCGTGTCAGAATTACATTTTACGAGGCAGATTTATTTTGGTCATTCTGTACCACTGAACGGTATCAGGTGGGACAGGAAACACGTAAAATCTGTATCATAGAAAAAGAAGGGAAGAATACGAATTAGGAGCAACTGTAGTACAAATGACAATGAAACAAAAAAGTGCAAGCTACTTATTTATGGAATAAATGAAGAAACTGTTCAGTCAATGAAATGTGTGACTGGTTGCAATGTTTTTCCTCATTCGTAAGCACCAAAATAATTTGAGACGTTTCAAGCTATAACGGATGAAGTAACGTAATGCATCTACTAGGGAATCCAAACACAAGATATTAGTTCAACCTATTCCATAGTACTGCTCCTGTGTTTAGCAGTCCTCTAACATGCCTCAGAGCAGACACCGAAGTAATTCAGAAATGCATTGGTAGGACTGAAGCCGTCTGCTATAACCCACACAAAACAGTTATTAAAATGAAACTTCCCTCCGCCATCCACTGTAAAATAGCCAGAAGACTATATGTGTGTCAGTACAGATGAAGAGTGCACGCGAAATCAGTCCAAATTAATATACGACGTTGATAGGAAATATCATACCTATATCCTGAATGAATCGATATATCCTGAAACAATTTGCATTCCTTCGAATCCCTATGTTTATGGTTGAGTGGTAGTTTTCGCTTTTCAGTCATTTGGTAACTGTAAAGCGAGCAGAGGTAATGTAGAACGTCCTATAAACAGTACATATCAGCCATCGTAGGTACTTGCAGCTGCCACATATCGACATACACGCTATTTTCGTAACGCTATCCTCAATACGACGCCGACCGCTTTCTCTGTGTACTACAGAAGTAAACGAACGTGTTAACTCGCGCTTCCTAGCATAAATCTAGCTTTCACCGTATTCGAGCCGGCGTCGCTGCTTTCCCCTACGATAAAACGAGTGAATGACATAGACAGATGGAAAGGAATAAGCATTCTCTGCCGGAGACACCTCCGTCTGTCCACGTCAGACCTTCCATGCTGGCAACACGTCTTCACCTCCCAACCACGCAGACGAGTTCCAGCGGCAGGAGAAGACCAGAACAGCCTCAGGTACTCATCTGTTATGTCGACATGTCTCATTTAGGATAAACACACGAGGAGTATGATACAGGTTTTCGTTGAATTTCGTATACTGGTAGAGAAAAATGGTGCATTCGTCATATGCAATGGGTAATATCGCCTCCTTTGGGTTCTCTAATGTCTAAGTCCATTTGAATGATGATATTTTGGTCTCATCCACATCATCATCATCATCATCTAGGTGCATTCGTCATATGCAAAGGGTAATATCGCCTCCTTGGGGTTCTCTAACGTCTATGTCCATTTGACTGATGATATTTTGGTCTCATCAACATCATCATCATCATCATCATCATCTACTAGAGTCAATCCAGTCCGGACCGTAATTATAACCAACCTAACCAAGCTGAACCTGTGGTATCTACCTTCAGCGGGAAAATTTTGTGATAATTATCCCACAGAAACAGGATTTTAGAGGAGTTTAGCAAATTGAACCTTCGTAACGCGGCATTTGACATTAATGACTTAATTGGAAAAATTAATATGAGATGTATGGTTTAAAGAACTGATCAAATTTTAAATTTGTCTGTCCTTTTATGGCTATGAATTCATTTTTTATGACGATCCATAGCAACGAATTATACTGAAAAATATTTGAAAACTCTTATCACAGTAATAAGTTTATTTTGCTGTGTCATTGGTGCTGTTCCCCTACAATGAAAGGTACAGCCAGCATACCAGTTCAGTGTACTACATTACCCTTATAATGCCGTAATACAGATGTTGAGAAACTTTCAGAGTTGTTTCCAGCTGGAAAAGGTACCATTCCAAAAACAAAAAAACAAAAAATTTGTAACAATAAATTTTCCTATTAGAACCTTCACGGTGTTTGCATGACATATCTATCACGTTCAAAATCAGTAAGCCTCCGTTGTCAGACACAATGGATCTTAAGACGTTGCGTACATTTCACGTAATATCTGGTTAACAAATAGAGTTGTCTGAAAATGGTTTTCTCCAGCTTTAAGAGCTCAAGAATCCGTGACTTCGACAGGAAGAAAAACATTTTACACTATCTGATAAAAGTATCCATGCAAGGGTACTGACAGTTTCGTTTTATACGATTTGTCACTTGGCGTCTCAATGCGTGGGTCATATTGAATCTCACTCTTTTGCTGTTATGAGGAGCCTGTGGAGGAAGGATGACCGGAAGAATGCGTTTTTTATTATAAAATGATACCTTTCTCACCCATCTTCCATACAGTAAACCCCCTAAACTGACGAATTGATGAATCACTCTGTTTTGAAAGTTCCACGGAGAACCAGAGAATCAACACAAGTACGCATGAGCTATGAAACATTTAGCAGTCTGGTAGTTGTTGGGCTATGGGTAAATGCAGTGTGTGTCAGCGATGTTCTGGTCCTTTCCAACAGTGTTATGCAGCAGTTGTCAGTGAGTGACGGTACTAATTCCCCCCACCACTTGGTAAGGACATGCCGTGGGAGTTTGCTACCGGGAAGGCACTTTAATTTCGGTCGGTGTGTGGTAAGAATGGGACTGCATCTTCCTTGAGCAAGCTGATGTAGTTTGGGGTTAGGCATTCACCTGATGTTCCGACATGTAGCTGCTTTCGCTAGGTTTTCGTTTGGAGGTAAAATTCAAAAATTGGAAATTTGTGGTAAGGTCTTATGGGACCAAACTGCTTACGCACTACTTAATCTAATTTAAACTAACTTACGCTAAGGACAACACACACACCTATGCCCGCGGGAGGACTCGAACCTCCGACGGGGGGAGGTAAAATTCAATAATTGTTTTTCGGTCACACTTTTGTTTGTACACTATATAATCCAAAGTATCCGGACACCCACAAAAACATACGTTTTTATATTAGGCGCGCTGTGCTGCCACCTACTGCCAGGTACTCCATATCAGCGACCTCAGTAGTCATCAGACATCTTGAGAGTGCACAATGGGGCACTCCGCGGAAATCACGGATATCGAACGTGATTGGGTGTCACTTGTGTCATACGTCTCTATGCGAGATTTCCACACTCCTAAACATCCCTAGGTCCACTGTTCCTTATGTGATAGTGAAGTGGAAACCTGAAGGGACGAGTACAGCACAAAAGCGTACAGGCCGACCTTGTCTGTTGACTGACAGAGACCGCCGACAGTTGAAGTGGGTCCTAATGTGTAATAGGTAGACATCTAACCAGATCATCACACAAGAATTTCAAACGGCATCGGGATCCACTGCAAGTACTATGACGGTTAGTCGGGAGGTGGGAAAAATTCGATTTCGTGATTGAACAGCTGCTCATAAGCCACACATCACGCCGGTAAATGCCAAAGAACGCGTTGCATCGTGTAAGGAGCGTAAACAAGGGACGATTGAACAGTGGAAAAACGTTGAGTGAAGTGACGAATCACGGTACACAATATGGCGATCAGATGGCAATGTGTGAGTATGGCGGTTGCCCGGTGAGCGCCATCTGCCAGCGTGTGTAGTGTCACAGTCAAATTCGGAGGCGGTGGTGTTACGGTGTGGTCGTATTTTTCATTGAGGGGGATTGATTCAAATGGCTCTGAGCACTATGAGACTCAACTGCTGAGGTCATAAGTCCCCTAGAACTTAGAACTACTTAAACCTAACTAACCTAAGGACATCACACACATCCATGCCCGAAGCAGGATTCGAACCTGCGACCGTAGCGGTCACACGGTTCCAGACTATAGCGCCCAGAACCGCTCGGCCATTCCGGCCGGCGGAGGGGGATTGCACCCCTTGTTGTTCTGTGTGGCACTGTCACAGCACAGGCTTACATTGGTGTTTTAAGCACCTTCTTGCTTCCCACTGTTGAAGAGCAATTCGGGGATGGCGATTGCATCTTTCAACACGATCGAGCACCTGTTCATAATGAACGGCCTGTGGCGAAGTGGTTACACGACAGTAACAACCCTGTAATAGACTGGCGTGCACAGAGTCCTGACCTGAATCCTAAACAACACCTGTGGGGTGTTTTGCAACACCGACTTCGTGCCAGGCCTCACTGACCGACATCGATATGTCACCTCAGTGCAGCACCCCGAGAAGAATGGACTGTCATTTCCCAAGAAACCTTTCGTGACCTGACTGAACGTATGCCTGCGGGAGCGGAAGCTGTCATCAAGACTAAGGGTGGATGAACACCATATTGAATTCAGCATTACCGATGCAGGGCGCCACGAACTTGTAAGTCATTTTCAGTCAGGTGTCCGGATACTTTTGATCACATAGTGTAGTTAATCATGTAGTTAATCAATGTTCATATGTAGAATGCGATTTTGGTTAGGTAGACTTAGTCTTTGAAAAGATGCATCCCCATGTGGTCATAGATCTATCAGCGTAGTGTTTCGTGCAGTGATTTATTCCTAAATTAAAAACGTATTTGTCCATAGAACCTAAAAAGTCATTTTCATTCAATATTCGTGTGATTTTAATGTGTTCTTTAATGTTTTGGTCTAGCTCCTTTGTCGGTAGCTAACACCACGTGGCACTTTAGTCAAAGCTCGCCTTGTGTTGTTTAAATGAAAAAGTAGTCGCCTTCAGCGGATCTCATTTAGTTACTTCGGGCACGACTCTTTGGGAATATTTTATCCGTGTTAAGGAACTATCTGCCATTGGTGAACACGGCAGTGTAAGCAAAGCCTGCCACGCCTGCATTCAGAGAGCAATACTACGCTTCGTATTGTCACAAGCAAAATTATGGACCAGACGAATACCGACTTTCATAATATATTTCTCCTCATCTTACATTTATGTAACTTAAGTCTTCTTCATCAATTCAGTATATAACAGATAACATGCATAAGCTCATCTGCCGTTTCTCTAATGATTCAGATTATAAAAGTTTAACACCCATAGATCTCTAGTAGATCTGCGAGACTCTGTCATTATACTTGTTATCCATTCATTCTGTTGTGCGTATTTGTATAGATTAAAGACAATATGTGGCTTAAAAACAAATAAAAGGTCGTCCCTTGTGAACACTGAAGCACTATCATTTTTTAATACCTCGTATATCCAAATTTCATCTTTCCCTGTAGGTTAACATGTCGCAACCACTTAAAGAGTACTTCAAAAGCAAATGAAATTAATCACTGCAATAAGGTATTATGTCACCCCATAAATCATTACTTAGCTTTAGCTCATGTGCTATTGAAAGTTACGCACAGAATGGCATTAGTGGGCCAATTTAGTTGAAACAGATTCAAATATTTTACATATCAACATACCTCACACGAGTTCTGTGGCATATACGTATTATTACGTGATTATACAGGATGTCAGGGGTATATAGGCAGGTATTTCCTTTGAGGGCTAAGGACGGCGTGCTGAACAACATAACATCATCAATATTTACTTCATTTGCAGACTAATAATTGTAGCTATTACGAGCAGCATGCTTTTACTTCCCAGTACTACTGGCACAAGCCAGGCATTAATGCTCACTTTCCCTTGAGCAGTAGGTCAGATGTTGAAGTTTGGATGCTTGGTCGCAAAGCTGTTAGTCTATCCTGACAGGCGTAGTCCACTTCCCAGCGCATTTACAAGCGTACAGAAACCATCAGGCAGTGGATTATGTGGGATGTTTAGCGGGAAGACCGCTAGATACAGAGAAAACAACTAACACACTGAAGTTGAAACATCCTTATTTATCGTACTACTTCTGCCACCCCCCCCCCCTTTCTTTTATAATTACGAAGCAAATTTCTCTTATTGAACACCTCCTTTTATCTGGACACATATTAGTCCACATGAATATGGGTGTATCCACCATTCCCCTTTTATGAAAGCTTTAATTCCGCTGGGAACACTTTCAATTAGGAGTACATTTTTCCTCGAGAGCCAAAACCAGAGAAGGTAGTGATGTGGGGCACTGGGTTCTGGCGCGCAGTCGAGTTTATAACTCAGGTGTTCCGTAGGGTTCAGATCGGGACTCTGTGCAGGTCCATCCATTTCAGGAATGTTGCCTAAACCCTTCCCTCCAAGATGCGCTTCATGAGAGGGTGCAATTATCGTATCCAAACTGTCCCTCTACTGTACGCAGCACGTCATGTGGCAATACGTGTCCGTATTCTTCGGCGTTATGCGTTTCCTTAAGTACATAAAGGACACCGCTCCCTAACCACGAAAAACACTTTTGTACCGTTACACCACTTTTTCCATACTTCACTGTTGGTGCTACCGATGGTGGTACGTAATGTTCTCCAGGCATCCGCCAAACGCAAATCCTTTCATCCGAGTGCTACAGGATGTAACGTGATTCATCTTCCCAAATTACTGATTTCAAGTCATCCACTTTCCAGAAACGTCACTCTTTACAGCACCTCAAGTGTCTCTGCACATAATTGACTACAGAAATGTGTGGCTTGTGTGGGTGTTACTTTGTGCTCTTCTCGTGTGATTTCTTACAAGGACCCCCCCTCAATGCCAGACGGTCCGTGCCCTTCGGGTTGGATTGTGTCTGTTGGCTTTGTTAGGTGGCCTTCAGTGACTAGCCCACGTTCCAAATCACTCAGCTCTCCTGACCCAACCATTGTGTTATTACTGCTTTTCTACTAACAACACAAGACAATTAATAGGCTTCCACGAAAACGCACTCATTTCAAACTGCCAATATTCCGTTAACTGCTCTTCTAAGTATTACCGGTTTTTGCGAATGAAGTGCCGCGCGTTTTACTGGGTGCCACTGGCAATTTGATGTGAGGTGGATGCTGATTTAATTCGCATCAGGTGTCCACTGAAAAATTCAGTCCAGTGAACCCATTCAAAATAATTACTTCTGCGTCTTTTACGGCTATACTGGGACCGCACCAACGCGTTAAAAAAGAAGAAATAAAAGAAAAGGACACATCCTTATCTTTTATCGTGGGGATCCGTTTGTGGTACGGGCTTACAGCCTTCATGGCCTGCTCATTAATGCAGCCCTGAATACGGCCAATCCATCCATCCCGTTTGTCACCTGTTATCATACTCCGTGCTAACAGTTGCAGTAATCTCCACTGGACACAGAATAAGATTTTCACTCTGCAGCGGAGTGTGCGCTGATATGAAACTTCCTGGCAGATTAAAACTGTGTGCCCGACCGAAACTCGAACTCGGGACCTTTGCCTTTCGCGGGCAAGTGGTAGAGCACTTGCCCGCGAAAGGCAAAGGTCCCGAGTTCGAATCTCGGTCGGGCACACAGTTTTAATCTGCCAGGAAGTTTCATATCGGCGCACACTCTGCTGCAGAGTGAAAATCTCATTCTGGAAACGTCCCCCAGGCTGTGACTAAGCCATGTCTCCGCAGTATCCTTTCTTTCAGGAGTGCTAGTTCTGCAAGTTTCGCAGGAGTGCTTCTGTAAAGTTTGGAAGGTACGAGACGAGATACTGGCAGAAGTAAAGCTGTGAGCACCGGGCGTGAGTCGTGCTTCGGTAGCTCAGTTGGTGGAGCACTTGCCCGCGAAAGGCAAAGGTCCCGTGTTCGAGTCTCGGTCGGGCACACAGTTTTAATCTGCCAGGAAGTTCCACTGGACACACTTTGCTACACGGATACGCTGTGCATGCCTGTACAGTTACTATTCTAACATTGCAATCGAAATTCCATGATACAAAGGCACGTCAGAAGCCTTTACATACAGTTAAAATACGGGTTGACTCAACCAATCATCTTCATTCATTAAATAATAGTCGCAGAGCTAATTTTCATGGCAAAGAAGATCAACGTCCATACGTTTCACATGCGGTGAAATTAATACAAATAAGCCCTTGCTAAAACCATATCTGATTATTTTGTTCTTGCTAGAAAGTTCATAAGCCTATTAGCAACATTTTCTAAACGAAATTAATCCATAATTTTTGTGGCACGGCTGCATGTCGATTTTATTCCTGCGACAACAGTGCTTAGTGACTTCGTGTAACAGTTTTAAACAATAACCACACTGAGCAAAAAATATACAAAAAAATGATAATCTCTGTCCACAAAATATATGTACATGTCATTTTACAACGCAGCGTCAGGGTGCGGATTTACCACAAGGAAATACGGCTTGATTTCTCATCTGCAACTGTATTCGTAACGTAGTTGTGTGGTGCGTAGCGGTGGTTGCCTAGTGCACTTGATTTCTCATCTGCAACTGTATTCGTAACGTAGTTGTGTGGTGCGTAGCGGTGGTTGCCTAGTGCACCAACATATCACATCTCTGCACCATCCGAAATCAGTCGCAAATGGTGAGCAAGAAGGACACCTGTACAACTCGTACACTACAGAACGTCTTAAATTCTGTCAGTACGATCACTACAGGAAGAGTACGAGGGAAGAGTTTAAAATATCGTTACTCGTCGTAGAACGTTTAGCGTTTGATGCTTAAGCGGTCTGTAATACTTAATATCTTTATGGTACCATCATATAGTGTAGCCTTTTCAGCATTTCTCTAACGCTCTCGTGTAAAAGAAAACCAAACAAACTCCAACCTACCATAGCGCTCTTCTTCCAAGCTCTCCAGTAGTACCACTTATTAATCGTACCACATCGGCAAACAACAAAAATGGTTCAAATGGCTCTGAGCACTATGGGACTTAACATCTATGGTCATCAGTCCCCTAGAACTTAGAACTACTTAAACCTAACTAACCTAAGGACAGCACACAACACCCATTCATCACGAGGCAGAGAAAATCCCTGACCCCGCCGGGAATCGAACTCGGGATCCCGGGCGTGGGAAGCGAGAACGCTACCGCACGACCACGAGCTGCGGACAAGGGGCAAACAACACTCAAGACCATAAAGACTGTATTGTATCTTATTTTGTGAATTAAGTTACAATGTAATCAAAGTCTTTCTGGGATCAGCTTTCTCCACAGCGAACTTATGTGAACGTTCCACCTCATATCTGCCCTTATTGATAACTTTCAGCACATGACGGTTGTAACTAAATTTTGTAACTCACAGACGGTAGTCTGCTTAAACGATAGTGGAGTTTGTAGCGTAGCTCCAGAACTAATCGTGGCCCATTGGTTTTGAGTCGAGTGGAAGGAATGAACAAAAAAAGACCTAGAAGGTTCCGTGACAAGCTAGGCTGCGACTTCGTGGACTTGCGCCACAGGGTTGAGAACTGTAGGGCCGCCTAAATATGTCAGTTGTGCACTACACGTCAGAGGCTGCTACTCAGCAGCTGACTGCGTGTGGAGTGCACACAGTGCTTTTTTAGATTAGGCGACTATTCATCAAATTCAGATAATGGTAGCTGTAAGAAATCCAGAAGTATCAGTGTAAGACCGAAAGACTTGCCTCCGACAGATGAAAGTATTAAAATCCTAATGGTAAACTGCCGAAAGTTAGTTTAGCACTCCGTCTTCAGGCCACGAGTGGCCCACCAGGACCATCCGACCACCGTATCATCATCAAGGCGGATGCGGATAGGAGGGGCGTGGGGTCAGCACACCGCTCTCCCGGTCGTTATGATGGTATTCTTGACCGAAGCCGCTACTATTCAGTCAAGTAGCTCCTCAATTGGCATCACGAGGCTGAGTGCACCCGGAAAAATGGCAACAGCGCATGGCGGCTGGATGGTCACCCATCCAAGTGCCGGCCACGCCCAACAGCGCTTAACTTCGGTGATCTCACGGGAACCGGTGTATCCACTGCGGCAAGGCCGTTGCTCAAACTGCCGAAACAATGCCAACAAAATTCCAGAGTTTGAAGGGCTCATGAAAAGCAGGGAAACTCATATAATACTAGGTACAGAAAGTTGGTTGACACCTGGAATTGACAGCAGTGAGATTTTTGGGAAAAATGTAAGTGTATATCGAAAGGATTCGCAATTGGGAAATGCAGGAGGCGTATTTGTTGCATCAGACAAGAAATCAGGTCCATCGAGATAGAAATTGAGGCTGCATATGAGGTTGTTTGGACGACACTCAGTATCAGGGGTGGGCACAAAATGATAACTGGATCTTTCTATCATCCATCAGACTCACCTTCTGGTGTAACCGAAAACTTTAGGCAAAACCTCAGTTTACTTGTACGTAAGTTCCCCAATCATACTGTAATCATCAGTGAAAACTTTAATCATCCAACAATTAATTGGGAAAATTCCGACATTGTTAGTGGTTCGCGTGATAAGACGTCATGTGAAACTTTACTAAATGCCTACCTAGAACCAATACTTAGCCGGCCGGAGTAGCCGAGCGGTTCTAGGCGCTACGGTCTGGAACCGCGCGACCGCTACGGTCCTTAGGTTAGTTACGTTTAAGTAGTTCTAAGTTCTAGGGGACTGATGACCTCAGAAGTTAAGTCCCATAGTGCTCAGAGCCATTTGAACCATTTTTGGACCAATACTTAGGAACCCCAATCATGGTGCAAATATATTTGATCTAATGGCAACAAATAGACCTGACCTCTCTGAAGATGTCCACATCTAAACTGGTATCAGTGACCACGACGCGGATGTCGCAACAATGATTAGCAAAGTACAAAGAACAACTAAAACAAGCGGTAAGACATACATATTCAGTGAACTAGATAATGAATCAGTAGTGCCATTCTCAATGAGAAACTTGAAACTTTCAGCACAGGACCGGAGCATGTAACGGATCTCTGGCTCAAGTTAAAAAAAAAAGTTGACCATTCAGTGGACAGATATGCAGTCAGCACAACAGTTCTAATGGGAGGAAATCTCAATGGTATAAAATTATTGCAAAGAAACTTCTAAAGAAACAAATTAGTGCATAACAGCGTACGGTTGGAGATAGAGAGATGCTGAATGAAACGCGTTTGACTGTAAAGAGAGCAATGCGTGATGCCTTCGATGACTTCCGTAACAGAATATTGTCAAGCGATCATTCACATCACCCAAAAAAATCCTGGTCGTATGTAAAGGCTATTAGAGGCACAAAAGTTGGTGTTCAGTCTCTAGCGAATGAGTCAGGAACTGAAATTGAGGGTAGCAAAGCAAAAGCTGAAATGTTTAACTCGGTTTTCAAATATTCGTTTACCAAGGAAAACCCAAGAGAACTGTCCCAGTTTAATCCATGTGCCACTAAAAACATGAATGAAATAAGTATTAATGTGAGTGGTGTTGAGAAACAGCAGAAATGTTTAAATTGAACAAAGCTCCAGACCCCGATGGAATCCGTGTCAGATTTTGTACTGAATTGTCTGCACTGAGTTAGCCCCTCTTCTAACTATAATCTATTGTAAATCTCGCGAACAGAAAACCGTGCCCAGTTGTTGGAAAAAGGCACAGGTTGTACCCTTCTACAAGAAGGGTATTAGAAGTGATCCACAAAACTAGCGTCCAACTCCGGAACCGCGTGATTGCTACGGTCGCAGGTTCGAATCCTGCCTCGGGCATGGATGTGTGTGATGTCCTTAGGTTAGTTAGGTTTAAGTAGTTCTAAGTTCTAGGGGACTGATGACCACAGATGTTAAGTCCCATAGTGCTCAGAGCCATTTGAACCATTTTTGAACTAGCGTCCAATATCCTTGACATCGATTTGTTGTTGAATCTTAGAACATATTCTGAGCTCAAACATAATGAAGTATCCTGAACAGAATGACCTCATCAGTACCAGCTAGCATGGATTTCGAAAACACTGATCATGTGAAAGCCAACTCGCACTTCTTTCACATGACATACTGAAAGCTTTGGGTCAAGGCAACCAGGTAGATGCAGTATTTATTGATTTCCTAAAAGCTATGATTATTGTCAAAAGTACGATCGTATGGGATATCAAGTACAATTTGTGACTGTATTGACGAATTTTTGGTAGAGAGGACACAGCATGTTATCTTGGACGGAGAGTCATCGTTAGTTCTAGAAATAACTTTGGGTGTGCCCCAGGGAAGTGAGTATATTAATGAACTTGCAGACAATAGTAAAATCAGGATTTTTGCAGATGATGCAGTTATCTATAACGAAGTAGTATCAAAAAGAAGTTGCATAAATATTTTGCCAGATCTTAATAACATTTCAACGTGGTGCAGACTGGCAACTTGGTCTAAATGTACATAAGTGTAAAATTGTGCACTTCACAAAACGAAAAAAGGTAGTGTCCTAAGACGATAATGTCAATGAGCCACTGTTGGAATCGGCCAACTCATACAAATACCTGGGTGTTACACTTTGTAGGGATATTAAGTGGAATGATAACATAGGTTCAGTCGTGGGTAAAGCAAATAGACTTCGGTGTATTGGTAGGATAGTGGGCAAGTGCAATCAGTCAACAGAG
Source organism: Schistocerca cancellata (assembly GCF_023864275.1). Classification (NCBI taxonomy): domain Eukaryota; kingdom Metazoa; phylum Arthropoda; class Insecta; order Orthoptera; family Acrididae; genus Schistocerca; species Schistocerca cancellata. The sequence goes on from NC_064626.1 coordinate 851,519,857, forward strand.
GAGAGTACTTACAAATCACTCTTGCGACCGGTGCTAGAATATTGTTGAAGTGTGTGAGACCCGAACCATACAGGATTAACATGGGATATTGAAGGTATACAGAGAAGGGCAGCACGAATGGCCACTGGTTTGTTAAATCCGTCGGAGAGTGTCGCAAAGATACTGAAGGAACTGAACTGGAAGACTCTTAAAGATCGACGTAAACTATCCCGAGAAAGTCTACTAATAAAATTCCAAGAACAGGCCCCGAATGAATACTCTAGGAATAGACTACAATCTTCTACGTGTCGCTCGCATCATAGGGATCACCAGGATAAGATTAGAATAATTACTGCACGCACAAAGTCATTCAAACAATCATTCTTTCCGCGCTCCATACGTGAATGGAACTGTAAGAAACCCTAATAACTGCTACAATGATACATACCCTCTGCCATGTATTTCACGGTGGTTTTCGGAGTATAGATGTAGATGTAAATATTTTCAGTTACAGTGGTGTGCAAATCGTAAAGATGAAAGTAGCTTCCGCATGATCTGTCACTGCCAAATAACGTAGCTGGATGAAACTTGAAGAGTAACTTATACAGAAAGAGCTCCTACAGCATAGAAAAGAAGGTAGCTGAAGAAATGAGACGACTAGAGATGATACTTTTACTCAAAGACAATAATTACACTGAAGTCACCGCAAGTCATGATGGCCCTTGGACGTGATTTTCTTCTTAGGGTGTGTGATCGCCATGGACGGTACTGTACGCTCTGCACCGCGCTCCCGTGCTGCCCACATGGATGGTAAAGCATTATTGTGGTGTGTCTTACCATTCCTCCACCAGCGCATTGACAACTTCTGGATGGTAGACGATGCATTTGGGCGTGTTGCAATACGCCTTCCCAGCGTATTTCACAAGTACTCGAGGATATGTAAGACGGAGGAAAGGGCAGTCCATTCGCCGAATATCGTCCGTTCCAAGAACTCCACAAACTGCCTGTTCGATGTGGTCCCCATTGTTAGCCATAAAAATGAAGTCGGTGCCTAATGTACCACTGACAGGACGCACGTGAGGAAAGATTACACTGTCCTATTAATGTTGATCATTGAGAGTACCGTGTTCATTGATTCTGAGGTCAGTATGCCCGTGCAACATTATGTTTCGCCGGCCGCGGTGGTCTAGCGGTTCTAGGCGCTCAGTCCGGAACTGCGCGACTGCTACGGTCGCAGGTTCGAATCCTGCCTCGGGCATGGATGTGTGTGATGTCCTTAGGTTAGTTAGGTTTAAGTAGTTCTAAGTTCTAGGGGACTGATGACCACAGATGTTAAGTCCCATAGTGCTCAGAGCCATTTGAACCATTTGAACCATTATGTTTCCCCGCATCATAAAATGTGTAACATAAAAACGGCCATGTGCTTTACGTGTCCCCATTTCTCGCCATATGAAAGAAGGTCCAGAATCCTTACTCAGACCGAGTGTCCTCTCATCCGAGAAGAGCACTCGACCATACTCCTCGTTGGTCCAGTCCCTGTGCTCTTGTACCGTCACAAAGGATGCCACCGAAGTGTGCCGGTCAAAGGAAAACAACGTACTGATTGTCGAGAAAAGATACCATCCCCTTACAGTAGCCGTGCCACAGAAGTTCGTGAGTCTCCGTGCCTTGCATTCCTGTTAAATATGGTTGCAGTTGCACCCGATGTTTGAAATGTAACTCTTCTTGCCTGGTGCACAGTGTAGCCGTCATCTGCTGAGCTGACCATGGTGGACCACCTCCTCTGCTTCGGTCAGCAGTCCCTGTGGCTCGGAACGCTCCCCTAGCACGTGAAACAATGCTATGAGCAATAAGAAACTACGAGGTGCATTCAAGTTCTAAGGCCTCCGATTTTTTTCTAATTAACTACTCGCACGAAATCGATGAAACTGGCGTTACTTCTCGACGTAATCGCCCTGCAGACGTACACATTTTTCACAACGCTGACGCCATGATTCCATGGCAGCGGCGAAGGCTTCTTTAGGAGTCTGTTTTGACCACTGGAAAATCGCTGAGGCAATAGCAGCACGGCTGGTGAATGTGCGGCCATGGAGAGTGATTTTCATTGTTGGAAAAAGTCAAAAGTCACTAGGAGCCAGGTAAGGTGAGTAGGGACCATGAGGAATCACTTCAAAGTTGTTATCACGAAGAAACTGTTGTGTAACGTTAGCTCGATGTGCGGGTGCGTTGTCTTGGTGAAACAGCACACGCGCAGCCCTTCCCGGACGTTTTTGTTGCAGTGCAGGAAGGAATTTGTTCTTCAAAACTTTTTCGTAGGATGCACCTGTTACCGTAGTGCCCTTTGGAACGCAATGGATAAGGATTACACCCTCGCTGTCCCAGAATATGGACACCATCATTTTTTCAGCACTGGCGGTTACCCGAAATTGTTTTGGTGGCGGTGAATCTGTGTGCTTCCATTGAGCTGACTGGCGCTTTGTTTCTGGATTGAAAAATGGCATCCACGTCTCATCCATTGTCACAACCGACGAAAAGAAAGTCCCATTCATGCTGTCGTTGCGCGTAAACATTGCTTGGCAACATGCCACACGGGCAGCCATGTGGTCGTCCGTCAGCATTCGTGGCACCCACCTGGATGACACTTTTCGCATTTTCAGGTCGTCATGCAGGATTGTGTGCCAACTCTGGAGGCGATCTGTTCAACAGTCATTCGGCGATCCCCCAAAACAATTCTCTCCACTTTCTCGATCATGTCGTCAGACTGGCTTGTGCGAGCCCGAGGTTGTTTCGGTTTGTTGTCACACGATGTTCTGCCTTCATTAAACTGTCGCACCCACGAACGCATTTTCGACACGTCCATAACTCCATCACCACATGTCTCCTTCAACTGTCGATGAATTTCAATTGGTTTCACACCACGCAAATTCAGAAAACGAATGATTGCACGCTGTTCAAGTAAGGAAAACGTCGCCATTTTAAGTATTTAAAACTGTTCTCAATCTCGCCACAGCGGTAAAATTCCATCTGCCGTACAGTGCTGCCATCTCTGAGACGTATTGACAATGAATGCGGCCTCATTTTAAAACAATGCGCATGTTTCTATCTCTTTCCAGTCTGGAGAAAAAAAATCGGAGGCCTTAGAACTTGAATGCACCTCGTACTGGACTGTACCAGGTAAACTTCGTCTTTCTTCCAGTTTCCCGATGATCCTTCCCCATGTGAAGTCATTTAGATGTTGTCTCCTCTCCATGTTGTACTGAAGTACGCTACCGCAGTACACCGTAACTGATCGCTGATTTACACACATTGTTTTTTCCCGTCCCTCCAGCTGCCTCGTGCTACGGTGCCAGCCCCATTTCGCGCTATAGTCGCACTGAACTCAGGCCACGTAACGTCCAGCTTTCTAGCTTTCTGTGCACGATGGGAGACCTCTGCCACAATTTTATTCATTAACATCAAGTGTTTAATACGTTACATTACTTCATCTAAACTGAAGCGTCAATAAATTTGATATACGTATGCATATGCAAATACAGAGATACGTAAACAGACAATACGCCGATGCGGTCGGCGACGTCTATATAAGATAGCAAGTGAAACTTCCTGGCAGATTAAAACTGTGTGCCCGACCGAGACTCGAACTCGGGACTTTTGCTTTTCGCGGGCAAGTGCTCTACGCCCGGTACTCACAGCTTTACTTCTGCCAGTACCTCGTCTCCTACCTTCCAAACTTTACAGAAGCTCTCCTGCGAACCTTGCAGAACTAGCACTCCTGAAAGAAAGGATATTGCGGAGACATGGCTTAGCCACAGCCTGGGGGATGTTTCTTCATTCTGAAGACAGCAAGTGTCTGTCGCAATTATTATATCTGTTACTGCTGCTACTATTGCAGGTTACCAAGATTTAAGTGAGTTTCAACGCGGTATTAGACGACGGGACTCATCATCTCCAGGCAGCGATGAAGTGGAAATTTTCCCGTACTGCCATTTCACGAGTGTACCATGGATTTCAACAATCACGTAAAACATCAAATCTCCGACATCACTGCAGCCGGAAAAAGATCCTGCAAGAACGGGACCAACGGCGACTGAATGCAATCGTTCAACATGACAGAAGTGCAACCCTTCCGCAAATTACTACAGATTTCAGTGCTGGGCCATCAGCAAGTGTCAGCGTGCGAATCGTTGAACGAAACATCATCGATATGGATTTTCGGAGTCGAAGGCCCTCTCGTGTACCCTTGGTGACTGCACGACTGAAAGCTTTACGCCTCGCCTGGGCCCGTCAAAACCGACATTGAACTGTTGATGACTGGAAACATGCTGCCTTGTCGAGCGAGTCTCGTTTCAAATCGTATCGAGCGGATGGACGTGTACGGATATGGAGAAAATCTCATGAATCCACGGACGCTGCATGTCAGCAGAGGACTGTTCAAGCTGGTAGAGGCTGTGTAATAGTGTGGGGCGTGTGCAGTTGGGATGATATGGGACACCATATACGTCTAGATACGGCTCTGACGGATTATACGTACGTAAGCATCCTGTCTGTTCAACTGCGTCCATTCATATCCATTGTGCATTCTGACGGACTTGAGCCATTCCAGCAAGACAATGCGACACCCCGCACGTTCAGAATTGCTAGAGAGTGGCGCCAGGAACACTCTTCTGAGTTTAAACACTTCCGCTGGCCACCAAACTCCCCAGACATAAACATTATTGAGCATTATCTTGCAACGTGGTGTTCAGAATAGACTTCCCAGCCCTCTTACTCTCACGTATTTATGGACAGGCCTGCAGGATTCATTATGTCAATTCCCTCCAGCACTACTTCAGACGTTAGTCCATGCCACGTCGTGTTGCGGCACTTCTGCGTGCTAACGGGGGCCTTTCATGATATAAGTCAGGTATACCAGTTTCTTTGGCTCTTCTTTGTATCTCGTCCGTAAGTACTGCGGAGCAGTGTATTCGTGCCCATTTAATTTCACGTCCTTATATTGAGTGTTATCTACCAGCCTTTACACTCGGCGTTCGCCATCTCCTTGTCTGTTTTTTATATCGCAACTATTTTCTTATTTTGCGATCTTCTATGTGCAACTGTGCCGACCGCGAATGCACTCTCACAACTAACGATATTATCTAGAAGATAATTTATATCTACGGTGACTAATAATGGTCCTTGAAGTAAAACCGACACTAATTTCTCTTCTCGCTATCTCTTGCACAATTTGGTGATATCGATGTGCTGAGTTCTGTTTGCTGACAGATGTTAATTTCAGTCATATACCTGAGCTAATGATCTGCAAGGACATATTGTTTTTAGTAGGCTATAGGGCGGAAGTTGATAGAAGGAAGTGAATAAATGTGGCTTTAACCTGCTCTCCGTTACATAAAACATAGAATAAGTATTATCGTTCTTCACCAAGCAGATTTTATTTCTTATTCACTTCCTATTGGAATTAGTTTACGTGATCTATCTGACATTAGCCTCAAATGAATGAGTACCTTTCAGGAAGCAACAGTTTCGCAATATGTACAAGCTTTATTACACAACTAAAAACAGTAGGTACAGTGTTCGTTAACTTCTAGAATGCTAATTCACTTTTTGCGTGCCTCTACTACAAACATACGACCGCCACTTGATTAACAGCTGTGAGAGAACGAAGGAAAGAAATACACTGGCTTGTTATTAATCCAGGTAAAGGTCTTTAAACAGCGAAACGGCTGTAGGAAACTTCGCAGTTTCGATCCTCAAACTCAGCAAGTTGCCCCTTCCTTAACGACCTCGACGCTAACGTAAATCACGAGGACTGCCACAGCGTCTTACTTTGCAGGATTCATTAAGCGCATTTGTAATCAACGCTGTCTGGCATTCACATTCCACATTTGTGGCTCCGGTAAGCCGATTACCCGTCGTTATGACGTGGAGTAAGTGAACAGTGAAGGAGCACAAGAATTTGCAGAAGGAAGTTTCTGGCACAGTCAGGTTGTAGGTTTTTTGCAACTGATTCCTCTGTGGGTAACAATAACCCGACGGGGATAATGGCTAGTGATATTCTGAACATTTTACCTAAGTGTTACTTTCGCCTTTAACTACCAACAGCACTCTCATCCCTGTCAGTACAACAATAAACTGCCAAAAATACGTTTAAAATTGTTTTAAACGTATTAGGTGATACGAATTAAAATAGAAAATGCATACACAAACTGATGACTGATCTCTGTTGAAAAAGGAGTATGATCGATTCTCTTTTAGATTCCCTGTATGCTACAACGCCTTGTTCACTCGACATTCAGTTAGGGAGCTGCATTTTCTATACTGCTTGAAGAAAGGATAAAGTATAAGACCAGACGACGGTTTCTTTTTTTCTGACAACCCTCGTGTTGCTTTACAGTACCATTCAGAATTTACTGGTAACACGACGCACGTCATGTTTAACACAATCTCAGCAGTTACTATCATGGAAAAGTAGTAACTGATTCGTATCTGTCTCATAGTCCCAGAAATGTCTGTTCGTAATTTTCAACCTAAACGTCTCGATACTTTTCCTCAGATTAATGTTACATATTGAAATACACCGCCCAAAATAGCGAAAGGGAAATTTTTTTGGGAACCCCCCTCATTTTCCCCATTCCGAAGTAGAGATTTGAAATTTGGCTAAATGGTGCCTACAAACTTTGCGATGTCAATTTCTAGCTCAGCATCGCTTCAAACAACAGGGTGTTTTGCGAAAAAATGGCCAGAACTTAGGAATTTATGTAAATAGTAAGATGGATTAATGGTGTGTCATTGTCACCAAATTTCACCATGCTTCTGTCCAACGCCGCCGTGGGCGTCTTATGCGATAGGAATGTCGTCACCCCTCCCCCCGCACCCCCATCTCAGTCATTCACTTGACGCCTCTGCGATGGAGTCCAGAACGGCGACGCCCAGTGTTGAAGTCACGCGCATTTCGTATGAGTGGTGAAAGAAAACATGTCAAACAAACTGCTGCTCAGAATCGACACGAAAAGGCCTCAGAACGTGACAAGGGGCTTCTATCAAACCATCCCTTCCAATGGAGCGTTCGTTTACACACTTTTCGAACTGCGACGTGCAACAGAATGACGTTAGTGACAACCTTTGACACTCCTGACTCCCCAGACGATTCAACCCTTGCGTAATGGCATCGTGGGATGACGCCTTTGGAGAACAGCGCGACAGTAATTTTTGCTATGGTGTACTGGGTGGGCCGGCCGTTGTGGCCGAACGGTTCTAGGCGCTTCAGTCTGGAGCCGCGCGACCGCTACGGTCGCAGGTTCAAATCCTGCCTCGGGCATGGGTGTGTGTGATGTCCTTAGGTTAGTTAGGTTTAAGTAGTTCTAAATTCTAGGGGAGTGGTGACCTCAGATGTTAAGTCCCATAGTGCTAAGAGCCATTTGAACCATTTTATACTGGGTGGAACCACCAGGGCCTATTCAAAACCATTCTATGAAATGTAGACATGATCCAAGGTAGCAAAGGTTGTTTATGTTTTTTCAGCCCTTCTGTTTCACGTCCGCCTGTGGGCAGATCATGGAGGGTGTGACGCATGGAGGATTTCTGTCGAGCGCTCCTACCCTTGATCGCGCCACAAGAGGACTGATGATTGATTGATTGATTGATTGAGGATGGTATGGGACTACACGGCGAGGTCATCAGCCCAGCGATTCCAAAGTTACACATGGAAGAGGGTGCGTCCGCTAAAAGCGGAGATGAGTCAAACCATAAAACGAGGAAGTTAAAACACACACACAGTAGAAGGTATAAAATGGTAGCGCAACTGCAAAAACTGGGAAAACAGAGGGATAAGAGAGCGGCCTTTGCAAATGGGAGTGGTCATGAGTCCCAGACCGAAAAAACATGAACAGAGGCCCCAACCACAACCACACTGCCCGTGCTCCAGGAGTAGGGCAAAACCTTATATCTGAAACTAAAAATCACTTTCATGAAGTAAACTGAGGACCAGATCAACTATCTGTGAACCGCGTACCAATAATAAATTTAAGGAATGTTGAAGATTGTACTTAGTACAAAGGGTAATAGAAGGGGATATTCCATCAATTTATGAGACGCAATCACTCTGGCTCCACACCCATATTGCGGCGGGGTTCGTTACACAAGAGGAAACCATGAAGGAGCCTGTTATGACCAATGCATACACAGCGTAAGACAGTGGACGCCTTCTGAGAGGAGAGGTAGGAAGAGCGCCAAACCGCAGCAGACTCCTTGATTGTGCGCAGTTTATGACTGTGAGCAGTTTTTGGTCAAAGAAAGATGTGACATAGATCCGGATATCTGTAGATGGAATCATGAAAGGGAATGAGGGGTAAGTATCTGCTTCTCTAGCCAAACCGTCAGACAGTTCATTCTCTGGGATGCCCACATGACTTGGCACCTAGAGAAAGACAACTGAGTAGGCGGCACAGCCAAGGGAAGAGAGAAGGTAATGGATAGCAGAGACCAAAGGGTGCTGAGAGTAGCATCGGTCAATAGCCTGCAGGCTGTTCATTGAGTCAGAACGAATTAAAACACTCTGGAGTGAGGCAAAAGAAACAAAATGGAGGGTTCTGTGACTGCATAGGAGTTCTGCTGTGAACGCAGTACATGCTCCTGGCAATAAATGGTGTTCCTGTAAGTAGGCTGTATAGGTTTTTAATTTGGTAACGCCACGTAGCGCTCTGTATGAAAATCACTGGCTGTGCTGTGTGCAGTCTGTGGCTGGTTTTCATTGTTGTTTCCTATTTTAGTGTTGGGCAGTTGAATGTTAACAGCGCGTAGCGTTGCGCAGTTGGAGGTGAGCCACCAGCAGTGGTTGAATTGGGGAGAGAGATGGCGGAGTTTTGAGAGCGGATGATCTGGACGTGTTGTAAGTAGGCTGTTTATGTTTTCTTATTGGCAACGTTACGTAGCGCTCTGTATGAACATCACTGGCTGTGCTGTGTGCAGTCAGTGGCTAGTTTGCATTGTTGTCTGCCATTGTAGTGTTGGGCAGCTGGCTGTTAACAGCGCGTAGCGTTGCGCAGTTGGAGGTGAGCCGCCAGCAGTGGTGGATGTGAGAAGAGAGATGGCGGAGTTTTGAAATTTTCAATACTGGATATCGTGAACTGCTATATACATTATGACTTTTGAACACTATTGAGGTAAATACATTGTTTGTTCTCTATTAAAGTCTTTCATTTGCTAACTATGCCTATCAGTAGTTAGTCCCTTCAGTAGTTTGAATCTTTTATCTAGCTGGCAGTAGTGGCGTTCGCTGTAGCTTGAGTAACGAAGATTTTTGTGAGGTAAGTGATTTGTGAAAGGTACAGGTTAATGTTAGTCAGGGCCATTCCTTTGTAGGGATTTCTGAAAGTCAGATTGCGTTGCGCTAAAAAATATTGTGTGTCACTTTAAGCACAGTCATGTATAATTTTTCTAAGGGGACGTTTCATATGTCGACCCTTAGCCGAGGATACCTCACTGGAATCTTCGTATTTTTTCTTGTAGTTTGTGTAATTAGTGTAGCTATTGTTTAGTGCTAGTGCGTAATTGTAGAGAGAATCTCCTTTGTAGTTGCAGTCTTTCATTGTTGTACAGTAAAACAGTTGTGGCATGCATGTAGATTTGCACCAAGTATTTCGCAGCTGCGCTTGCAATTAACTACATAATATTTTCAGTGCTATGTTAATGTGTTCTCTTATTTTTGCTCTTCAAATTGTGCTTTTCTGTGTTATCGTGTGAAATATTGTGACAATAATAGCGTGTGAAAAACGTAACACTAGGCTTCAAAGTAAACTGAGAAATAATAGTGACGACGAGCGTAGCTTATCAGCAACACTGCGTAGTGAATTAACAGACATTCGAAGTAGTAATTTGGTAATTGTGCATAGGGAAATGGAGCGGGCGGCAAATAATGGTGTAGACAGTGAAACAGGTAGTGAACAAGGAAGCATTATCGATCGATCGGTCGGCAACAGCTCGCCTCAGGAATCCGAAATGACAGAACACAATATTGCAAATACTGTAGACTTAGGTTTTGGGTCCTCACCGTTTTCTCAAATGAGTCAAGACACATTTTCTGCTTGTCAAAATGTGAATGTTGCCGGTGAAAATGCACTGCCAAAAAGCATAGAGAAACAGATTCCAGACACTAATAAATTATTATTGCAATTAATGCAACAAATGGAACTAAATCAGAGACAAATGGGACAAAATCTTCAAAAGTTAGACACAATGGAACAAAATCAGAGACAAACACAGCAAAAGCTTCAAAAGTTAGACATAATGGAACAACGCCAGAGACTAACACAGCAACAGTTAGACACAATGGAACAAAATCTTCGGAAGTTAGACATCACACTTGAACAAACACGTGAAGATTTAACTATTGAGTTACATAACATTGAATCGAAATGTCAAAAAGTCTGTAATGACGTAAAAACACAAATTTGTGAGCATTTTCAACCTATTTCTTCGCAGCATGAAAATGCATTACAGAATCACGAAGCAGCCATAAAAGAACTGCAAACCATTGTTCATGAAAATCATGAGACCTTGTGGGCTAAAATTGACTCAGTTGCATCTACCGATTCGGTTACGCAACTTGCATAAACTCAGGAAAACTTAAAGGACACAGTAGATTCGATTTCAACACAAATGGACACTCTGAAACTTTGTTCAGAAAACCACACTGAGGAAATGTGTTCACTATCGGAGAAAGTAGCCGAACTTTCGGATCAGGTCACTAACTTATCTACAAAGGTAGATGATGATCTGAATGACACAAGACCCGTAGTCTTCACTGACACAGAAGAGTATGAACAAATTAGAAAATTCAAACAAAATCAAAATCAAATCAATACACAATACAAAAGAGAAGTCCGGGATGTACAAGATCAGTTGACACTGGTAATACAAGAATTACATATTTCAGAGGACACTCGCGCTCCAGTACGGGAAGAGGGACATAGAAATACGGAACAACCACAAAATAATAACACAGGACACTTCGGAAATTATGAAAGAAATTGGCAAGGCGCATTGGATTTTGAGATGGAACCGCCGAAACGAAGTAACAATGAGTGATGTGCGACTCGCCGACACGATGATTTCGACTATAAGCTGTTCATTACTACACGTAAATCCAAAACATTTAAGAATTCTGACAACGACATTCATCCACAAGCTTCATCAATTTTCTCATTGTTTTCCTCCCAACTGGTCATTGGAGCACAGGTTAAAATTTATGTGTGGCTACTTGGAGAATGAAACAGCTGTAAGAATGCGATCGGTCATTCACGATTGTCACAGTGAAGGAGAATTTTATCATGCCTTCCTCTCAGCGTATTGGTCTCAAGCTACACAAGACCGAGTAAAACATAGCATCATAATGATGAAACATTTCGAACAATCTGAATTTTCCAGTCTTATGAAATATTTTGAAGACATGTTGCATAAGAATCAGTATCTTTCAAACCCATACAGCCCCTCAGAACTCATTCGCATTTGCTTAATCAAACTGCCTGAACATTTACGACATATTATTTTAGCAGGACGTTGCAAAGACGACATTGAAGCTTTTCAGGAACTGTTACAAGAACTGGAAATTGACACTGACAATCGCAGAACGCGAAAACAGGAGTACAACAATTACAGGTCACATCTGTCACAATTCCGCGATGACAGAAATAATAAATGGACACGACAAGGCTATTCTTATAACGTAAATCGTGACCAAAACAGACACCACTCGTATGACAACCGTTGGCAGAGTAGTAATAATTACAGGGAAAGATCACCTCTCTGCGGTAATGACTATCACAGAGACAATCAGAGAAACAGACAATATGGGAACCAAAATAATTATTATCAAGGGAGACAGAATAACTTTAGACGCAATGGTCCAGCGCGCAGTTACGACTCAGGGAGAAATTCTCCACCACGTGACCGACAAGAAAGAAACTATGGAATCTACCGACATGACGACAGACGATATGATCGTAACGACAGACCTGAACTGCATCAGCACTGGCGGGATTTAAACAGGGCAGGGCCCTCTCGTCACAGTGAATATGTCGAAGTTAGGTCTCCAAATCCCAATAACGACGCGTGCCAACAAAGAGACAATAGGCAATGACTCACACCGCTGGCAGCCACAAAACGTAAGTAAACTGACGACGCAGCTGTCGTAGCTAGTAATTATGTAAAAATGGAAGACATTAGGGGCATCTTACTCCAGGAACACGACGTAAAACTTAACAACATTGCATATCCTTGATTCACATTACTGTAAATGACGTAAAATTTACGACAGTACTTGACTCTGGCAGTCCCATTTCAGTAATTAGTGAAACAGCTTTTAGCACGTGCAACAAATCGAACGATTGCCCCTCACTTCCGTTACGTAAGATTAAATTACAAGGTGCAATCTTTGGAAAAAGTGTAGATGTACACCAACAAAGCAACTTAGAATTCTTTTGTCAAAGCCACAGCTTCTCTATGAACTTTCTTATTGTTCCATTATTGTCGACGGAAATTATACTGGGAGTAAACTTTTTGAATGAATACAAAGCAATCTTAAGCTTTCACGATGCTGAAATAAGTTTAGAGAAAGAAGGTAAGTCAATAGCTTTGAAATTTGAAGACTGGCTCTCAAACCATGACGAGGAAATTAATCGGCTTTACCTTCTGTTATACAACAAACAGTTCGGAATTTTCTATGGAACTAGACACTAACAATCACTCTGCATGTACTGACAGGGATGATATCGACGGCATATTTGAAACTAATGAGTTAATTCAGAATAAAATTCAAACAATTGAGAATTGTAATGACACTGATAGGCAGGACCTTTTTGAGATTTTACAAGCACATTCCACAGTTTTTACTCACAAAACAGGAACAATCAAGGGATTTCTATACCAATTTCGTGTTCGTGAGCATAATAAATTTTGTGTTAGACCATACGTAATTCCAGCACATTATAGAGACCGTGTTAGAACAGAAATACAATCTATGCTTGACGAGGGCATTATTGAGCCTGCAGTAAGCTCATACAACAATCCGTTACATGTCGTTGAGAAGAAAAATGGATCGATCAGGCTTGTCTTAGATTCGAGACAAATCAATACTATCATTATTCCTGAAACAGACAGGCTGCAGACGATGGAAGAACTTCTTCAAAATTTTAATGGTGTAAAAGTGTTGTCTTCCATTGATCTCAGATCCAGCTTTTATCAGATCGAACTTCATCCAGAATGTAGAAAATACACAGCTTTTCTTTGTTTCGGCGTTTGTTATCAGTTTCGGAAACTTCCTTTTGGTTTGAACATTTCTTCGGCAGCATTCATTCGCGGGCTAAATTTCATATTACCTGAGTTCTTAAAACGTCACACCTTATATGTGGACGATATTCTGATAGCAGAAGCCTCATGGGAACAACACAATCGCATCCTCAACAGCGTGTTACATATTTTTGCAGAATCTGGAATTACAGTTAACTTGGAAAAGTCTGAATTCGGTAGGACAAAGGTGAAGTCTTTGGGACATATTATTTCTTCTGAAGGCATTCAGCCGGATCCTGAAAAGTTAGAAGCAATCAGAGCCATTCCAGTTCCATCCACAAAAAGACAAGTCCGCAGTTTTCTAGGTCTCGTAAATTTTTACCGTCGTTTTCTGAATATGCAAATTCTTGTTGCACCAAAACTTTGTTCTCTCACTGGAAAAAATACTATTTGGAACTGGGACGAACAAGCACAGTTGGAATTCAATTCTTTGAAAGAAGCGTTACTTCACGCGCCAATACTAGCTCATCCAGATCTGTCACAAGATTTCTGCCTTAGCACGGATTCTTCTGAAGTCGGTCTTGGTGCCCATTTATTTCAAGAAGCCATAGAAAATGACATTACTGTTCAGAAAACCATTGCTTTTGCTAGCCGAGTGCTAACAAAATCTGAAAAAAATTATTCCGTTACTGAATTAGAAGCTTTAGCTACCGTTTGGGCATTTAACAAATTCAGTTTCTTTCTTTCTGGTAAGCACGTAAAAGTATACAGTGATCATCGTGCATTACAATTTCTTATGTCTTCAAAATTAAATCATGACAGGTTAAAACGTTGGGCATTGTTTCTGCAAGAATTCCGCTTCACAATAGTCTACATTCCCGGCATTGTCGCGGACGCGCTGTCACGCGCACCGACTGGGCTTGAGAAAAGTAACACAGAAGGCAACATTGAGAAAAATTTCAGTATTCTTTACATTCAGAACGTCGCCTTTGAAAACTTCATCACCACATCTTTAAAGGACATTGCTCATGAACAAGATAAATATCCGATTTGGAAAGACATCAAAAGTAAATGGCATGAAAAGACACACACTCAGATTCGGCATTATTACCTGGTTAGAAACAACATACTCTTCAAACGCTGCACTGTTGATGACAAGCTATGGGTACTTTGCATTTCAGACGATTTTGTTAATAAGCTCATTTGGTACATTCATTTCAGCTACGCACATTTTGGCCCACGAAAATGTTATCATATTCTTCGAACGACTTGTTATTTTAACAATATGGAAAATCGAATTCGAAGAGTCTTGTCTATTTGTAAACTTTGTCAGAAGGCGAAACCATCTACTGTCTCACATCGTGCTCCGTTGTTTCCTATTATTCCTTCTAAATTAAAAGAATTTGCTGCTGTTGATCTCTTAGGACCCCTTGTCAGAACATCGAATGGATTTTCGTCTGTTCTAGTCGCTGTTGAACTTACTTCAAAATTTGTTTCTTTCACTCCGTTACGTAAAGCCACTGGACGATCTGTATCCAACGCCTTTGTTAAAAATTTCTTACGTGAAGTTGGCCACGTTGCTATAGTCATTTCAGATAACGGACCGCAATTCAGATCTGCTGTTTGGTCACGCATGCTTCGGAATCATAAAATCAAACCTGTTTTTATTTCATTGTATTCACCACATTGTAACCCCTCCGAACGGATTATGAAAGAAATCAATAAGCTTTGCAGACTTTATTGTCACAGAAAGCATCAGCATTGGGACAGATATTTACACTTATTTCAAAACGTGCTGAATGAAATGCCTCATGACTCCACTGCTTTACCACCTATTCTTGTACTGAAGAATGAAGAACCACCGAACAGAATCAGAGAGCTTGTACCTTTCCCGAATACACGTAAACTTCGACACAAAGACATAATTGATTTGGCTCTTAAAAATATAAAATCTGCAGCAGACAAAAGGAGAAAACTACACGGTAAAACAAATGCAAAGAAATTATATATTGGTCAGAAAGTTCTCATTAAAGCTCATTCATTGTCACATAAGAAGAAACACTTGAGTCACAAATTCTTTCTAGTTTACAATGGACCTTACAGAATCCGACGTATACCACATGATAATTGCGTTGAAGTTGAAACTCTGCGTACTAGGGAGAGTAAAGGTTTACACCACATTTCACATGTAAAACCGTTTATTGAAAGACAATCTGCTTTTTAACTTTGTCTTTGCCATAAAACGTTTCACTTCACGTTACTAGTATGCTTTAGAAACTGTTACCATGCAACAATGTTTGAAGTTAAACATCCAGTCAAGAACCAAGAGAACTTATTTAAACAAAAATTACGAATGCATTGTTATTGCGAACAGACGACACAGTGTTATTGTGTGTGTACATTCTTGCTCGTTAGTTGCATGATTACGTAACGACTATAAGGCTCACATACTTAGAACATATACTGGTACTGCTAATGAGATTCTAATGCAACATTTTGGTTTACTTGAAAATGCATTCTGGATTTAAGGTACTTTCTGTGATATACCAGATGAGACAGTGGTTAGTTTATGTGACAGCTACACGATTTTATCACGACACTACTAATGAGTGACAATTTACAATGTTGCTTTTCCGGTGTTTCTGTTTCATATCTGCAGAGTTTTTCTGTATTATTGTGGAAAGTAAAACATGTTTTAGTAGTAACTTTTGTGGTATAGCTACAATGAGACTGCCTTTTCCGTAGCACGACAATACGTTACAGCACAGTACTTTCATCACCTCGGCAATAAGCTTAATAACTAAGATATCCATAACGAAAGCATTTCACTTCTGTTTATCGTGAGGTAAGTACATTGGCTTCTGCAGAACTTAGCTTTCGGAGGACGATAAATACGACACTTCCACAGAGATTATCTTACAACAAGACGCACAGTTTAGCGCTACAGTACACGTATTTGAGTGATTAATTTTGTACTTAAAACATTTATTTTTAAAGATATTTCAAGTACAATGATACAAAGGTTTTCCGTGATACATTTCATTCCATTGCTGTAATCTGTAACACCTGAGGGTATAATTACATTAATCCTCAGGGGGGTACACACTTACTTTGTGTACCATGTCTTTGGCAAGCACAAGGAGCCCTAGCTAATATGGTATTTGCTTATACAACTTTACACATTGGTACCATATTTCTCTAACACACAAATTACACAGCCATCTGATCATTTAACTGAGAGATAAACATTTTTTTTACTACATCGGTGACACATGTTTATGCAATTACACAGTTGCATAACTTCACACTTACGAAATTGTATTTTGTCTGTACTTTGTGAACTGTTCATTGTTTTTTGGACCCATTGTGATATTATGAGAACTTTGAATGATATATTTGGTATGGTATCACGATTTTTAAAGTACGTTTGAGGCAGATGACACTTTTGACATGAGCAGAGAATTTTTTTAGGTTTTGAAATTATTGGAAGAAGCTACGACGACTTTGAGAGTTGACTGAGGTGTTACGATGTTATTATTACATCTACATCTACATTTATACATTTATACTCCGCAAGCCACCCAACGGTGGCTATGTGTATTATGCTGTTGCGGTATGTTTATGATCAATAAGCTGATGCTATATGAGGAATTTGCTTATGCTATGTATTTATTATGATGAAATATTGAAGTGTCGTCGCAAGATTGACGTGTCGACGAATATATATATGTGTAATAAGGTAAGGAGTAATGAATAGTGGTTAGGGACTCTGACTTGTGAAAAAGGATGTTGGAAACCAAGAATCGTACTTTAAGAGTTATGAAATGTGTGTAAATGCGTGAATGTATCACAGTGCCAGCGAAAATTTTTTGGACACTGTTATATTCATAAGATTTAGTTTCTACACATTTGCAACACAAATTCTCGACCCGTGAAATTTTGTATATGAGACTGTCACTGTAGCGGAAACTGCTGTCGTAAATATTTCTGTAAGATAGTTAAGTGACCACCTGCACGTAATGCGTCGTGGGCACCCAGCTGCGTCAGACGCCTGGAGAAAAAGCCATTAGTGTGTGCGTTTTCAGAGGCACATTCCTTTGTAGAAAGCATCCCAAATACGACACGCTCAAACTTGAAAACATATTATTAGACTGTGGAACTCTTAATTTATGATATTTACTAAAATGCCTAATGAAATGATGAGAAACATTTTACATCTATTGTCTTTGTAGTTGAGAGATTGCTCATTTTGTTTAATATCTGGTTTCCAGCTGTGTTGCAGCATTAGTTTTATAAAATAAACTTAGATGCATTTGCTAATGTGAACACTTTCTGTCAACAGATCTATTAAATAATTATTTTATGATCCACATTCTTTGAAAAAGGAGCTCTTGGAATGGAAAGAGCAATAAGAAGGGACTAATAACAGTAACTGCATATATAATTTTCTTTTCAAGTACTTGGTAATTTCTTTTGTAGAAATAGTTGTGGTGCACCACTTTAATTACATAGACATTAAGATGTGAATATACATTTCCCTTGTCTGCATTATTGTCTTTAGTGTAATGTTTTTTTCTGCTTGAGCTATGTCATGTTTAGATATAAGTTATTTCATTTGCTGCTGCTGTTTGCCAGGCATAGTGTTACTGAATTTGACTTTGTGTTACTCTGCTATGCCAGTTTACTACTGATTTATTTTTCTTGTTTGCTGCTCATTGCCTTATATTAGTTGTAATATTGTTGCTTACTTTGCCAATTTGTATTGTTTTTTGTCCTTGCTGTTTGTGTTAATTTGTTATGTGCTGCTGCATTGCCTTTTCCCTTGGTATATATATCTGAGCTCAGTAGATTAAAGTTAGCTTAAGAGGGGGTAGACTATGTAAGAAACTAACTATGATGAATTGGAAGAAATGCATTAAGAAGCTATAATAAAATGGTTTGGCCAAAAAAGTAGTGTACAGTGGAAAAAACTATTTTTGAAAGAGGATGTGAACAGAATACAGAAAGCATGCTTGGATAGGATTTTTTTGGTGGAAGCAAAGGTTGAAATAAGAAGAAAGATCTATGGAATGAAGTTTTAGGTTGGACTGCAGTACCAAATGTTAAGCTGAAAACAAACCCTGTCCTTTCCTTTTGTGTCATCCCTCTATATGTTTGTGTACCCCTGTGTATTTGTGTTTTTCCTGTCTTTATGTGTTTAGCTGATGAGAGCTATGTTGTAGAATTTTTCTAATACTATGTTATTTACTTTGTAAAGATGTTTAGACATTATTTATTCTGTTTTGTTTTAATACTCATGTGTGAAGTTGATGTTTCGAAAGTTATTCTGATCTGTTATGTATGTACTCATGTCATAATTCCTGTAACACTGATGTATATGTTATTTCGATTCTTTTATAAAGCCTGTAATACGAATGTTATCTGTATTGTTATGTTTTAATGATGTATTTGTTATTGTATTCTTATGTTATAAAATTGTAATTGACACCAGTTCATCAAATTAAGTAACTTGTAAGTTACATTTCACTGCACACGTTTCTGTTGGTCATAGTATATGGACAATATGTGAGAAGTAGGGACTGTTAGTGTTTGCACGTGTGTTAATAATTCAGCAAGGGACTGGATAACAGCATTGCTGGTTCTAAGGACAATTCCAAAATCTTTGTGAGTGCACAAGTGGTGGTTTATGGATTTGCTATATTATCTGCAAGACTCTTCAATGGTGATTGTGCACCTGCACAGTCACAACAGATGGCTGCTGGCCATCTCCACAAGGACTACAGTGGGTCTGCATCTTTGATGACCCACCAGTACCATTATTTCTACAAGGACTACAGTGGGTCTGCATCTTTGATGGCCCACCAATACCATTATTTCTACAAGGACTGCAGTGCGTCTGCACCTCTGGTGGCCCACCAATACCGTAATCTCTACCAGTACTACAGTGGGTCTGCTGTGTGATGACCTACCTACCAATATTCTTCAAAACTTCGACTGACTCTGTTGTGGGTTTGCTCTGTTGTGGCCCATTACCTGTCTGCATGTCGAGAGTCAGCACTGTCTTTCCGTTGGAAGGACAACACTACTTCTTCAAGACTGCATGGAAATCCACTACTTCTTCAAGACTGCATGGAAATCCACTATTTCCATGTGCATTTTCTTTTACTAATGAGACATTGTGAAAAAAACTGTAATTACTATTATGACGAATGATCAGGACTATCTTTATGGACTGTGAGAAAATTTTAGTTTTGACCAACATTGTATCAATAAGTGTGTGCATTTGATATCTTTGTTATTGTAATTATGAAAAATTTTATCAAATCATTACTGGCCACTGCCCAAAACAATTTGTAAAATTTTTTGTGGGGAGCATGGGGGCTATCTAAGTAGGCTGTTTATGTTTTCTTATTGGCAACGTTACGTAGCGCTCTGTAGGAAAATCACTGGCTGTGCTGTGTGCAGTCTGTGGCTAGTTTGCATTGTTGTCCGCCATTGTAGTGTTGGGCAGCTGGCTGTTAACAGCGCGTAGCGTTGCACAGTTGGAGGTGAGCCGCCAGCAGTGGTGGATGTGAGGAGAGAGATGGCAGAGTTTTGAAATTTTCAATACTGGATGTCATGAACTGTTATAAACATTATGACTTTTGAACACAATTGAGGTAAATACATTGTTTGTCCTCTATTAAACTCTTTCATTTGCTAACTATGCCTATCAGTAGTTAGTCCCTTCAGTAGTTTGAATCTTTTATTTAGCTGGCAGTAGTGGCGCTCGCTGTATTGCAGTAGCTTGAGTAACGAAGATTTTTGTGAGGTAAGTGATTTGTGAAAGGTACAGGTTAATGGTAGTCAGGGCCATTCCTTTGTAGGGATTTCTGAAAGTCAGATTGCTTTGCGCTAAAAAATATTGTGTGTCAGTTTAAGCACAGTCATGTATAATTTTTCTAAGGGGACGTTTCAGTGTGTCCATCAGAGACGGTTAATTTTTGTCATGAGCTGATATATATTATGACTTTTGAACACTATTAAGGTAAATACATTGTTTGTTCTCTATCAAAATCTTTCATTTGCTAACTATGCCTATCAGTAGTTAGTGCCTTCAGTAGTTTGAATCTTTTATTTAGCTGGCAGTAGTGGCGCTCGCTTTATTGCAATAGTTCGAGTAACGAAGATTTTTGTGAGGTAAGTGATTTGTGAAAGGTATAGTTTAATGTTAGTCAGAGCCATTCTTTTGTAGGGATTATTGAAAGTCAGATTGCGTTGCGCTAAAAATATTGTGTGCCAGTTTAGTGATGATCAGAATAAGTAAAGAGAGAAATGTCTGAGTAGGTTCAGTTTTGCTCAGCTGTTTGAAAATCAAATAATGTAAGAGGTTTATTAGCACAGTAATTCATTAATTTTTCTAAGGGGATGTTTCATTCCAAGCAAGAAAGAGATGTGACAGCACACCCCACCTTAACCATCGTCTCAGAATCACCAGTGTAGAATATGGTGGCACACTGGAAGTCTGCAAGGATGGCACATACAAGGCGCTGGAAAACCATAGGCGCGACAGAGAATATGGAATGGGTTGGTCCTAATCCGTGGTCTAGGCACCATGCCAAGAGGTGTATAGGAGGAAATACACAGAGTGCATTCCAGTGAGTGGAGGTAGAGATCCCGACAGAGGTAAGTGACATGCATTGCAACTGGCAATCCCACACATGGGCAATTAGCAGGAGGGACACACCTCTCATTTGAAAAGAGCACAGGGTACACGGGATGGTCAGGGAATTGCCGAATGGCATTTGCATAAGAAACTGGGAGTTGGCTCCATCGTAATTCTAGAGAGGGAATCCCTGCTTCTGTGAGGAGACTGTCAAAGCCACTAATGCAAAAGGCACCAGTAGCCCACTATGGTGGGGTCATGAAATTTCAGAGTTGAAGGAGATGTTGAGCCATAAACGTTACTATCATGATGTAGTCTTGACAGGAGCAGAGCATGGTAAAGATGGAGAAGAGTGGCATGGTCTTCACCCCAAGATTTATGGGCCAGGAGGTGGAGAGCATTAAGCTTCAACATGTATGTCGTCTTTAGGTGGTGAATATAGCGCAGCTGCATCAGCCTTTTATCAAAAATAAGGCCCAAGAAATAAGACTGTGCTACAACATCTAGGAGCTGGTCGCCTAAATAAAGTTCTGGATCGGGTTGTACTGTAGGTCGATGACAAAAATGCTTAACTTGTTTTGGAGGAAGAAAGCTGGAAGCCATGGGAGATGGCCCATGCAGAGGCGTGTCAGATGGCGCCTCAAACAATACCCTTTCCAGATTCAAACGTCACTGATCCACTTCATAGTTTTCCTACCACAAACTCTGGAGGATTTATGCACATCTCCCTGTGCAATGCATCCCACATGGAGTTGCCGGGTAGACGGCTGACTAACCTTAATTCACTCTCAAATGTATCTCATAATGGAAGTTTTGGTATCTTATTTATGAGGTGCATTCAAGTTCTAAGGCCTCCGATTTTTTTTCCTAATTAACTACTCACTCGAAATCGATGAAACTGGCGTTACTTCTCGACGTAATCGCCCTGCAGACGTACACATTTTTCACAACGCTGACGCCATGATTCCATGGTAGCGGCGAAGGCTTCTTTAGGAGTCTGTTTTGACCACTGGAAAATCGCTGAGGCAATAGCAGCACGGCTGGTGTATGTGCGGCCACGGAGAGTGTCTTTCATTGTTGGAAAAAGCCAAAAGTCACTAGGAGCCAGGTCAGGTGAGTAGGGAGCATGAGGAATCACTTCAAAGTTGTTATCACGAAGAAACTGTTGCGTAACGTTAGCTCGATGTGCGGGTGCGTTGTCTTGGTGAAACAGCAGACGCGCAGCCCTTCCCGGACGTTTTTGTTGCAGTGCAGGAAGGAATTTGTTCTTCAAAACATTTTCGTAGGATGCACCTGTTACCGTAGTGCCCTTCGGAGCGCAATGGATAAGGATTACGCCCTCGCTGTCGCAGAACATGGACACCATCATTTTTTCAGCACTGGCGGTTACCCGAAATATTTTTGGTGGCGGTGAATCTGTGTGCTTTCATTGAGCTGACTGGCGCTTTTTTTCTGGATTGAAAAATGGCGTCCACGTCTCATCCATTGTCACAACCGACGAAAAGAAAGTCCCATTCATGCTGTCATTGCACGTCAACATTGCTTGGCAACATGCCACACGGGCAGCCATGTGGTCGTCCGTCAGCATTCGTGGCACCCACCTGGATCACACTTTTCGCATTTTCAGGTCGTCATGCAGGATTGTGTGCACAGAACCCACAGAAATGCGAACTCTGGAGGCGATCTGTTCAACAGTCATTCGGCGATCCCCCAAAACAATTCTCTCCACTTTCTCGATCATGTCGTCAGACTGGCTTGTGCAAGCCCGAGGTTGTTTCGGTTTGTTGTCACATGATGTTCTGCCTTCATTAAACTGTCGCACCCATGAACGCACTTTAGACACATCCATAACTCCATCACCACATGTCTCCTTCAACTGTTGATGGATTTCAATTGGTTTCACACCACGCAAATTCAGAAAACGAATGATTGCACGCTGTTCAAGTAAGGAAAACGTCGCCGTTTTAAGTATTTAAAACAGTTCTCATTCTCGCCGCTGGCGGTAAAATTCCATCTGCCACATGGTGCTGCCATCTCTGGGACGTATTGACAATGAATGCGGCCTCATTTTAAAACAATGCGCATGTTTCTATCTCTTTCCAGTCCGGAGAAAAAAAATCGGAGGCCTTAGAACTTGAATGCACCTCGTATCTCACACACGGATCCTCTACTGAATGTTAGAACAAGTACTTCTAATTCTTTTTATTGTCTCATAGTCAGATTGAGACTCACACTGTACTCACCACATTGAAGTGCTTGTCTCTAATTCAAGCTCTGCAGACGGAAATCTTAATTATTTTCAACTTATATTTACAGACGCAAGTATTTCATCTTAATACTACCACACGCTAGTATTTCGTCTTATAATTACAACACGTGGTTTCTTTGCCACTTCAGAAGAATCCTATGTTCTCCATAAATGTTTTACCTGCCTATCTTTATCCGAACAATTTACATGAGCCTCCCACCTAAAGTTTCTGAAAAGAGAAATTATTAGTTCGTCTACTCTTAAATATTCTACATGCATACCATTTTCATTTAAATTTGTTTTTCTGGAGCGCTCATAGAGCACGTCTTCAAACCTCAGGAACCAGCGACAGAGTACTGAAACATGGCCCGTTCATCTGGTCATCCCGCACTTCCACAGAAGTGGGGGAGGACCTTACCACCGTATTGGTCAGCCACATTTCAGGCCCTCTGGTGCTCTGGTATAGTTCCTCTCTTTAGTTCAGCCACAGGTGACCAGAGAACTAACTGTGGTCAGCAGACGACCAGCCATTCATTCAGTTCACAATCAGTATCAAACTGGATTCAGAGATCAGTTTTAAGGAAGTGCACATCTGAATAATTAAACATACAAATTGCCCTTCTTTCCTACACTGGTATCCGGCTTCGGTGTATTACATAAAATGGTGTTACTCTACAAAACACGCTGTTGTGACAAGAACAACAAAGTATTTTGTCGTACATCTTTTCTATGTCGGGAGTACTGTACCCTTTCACAGTGAATAGATTTTCTCCAGGTGTGTTACGCAGTTATCGTGTGAGTTCACGAGCAATGTGAAGCGGAATTCAATCGTGCGCCAAAGCAGTTCAGTTCAAAGAACTTCACTCCCGTAGAGCAAAGAGTTCATGTTGGTAAAGCTAACCAAAGTAACGTATGCCGTTCCTGCTGCATGACCTTGGTCTTTGGAGTCAGAGTTCCTTGAAGAAAAATGGAGCAGTGTCGGAGCCTAACGGCAAGTAACGACGGTAATGCAATTAAAAACGCAAACCCTGCAGCGCGTCATCTGAACATCATACCCATATTGTAGACAGTTTTCCGACTACACTGGCTCAAGTAGCGAAAGTTAAATTATCACCACCCTGTATAATTGGTCGCATCTGTTGTAGTGTCCAAGAAGTCCGAGGGGTTTCTAGCGTTCGAATTTCGAGGACACTCTTCAACAGCTTGTCTAACAATCTGGTTTGGAAATCAACAGGTTCAATCCACACTGGTTGTCATTACCCATCTATGTAGTAAGTCACCGCATCTCCTTCGGTTAGTCCGGATCCTGTTGATTTTACTCCATGTCCTCTCTGGCAGATCAAGTTTCCATGGATGTCGTTGATCTGGGCAAAACTGTGGAGCTCTTCTACAGTGTCGTTATATCATTCTCATGTCTAAGTGTTGTGCATATTGAATGTATGGCCCATGAAGTTACTACAGCTGTTGTGAGAGAGGAATGAATGCAGCACAGTACGTTGATTCGGACAGCACATATGTACTCGTGAATTGGTAGCTGCTGGCTGTTGCACATTTTCTTAAATTCTCTCAGAAGATTGCTCTATCTTCTCAGATTAGGTGGTGTAATGTGGCTCAGTGTAGGTAGCCACAGTACTGGCGTGGACTTAATTGTACCAATAACAACCCGAAATGTCTGATTTAGTTGCGCAGCTACCAACTTCGTGTGGCTGCTGTTTGTCCAGACAGGCTGCAGTATTCTGCCGCTGAGTAGACAAGGCCAACGGCAAGTGATCGTAAGGTCGAAGTTGCAGGACCCGATGTTTTATCACATAATTTTTGCATAATATTGTTTCTTGACCTTAATGTATCTGCGGTTCAGTGTTGCCAGGAAAACGAATCTTTTTCAGGTGTATTCTATTAATTCATATTCCGTCACCATTTTGCCAATTAAGGAGTCTGAAAAACTACCTGAAAAGCTTTTTCGCTAATACAGTTTCAATGCACAGCAGTACATACGTCAGGCAAGAAATGCAGACCTTTTACAACTCTACCGTCTCTGTAAGTAAAATTTACTGCCAGAAATTCACGTTATTCAACCTCTAAAGTGTCTTTTTTAAATAAACGATATTTACCATCAGCAAAAGACGCAAAATAAACTACATTTCCCTTGGTCTGCGACTACGAAAAGACGTCTGCACTCTTCACCAACACAAGCCATGCAAATCAACAATTCTCTCCCTGAAGGTGATGGTGTGAACTATCGAAACGCGTAGTGGCGAAATAAACAAGAGACCAACGCAGAAACTGTTTTATTTGTATTAATCAACAGTCGCAGCCCTCAAAGTGCCATACCTTATGGACGAAATATTCGTCCTCATCTGATCCTTCTTTCAATTTCGAGTCTGTATTACTCTCTTCAGATATAACGAAAGTTTTAGTTTTTATGTATATATTCCTTAGTATACAACCATAGATTGAGTCATTGCCTTGTCCCTCAAGGATCATTCAGTACACATTTTGTAGAAACTGGTTCTGAAGTTTTCTCAGAATAATCCATATATCTCAAAATGATAATTCATACTGATTTATTCAAGTTGTTATTTAGTTGACAGTTTTAAAGCTGTCCGTTGAGCTAATTCACCCCCTAAAGCCAGTTATTTCCGTTACTTTAGTAAAATTCAATGTTTTTACATGCTGCCGGTAATAATTTTAGGGAACCTTGTATTGCACATTATGGAATGAAGGCTGACATGTCTATAAAATTTGTGTCTTATCTTCATACTTTCTTGTGAAGAACAGTAATTACTGCTCAGTGCAGTTTCGGGGTGCCATTTTCATCGCAGATCTTTTGTATATTATTTCGCAAGTTACTTTTTGTACAACGTTTCCTCCAGTTTCAACTATTTCTGTTACTCATTTATCGTATGATGAAAACAAATGTAAGCACACAACATTTGTGGACAAATGTGCACAGTCACAATCTCGTACAGTCTTACATCTCCGTATCTAGTTCCCTGTGCCGCTCGATCGCTGTATCCGATGCGCGGTGAATGTTCATTGTTGTTCCTTTATACGTTCCAAGGGGGACATCAGCAACAATATGGTGGATTGACCTCAAGGAGGCACCACAGTCGTAACTGGCAAAACCACTCCATTTCCAGTCGTGCATCAAGTAACCACATCTGCCTTGGCTAATCCGAATTCAGTTCATATTCTACCACAGATGCCTGGGGAGACAGAATCCTTGTATCCGCCTGGATGGGTTTTCACGTAGATATTTGCTGACTACTACTGATTGATTCCACTGGATTTTCCATCAATGGCTGACTCTGAAAGACGTCCCAACAAAGTTGTTGCTGTGCACCACTGTAGTTTCCTTTATTTAAAGCTTTCGTGATCTGCTAGTGCAATATCTCGAAGAATGGATAGCTTAGGGTTCTCCTGAATGCTGTTCCAGACCTCCAGGAGGGCTTCCGATTTTCTTGGAACTAGAGGTGGGATATTACGGAGAACAGGAA
Source organism: Schistocerca cancellata (assembly GCF_023864275.1). Taxonomy (NCBI): domain Eukaryota; kingdom Metazoa; phylum Arthropoda; class Insecta; order Orthoptera; family Acrididae; genus Schistocerca; species Schistocerca cancellata. The sequence goes on from NC_064626.1 coordinate 851,546,507, forward strand.
GCCATAGGGTATTGGTACTCCGAATACATCCCGTAATTATTCGCGCTGCCTGATTGAGTTGCACGTCTGTCTTCTTAGTGTGAGCGCTGTTGATCCAGGTCGAACAGCAGTATTCAGCAACGGAGTATGATAGGGCTAAGGATGTGGATTTAAAAACATGCGGTACCGAACCAACAAGTTCTTTAAGAATGTCATTTCTCGTTTTGCCTTAAGCAGTTACGTTTGAATGATGCTACCCGAAAGTTAAGAGTTCTATCTAGTTTTATTGCTAGGTATTCCTAGGTATCCTACCTTTGTGGTGCTAAGAAGGCAACACTGGTGATATGAACCGAACCGTCTAGAAAGACTTCTCGGTCGAAGAACATACAAGAAGTCGGAAAGTCCCACAAGTTCGTACAATTATTTTCATTGGAACACCACCGCCGGCCGCTGTGGCCTAGCGGTTCTAGGCGCTTTAATCTGGAACCGCGCGAACGCTACGGTGGCAGGTTCGAATCCTGCCTCGGGCATGGATGTGTGTGATGTCCTTAGGTTAGTTAGGTTTAAGTAGTTCTAAGTTCTAGGGGACTGATGACCTCAGATGTTAAGTCCCATAGCCATTTGAACCATTTGGAAGACCACCATCTCCCATCACTCCTACTTCATACCTCGAATTTTTTTTACATCACATGTATCACTAATTCTGGGATGTCAATATTTCCTTTATGAATCTATGTTTCTTGATTTAATTCTTGAACCATGCAAGAATTTAAAGATATCGTAAAATGCTTGTAAAACTCTCTCTGTGGTGTTAGATACTGCGGCATCTGCCGTCTTAACTAATGAACCAGAACGTCTACTCAACTTAAATTTCTGGTGTAAGGAGCCTGTTAAAAGGAGATGTCTATAAAGATTATGAGAATCATACAAAATCCAAGCTCTGTTCGACAGGCACCAACACATGTACTGCGTAACGTTACAAACTACCAGTATTTTACAGCTGTTCTGGTTCTGCTCGATTAATAAGCAACCTCTGTGGGTTACTAACTGTCAGTTCCCATCCTTCTATTTGAGAACAAAAAATTAAATCACAGGTGCAATTACCCATACATGGACTGACGTCACAGCAACTGAAAAGAAAGAACTGGGCAGGAGCAGCTTTATCGTCCGGAGGAGTGACTTCCCTTACTTTTATAAAATTGTGCCCAACATACAACAGCGACTCCTCATAGACATCGTACTGAGGCAGTAAAAGTTAATAATTCACACTAGCATGAAATTTATTGATTATTACTTTAGCAAAAGCATGTGATGGGGGCATTGGTCTGACCAGAGTAAAGACACTCGAAAATATCCGTAAACTTCTGGTTTATGAGGGTAATTACTACCAGAATCCCTTGCATAAACTGATACAACATGGAGATTCTGCTACACTTAATACACTTACACCTGGCTTCCTTAATCGGGAATATGGAGAAAAATAAAGGAAAATTTACATTCTATTGGTAAATGAAAACAGTGAATTACTTTCTCTCGATCTCCGGTTAAATATTGGACGCAAACGTAACCAGTGCTGAATATTGAGCTCAGCATAATCGTCACTCTGCTACGTCGTTCATCTGAAAACCTAATCAATCAAACTGCCAGTATATACGCGCTAAGCCGTAAGAAAAGGAAATCTGTATCACCTTACCTCGGATCGCTAATCAGAATCCATAGAGAGAAGCGACACGTGCTCGTTCAAACGAGAACAAAACACACAGCTTACAGTCTCAAAACTAATATTGCAGCATCTCTCAACACAAATACGAATATCATGCACTCCTCTTCAACTGCAACAGAATTACCAAACAACAGCCTTTCAAATGCAAACAACTTCCAACCGGCTCAGGAGCGGCACACCTTGCTCGCACCAACTCACGATAACATGCAGTTCACGCGCAAAACTGCTGAGCGCCAAGTCATAATCACCTGTCCTGTACTACACTGCAAGCGCACGTAGGACTGCGCACACCTCTCAACAACAGGCTCACTGACTCAGTAAAAGTGCTTCCTCGCAAGTGACTCTTTATAACTGCCAAACTGCAACTGCCTCCTCCAAATACAACGCGTTCATGTGTCGGTACAATGCCCTTGTCGTTCACTGGCTGAAATACTCACTCCAAAGGTCGTCAGTGAAACCTACATACTCCCCATATGGTAGAGGGATATCGAAATCGATAAGCGAGCAATCGATGCGCACGAGACCGTAATCGAAATGAATGTTGGCTGAATCAACAGACTCTTTTCACTGTTTAGTTTTCTTGATTCTCTGACGCTAGAGCCCTTAGAGATTAATCTCAAAACACTGCCGCACAGGCAGATGATTACTACCTACAAGTTGGTATCTAGCTCCTACTGGAATCAAAGTATCGGTGACGAGAATTTCGTCACTCCTCCCCCACACCTTCCCACAGTACGACTTAAAACGGCCATTTTCGAGGTCGATAGGGCTCACATAACTCTTCTTAGGGATCCTGTGTAAGGAGGAAATGTTCTCATTTCACCTTCAGCATATAGCTCAAATGTTCAAATGTGTGTGAAATCATATGGGACTTAACTGCTAAGGTCATCAGTCCCCAAGCTTACACACTACTTAACCTAAATTATCCTAAGGACAAACACACACACCCATGCCCGAGGCAGGACTCGAACCTCCGCCGCGACCATCAGCATAAAGCAACTATCTATGAAGAGCCTGAAGCATCGCGCAGAAAGAGCTGATCCTATTACACATCTAGTATCCTATGAAACGTCTAAAACACGGGAACTAGTCGTTCTGGACGGTAAGTATTGATGCAGAACATAAGCTTCGGCACTGGATGACTGTTTCGGATTTTTCTGTGGTGCGATGGCCTAGAGTGGGGTTCATCAGCCTCGTAATACCCACTAACTAGCTGGCTGAATAAGTAAGCAGCGATATCGACACGCGAACTCGTCGACGTTGCGTGCGAGTGAAACACTTGCATGAGGCATCGCATTTCCCGAGCAACGGAGAGTTTTCATGTCTCACAAACACAAAAACACGGAAGTGTATGGCCAGTCTCCCGCACATACGGCTACAATGTTCTTTAACAAAGTTTCAGGTAATACTTACCTTTATTAGGTTGTTTTGTATGCAGGTTATAACGCGGTGGGATATTACTTGCATTTCGGAATGTTCAAAAATGGTTCAAATGGCGCTGAGCACTATGGGACTTAACATCTATGGGCATCAGTCCCCTAGAATTTAGAACTACTTAAACCTAACTAACCTGAGGACAGCACATAACACCCAGTCATCACGAGGCCGAGAAAATCCCTGACCCCGCCGAGAATCGAACCCGGGAACCCGGGCGTGGGAAGCGAGAACGCTACCGCACGACCACGAGCTGCGGACATTTCGGAATGTAGTGTGTTCAATAAGTTAATTAATAAGCTTGTGAAGGTGACTAATAGCTGCACATTAAAAATATGAAATAAAGCTGCTACATGAAGCGTGCGTGTGTGTGTGTGCGTTTGTGTGTGCATGTGTTTGTGTGTGTGCTTTGATTTGTGTGCTGCGGGGACATAGGAACCTTTTGAATTTGTTTGTAGCGATCCGAGGTATTCGATACGAGTTAAATCCAGAAATGCAATAAGCCTTCACGAATCGAAGATTACTACGAAAATGATTAATGATTAACTCTCAGTCATCAAAAAATATTTGAACATCGTGTACAACTATATATCAATGGCACAAAAGAGAAAAATAAAATAAAAATCACACAAAAATGTGATGAATGGGTCAAAGCGTTCATTAACGTTAATGAAAAGTTCTCGTTACGTAAGCCATGCAAATTAAAGCTCTGGTTATCACTAACTACAGCCACCTTCCTCTTCGTATTTCATTTTCTGGAGTTTTTAATTTTTATTTCAAGTGTTTTATTCGCTCATTACATTGCCACATTCTCTTAACAAAACTGCTGCTTTTATTCCTGCTGAACTCCTCAGTTCAAAGCAACTTTGTGGCTGTCATGAAGAATGAAAACTTAAATAAAATATCTGTTGAAATAACCCCACCTAAGAGATCAGGGTAACATGCCATCTGCATCTTAATTCAGATTAATAATGTACTTGATAGTCAAGACAGCGTGTACGTACGTGGAGGTACTTCGCAGAAATAAACCAAGCGGAACAATGGCACAAGATGGGTGGCAGGGACAGCAAACTAACTACTATAATTTATTGGGACGCCGTAACATGTCAGAGAAATAAATGCCTGAAAAATTGCTGTTGAGTAGTGGCTCAGTAACGTACGAAGCAGGGCAGGATCGGAAAACAGAAGAAAGGAAGAGAACGGCCGCTCGTCGTATAACCGGTTCGTGCAGTCGATATGAAAGCGGCACGGAGATGTAACATTAAAGAGGAATAGTTCGGATCCCAGATACCGGGCGTCTGACACACAGCTATGTTGAACGAACTCCAAGAACTGTTTTTCACACACAGCTCTGGAGAAATATTACAACCACCCAAGTGCTTCTCTCATCTTATCTATTCATAAAAAAGGTTAATATTAGCCAGAAAATATGGCGCTGTGGCTCGCAAAGGAAAGAGTACAGTCCGCGGAAAGTAAACCAGCGGCATATATTCCCCGTCGTTGCCTTTTCTCTGTAGACTCGGAATGAGTAAACTGAAAAAGCTGTCGAAGGAAATGTGGGCAGTGTCGGGAGGCGGCAGTGGTTGTTGCGTCACTCGGGGCACAAACAGCCTCGGCAAAGCACTCTCTCATGGCGTCCCCGGAGGAGCAGCCAGAATCGCGCAAACGCGTGGGCGCGTCCGGGGAGACATCTTGCGGGCGGCGCGCGCACTAAGCGGCTCCCCTCCAATGAAGACTTATCGCGATACAGTGGTGGTAGCGCGGCGCGGCGTATTGATTTTGCTAAACATTTACACCGCATAGCGGCCGCCACAACACGCGCCCCGGGCTGCCGCGCCGACAACAGGTGCCCCCTCCCCTCCCCTCCCCATCCATTCCCAACCCTACCCGCAGGGCGGGCTGCGCCAGCGCTCGGTGCCAAGAATTTTGTACTCCCCTGAGGCCGGACACGGTGTTGCAGGAGCGAAAGGTTGTCCAACTCTATAAGGGCAGAGAGCAGGCACCCCGATCCTGCCATCAGATATCTCTGCTGGGAGTCACACTCTCTAGCAGGGCAGGAGGAAACAGTCAGATTCTTGGGTATCCTTTACTTCATTTTCCGGTAGATTTTCTACCTTTCCTCTTACAGCAGTTGGTATTGTCAATTGCGAACTGGAAATTGAATTATTCGTCGTAGGTTCACATTTTCCAAGTTCAGCAAAGTGCAGCCTGAGAACGAAGTTTCTCGCGAAGACGTTCTAGTGTTAAACGTTTTGTTTCAAACTTGGGTTTCTTTCGGCGAATAAAATGGTTCAAATAACTTAAGAGGAAGTTGCCGGGTGACATTTTCGCCAACCTACTTTATTTCTAGAGGTCCACACACTGTCATTCTCAAGCCAGAAATACGACGCGTAAGCGCTGCACAAGGAATAGCGTTTGAAGCCGTACATCAAGCTGCACATATCCACAGTATATGCATGTACAGATGAAGAAAAAGGAACTTGTGAGTAGATTCTCACTATACGACGAATAATCGACAAATCGCGAGAGTTCTCTGTTCATGCCTTTATCTGCTTCCTTGATTACAGGAAAGCCTTTGACATTATTGCCTGGGAAAATTATGGCAGGTACTTGCAGAGTTCGATGTTCCACCACGCTTGACAGCACGTATAAGATGTCTACAAAATAATCACATCGCGGCTGTGAATACAAGTGCTAGCACCTCTGATTTCTTCACTGTATCAATATGTGCCAGACAGGGGTGTGTTCCGGTCACCCAACTGTACAATATCTATGCTGAATACGTCACTAGTAATGTTCTTGACGGTTGGACTGAAGACATTTAAATTGATCCAAGAACTATTAAGAACCTCCGATTTGCTGATCACACAGTGCTTCTAGCCACTTGGAAACGTGAACTTTCTGAGTTACTAACAAAATTAAGGGACGTTAGTTTATCATATGGATTGGACCTCAATCTTAGCAAGTCCAGACTCATGATAACTGATCGAGGAGCACAGGTTCAACTCACAGGTCCATTAAAGGAACTGCAAATCGTGCATTCTTTCATTTATCTTGAGTCAACCATCTGCGACATGGGAAGCTGTGAAGATCACCAAGCTCTGGAGGAACAGACTCAAAGGTCTAGCATGTCGAAATTCTTGCGTTTTCACTCCTCTTTTATGACTGCGAAGCATGGACCCTTAAGGCCAAAGACAAGCAGTGTATTGATTAATCGAGTTCTGGTGCTGGTGGAGGATGCTGCGCGAAAAAAAAAATGGACCGAAAGATGGACAAATATGTCCATTATTATTTAACTCACTATCTCCAGGAGCCCATATTCACCAGTTCGTTGGCCATATAGTGTGAAGAGATGGTGAGAATGTTGAGAAAATAATCGTGGAAGGGAAATCGAGTGCAAGAGCCGACGGGAAGAATAACTAGCGGATAGATAGATCATCTGGTCTCTCTCTTCAGTAGGCTCTAGGACTAGCTGCTAACCGTCTAGGATGAAGACGCTTGATTCAGGCGAACACGCCGCACGGCTATGAGCACAACGACTTATGAAGGACACGTAAACACCGTAAACAACAGCGCAACCACACAACAAAAGATGCCAAATCTTAGAAGTTGTCGACAGTAAATATTCATAACCATTGGGTGAGGGAGCATTAACTCTGTCCCTCCCTTGTTTGATCAGGGAGAGAGCACAATTCCAAGCATAATTTAAGCGAAAATTTCATCTACATATACAGGGTCTCTAGCTAATTTGATCTCAACTGCGCCGCGCGGGATTAGCCGAGCGGTCTTGGGCGCTGCAGTCATGGCCTGTGCGGCTGGTCCCGGCGGAGGTTCGAGTCCTCACTCGGGCATGGGTGTGTGTGTTTGTGCTTAGGATAATTTAGGTTAAGTAATGTGTAAGCTTAGGGACTGATGACCTTAGCAGTTAAGTCCCATAAGATTTCACACACATTTGAACATCTCAAATGCTTTCTTAATAACACCATCCCAATTACTAGAAGTGCACGGCAGAGTCTCTGTGTTCTTATATTCTACAGTACGACCTGTGCCAAGACGATGTTCTGCAGTAGCAGATTTGGTCTGCTGTTGGTAAGCGTGTGTGACACAACTCAGTGAACCTCCACGGTCCTGATGGTGTGACCTATATATGACCTACCACAACTGCAAGAATTACGATAGATTATGAAAACCACTATCATCCTTGAAAGATCCTAAAAGGGACCTAATCTTAGACTGGTAGTATAGTAGTATTCTGCGGAAATATGATGCGACATGAGTTTTTAACACCATCTAAGAATAAGCCCCCTTTTAAGATATGTAAAGAATGATATTCATTTGTGTGGGGTGGGCATGTGTCGTATTCCTTTCAGTCGTGGTATATCATACAGGACTGTGCAGGACCGACATACTGAGCACAAACGCCACACACGCTTACAACAGCTGAGTAAATGTGCTTCTGCAGAACTTTGTATTTTCCCCCATCATACTACAGAATCAAACAACACTGAGATTCTGGCATGCACTGCCAACTATTGGAATGATGATGTTATGGAAGCAGTTGAGATTAAATTAGGGAGTGACCAATTAAATAGAGATGGAACCTTTTGCTTAAATTCCACTTGCAGTCCTACTCCCTCTACCTTTGTAAAACAACTCAAGAACAGAGTTAATGCTACCTCGTCCATTGGTTATTAATATTCTCTTTCGATAAAGTCTGACTTTGGTCGTCTTTGGTTGTGTGGTGTTGCTATTGTTTACGGTGTATCTCTTATCTTCCAGCCTACGCTCTGCATTCAGAGGTTTTAAATTTCCTTGTACACCGCTCTCTCGTTCCATGAGGCGCTTGAAAATAACATGGTGTGCACATGCTAAAATATCGGCGGCTATAGAAGACGTCAACCAACTGCATTCCTGTAAATTGTTAGCACATTCTCAGTTCTCTTGCCGCTTCATATTAGAACAAAATCTCAAGCTTCCGACGACGACTTCCGTTTTCTTCACGAGCAGCAATTTACTGTATATCTGTGGCTGCTGCTGCTGGTGTGTCGGTCTCGTATAGCCCGAAGACGCCCTGTGATTAGTCGGCGTGCGTAAACATTACGTCATGCTGCTGTAGATTGCGTCGTGTGTGCTGGGAGCACCAAGTCTCCCGCAGAGACGTCAACAATTCAGTGAACTTTTCCGTATTTTCTTAGTGTACAGAGCCCTCTTATACGCACCACTAAGATTATAGCCGCTGTTACCATTGAAACTGCTCTCACTTCTACATACTGGCATTCTGTTCTTTATAGAGGCTGTTCAAACTGACATGTGTGACACAGTGTGAAAAAGTTTCAGCCAGGGCAGTGGCTATAGTGTTAGTAGTGGGTGGAAGCGAAGTCTCGACACTAAAAAGATACTAAGGGCTTTCAAAAAGTTTTGCACAGTTGTCTCTAATTTTTTTTTTACTTTATGCAGGAGGAGAAAGTTTTTTTTGTGAACATGCTTGAAATATTTAGCTACAAGTTGGTATACAAAAAGTATTTTCTTTTGTTTACAGATGAGCCATAATGGACTGTGAAGTAGATGTCAGCTTGCGACAACGGTCGGTGATGGAGTTACTGCCAGCTGCTGTGGCCGAGCGGTTCTAGGCGCTTCAGTCCGGAACCGCTCTGCTGCTACGGTCGCAGGTTCGAATCCTGCCTCGGGCATGGATGTGTGTGATGTCCTTAGGTTGGTTAGGTTTAAGTTGTTCTAAGTCTAGAGGACTGATGACCTCAGATGTTAAGTCCCATAGCTCTCAGAGCTCCATTTGGTGGAGTTCCTCTTGAAGACCGGCGATGACTCCGCCACATCGATTCACAAGAAGTTGCTCTCTGTTTATGGGGAGGACACAGTGAATCGCAGCAGTATCCAGCGGTTGTTGCAGAGGTTTAAAGAAGGTGATTTCTCTCTACTGGACAATCCACGATGCGGTAGACCATCGACGGCAGTGAGTGATGTGAATAAGGAGACCATTGATCAAATCATCCAATTTTACAGATGCGTGACGACACGAAACCATGCTGAAATGACTCGTTTGTCATTGGGCAGTGTGATATCACTGGTACAGTTACTAGGGTACAGAAAAATCTGTGCATGTTGGGTGCCTAGGTTACTGACAAGAGAAATGAAAACAATGAGGAAGAATGTGTGCGAGGGTCTCATGAAGACCTTAACTGAAGAGTGGGAACAGTATTTTGACGGCGTCATTACCCAGTATGAAACATGGTTGTTTTTGTCCGAAACTGAGAGCAAAACCCAATCCAAGGAGTGGCGTCATACGGGTTCCCCTCCAAAAAAGAAACCAAGACTTTCACGAATCACAGGCCGAAAGGGGGATCAGTGTGGTGTAATTTTCATTGACTTTTTCGAACGTGGCTCCACAATTAACCGGAACCGTTACTGTTTGTCATTGGACAAGCTGCGACGTGCCATCAAGACCCACAGACAACACCTTCAGAGTCAGCTCGTCAGACTACACCACGACAATGCCAAACCTATACAGCCCTTATGACGCAGGAAAAAATCAGAAAAATAGGTTGGAAAATTTTTCGTCGTCCTCGTTACAGTCCAGACATGGGTCCGTCTGATTTTTACCTCTTTGGTCGTCTGTAGGCCCACCTGCGCGTTAAAACATTTGATAGTGAGAAAGACCTTATTTCCTCCGTCAAGTGACGGAGTAAAAGTCAATCCCCAGAATTTACCAAAGTGCATTTACATCATGGAAAGAAAGTTGGGCCAGATGCGTCACAGTTGATGGAGGCTGCATTGAGTAGGCTCAATGTATAGCTAGTTGTTCCAAGTATGTTCCCAAAGAATTTCATTCTCCTCCTGCAAAAAATAAAAAAATATTAGAGAAGACTGTGCAAACTTTTTGAACGCCCTTTGTATAAAGAAGTTCACCGAATTCTTGGCGTTCTTATGGGATACGTGGTGCTACCAGCACTGACGTTGGTCACAGTCTACGGCAACATGACGTAATGATACTGTGTGCCGACCTGTAGGCTGTGAATGGCCACTGTGGCAGCAACCACAATTCTCAGTTACTGTTGACGAAGACGAAGAGGTGATACTCGGAAACTTGACGTTTTACCCCAAGTCTGAAAGAGAAGTATGAGTGATACAAACGTTATTGCAGAAGAATCGCACGGCATCTGAAACGTTGAATAAAATGGATCGAATGGCCTGCAAATATCTTTGCAAGAGAATGAAATATTTTCTGCAGGCAGTGCTACACAGCTCTTTCATGATTCCGAACAGATATAACAAGCCACTAAAATCTGTTCTGTTAATAGTTTTTATTATTTCGATCTTGGATAATAAGCAGATGGAGACATATTATCAACATAACATAGGAAGCAGGTTCGTTGGCCACAAAATTATACACAGAATATGGGAGTCCACTGTGTCAAAAAGCACTCCGTCATCAGGCCACAAGTGGCCCATCGGGACCATGCGACCGCCGTGTCCATCAGATGAGGATGCGGATAGGAGGGACGTGTGGTCAGCACACCGCTCTCCCGGTCGTTATGATGGTTTTCTTTGACCCGAGCCGCTACTATTCGGTCGAGTAGCTCCTCATTTGGCATCACGAGGCTGAGTGCACCCAGTAAAATGGCAACAGCACATGGCGGCCCGCATGGTCACCCTGCCAAGTGCTGGCCGCTCCCGACAGCGCTTAACTTCGCTGACGGGAACCAGTGTATCCACTGCGGAAAGGCCGTTGCCGTCCACTGTGTCAACTTCATGATGTCAACATACTGAACTACACAGGCTGTAAACAATAGCTGTTCATAGAGTACAGCAGTGGTGTAGAGGAAATCGAGACGAACAGTTTGATATAAGACACATGAGATCTATCAAGCCGGGAACCAACTAAAACTGGCCTAAAAAAAGACCACCTAAGCTACAGTGCATGCTCGACGCTCTTTAAATTAGAGTTCCATAGCTCCAATGGTAAAAACGGAACCCTTATAAGAACACTTGTTTGTCCATTCGTGTGTGTGTGTGTGTGTGTGTGTGTGTGTGTGTGTGTGTGTGTGCGTGTAGTGAGTATGTGTGTGTGTGTGTGTGGTGGGGGTGTCGGACAATTCAAAATCCTTTTTCTCAGGAACAGATGTTGACATGTATGTCTCGTATTAAGCTCTACGTTTCTTTGGTGTCGTAAAAAAAAGTGAAACATTCAAGTCAGTGCAATCAGAAGATGCGTCCATTTATGCCAGATATTTTGCTATTCGAAATCATACACTTCTGAACTTATAGGGTTCTTTCCGGTGTCCTAGAAAAATGTAATTTGGAAAGAAGTAAGGCTTTACACTGCAATCAAAAGAAAAAAATCCGAAAGTGTTTAAATTTGTAATTGTATCGCACGAAAAAGGTTTTTTTATCATTTGTTATCAGACAGTCTGTCTGTCCATTCATCTGCTAAGACCCCTGTTTCTCAGGAGGGCGTAAACGTATGAAGTAAAAATTTATGTCACATGCTAAGGTCTACAGTCTCTTGGCGAGAGAGTAAACGTCAGCTTCTATGTCAGTGCAAGCCAAAGATACTGCCATTTACGTCATATATTTTGATATTCGCAAACTCAGTCAACAAAAACTACTGGGTACCTCTCGTTGACCTAGACTCAAGAAATTTGGCAGGAAGCAAGGATTCACAGCAAAACCAACGGAAAAATCCGAAAGTTGTTAGTTATTAATATTATGACAGGAAAAAAATTGTTATTTGATATCATACTAGTTGTCCATCATTCCGTTAAGACCGCTCTTTCTTAGGAAAGGATAGACAAATTGAGTTGAAGTTTACATCATAGCTTGAGTTCTGTAGTCTTTGGTGGTATGAAAACGTTACACTTTTAAGTCAATGCGATATAAGATACGGCCATTTACGTCACATACTTTGATACTCGCTGATCCAGTCATTAAAACCTATATGATACTTAACCTTGACGTAGAATTATGAAATCTGGCAAGAACAAGTGTTTCAGAGTACAAGTAACGCGGAAAATTCATAATAGTTATATCGGACGAAAAAATATATCTTTTGTCATTTGTTATCCGACTTTTACCTTGAAACTAAAACATTGTGGAACGTCTTGAAATCCGTGGGACCTATATCTTGCCAGAATCAATGTCGATAACAGCTAGAAATCGTCGATATCCTTGGATCTACATACATTATCAAACGGAATCCTCAGGGCGCGAGCCCTACTCTCACCTACCCCTGTTATGCCACCAGTCCTTATTAACGTTAGTAAGTTAACCACAACTGTGTGGGTAATGAAAGGAAAAGACATTTGAAAACGTTGTGCAGAAACTAATTGCGTTTGCGATTCTATTCGAACTTGGCCCTTACAACAGTTGTTCCGCACTAAGGAGACCAGAGAAAGAAAACGATTTATGTTCATGGTGTTAAAACTCACAAAATAATGAGGCAAATTGTACAGAAAAGTCAATTTCACGACTACGCCCGTGGCACAAGAGAGCGTATAAAAAGTCCCGCAAGATGCGATTCGGTATTTCCCAACTTGACCGACCGCAAGTGTTCGTTCCCTCTTCCTCTACACCAGTGTTGGACGTTGTAAACAGTTAGCGCTTGCACCCACCCCGTATAGTAAAATCGCGGTGCTTGATACTGCCTAACCGTCCATACAAGTCATTTTTTTGATAGTCTTCGAGCTTTGAAATCGAAACTGGTGTAAAATAATCAAAACTTTTCATAAGACAGCTTTTGGTGATTTGGAGATGTCTTTTCAGAAGGTTTCTCAGAACGGGATATACACACATCAAAAAATGTTTTGCTCATCCCGGTTCCCAGAACTCCTGAAGACAGACGTTGACTGTGAAACGTCCCCTTAGAAAAATTATACATGTGACTGCTTAAACTGACACACAATATCTTTTTTAGCGCAACGCAATCTGACTTTCAATAATCCCTACAAAAGAATGGCCCTGACTAACATTAACCTATACCTTTCACAAATCACTTACCTCACAAGAATCTTCGTTACTCGAACTACAGCAATACAGCGAGCGCCACTACTGCCAGCTAAATAAAAGATTCAAACTACTGAAGGCACTAACTACTGATAGGCATAGTTAGCAAATGAAAGACTTTAATAGAGAACAAACAATGTATTTACCTCAATAGTTTTCAAAAGTCATAATGTATATAGCAGTTCATGATATCCAGTATTGCAAATTTCAAAACTCCGCCATCTCTCTCCTCACATCCACTACTGCTGGCGGCTCACCTCCAACTGCGCAGCGCTACGCGCTGTTCACATCCAGCTGCCCAACACTACAATGGCTGACAACAATGCAAACTGGCCACAGACTGCACACAGCACAGCCAGTGATTTTCATACAGAGCGCTACATAACGTTGCCAATAAGAAAACATAAACAGCCTACTTACAACTGAGGATATTATATCACAGACACTGTCCCTCTGACTGTTCATAGCCCAAAAATGTAAACAACCACGCATGAGCAGCGCCTATTAGACGGAGGGGTCCGACAGCCGGTCAGCTTCAGTCATTCCACCAGGAGGAAGTACACGGCTCGTGTTGTCTGTAGTTCAACCATGCCCAGACGGTCAATACCGCGGTTCGATCGCGTCCGCATTTTTACTTTGTGCCAGGAAGAGCTCAGAACAAGGAAAGTGTCCAGGCGTCTCGGAATGAAGCAAAGCGATGTTCTTCAGACATGGAGGAGATACAGAGAGACAGGAACTGTCGATGACATGCCTCGCTCAGGCCGCCCAAGGGCTACTACTGCAGTGGATAACCGCTACCTACGGATGATGGCTCGGAGGAACCCTGACAGCAACGCCACCATGTTGAATAGTGCTTTTCGTATAGCCATAGGACGTCGTGCTACGACTCAAACTGTCCGCAATAGGCTGCATGATGCGCAACTTCACACCCGACGTCCATGGCGAGGTCGATCTTTGCAACCACGACACCATGCAGCGCGGTTTAGATGGGCCCAACAACATGGCAAAGGACCGCTCAGCATTGGCATCACGTTCTCTTCGGCGAGGTCACGCATTCCTTCAACCAGGCAATCGCCGGAGGTGTGTTCGAAGGCAACCCTGTCAGGCTGAACGCCTTAGACACACTGTCCATCGAGTGCAGCAAGGTGGAGATTCCCTGCTGTTTTTGGGTGGCATTATGTGGGGCCGACGTACGCCGGTGGTGGTCATGGAATGCACAGTAACGGCTGTACGATAGGTGAATGCAATCCTCCGACCGATAGTGCAACAAATCGGCAGCATATTGGCGAAGCAGTCATCTTCACGGACGACAATTCGCGCCCCCATCGTGCACATCTCGTGAATGACTTCCTTCAGGACAGCGACATCGCTCGACTACAGTGGCCAGCATCTTCTCCAGACATGGATCCTATCGTACATGCCTGGGATAGATTGAAAAGGGCTGTTTTATGGACGACGTGACCCACCAACCACTCTGAGGGATCTACGCCGAATCACCGTTGAGGAGTGGGACAATCTGGACCAGCAGTGCCTTGATGGACTTGGGATAGTATGCCACAACGAATACAGGCATGCATCAATGCAAGAGGTCGTGCTACTAGGTATTAGAGTTACCGGTATGTATAGCAATATGAACCACCACCTCTGAAGGTCTCGCTGTATGGTGTTATAACATGCAGTGTGTGGTTTTCATGAACAATGGCGGAAATGATATTTATGTTGATATCTACTCCAATTTTCTGTACAGGTTTCGGAACGCTCGGAACCGAGGTGATGCAAAACTTTTTTGATGTATGTGGTTACGACTTTGGTGTCATTATGAAGGCACTGAAATGATAGAAGTAACCAGCATAAGCGACGAGGCATCGAAATGCTGGTGGAAGTAGGGCTGTCAGAAGCAATCCTGCTTCTATGGGAGCAAACTGCTGAGGTCATCAGTCCCTAAACTTACGCACTACTTAATCTAACTTAAACTAACTTATGCTAAGGACAACATACACACACATGCCGAAGGAAGGACTCAAACCTTCGACGGGAGGAGCCGCTCGAACCGTGGAAAGGCGCCTAAGACGACGCGGCTACCCCGCACTGCCACGCACGACAACCCGACACTTTCACGTGGTGCCCATGCTTAAAATTCAAGCCTCAAGGTCTTCGAATGATACTATTCAATAGCTCGTACTTATCCACCTAATTTCTATGATGTACGCAACTATGCCCTGAAACCTCGACAGCTATGAAGCGCAATGCTACCAATTTCATTCAAAATGTCTTTTCCACATAGCTTTCAAATGAAAGGAACGATCTATGTCTGTAGCATATCGGCACCTTCAAGGAATAGATCGAGAAAACTGTTAGATAACATACTACACTATTCTCTAATTTCCAGTAATAATGGAATTATATTCGCGAAATTGAAATGTATGACTACCATGGAAACTGTGGTACTAACGGCAGACACCAAGGCAGTTGTGGACTACGTGAACATTATTGTGGTCCACCTGCTTCTCTTCATGCTTGATATCTTCCAGCAGGATAACTGTCAGAGACAAAAGACCAGAATCGAGCTGCAGTGGTTTGAGGAGCATTATTTTCTGGACTGACGTTGATCTCTTCACTACCAATATGCCCTGATCTGAACTCGATGGAACACGTCTATAGCCGAGTCAGCGTACGTTGACCCCTGACAGTTGCTGCGGGCTGGGCGTGGCAGCTTAGCGGGCCTACCTCAACCAATAACGTAACGTGACATTGTGAACGTCTCTGTGTCAACGCCTCACTATTGTCAGAGCTCTATAGACGGCTACTGTTTCAGCCTGCTGTTGTTAGCGCTTCGTAGCTGAAAACTGGCAACAGCGCCGCGAGCTGTCAGGGATCTTCTGAGACCATCTCGCCTGCAGGACGCTATCATGTGCCATGTCCGCAGCCACAAACCACAGGCCCGTAATTTTCGGTAACTGCAAGATCTGTGTGTACGCATTGTGGCGCAACGTACTTGCAGAAAACTAGCAAGGACTTGTTGAATCGCACCTATACTGCGTCCCATAGGTGTACAAACGCCATATTAATGAGGTGTTCAAGTATTTTCAAATGGCTCTGAGCGCTATGGGACTTAACTTCTGAGGTCATCAGTCCCCTAAAACGTAGAACTACTTAAAAGTAACCAACCATGCCCGAGGCAGGATTCGAACCTGCGACCGTAGCAGTCACGCGGTTCCAGACTTTAGCGCCTAGAACCGCTCGGCCACCCCGGCCGGCCAAGTATTTTGGCTCATGATTTAATTTAAAATATAGCGACTATAAAAAATGGAGTGTGTTAAATGAATTTTCATCTTTTCAATGTTATGATCACGCTATAGTTCTTAGGCAGCAGCAAGACAAGACAGGGTTCATATGGATTTTCTTTCAGTTCTTCATAACTATTGAACATTTAAGCTTTCTCCAGCTATGATGACTTCCTCATAAGAAAAAACCTGATGTTAACAATACACCTTGTGTTCTTGTATGTCTACTGGAATCTCATTGGATTTCGTTGCACATGGAGCAGAAGCCAGCTGTCTTGACTTCAGTCAAATACGATAATCAGGGTATGTTTTATGCTAAGATGCTGTGCGTTGTGCGCACATCATCATCATTTAAGACTGATTATGCCTTTCAGCCTTCAGTCTGCAGCACAGTCCCCCTTATAAAATTCCTCCATGATCCTCTATTCAGTGCTAACATTGGTGGCTCTTCTGATGTTAAGCCTATTACTTCAAAATCTTTCTTAACCGAATCCAGGTACCTTCTCATTGGTCTACCCCGACTCCTCCTACCCTCTACTGTTGAACCCATGAGTCTCTTGGGTAACCTTGCTTCTCCCATGTGTGTAACATGACCCCACCATCTAAGCCTGTTCTCCCTGGCTGCTACACCTATAGAGTTCAGTCCCAGCTTTTCTTTGATTTCCTCATTGTGGACACCCTCCTGCCATTGTTCTCATCTACTAGTACCTGCAATCATCCTAGCTACTTTCATATCCGTAACCTCAACCTTATTCATAAGGTAACCTGAATCCACCCAGCCTTCGCTCCCATACAACAAAGTTGGTCGAAAGATTGAACGGCGCACAGATAACTTAGTCTTGGTACTGACTTCCTTCTTGCAGAAGAGAGTAGATCGTAGCTGAGCGCTCACTGCATTAGCCTTGCTACACCTCGCTTCCAGTTCTTTCACTATGTTGCCATCCTGTGAGAATATGCATCCTAAGTACTTGAAACCGTCCACCTGTTCTAACTTTGTTCCTCCTATTTGGCACTCAGTCCATTTATATCTCTTTCCCACGGACATTACTTTCGTTTTGGAGATGCTAATCTCCATACCGTAGTCCTTGCATTTCTGATCTAGCTCTGAAATATTACTTCGCAAACTTTCAATCGAATCTGCCATCACAACTAAGTCATCTGCATATGCGAGACTGCTTATTTTGTGTTCACATATCTTAATCTAACCCAGACAGTCTATTGTTTTCAACATATGATCCATAAATAATATGAATAACAGTGGAGACAAGTTGCAGCCTTGTCTTACCCCTGAAACTACTCTGAACCATGAACTCAATTTACCGTCAACTGCTGCCTGACTATCTATGTAAAGACCTTTAATTGCTTGCAAAAGTTTGCCTCCTATTCCATAATCTCGTAGAACAGACAATAACTTCCCTCTAGGAACCCGGTCATATGCCTTTTCTAGATCTATAAAGCATAGATACAATTCCCTGTTCCACTCTTAACACTTCTCCATTATTTGCCGCAAGCTAAAGATCTGATCCTGACAACCTCTAAGAGGCCTAAACCCACACTGATTTTCATCCAATTGGTCCTCAACTAATACTCGCACTTTCCTTTCAACAATTCCTGAGAAGATTTTACCCACAACACTGCTTAAAGAGATACCTCTGCAGTTGTTACAATCTTTTCTGTTTCCATGTTTAAAGATTGGTGTGATTACTGCTTTCGTCCAGTCTGATGGAACCTGTCCCGACTCCCACGCCATTTCAATTATCCTGTGTAGCCATTTAAGATCTGACATTCCACAGCATTTGATGAGTTCCAACTTAATTTCATGCACCCCAGCCGCTTTATTGCACTGCAATCTGTTGACCATTTCCTCCACTTCCGCACATCAACACAGTGACAATATTGGCTTTACCGGTACATTTAATTTGGACAACACAGGCCTGCAAGCTGTTCCAACTAACCTGCTGTGATGTGAGCAGCTGCAGTCAAGACGTAAAAAGTGACGAGCAGAAAAGCAATATAGCTTCGAACGTCGTTTAATTTTTAAGCAGAATGAAATAATATTGGCCAAAATTCCAGCAATACCCTACGTTTCTTAGGGGAACAGAGAGGAAGCATAATATGCTCCGTCGTTCTTAACTAACATAGTATTGTAATTAAAAACAAGAGTGATGAAAATTCCTAACTTAAGCACAGGGTAATTTTTCTGAATGCGCTATTGCAGGGATTTCATCGAAAAATTAAATATTGAAGACTGGCTGGTAATCTCTAAGCTTCTACCGTATCTTAAAATTTCATTTACCGTAACATAGTGACAAGATGTCTCATACATAAAAGGGACCTAGTTCCAAGAACTTAATAACACCACTGTCCTGTGCTACGGCTACTGATAAATCACCGCGTTTGTGTTTGTTTGTATCAGGTTTATTTTTAGGACGAACAAAATTTAGCTATTTTAACCTGGCTGGGAAAACAGAGCAAACTACGTAAGATGAGAAAGGAATATAGTTACCAGACTGACAACGCGACACGCGACGGCGAGGTGGCGGGATGTACAGTTGGGCTTCAAGGCGCGAGTTGGACTCGGCTGGCGTTGCTGTGCAACGGACCCCTCCACAATGCAACAATGAGTGTCAATGTGTGTGTGTGGCGCTCTCTGTGCTAAGGTTCATTAACGTTCCTGAAAGGAGCTGATTACAAATTACAGGACGATTTCACATGGCTATGTTTTTATCACACCTAACAAAAATACGTGATCTTTAGACTATCCCGTGCGGTTCTAGGCGCTACAATCTGGAACCGAGCGACCGCTACGGTCGCAGGTTCGAATCCTGCCTCGGGCATGGATGTGGGTGATGTCCTTAGGTTAGTTAGGTTTAATTAGTTCTAAGTTCTAGGCGACTGATGGCCTCAGAAGTTAAGGCGCATAGTACTCGGAGCCATTTGAACCACGCCATTTAGACCATCTCAAAGAGAGAAGTTTGAAGATTCGAACTGCGTATGATTTCATTCTGTCAAGAAGCAAGTACTTTGTTCGTGTTGCTCGAATGCATGGCATGGTCGAAAAGGACAACCTTAACCATCAGCTATTTCCACAGATGTCTGCAGAATTTGAGAATGCAGTACCACAGCTTTTGGGGAACTTCATATCAGTTGTGTTTGAGTGATCTTGTCGAGAACGACACCAACGTTTGGGCGCGTGTCAAATTACACAGGAGGCTCACATACAAAAGTGTAAACTTTGATTGTTTACAACGTAGGTGAAGCTGTGGCAAAGTGGCCACTCCAAGGAAAATTGAATTATCACCAAACTATGATTACCGATAGCAGCTTACCGCCTACACTTTTTGAATATTCATATTACAAGGCATCACACCCAATATTTGTAAGTGAAAACCAAACTAATAGATAGGCTTACGAAGTGGCCACTTTTCCCGACCTAGGGGGAGGGGGGGGGGATGTGGACAGTTCCAACGCAATGGGACCCCATTTTTGTCGTTCTGATTTTCGGACGTACATTCTAGGCTCTTTGATGTCCTAGTATCTGAAACAATACCAACTACCTTGGCCACATTGTTTTCAATTTGATTTTTGTATTAGGCCACGTATAATACATCGGAGACGGTTTTAAAAGTGATATAAATTAATTTAGGCGATAGATAACAAGCGATACCTTTTTATATAAAAGGGATTTGAACTAAATCTGACATGAAGTATTATGCGTTATATACGGAAGTAGCTAACCCTTACCAGGGCAAACAACGTGGCCATTTTTTCCGACTATCAATGTCGCCACTCTCCCCGATCGGACACGATGTTGGCATTAGTGGTTCACAGATGAAACTATCAAACAGAAAGAAACAACCAGGAATTGCATTTGTAATCAAAATGACTTTTTAAAACGTTGATGCGGTAAAAAGTGTGACTCTAAATGTAAGTGAAGTAACAAGACTAGTATAATTTACTGTCATTATATCAGACGACTAAAAATCAGAAAAGGTTTTACTAATATATAACGGAAAAAACTTCCTGTGTCCAACTCACCGACAACAGTGTTGGTGCATATTAGGGCTAGCCCGACCGCTTCTCAGTAGACGGCAGCACTATCCGCTGCAAAATCCATGCAGTGTCCACTTTTGAGCCATAGCCACCTTACCCCACCTTCCCCTACTACAGTGGTACTGGGGAGGTCGAATCGAAGAGTCAGATATCAGACACTTGGGGTCTATCAAGCCGGGAAACAACCTCAGAATGGTCATACAAAAGTCACCTAAGGTGCATCGCACGCGAACGACGAGAGATTTTCAATATCCTCTCGTTTTCTCAGGTCATCGGCTTAATCAGTTGTTTCTTTAAGATCATTAATTTAAATCTTCCCAAGATGGCAATGAAAAAGAGCGGAATTTTGTAAAAGTTATGCAAAAATTAATTATGTCTGGAATTTAACATGAACTTGATTCTTATAAGAGCAGCAATTAAAAAAAATTAAGGAGACATTAGACTTCTATGAATGTGAATTAGATAAATCCACAGTGAGAAGTGATTATGTGAAGTCATAGAGCTCTGTGTTATAATTCTGAGAGAAGACTTGTTGAAAACTGAAAATATACTCTCTTGGAGCAATGAATCAAGCAAGATAGATGGTAAGAGCTATTTAGTGCTAAGAATCTCACAGAAGCATCACAACTTTGAACCATCGTTCGAAAATAAAATTTTATTGAGAGAAGTCTCTCTTTTCATAGTAAGTGTATACATCAAGCCGTGGCTTCAGTGTCGCGAAATTGTAAAGGCTTCTCACATGAACCTTCGTTTCTTAAAAGATCTGAAATCATATGAAAGGATAGATCCCACGATTTGAAAAGAAGCTATAGCGAAATTTAGTCATCATTTTTGGTATTTACTAGAATATTTGTCTCTCTTATCGGTCTTTGCTGATGAAGTAGAGATACAAACCAAAATCAAAATGGTAACAAATTTACAAACAGAGAATCTAGAAATGGAAAAGAGACATACTCCTTTCGGTGGAGAACTGAATGGACCAATACATGATAAGTTTAATTTTGTTCTGATTACCATTTATTATTGGTTCTTATTCGTTAATTTACGCCTCCTAAATAACTCTTACCTTCATTCCAGAGAAACCATTAGCCAACTCTGTATCGAGCAAGAGCACCGATCTGTTCTCTTTCCTAACGATTATGGACCATCCTTTCATTGAAGAATGCACTTCGACATGGACAATGAGCACTTCAAATTTAGACGCTGAAAGGATAGTTAATGAGTTCAAAGCTGTTAATGACTCTGTTGAAAAGCATGTTAAATTAATGCAAGGTTTTGACAGACTATTGACCTAGATGAGGGGCAAATGGGATATATATTGCACTGTGTAGAACATAGTAGACTATATTCGAGATGAAAGAAAGAAAATATTCTCAATAATACTAAATTTATCAAAATGCCGGCCGAAGTGGCCGTGCGGTTCTAGGCGCTGCAGTCTGGAACCGCGAGACCGCTACGGTCGCAGGTTCGAATCCTGCCTCGGGCATGGATGTCTGTGATGTCCTTAGGTTAGTTAGGTTTAACTAGTTCTAAGTTCTAGGGGACTAATGACCTTAGAAGTTGAGTCCCATAGTGCTCAGAGCCATTTGAACCATTTGAACCATTCAAAATAAGAAAGAAGGTATTTAATTCTGATTTAAGGCAGTCAACAGTAACGTTTGCGCTAGCTAAAATCTACAAAACCTAAAATTCCCATATTAAAATTTGCTGCTATAGTTATCAATGATCAAAGTCATCCTACTGAGATGAAATTTTTTTCCTGAGTAAATATAACCAAAAAGAAAATATTTAAGGTGCGAGCCTAAATTATTTCGAAAAAAATTGGTCCAAAGTAAACGACACCCTACTACAGTCCCATTAAATTTACTTGATAGTTGGCGTCCGTCACTTGGAGCTACAGTGCTGCCACATCCGTTGCCGGTTACCGCTCGGTTATAGGCGACACACACACACCGGGTCACTTCACAAACGCTGTTTACGTTGGAAGTGGGTGCCGCGAGGCATCACGGAAGTGGGACATGCTCTGCCGACAGCTGATTTTGAGGAACCGATGACTGAACAGCGGCAGATGATGGTATA
This sequence comes from Schistocerca cancellata, assembly GCF_023864275.1. Taxonomy (NCBI): domain Eukaryota; kingdom Metazoa; phylum Arthropoda; class Insecta; order Orthoptera; family Acrididae; genus Schistocerca; species Schistocerca cancellata. Next base: position 851,569,076 of record NC_064626.1, read on the forward strand.
GTCGACCTGAATTTAAACTCACGTCCTAACCTAAGCATAACCTCGTGATGTGTTATGTATCCGAGAAAAGGACGACCGGCAGTCTGCGGCAGAACTAAAATCACGATCGGTTCGTTTACGGTGTTCAAGGTTAACCTTTATACGAGTAAAATCAAGACAGAAAAATACCAGTATATGTTCGTTTGCACAGCCATCTTCTGCAGCAAAATTTCATTTTTAGCGGTAAAAGAAAACAGTAATTTCTGACTGTCACTGGTTACCTGAAACTATGCTCACACTGGCTACGCAGGATACCGTATTACCAACCAATAAGCAGTCGCGCTTGGAACTTGGCTGCAGATTATACGTGACAGAAGCAGGCTCCAAACGAAAAAAGAATGATAGGAAGATAAATAGGAGCAAATGAAAAAAATCAATACGGTGGTGAAAACATGCGGTAAAGTATTAGAAATAAAGAAGTGCATACAAACCAATTAACTGAATAAAAATGATAACCAAAGTCGTTTGATTAGATTTACAAAAATTAAAAAAACTCGCTGTATTTGAACCTCTGACTTTCTTTCAAGCCTGTTTATAGGCTAACCACTACACTATTCCAACTTGCACATTAGAGGCAATTGCGTTTATGAATGACGTGGCCCAGTCACAACGATTAACTGACAGCCTTCAAAATTTCGGCTTCTCGTGCGGAAGCATCCAGTCGTGTTCGGTTAATGTTGTGTATGAAACGTGTGTATCTCATTAGCATCGTTTTGTATGTGTGTGTTTGTGTGTGTGTGTGTAGCCGGCCGCGGTGGTCTAGCGGTTCTAGGCGCTCAGTCCGGAACCGCGCGACTGCTACGGTCGCAGGTTCGAATCCTGCCTCAGGCATGGATGTGTGTGATGTCCTTAGGTTAGTTAGGTTTAAGTAGTTCTAAGTTCTAGGGGACTGATGACCACAGATGTTAAGTCCCATAGTACTCAGAGCCATTTGCACCATTTTGTGTGTGTGTGTGTGTGTGTGTCTGGTTATAGCATATAATGAAATATTAAATAAGAGGCAGTCGGGATCCAAGAAAGAAAGCCAGACAAGGCATTAGAAATGAAATAATTGTTGTAGTTGTTTGGCAACGGCGAACCGTTAGCGCGTGACGTTGAGCGCTCTGATTAGAGGAAACAAGCTACAACGCGTGAAGTGTTAACTATCAAGTATTTTCAATCGGACTGTAGAGTATGTATTTATTATGCTCAGTGTTGATGAAATTATATCTTTGCTTAATGATCCAACAATCTGTAATCAGCTTCATTTCTTTCTATTCGTCTTCTTGGTTCGCCTGCGTAGCATTTTCTGGCCACCAACATGTGGTGTCACCGCCAGACACCACACTTGCTAGGTGGTAGACTTTAAATCGGCCGCGGTCCGTTGGTATACGTCGGACCCGCGTGTCGCCACTATCAGTGATTGCAGACCGAGCGCCGCCACATGGCAGGTCTAGAGAGACTTCCTAGCGCTCGCCCCAGTTGGATAACCGACTTTGCTAGCGATGGTTCACTGACAAAATACGCTCTCATCTACCGAGACGATAGTTAGCATAGCCTTCAGCTACGTCATTTGCTACGACCTAGCAAGGCGCCATTACCAGTTACTATTGAGATTATGAATAATGTACCGTCAAGAGCGACGTTCACCATTTATGGATTAAAGTTAAGTGTTCCACCAGCTACGTCCGTTTTTCTAAAGTCTAATTTCCTTGTCCTGTTCCACACCTCACGCCAGCCTGCGTGAGCTCAAACGCGTGCCTTTCGGCTTCCTCTAGTATACCGGTGTTGGCTCTCCTACCAACCCGCAACACAACATATTGTTTTCTAGCCAACAATGGGATCGAGTATTGCTGCCTACTACTGATTTGAGGAAGTACAAATAACTCTAATTGTTACTTGTTACTTAAAGGAGCGGTTCTAGGTGCTACAGTGTGGAACCGCGCGACCGCTACGGTCGCAGGTTCGAATCCTGCCTCGGGCATGGATGTGTGTGATGTCCTTAGGTTAGTTAGATTTAAGTAGTTCTAAGTTCTGGGGGACTGATGACCACAACAGTTAAGTCCCATAATTCTCAGAACCATTTGAACCATTTTCGTTAGTTATAGTCTATTTTTGATGGTCGGCTCTCCCTCTTAATCGCTGCACATCATGTCTGCATCCTATAAATTAGTATAGAATCTTTTGTAGGGCAGTTCGACGACGAATATCAGTAACTTCCGCTGAGAGACAGACATGTCCTCGTCGTAACTTCACAACACAAGTGACTGCTGGTGTCTGTTAACAAACTGCAGCAGCTGCAAAGAAATGTTTCATCACCTGTCACGTGTTTCTGCATGGTTTGTTCAGCCTACTAGACGGGACTGCAGCAGTTTCGGCCATGCTGTCGTGTTCAGCAGCACGAAAATAACGTCGTGGTCCCTGGAGGTGCATCTGTTCAGCTCACCTCATCACTCGTTGCGTCTGGTGCCAGAAAATCGATTCTAGCCTCTGACCTACCAGATGAGCGATGATTGCTACGAATACTCATAATATGGATAGCTATTGGTTGCCTGGGTGTCCACCCACCTGTTTCTGTAAGAGAAGAGCGTGACTTACGATTTGTGCAATATTACTAATCCAGGAGACTTGAAATTACAAGTACACTCAACGTGAGATGTATGTATCCTGTGGCTGCAGCAGAGAAATTGCTGATGCTGTAGCAGGAAGTGTATCGTCATTACTGACTATTTAAAGGCAACGAACTCAGTACAAAGTTTGGAACGAACCGACTAATGACTGAGCATCAGCCAGACGGAGGAATGTTTTGCAATCTCCAGTACATGTGTACAAAATGCTGAACAAATTCATGGCTACTCCTACACTTACTCATATTGTAGATATACATAGTTATAAAACAACAGCACAGAGCACTGGAAGACTATCTGCTGAGAATCCATTTTGCGCTAAGCCCCAACTTTCCGCACAGGATGAAACGAGTTGCGTATTTAAAAATGTGTAGACTACTCCTATAAGTAGTGATAATCAAGCCTGGATACTTTCAAGGTATGCGAAATGGCCAGGAGAAACAGTTTGAAAAAAACTATCTGACTCTTAAAGTTGGATAGAATTAGTCATATACACATGTACTTTCATAAATTCAGTATAATGGAAAGAAATGTGGACATTAGACGTAGTGTACTGGTCCGTGAAGGCAATGGACTACATTGGACATGTATTATCTTACGGTTTACAGCGGCCTACTGTGATAAGAGCATGTCTCCTTTATATTATAATACTAGACTTGGTATTCAATAATAATTAAACCATTTGAGGGAGCATCTAAATCCTGAGCCTCTTTCCTACGCAACACCTGCTTAGTACAACATTTGGCAACCAGCAGTCAGCGGAACACTACGTATCGATTTAATTTTTTCGGCACCTGAAAGGAAATGGTGGTTACTCCAAATTTCAACAAGAGGACTCCCAAGCAACGTGGCTCTACCTAGCAGTTTAATACGAGGAATGATGAGAGATGCTTTGTAATGACAGAGAAAGACGTGGGATGAGAAGCAATTACACTGATGTGACAAAAGTCATTCGATGGCGATATGATGATGATGAGGTTCGGTTTGTGGAACGCTCAACTTCGCGGTCATCAGCGCCCTTAAAACGTCACAATTTTTACACACTCCAAATTTTTACACAGTCCAATCTAGCGACTGTCACAAATGAGGAGAATGGTAAGATGATGAGGACAACACAAACACTCATTCCCCGGGCAGAGAAAATCCCCAACCCGGCCGGGAATCGAACGCGGGACCATGTGATTCAGACACGGCAACGCTAGCCACTAGACCACGAGCTGCGGACAATTGCGATATACAGATATATAGATAGCGGTATTATCACGTACACAAGGTGTAAAAGGGCAGTACATTGACAGAGTTATCATTTCTCTTCTGGTGATTCGTATGAAAAGATTTCCGACGTGATTTGGCCTCACAACAGGAATTAACAAACTTTGAACGCGGAATAGTAGTTGGAGCTAAACGCATGGGACACTTCATTTCGGAAACTGTCAGGGAATTCAGTATGCCGAGATTCTCATTGTCAAGAGTGCGCCAAGAATAAAAAATTTCGGGCTTTACACCTCACCAAGGACAACACAGAGGCCGACCGCCTTAACTTAACGACCGAGAGCAGCGTCGTTTGCATAGAGCTGTCAGTATTAACAGACAAGCAACCCTGCGTGAAATAAGCGCAGAAATCCGTGTGGAACGTACAACGAACGTATCCCTTAGGACAGTGCGGCAAATTTTTGGCGTTAATGGGCAGTGGCAGCAGACGACCGACTTAAGTGCCTTTACTAACAACATGACATCGCCTACAGAGTCTCTCCTTGGTTTGTGACCATACCGTTTCGACCCAACATTACAGAAAAACCGAGTCTGGTCAGATGAAGGCCGGCCGCTGTGGCCGAGCGGTTCTAGGCGCTTCAGTAAGGAACCGCAATGCTGCTACGGTCGCAGGTTCGAATCCTGCCTCGGGTATGGATGTGTGTGATACCATTAGGTTAGTTAGGTTTAAGTAGTTCTAAGTTTAGGGGACTGATGATCTCAGATGTTAAGTCCCAAAGTGCGAGAGCCATTTGAACTGGATTTTTTTATTTTTTTATTTTTATTTATTTTTTATTTTTTTTTTCACCTGATGGTAGGGTTAGGCCACAATTTTCAGCCAAACACCGATGGAATTTTGATGGTTCACAACACGCAATGTCACTGGGCCACAATTTCTGCGACTGATCTGAAGAATATTCTGGACAATTCGAGCGAATGATTTAGCCACCAAGATTCCCATCGAACATTTAGGCTCGTTTCATACTGGGACACTTGTGACGGTCACTGATAGAGATACCTTCGTTTGAATTGGAGCATTCACACCGGGACACTGCACTGAGTCACCGAGTCACGGTGACCCATTAGTGACTCACCCTCGCCACATGTGACGGACACCGACACTGTGTTCGCTGCGGTCACCGCCGGACATGCATTAGCTTGTATTGGAGTGTTCACACTGGGACACCGATCACAGACACGGCATTGCAGAGTTGCCAACAGACAGGCAGCCGTTGCTGAGCCCAGTGGTTCTCCACATAGTGCAGCCATGAGTTTAGAGTTCATCAACACAGAAGATTTTATAATTGAAGTGGAAAGTCGTCCCGTTATTTGGGATGTGAAAAGCGATGACTACAGTAACAAAGTCATGAAAATAAAAGCGTGGCAAGAAATTATTACGAAGTTTGTGCCTGATTTCGATGAAAAGAACATAGATGAAAGAAACAAAATTGGTAAGTTCTATATTCTTTTTTCACTTTAATACCGTATTTTTCGGACCACAAGAATAGCGAAATATATTTTCTATCCCTGTACGAGGCTAGGAGGTTAATAACCTACAAGGAGAATACTAGTAGTTCATCAAATGAAGTTTTTGACATTCGAAAATACTGAAAAAACTTCTTCTCAGATTGTCTCAGATCGTCATAAAGGGTGTAATACAATCCTTTCTCCAGCCGATCACATAGGAGTGGATGTATGTGTAATGAACGTTTTGTCTTCATTCTCCTCCTCCTCCTCATTACAAGTACTAACAACAGTTCCTCCTCGCTCGAGTCCATTTCACCAACTAATCAGTTGGCAACAGCTGCAGTGTGGGACACCAGTGGCCCAGGAGTGTTCGCCACAGTCACCGGTGACCGTCACCGGTGACCGTCACAGGTGTCCCAGTGTGAAACGAGCCTTATAGAACATAATCGTGAGGACAGTTCATGCACAAAATCCGGTATCGGCAGCACTTTCGCAATTATGGACTACTGTAGAGGCAGCATGACTCAGTATGTCTGCAACAGACCTACGATTTGTTGAGTCCTCGCCACGTCCAATTCCTGCACTACGCCTGGCAAAAGGAAGTCCGATACCGTACTAGCAGGTGTGTTATAACTTTAGTCATCTCAGTGCAAGGTGTAACTGAGTATAAGAAAACGATATTACAGTAATGCAGGGCTACTCACACCACCCAGTAAAAGATTTAGGTACAGCAACAGATGGTTCAAATGGCTCTGAGCACTGTGTTACTTAACATCTGAGGTCATCAGTCCTCTAGAACTAACAACTACTTAAACCTAACTAACCTAAGGACATCACACACGGTGTCCGGACATTTGACACGCCGGACATTTGCCACGATTTTACCTGCTCCGAAGGGTTGGGTCCCTTCTCTCCCCTCCCCCCTCCTCCTCCTCCTCACCCGCCCGCCCCGTTTGCTTTCGAAGTTCCTAACGTCACCATCAGTATAGAAGTTGTTACAACGAACAAGAGCAGGCCTCCTGCTCATTACAAAGGTTACGCGTATCGTAAACAGAGGGAATCTAAAGAAGGTGTTGTTACATGGATGTGCTTACGTCGAAAAGCGGATCATTGCAAGGGAAAGCTGCTTTCGAGAAACGGAGAAGTGTTGAACGTATTAGAACATCTCTGGGGACCACCTGACAATGCGGCTCTGGAAGTGAGAAAGCAAGTGGAAAGAGCAAAGAGAAGAAACTACACAGTTATCGGAGATATACGCGGATGAAATGGGAAATATACATAATAAAGTTTATGACTTTGTTACAGTGTTGCCTAATTCAGAATCTATGAAGAGAACCATGCGGCGTCGATGGAGCGGGGGAACCAACAAGAGCCTAAGAACTCTTATGAAATTGAAGATCTATTAAAAATGGGAGATGGCCGTAGTTTTCTTACGGAAGACGATACTTTAGAGGTGTGAATAATGATTTTTAGTGGAAGCAAAGGAAAAGAAAGTTTAAAAACATGTTCCCATTTTTTTATGGATGGAACATTTAAGAGATGCAGCAAGCAGTTTGCACAGATCTACACCATACACGTAGAATTAGGAGTCCCAATTAAAGAAACAAACAATCTTCCTACTGTATTTGCACTGCTCCCTAATAAGAAGAAAGACACGTATGTTCGTCTGTTTCGTCTGCTAAAACAGGCAGTCTCTGAGTGGTGTCGTAAACAAGTAAAGGTGGACTTTGAGGCAGCTGCGATATCGGCCATTCGTCAAGTTTTTCCCACAACTGAAATAAATGGATTCTATTTCCATATGAAGAAGAGTTTATGGAGAAGAATTCGAGTTCTCGGTCTAACTGAGGAGTACCGCTAGAACGAGGATTTAAGACTTCACGTCAGCATGTGTGCAGCGCTGGCAGTTGTAAAACCGAAGGACGTAAGCGATGGATGGATTGAGATTCATGCAGAAGCTCTTGATAACGGAAGGTTCTCTCAATTTTTTCACTACTTTGTGGATAACTGGCTAGAGAATGAGGATATCGCAATAGAAATGTGGGACTGTTACAGAAAAAGGCACCGAACGACGAGTGCTGTTGAAGGATGGCACAACAAAATGAATAGTATTATTGGAAACCCTCACCCCAGAATCAACTGCTTGGTGGAGTGCTTGGAAAAGGAAGCAGAGCTCACAAACTGCATGTACATGAAATTGGGAATGAATCTTGAAGCTAAGAAGAGGAAGAAGAAGTACTTGAAGCTGGACGACAGGATAAAGAGAATCGTAGAGAATTATGAGAGACTGGCAACATTAGGCCTTGCTTGAAAGCCATTGCCCATATGCAGAAACTGGACTAAAATACGTTAAAAACAATGTATTAAAAACTATGAAGACCAATGAGTCCTCGCAGATTACTGAGGTAAAATTATTAAAACATTGAAGCAGCATTATCGGAGCTAATATTAAGTTGTAATTGTAAATAGAGTGTACATTAGTTCAGCGTGTTTAGGCTGATTTTACACACGCCAGAATAGTAGATGGTCATTTATCATTTTCAAGGTCCAAAGACTGTGCAAAGTGTGATGCGAATCAGCCTTTAATGTAAAAATTAAAAAGTATTTCAAGCCTCACAGAAGTATCCCTATTGTTGTCACGTTAAAATAACTTTTTTCTACCTTCCAATATTATGGCCATAATATTAAATGATTGTGAGCTCTAAAATAATTTTCTGAAGCTTCATAATCACAACTTTCACCTAAAATATCACGGTTTGTTAAACTGATAGTATACGCTTTCGTAAAAGAAAATGGGAACTGAACCTTTGCCGGCCGGTGTGGCCGTGTGGTTCTAGGCGCTTCAGTCTGGAACCGCGTGACTGCTCCGGTCGCAGGTTCGAATCCTGCCTCGGGCATGGATGTGTGTGATGTCCTTAGGTTAGTTAGGTTTAAGTAGTTCTAAGTTCTAGGGGACTGATGACCACAGACGTTAAGTCCCATAGTGCTCAGAGCCATTTGAACTGAACCTTTGAATTGCACCTAAGTTTGACATCCCAAAACTGATCTGATCCTAAGGTTGACAATTTTGGCACCTCAGATATTTTGTATTTAAGTTTAGCTGCAAACATTTATAGTAGATGTAAATCTACTTAGTACATTTAGATATAGTCCTTTAAAAATTAAAATTTCTTACTAAATTGTTGATTAACTTTAAACAGGTCAGTAAAAGCAAGGAGCTTACTACCGAAAATTAATTGTTACTAAAGAACATCAGAAAAAAATGTATTAGACCTACTTTTCTTATACATTAGAGACTTTCTGAAAAGATATTTGATCATTTCCTCTGTCACTGACAGTGTAATTTCAGTTGTTTTGCAACACCAGGGATATCTACTTCTAAATTATGTTTGCAGCTATTCTCATTTAGAATTCAGGAATATTTACTTCGTTTTCTTTGGTGAAGGAATTTCGGAAAATGCATTTACTAACTCCAGTTTAGTGGCACTATCATCAGTAACATTACCGTCGCTGTCGCGCAGTAAAGGTACTTACTGAGCCTTTCCGCTGGTTTGCCTAACATGGGACCAGTATCTCTTTGGATTTTCCGCCACATTTCTAGAGCGAGTTTCGTTGTGAAAACTATTAAAAGCATCTCGCATTGAAATCCGCATCAAATTTCGAACCTCAGTAAAACTTCATCAATCTTGGAGATTTTGCGTTCGTCTAAATTATACGTGCCTCTTTCGGTGCTCCTGCAGCAGCTTTCTGTCGTGTTTTGTGTACCATGGGGGACCAGTTCCAACTGTTATTAATTTATTTGGTATGAATATCTCGAGTGCTGTTGATACTATTTCTTTGAACTTAAAGCACATATGGTCTTCATTTACACAGTTCGGAAGGATGGAGACTATCTCTTAGAAAGACGTCATCCGAATTTTTAGCTGTTTTTATAAATGGATATATTTCGCGTTTAGTTTTGGTGAGGTATTTTGTTATGGAAGTGAGCATCGCTACGACTGCGTGTTCACTAATCCCTGTATCCGTCGTGATGCTCAGGATTATTTGTGGCTAAGAGGTCAAGCGTGTTTTCGTAACCATTTACAATTTGAATGGCCTCGTCAACTAATTGTTAAAAATAATTTTAAAAAAGCATTTAGAACAATTACGGAAGTTGCTTTCTATTTACAATAGGGTATGAAAATGTATTTTTGTCAACATGCGGAATGTAGATTGAAGTAACTGCCAACGATAATTGTATGAGTAGGGTACCTATTTGTGATGATACTCAAGTTTTCTTTGAACTGTTCAGCAACTGTTTCATCTGAGGCAGGGGGTCGGTAAAAGGAGCCAGTTATTAATTTATTCCGGTTGTCGAATATAACCTCTGCCCATACCAAGTCAAAGGAACTATCTGCTTCAAAGTCGATTGTGAGCTTACATTATTTTTCCTTAAGTTGTCCTTCTTGTTTCTGTTGTAGTGCAGATAATTACAATTACGGCTTTTCCCTCCAGAACCTAGGATGCTTTCTCTGTGACCCTGTAAATACCAGAGCTAAACAATGTAGAGCAATAACGTACGTTACAAGCGTAGCATTCTGTATTACTTCATTTCCTTATTTCTAACATTTTAAAATTGTAAGTCGACTTTAGATGACATGTCAGTCATAGATGTTCTTATCCCTATTTAGTGAACGTGTTTTCAGTTATGTTTTGAACATTGTCCCGCTACACTTTATTAACTAATGTTTTAGAGAGTAAATTAATATGAAGTATATCGTTCTTCTTTTCAAACATTCACTTACTCATTTACTCTTTACCTGTTGTCCTTTGGGTATGCAGTTGTAGTAATTAAAGTAGGCACAAATGCAGTGATCAAAAAGAAATGATTAGCGTACATTGGCATTCTCTTTACATCGTTCCTTTCTTGTTGCTCCTATGCCGATGTACTGCTTCTATCGCAGTCAGTAAGCGTGAAAGGAAACTATATATATACTTGGCAGAACTAATTACATACTGACATAATCGTCGGTATTGCTTTCGTTTCTCAAAAGTTATAAATATGTCGATTTCGGAAAAGAAGCTCTGTATTTGCCCAAGATGTCGAAGAAGAAGGTCCCTTACGTACTGGTTGTATCGAGTAAGATGTGGAGACGGAGGTTTGAAGGCGGACAGAGGTAGTGCGGGGTAGGACGTCCCTTACCTGAGGGATCGCTACTCAAGCTGCCTGGCGAAGGGCCAAGTGTGGCAAATGTCCGGCGTGGCAAATATCCGGCATTCTCACACACATCCATGCCCGAGGCACGATTCGAATCTACGACCGTAGCGGTCGTGCGGTTCCAGACCGAAGCGCCTAGAACCGCTCGGCCACACCGGTCGGTACCAGCACAAGACACATCGTATTTGCATCTCATAGTACCTGAGTAAGGGAAAACTATTTTTTAATTAAGGAGACGTTATTATCTTCGAATTTACGCTACACGAAAGTGAAAAGTCGATTATATTACGTATTAACAATCTTTAAGTTCCCGTTTTACTGCATGTAAGCAGACATTCCGATTCCCACGTGTGAAGTGATCTCAACTTACTCGTAGCAATACCAGTCAAACGTAGACACACAATAACTAACTTCACTATGGCAAATAAACTGAAATGGTCTTACCCGATTCTCTATTCATAGTAGGATCTGCAAGGCACCCAAGGACGTTCACAAGACAAAAACAATCTTGTCCCCAAATACGGCTCCAAGCCACAATCATCCAACCGACCCGGAACAACACAGGATCGAATGTAACTCAGTAATGGTGAATTCCCACTGTAGCCAAGAAAAACTACAGGGCATCAATTTGCTAAAGATTCCCATTGGTCGAAACCAAACTACTCTCCAACGACGTAAAATTGTAGACCTTACTAAACAAAGAAATAACTAGAGTGCTTCTGTCGATTAATCGATACTGATTACAGCAGACTGAAGTAGAGTATGACAACGACAAATATTGCGACCTAAGAAAAACAAAATGTACTCCTTTCAAGGAGTGTGAGTCAGAAACGTACACGGAATAAATGCACGTCACTGTGCCACCGGAAATATCTGGAAGTGTCTCTCAGGAAATTTCCTTTGTGTATTTTCCCATTTGTTTCGTGTCCACGTAAAGGAGTTAGACGTAGAGAATAGAATTTCAAATCCACCGACAGATGGGACAAAGTGCATACTTCCCCAAGCCACGCAAAACTGATGTTTTGTTGGAGTAATGAAAAACAGAAAGTATTCCATCACTAACTTAATTGCTTTCCACTGCAAAAGGCTTTTTTTAGCCTTGTGTTGGTGTATCACAGCTTACCAAGAACCAACCATGCGCAAAAATTTGGTGTTTGTACTGCACTTGATACTATCAAGTGAAAAGTCTCAGCTGCCTTCTGTGACGGTCTTGGCTGCAGATTTATGGACATGCATTATGAGGTGGTGAGTTGCAGGGTTCCGTTAAATAGGTCAGGCGTGCACTACACAGAGGAAACAGCTATTCGGGTAGCAACACGCCTGTGGGGTATACATGGTTTTATTTTAGGTTAGGTGATGGGTTCAGATCCTCCGATATCCCGCCATCGCCGGCCGGTGTGGCCGTGCGGTTCTACGCGCTTCAGTGTGGAACCGCGTGACCGCTACGATCGCAGGTTCGAATCCTGCCTCGGGCATGGATGTGTGTGATGTCCTTAGGTTAGTTAGTTTTAATTAGTTCTAAGTTCTAGGCGACTGATGATCTCAGAAGTTAAGTCGCATAGTGCTCAGAGCCATTTGAACGATTTTTTAGACCGTCACCAGGCAATGATGCCTTCATAGCGGGAAGGTCGGGGAAGAAGGCCAGTGTTCACTCTGTCTGCTTGCCGGTGGGTCTCATCCGAGATGTGGAGGAGGCCCTACCGGCGGCGATAGAGAGCACTGGGTGCACCCGACTGCAAATTGTTGCTCATGTCGGCACCAATGACTCCTGCCGTCTGGGTTCAGAGGTCATCCTCAGTTCGTACAGGCGATTGGTGGAATTGGTGAAGACGGAAAGCCTCGCTCGCGGGGTGGAATCAGAGCTAACTATTTGTAGTATCGTTCCCAGAACCGATCGCGGTCCTCTGGTTTGGAGCCGAGTGGAAGGCTTAAACCAGAGGCTCAAACCATTCTGCGGAGATCTGGGGTGCAAATTTCTCGACCTCCGCTATCGGGTGTAGAAATGTAGGGTCCCCCTGAATAGGTCAGGCGTGCACTACACGCCGGAAGCGGCTACAAGGGTAGCGGAGTACGTGTGGAGTGCACATGGGGGTTTTTAGGTTAGAGAATCCCCTCCCTAGGCCCGCCAAGACGCCTCCTGAGACGCGGCAAGGTAGGAGTAGACAAAATGCAACAGGGAATAACAATATTAATGTGCTAATAGTAAACTGCAGGAGCGTCTATAGAAAGGTTCCAGAACTGCTCTCATTTATAAACGGTCACAACGCCCATATAGTACTAGGAAGAGAAAGTTGGCTGAAACCAGACGTAAACAGTAATGAAATCCTAAACTCGGATTGGAATGTATACGGCAGAGACAGGCTGAACAGTGAAGGGGGAGGCGTGTTTATAGCGATAAGAAGTGCAATAGTATCGAAGGAAATTGACGGAGATCCGAAATGTGAAATAATTTGGGTGAAGGTCACGGTTAAAGCAGGCTCAGACATTGTAATTGGATGTCTCTATAGGCCCCCTGGCTCAGCAGCTGTTGTGGCTGAGCACCTGAAGGATAATTTGGAAAATATTTCGAGTAGATTTCCCCACCATGTTATAGTTCTGGGTGGAGATTTTAATTTGCCGGATATAGACTGGGAGACTCAAACGTTCATAACGGGTGTCAGGGACAAAGAATCCAGTGAAATTTTTTTAAGTGCTTTATCTGAAAACTACCTTGAGCAGTTAAACAGAGAACCGACTCGTTGCGATAACATATTAGGCCTTCTGGTGACAAACAGACCCGAACTATTTGAAACAGTTAACGCAGAACAGGGAATCAGCGATCATAAAGCGGTTACGGCATCGATGATTTCAGCCGTAAATAGGAATATTAAAAAGGGTAGGAAGATTTTTCTGTTTAGAAAAAGTGACAAAAAGCAGATTTCAGAGTACCTGTTGGCTCAACACAAAAGTTTTGTCTCAAGTACAGATAGTGTTGAGGATCAGTGGACAAAGTTCAAAACCGTCGTACATTATGCGTTAGATGAGTATGTGCCAAGCAAGATCGTAAGAGATGGAAAAGAGCCACCGTGGTACAACAACCGAGTTAGAAAACTGCTGCGGAAGCAAAGGGAACTTCACAGCAAACATAAACATAGCCAAAGCCTTGCAGACAAACAAAAATTACGCGAAGCGAAATGTATTGTGAGGAGGGCTATGCGAGAGGCGTCCAATGAATTCGAAAGTAAAGTTCATGTACTGACTTGGCAGAAAATCCTAAGAAATTTTGGTCTTATGTCAAAGCGGTAGGTGGATCAAAACAAAATGTCCAGACACTCTGTGACCAAAATGGTACTGAAACAGAGGATGACAGACTAAAGGCCGAAATACTAAATGCCTTTTTCCAAAGTTGTTTCACAGAGGAAGATTGCACTGTAGTTCCCTCTCTAGATTGTCGCACAGATGACAAAATGGTAGATATCGAAATAGACGACAGGGGGATAGAGAAACAATTAAAATCGCTCAAAAGAGGAAAGGCCTCTGGACCTGATGGGATACCAGTTCAATTTTACACAGAGTACGCGAAGGAACTTGCCCCCCTTCTTGCAGCGGTGTACCGTAGGTCTCTAGAAGAGCGTAGCGTTTCAAAGGATTGGAAAAGGGCACAGGTCATCCCCGTTTTCAAAAAGGGACGTCGAACAGATGTGCAGAACTATAGACCTATATCTCTAACGTCGATCAGTTGTAGAATTTTGGAACACGTATTGTGTTCCAGTATAATGACTTTCCTGGAGACTAGAAATCTACTCTGTACGAATCAGCATGGGTTTCGAAAAAGACGGTCATGTGAAACTCAGCTCGCGCTATTCGTCCACGAGACTCAGAGGGCCATAGACACGGGTTCACAGGTAGATGCCGTGTTTCTTGACTTCCGCAAGGCGTTCGATACAGTTCCCCACAGTCGTTTAATGAACAAAGTAAGAGCATATGGATTATCAGACCAATTGTGTGATTGGATTGAGGAGTTCCTAGATAACAGGACGCAGCATGTTATTCTCAATGGAGAGAAGTCTTCCGAAGTAAGAGTGATTTCAGGTGTGCCGCAGGGGAGTGTCATAGGACCGTTGCTATTCACAATATACATAAATGACCTGGTGGATGACATCGGAAGTTCACTGAGGCTTTTTACAGATGATGCTGTGGTGTATCGAGAGGTTGTAACAATGGAAAATTGTACTGAAATGCAGGAGGATCTGCAGCGAATTGACGCATGGTGCAGGGAATGGCAATTGAATCTCAATGTAGACAAGTGTAATGTGCTGCGAATACACAGAAAGATAGATCCTTTATCATTTAGCTACAAAATAGCAGGTCAGCAACTGGAAGCAGTTAATACCATAAATTATCTGGGAGTACGCATTAGGAGTGATTTAAAATGGGATGATCATATAATGTTGATCGTCGGTAAAGCAGATGCCAGACTGAGATTCATTGGAAGAATCCTAAGGAAATGCAATCCGAAAACAAAGGAAGTAGGTTACAGTACGCTTGTTCGCCCACTGCTTGAATACTGCTCAGCAGTGTGGGATCCGTACCAGGTAGGGTTGATACAAGACGTAGAGAAGATCCAACGGAGAGCAGCGCGCTTCGTTACAGGATCACTTAGTAATCGCGAAAGCGTTACGGAGATGATAGATAAACTCCAGTGGAAGACTCTGCAGGAGAGACGCTCAGTAGCTCGGTACGGGCTTTTGTCAAAGTTTCGAGAACATACCTTCACCGAAGAGTCAAGCAGTATATTGCTCCCTCCTACGTATATCTCGCGAAGAGACCATGAGGATAAAATCAGAGAGATTAGAGCCCACACAGAGTCATACCGACAATCCTTCTTTCCACGAACAATACGAGACTGGAATAGAAGGGAGAACCGATAGAGGTACTGAAGGTACCCTCCGCCACACACCGTCAGGTGGCTTGCGGAGTATGGATGTAGATGTAGATGTAGATGTAGAATGCGTAGAGTGCGAAAGCAGATAGTGCACAAAGTAGAGACACTTCGAATAATAATGCTTTACAGTAAACTGCCGAATAATTCGTAACAAAGTCTCTAAATCTACAGCTCTCCAGGAAAGCTGTCACGCTCAGATCATACTTGGAACCGACAACTAGGTGAAATCCAGTACAAATCTCCGAAATATTTAACGAAGCATGGAAAGTACATCGAAAAGACAGGTCATACATCGTTGGGAAAGGAGTACTCATTGAAATCGACAAAACTGTTATGTCTGTCGAGGTAGAAATTTAGTTTAACTCTTTAACTACCTGGGCGCGAGAAACCCGTCTAATTGAATTAGAATTAATCACAGAATGTTTCTGCCTGTGAGCCGATTCCGCTGCAACAGTTGTAGTATCGTTAAAAGAGTGTCTAAGCTCAGTATCACTGCAGTATCCCGATCATGTAACATTACTTGGAGGCGACTCTTACCCACCGGGCATAGGCTGTGGCGTCGGTGAATTCGTTGTAGGTAGTATGGACAGAAGAGTATTGCGAAGTAGTTCTGAACGTTGTAAGACGTATGCTTTGCCGGTGATGGGCGAGGCATGACAGAATCTCTGACCAGAGAGTAGTTTATCGTTAGTTGTTGCTTGTCGCTAGTCTGCGCTTGTCTGCGCGAGTCGACAGTAGTAGTCTGGAGTAGTCTGCGTGAGTCGGCGGGAGTCGGCATGTGTCGGCTGTGTGCTCTGCTCGGGACTCTGGTCAGGACTCTGGAGGATGAGTATTGTTGTAGAAGGTAAAGCAGCAGCCTTGCGCATATTTAATAATGTATGTTAATTGTAATTTAATTTGTTCCAAAATATGCCCCAATAATAATTTTTATAATATAAAGTAACTCCTTTAAAGAAAAGCATTCATTTCAATTTAAAGAATATTTCCACTGCATGATCATTCCTTCCAAGAATCAAAAAAATATACGCCAGCATTGCACGAAGCTGTGTTGAAAAATATCTAATTAAGAGCAGATATAATTGCAGTTTTTATTGAGGTAAGAATTTTTGCTTTTTTATTCAGAATACACGGCCGAAGGGCAGCGCTGCTGTCCTCATAAAATTTATCAGGTTACTAAACTTTTGTATTATTTTTGGTGTTTAGGAATTTTTCTGTTTCGAACTTGACATTAAATGAGAAAAGAATTTTGTGGGAACATTAAATGTGAATGCATTTCTGCGCACAGACTATAAATGGGAGCCAATTTTGTTCAGAGGTTACAATATTTAAAATTCATTTAATTATTATTTTGTGGGGAGTTTACGCATGGTTCATATTTTAAATATAAACAATTCTTTGGGCAGGTTACACTTGGCTCATTTTCATTTTCATTTTTTTTAATATTTTTTGTGAGGAGGTTACAACGTTTTGTCCGAAAACTGCCTTGAGTAACTAGTGCGACACGACCGGCAATGGAAATATTTTAGCCCCTCGTATCTCCAAAGAAACACCATCATCCCTCTCCCCATCGCCCCCCCCCTCCCCCGCCCCATACAAAAAAAGTATTCTGGTGCAGCGAAAACGGGTTTAGAGACAAAAAATAAAAAAAAATAAAAATTAGGAGCCACTTAATGGGCAACGTGCAGAAATTCTGTTACATTGGAATCATACTATCAAATGATGAACGAAGCAAGGAGAACATAAGAATCAAAGTATCACAGAGTTAGATCCAAGCTACTGATTAGATTCTGAATAGAAATCAGAACCTAATACGGTTGAATATTTCTGATGTAAGGATTCGCCCTCATTCTGCTAACGCCACTGTTAAAAGAAAGTGAATGCGCAGATCGTGTATCACGTCGCACTCCTGTCCTTCGGACTGGTATGTGCCCCTAAGGGCGAGGTATCAGCAATGATATACAACAGGAGATGGCAGTAAGAAAATTTGCATTAAAGTCACTTAATGTGTAGTCTCAGGAAACACAGTTTGTTTTCTATTCTACCGTGGGTAGGTAGAACACAGTTATGACCACTTGCACGCAGAGACAGGTAGGACAAACGGGCGGCTCCAGTGCTGGATGACGGCAGAGTTCACGAAGCGGAGCACTAGCCCGGAGGTCAGATCGAAATTCGATGTTTGGCTAAAAATAAGGGGACTGATTTTTTAAACTGACAAATAGCGCCATCTACCACGTCAAACGCTACACCGCCGCGTCACGAAGCATCTCCCCCCTCCATCTCCCGTTCACCTGCCGACCGCTCAGTCGGATGCATTGAATGATTACTGAATTTAAAGACCAACGGATTAATGTCAAACTTACAGTGAAACTTGGGAAGTCCAGCACAAAAAATGGTTCAAATGGCTCTGAGCACAATGGGACTTAACATCTATGGTCATCAGTCCCCTAGAACTTAGAACTACTTAAACCTAACTAACCTAAGGACAGCACACAACACCCAGTCATCACGAGGCAGAGGAAATCCCTGTCCCCGCCGGGAATCGAACCCGGGAACCCGGGCGTGGGAAGCGAGAACGCTACCGCACGACCACGAGCTGCGGACAAGTCCAGCACAGATATCCATTCTCTGCTAAAACAAATGTACGGTGATGAGTGTCTTTCACACTCTACAACGTTTGATTAGTTTAAGTGGTTCAAAGAGTAACTAGAAGAGACTGACATAAGTCACACCCTGGCGATCCTAAGCGTCAACAACGGAAGGAAACATTGAAAAATTTGGAGATTTAATCCGAAAAGTGTCGACTGAGTATTCGTGCGGCTGCTGATACTTTGCGACAAAGAAATAATTCGCAACATTTTTTCGTGACCATTTTCACACAAGGGAAGTTTGTTCAAAAACTGTGCCCAAGAACATAACGCCTGAAAAAAGGCTCTCGATTGAACGTTTATGCTGACAGTCTGGTTTCAATAAGAGGGACCCTACATTTTTCAGTGGAGAAATAACACTGCCAACCGGCTGCGAATAACTGTTTAATACATTTATCTAGGTTTCGACACCACTAAGGATGTCCTCATCAGAATGAAGATTTAAAAGCCCTATAAAATAACACATAGAAAAGTAAGTTTCACAGAAACGTTAACCAAGATGAAAAATATCGTAACATAGAAAGGTTACTTACATAAAGTTATAATGCGAGAAGGAAATAGTCAAAGTTTAGAGCAGACATGCTCAAGTCAAAAATTAAAAATTAAAACCGTTCAAGCCTTTGATACGTACACCTTGCAAGGAACAACATCAGACTGAGTGGCCCAGTGGCTTATATCCTGCTACGAAAATAATACACAAGTTGCGTTCCTTCAGGATGCAGACAGTGCTATATGTCCATTTAAGGCATTATAACAGAAATAATCGAATTAAACAACAGTCAATTATAAAACAATATTCAAAGAAAGTAAGCTTAATGCATTTTTGAAAATACGAAGTAATCAAGTAATTTGAGAGAAACTAAGAGCCACCTCTTAGGCTTTACTGAAATGCCTATAACGTAAAGTACAGGGTGTTGTAGAATACTCGTATTTCTACAAACAGCTGCACAGTCTAAAAACATGTGCATGAAGGAAATTTTACTAGCACACATCCATGCGAGAATTGAAGAAAAAGGTGTTTCGGAACTAGAGTCAGGAGAACATAATAAAAAATAAATGAGTCAAAAACCCAATAGTAGTGCATTAAAGTCATTGAAAAAAATTTTGTTACTTGATTGTAACTGTTAACTGACGATGAGACCATCGTTCCTAGAAATAAGCTTGAAAATCTCCAGCTCTTCGAGTACGTCGGGCCTGTGAACTTGATTTTCCGTATGTAAAAAGGAAATTTCCTCAACACTTTCCAGTTCATACCGGAAATTGACAGAGGATCAGCAAAATTGGTATTTTGCACATTAGTGCCTCCTTTTACCAATAAATGTTCCTTATATCTGACTTTGAAAGATCTTCCCGTTTGTAGTATATAATAAACAGAACACGTATCACAAGCGATTCTATAGACTCTTGAACTGTGTATAGGAACAACTGTCGACATGAGATTGTGAATAAGATTTTTCTGCAGGTTATTGTTAGTAGAAAAGGCAACTTTGCATCCGTATTTCTTAACTAGAAGTCGAATTCTATCAGAAACAGCGCCTAAAAATAGAATCGAAAAAACTTTTTTATACTCGTTACTGTCATAAACAGCGCCTCTACCGAGAGCGGTCACTTTCGCGTAAGTTTTAACCTTGAAGATGTTTTCTACTAACGAGGGCGGTACCTGGTCACAAAGGTACAGAAACTGCACGATGAATAGCTGGATGGAAAAACGCTTTTCTGTGAGAATGAGGATGCATTTAATTAGCGCCCACACTCTGATCTGCATTAATGGCTTGTCGGAAAATAACGAAGGAAAGTCTGTCGTTGTGTATGACAATACTAAGGTCCAAGTAATGTAGCTGATGATCTTTATTTTCTAATTCACAAGTGAAGCTGATTTTTTCATGAAGCCTATTAGAAGTTTCAAACAAATGTTCTGTTGTTCCCGGGAACCACTGTATATGATCAAAATGTAGTCAGGGTCTTTTGCCATATTCTCTGTATGTCTGGATATACTGCCATATTCTCGATACGTAGATTCCTTTATTTTTTACTATGTTCTCCTGACTCTAGTTCCGAAACGTCTTTTCCTTCACATCTCATGTAGATGTGTACTATTAAAGTTTCCTTCATGGAGATGATTTTTGACTGTGCAGCTGTTTGCGGAAATGCTCTGCAATACTCTGTACTTTACATAATTGGCATTTCAGTAAAGTCTAACAGATGGCTCTATGAAACGTCCCCTTAGAACAATTTTTGAATTACTGTGCTGATAAACCTCTTATTTGCTTTCCAAACAACTGAGCAAAACTGAACGTACTCAAACATTCACTAAAGTGACACACAATATTTTTAGCGCAACGCAATCTGACTTTCAAAAATCCCTACAAAAGAATGGCCCTGACTAACATTATCCCATACCTTTCACAAATCACTTACCTCACCAAAAATCTTCGTTACTCGAACTACTGCAATACAGCGAGCGCCACTACTGCAAGCTAAATAAAAGATTCAAACTACTGAAGGCACTAACTACTGATAGGCATAGTTAGCAAATGAAAGACTTTAATAGAGAACAAACAATGTATTTACCTCAATAGTGTTCAAAAGTCATAATGTATATGGCAGTTCATGACATCCAGTATTGCAAATTTCAAAACTCCGCCTTCTCTCTCCTCACATCCACCACTGCTGGCGGCTCACCTCCAACTGCGCAACGCTACGCGCTGTTAACATCCAGCTGCCCAACACTACAATGGCAGACAACAATGAAAACTAGCCACAGACTGCACACAGCACAGCCAGTGATTTTCATACAGAGCGCTACGTAACGTTGCCAATAAGAAAACCTAAACAGCCTACTTACATAGCCCCCATGCTCCCCACAAAAAATTTTACAAATTGTTTTGGGCAGTGGCCAATAATGATTTGATAAAATTTTTCATAATTACAATAACAAAGAAATCAAATGCACACACTTATCAATACAATGTTGGTCAAAAGCTAAAATTTTCTCACAGTCCATAAAGACAGTCCTGATCGTTTATCACAGTAAAATAGCAGTGTTTTTCTCGAAGTCTGAGCAGTAAAAGAAAATGCACACGGAAGTAGTGGATTACCATGCAGTCTTGAAGAAGTAGTGTTGTCCTTCCAACGGAAAGACAGTGCTGACTCTCGACATGCAGACAGGTAATGGGTCACAACAGAGCAAACCCACAACAGAGTCAGTCGAAGTTTTGAAGAATATTGGTAGGTAGGTCATCACAGAGTAGACCCACTGTAATCGTGGTAGAGATTACGGTATTGGTGGGCCACCAGAGGTGCAGACCCACTGTAGTCCTGGTAGAGATTGTGGTATTGGTGGGCCACCAGAGGTGCAGACCCACTGCAGTCCTTGTAGAAATAATGGTACTGGTGAGTCAGCAAAGGTGTAGACCCACTGTAGTCCTTGTAGAAATAATGGTATTGGGGGGTCATCAAAGATGCAGACCCACTGTAGTCCTTGTAGAGATGGCCAGCAGCCATCTGTTGTGACTGTGCAGGTGCACAATCACCATCGAAGAGTCTTGCGGAGAATATAGCAAGTCCATAAACCACCACTTGTGCACTCACAAAGTTTTTGAATTGTCCTTAGAACCAGCAATGCTGTTACCCAGTCCCTTGCTAAATTATTAACACACGTGCAAACACTAACAGTCCCTACTTCTCACATATTGTCCATATACTATGACCAACAGAAACGTGTGCAGTGAAATGGAACTTACAAGTTAATAATATGATGAACTGGTGTCAATTACAATTTTATAACATAAGAATACAATTACAAAGGTACAAAATACATCATTAAAGAACATACAATACAGATAACATTTGTAGTACAGGCCTTACAAAAGAATCGAAATAACATATACATCAGCGTTGCAGGAATTATGACATGAGTACATACATAAAAGATCAGAATAACTTTCGAAACATTAACTTCACACATGAGCATTAAAACAGAACAGAATAAATAATGTCTAAACATCTTTACAAAGAAAATAACATAGTATTAGAAAAATTCTACAACATAACAACATCAGCTAAACACATAAAGACAGGAAGAACATAAATACACAAGGGTACATAAACACATAGTGGGATAACACAAGGAAAGGACAGGGTTTGTTTTACTGCAGTATTTTGCAACCAAACTTTCTTTACTTCTCAGAGATCTCCCTTTGTTCTTCATTATTTCCAAAAGGTCCTATCTATACCTGCCTTCTGTACTTTTCTTGTATAACCTCTCAGTGCATTTCTTCAAATTCATCGCAACTCATTCTCTTATAGGCTACCCCCTCTTACGCTAACTTAAATCTACTGAGCTCAGATGCATAAACTAAGAGACGAGACAATGCAGCAGCACAAAACAATTAACACAAACAGAAATGACAAAAAAAATGGAAATTGTCAAAGCAAGCTGCAGTAAATCTAAATTACCAAGCAATGCAACATTACAACTAATATGAGCCAATGTGCAGCAACAAGAAAAATAAATCAGTAGTAAAACTAGCTTAACAGAGTAATACAAAGTGAAATTTAGTAGCACTATGCCTGGCAAACAGCAGCAGCAAATGAAATAACTTATATCTAAACATGACATAACTCAAGCAGAAAAAAATATTACACTAAAGACAATAATGCAGACAAGGGAAATGTATATTTGCATCTTAATGTCTATGTAATTAAAGTGGTGCACCACAAAAACTAATTCTACAAAAAATTACCAAGTACTTGAAAAGAAAATTATATATGCAGTTACTGTTATTAGTCCCTTCTTATTGTTCTTTCCATTCCAAGAGCTCCTTTTTCGAAGAATGTGGATCAGAAAATAATTATTTAATAGATCTGTTGACAGAAAGTGTTCACATTAGCAGATGCATTTAAGTTTATTTTATGAAACCAATGCTGCAACACAACTGGAAAACAGATATCAAATGAAATAAGCAATTACGCAAACCAAAGCGTAAAAACATCATTCAATAGCAATGTGGCATTTCGTAAGTCAGTAGCTCTCAACTCTCATAGAAAGACACTTGTCATAATCAGATTTGGAGATGTAAGAATATTTCCCATCAATTCATAAGCATTTCAGTAGGTAGCACAAAGTACGAGATGTTTCCAAGTAATGAGCGTGTCGTATTTGCGATGCTTTCTACAATGGAATGTCAATAGCGAGAATAGGGGCCTCCTTTTTTCTCCACCTATACCTCTGAAAGGCACACACTAATGGCTTTTTTTCCAGGTGTCTGTCACGCAGCTAGGTGCCCACGACACATTACGTAAAGGTGGTCACTTAACTTTCTTACCGAAATATTTACGACACCAGTTTCCGCTACAGTGACAGTCTCATATAAAAATTTCACAGGTCGAAACTTTGTGTTACAAATGTGTAGAAACAAAATCCTGTGAATATAACAGTGTCCAAAAAATTTTCAGTGGCATTGTGATATATTCACGCATTTACATACATTTCATAACTCTTGAAGTACGATTCTTGGTTTCTAACAACCTTTTTCACAAACCAGAGTCCCTAACCTCTACTCATTATTCCTTACCTTATTCGTCGACACTTCTTCAATATTTCATCATAACAGATACGTAGCATACTCAAATAACTCATATAGCATCAGCTTATTGATCATAAACATACCTCAACAGCATAATACACATCGTCGTCATAAAAATAACATCATAACACCTCAGTCAAATCTCAAAATCGTCGTAGCTTCCTCCAATAATTTCAAAACCTAAAAAAATTCTCTGCTCATTTCAATAGTGTCATCTACCTCAAACGTACTTTAAAAATCGTGATCCCATACCAAATACATCATTCAAAGCTCTCATAGTGTCACAATGGTTCCGAAAAAATATGAACAGCTCACAAAGTACAGACAAAATACAATTTCGTAAGTGTGAAGTAATCCAACTCTGTAATTGCGTAAAAATGTGTCACTGACGTAGTAAAAAAAAAGTTTGTCTCTCTCAGTTAAATGATCAGATAGCTGTGTAATTTATGTGTTAGAGAAATATGGTACCGATGTGTAAAGTTGTATAAGCAAATACCATAATAGCTAGGGATCCTTGTGCTTGCCAAACACATGATACACAAAAGTAAGCGTGTACCCACCTGAGGATTAATGTAATTATACCCTCAGGTGTTACAGATTACAGCAATGGAATGAGTTGTATCACAGAAAACCTTTGTATCATTGTACTTCAAATATCTTTAAAAATAAATGATTTAAGTACAAAATTAACCACTCAAATACGTGTCCTGTAGCGCTAAATGTGCGTCTTGCTGTAAGATAATCTCTGTGGAAGTGTCGTAGTTATCGTCCTCCGAAAGCTAAGTTCTGCAGAAGCCAATGTACTTACCTCATGATACACAAAAGTGAAATGCTTTGCGTATAGATATCTTAGTTATTACGTACCTTACCATGATCAAGAAAGTACTATAATGTAACGTATTGTTGTGCTACAAAAGAGGCTGTCTCATTGTAGCTATACCACAAAAGTTACAACTAAAACATGTTTTACTTTACAGAAGAATTCCGAAAAACTGTGCAGATATAAAACAGATACACCACAAAAGCAACATTGTAAATTGTCACTCATTAGTAGCGTCGTGATAAAATCGTGTAGCTGTCACATAAACTAACCACTTTGTCAGCTGGTATTTCACAGAAAGTACTTTAAATCCAGAATGTATTTTCAAGTAAACCAAAATGTTGCATTAAAATCTCATTAGCAGTACTGGTAAATGTTCTAAGTATGTGGGCCTTATAATCATTATGTAATCGTGCGACTAACAAGCAAGAATGTACACACACAATAACACTGTGTCGTCTGTTCACTATAACAATGCACTCGTAAATACTGTCTAAATATGTTCCCTAGGTTCTAGACTGGATAGTGAACTTCAAAACATTGTTGCATGTTAACAGTTTCTAAGATTGAAAAAGAGCACTAGTAACGTGAAGTGAAAAATTTTATAGCAAAGACAAAGTTAAAGAACAGCTTATCTCCCACTAAATGGTTTTACATGTGAAATGTGGTGTAACCCTTTGCTCTTCCTAGTATGCAGAGTTTCAGCTTTAACGCAATTATCATGCGGTATACGTCGGTAAAGAATACTGGAATTTTTCTCAAGGTTAGCGTCTATGTTATTTTTCCCTGAGCCAGCGGGCGCATGTGGCTGCCTGCGGTGCGAGTCATTGTCTGTTTCTTTGTTGGCACGCGTCGTTTCTGGGATTAGGAGACCTAACTTCTACAAATTCGCCTTGCCGAGAGGGCCCAGCCCTGTTAGAATCCCGCCAGTTCTGATGAAATTCACGTCTGTCGTTACGATTATATAGTCTGTCGTCATATCGGTAGTCCCTGTAGCTTATTTCTTGTCGGTTAAGTGGTGGAGAATTTCTCCCTGAACCGTAACTGCGCGCTGGACCGTTGCATCTAAAGTTATTCTGTCTCCCTTGATAATAATTATTTTGGTTCCCATATTGTCTGCTTCTCTGATTGTCTCTGTGATAGTCATTACCGCGGAGAGGTGATCTTTCCCTGTAATTATTACTACTCTGCCAACAGTTGTCATACGGGTGGTGTCTATTTTGGTCACGATTTGTGTTGTGAGAATAGTCTTGTCGCATCCAGTTATTATTTCTTTCATCGCAGAATTGCGACGGATGTGACCTGTAATTGTTGTGTTCCTGTTTTCACGTTCCGCGATTGTCAGTGTCAATTTCTTATTCTTGTAAGAGTCCCTGTAAAGCTTCAATGTCGTGTTTGCAACGTCCTACCAAAATAATATGTCGTAAATGTTCAGGCAATTTGATTAAGCAAATGTGGATGAGTTCTGAGGGGCTGTATGGGTTTGACAGGTACTGATTCTTGTGCAACATGTCTTCAAAATATTTCACAAGACTGGGAAATTCAGATTGTTCGAAATGTTTCATCATTATGATGCTATGTTTTACTCGCTCTTGTGTAGCTTGAGACCAATATGCTGAGAGGAAGGCATGATAAAAATCTCCTTCACTGTGACAATCGTGAATGACCGAACGCATTCTTACAGCTGGTTCATTCTCCAAGTAGCCACACATAAATTCAAACCTGTGCTCCAATGACCAGTTGGGAGGAAAACAATGAGAGAATTGATGGAGCCACGCTTGTGGATGAATGTCATTGGCAGAATTCTTAAATGTTTTGAATTTACGTGTAGTAATGAACAGCCTATAGTCAAAATTATCATGTCGGCGAGTAGCATATCGGTCATTGGACGTCGTGTCGGCGGTTCCATCTCAAAATTCGGAGCACCTTGCCAATTTCTTTCATAATTTCCGAAATGCCCTGTGTCATTATTTTGTGGCTTTTCCGTATTTCTAAGTTCCTCTTCCTGTGTTGGAGCGCGAGTGTCCTCTAAAATATGAAATTTTTGTATTACTTGTGCCAACTGATCTTGTACTTCACAGATTTCTCTTTTGTACAGTGTATTGATTTGATTTTGATTTTGTTTGAATTTTCTAATTTGTGCATACTCTTCAGTTTCAGTAAAGGCTACAGGTCTTGTGTCATTCAGATCATCATCGACATTTGTAGATAAATTATTTAGCTTATCCAAAAGTTCAACTACTTTCTCTGATAATGAACTAATTTCCTCCATATGTCGTTCTGAACCAATTTTCAGAGTATCTACTGTGTCCTTTAAGTTTTCTTGAGTTTTTGAAAGTTGCATAACCGAATCGGTAGATGCAACTGAGTCAGTTTTAGCTTGCATGGTCTCATGATTTTCATGAACAATAGTTTGCAGTTCTTTTATGGCTGCTTCGTGATTCTGTAATGCATTTTCATGACGCGAAAAAATAGGTTGGACATGCTCACAAATTTGTGTTTTTACGTCATTACAGACTTTTTGACATTTCGATTCAATGTTAAGTAACTCAGTAGTTAAATCTTCACGTGTTTGTTCAAGTGTGGTGTGAAGATTTTGTTCCATTGCGTCTAACTGTTGCTGTGTTTGTCTCTGGTATTGTTCCATTGTGTCTAACTTTTGAAGATTTTGTTCCATTGTGTCTAACTTTTGAAGATTTTGTCCCATTTGTTTCTGATTTTGTTCAAGCGTTGTGTCTAACTTTTGTAGCCTTTGTCCCATTTGTTGCATTAACTGTAATAACAGTGCACTGGCGTCTGAAACATGTTCCTCAGTGCTATTCGGCAGTGCATTTGAACCGGCAATATTCGCCTTTTGAAAAGCAGAAAATGTGTCTTGATTTATTTGAGAAAACGGTGAGGACGCAAAACCTGAATCTACAGTATTTGCAAGATTGTGTCCTGTCATTTTGGAAACCTGAGGCGAGCTGTTGCCGACCGATCGATCGATAATGCTTCCCTTTTCACTACCTGTTTCACTGTCTACACCATTATTTGCCGCCCGCTCCATTTCCCTATGCACAGTTACCAAATTACTACTTCGAATGTCTGTTAATTCATTACACAGTGGTTCTGATAAGCTACGCTCGTCGTCACTATTATTTCTCAGTTTACTTTGGAGCCTACTGTTACGTTTTTCACACGTCATTATTGTCACAATATTTCACACGATAACACAGAGAAGCACAATTTGAAGAGCAAAAATAATAGAACTCATTAACATAGCACTGAAAATAATATGTAGTTAATTGCAAGCGCAGCTGCGAAATACTTGGTACAAATCTACATGCATGCCACAACTGTTTTACTGTACAACAATGAAAGACTGCAACAACAAAGGAGATTCTCTTTACAATTACGCGCTAGCAATAAACAATAGCTACACTAATTACACAAACTACAAGAAAAAAAATCAGAAGATTCCAGTGAGGTATCCTCGGCTAAGGGTCGACATATGAAACGTCCCCTTAGAACAATTTTGGAATTACTGTGCTGATAAACCTCTTACACTATTTGCTTTTCAAACAACTGAGCAAAACTGAACGTACTCAAACATTCACTAACGTGACACACAATATTTTTAGCGCAACGCAATCTGACTTTCAGATATCCCTACAAAGGAATGGCCCTGACTAACATTAATCTATACCTTTCACAAATCACTTACCTCGCCAAAAATCTTCGTTACTCGAACTACTGCAATACAGCGAGCGCCACTACTGCAAGCTAAATAAAAGATTCAAACTACTGAAGGCACTAACTACTGATAGGCATAATTAGCAAATGAAAGACTTTAATGGAGAACAAACAATGTATTTACCTCAATAGTGTTCAAAAGTCATAATGTATATAGCAGTTCATGATATCCAGTATTGCAAATTTCAAAACTCCGCCATCTCTCTCCTCACATCCACCACTGCTGGCGGCTCACCTCCAACTGCGCAACGCTACGCGCTGTTAACATCCAGCTGCCCAACACTACAATGGCAGACAACAATGCAAACTAGCCACAGACTGCACACAGCACAGCCAGTGATTTTCATTCTGAGCGCTATGTAACATTGCCAATAAGAAAACATAAACAGCCTACTTACAGCTCCTAGTTTTACTCCATTTACTTGATTACTTTGTATTTTCAAAAATACATTAAGCTCATATCCTTTAATTTTTGTTTTGTAATTAACCGTTGTTTAATCCGATTATTTCTGTTATAATTCTAAAATGGGCATATGTCAATGTCTGTGCCTGAGAGGAACGCAACTCGTGTCTTGTTTTCGTAGCAGCAATGTATGCCACTGGGCCGCTCAGTTTGATGTTGTTCCTCGCAAGATGTACGTACCAAAGACTTGAACGGTTTTAATTTGTAATTTTTGACTTGAGCATGCCTGTTCTAAACTTTGACTATTCGCTTCTCGCATTGTATCTTTACGTAAGTAACCTTTCTAAGTTACGACAGTTTTCACCTTGGTTGATGTTTCTGTTCAAATGGTTCAAATGGCTCTGAGCACTGTGGGACTTCACATCTGAGGTCATCAGTCCCCTAGAACCTAGAACTACTTAAACCTAACTAACCTAAGGACATCATATATATGCATGCCCGAGGCGATGTTTCTGTCAAACTTATTTTTCCATGTATTATTTAATAGGTTTTTAATTTTTCATTCTGATGAAGACATCCTTAGAGATGTCGAAACCTAGGTAAATGTATTAAACAATTATTTGCAACCAGTTGGCAGTGTTATTTCTCCATTGAAACTAAATACGGTTGCTGAAAGACAGCCATGTTCAAAACTCTAAGACACTACATTTTTAAAAAAAAGTGATAACACGGTGACTAATCGTGGTTTCTCATTTATGATCCGGAAACTAAGCGTCAATCAGTGCTCCGGAGGAGCACTAATTAAGTAAAACTGAAGAAGGCTCGAATGCCAAAATATAAATTCAAAGCAATGATAACAGCGTTTTTCGATATCCATGGGACGGCGTACGTGAATTATATGGCTGAAGATCGAACTGTAAATAAGGAATATTATCTTCAAATCCTATCTGCACTGCGTGTACAAGTAAGTGACCTGAGGTTTGTAAAAACAGGTCATGGGTTCTGCACCAGATCAATGCCCCGTCCCACACTACACAGGTTGTGAAGTCGTTTTGGCTGACAGTGGTAACCCTGTTTTGGAACGTCCACCCTACTCACCAGATCTTGCTCTGTGTGGTTTTCTTCTACTCTCTAAAGTGAAATCATCCCGGAAGGGAACGAGATTCAAGACAGCTGAAGCCATGAAAGAAAAAGCGACGGAGACCATGAACACTGTTTCAGAAGATAGTTTCAGACATTGCTTTCAGTAGAGAAAACTTCGTATTGAGCTTTATAACGTTGGTGGAGATGAGTATTTTGAAGAGTATAATGTAAAAACTGTGAAAAACTAAAAAATAAAGAATGTTATATCCCTGATCAGGGTTTTTTAGCCGAACCTCCCTGGGTGGCACGTATTAATCTCTAACCGCACAAACGATAGTAGTGTACAGCGTAAAAATACGTTTTTCATGGCGGTAATCTACGGTGAGGTGACAAAAGACATGGAGTACCTCCCAGTATCGTGTCTCACCTCTTTCCCGGCACAGTGCAGCAACTCAACGTGGCATGGACTCAAGAAATCGTAGGAATTCCTCTGCAGAAATATTTAGCCATGCTGCGTCTATAGCCGTCCATAATTGCGAAAATGTTAACGGTCCAGGATTTTGTGCTGCAACTGACCTCTCGATTATGTTCCCTTAATGTTCTTTGGGCTTCACGTCGGGTGATCCGAGTGACAAATTATTCGCTCAAATTGTCCAGAACGTTCTTCAAATCTGTCGCGAACAATTGCAGCCCGGTGACAAGGCGCACTATCGTCTATAAAAATTCCATCGTTTTTTGGGAACATTAAGAGTGAATGGCTACAAATAGTCTCCAAGTAGTCGAATATAGCCATTCCCAGACAATGATTGGTTCAGTTCGATCGGAAACCCACTCCATTCCACGTAAGCCTCCATCATTATGGACCCACCATCAGTTTGTACAGTGGCCTATTGACAACATGCGTCCACATCCTCATGTCAGCTCTTAACACCTGAAATCGAGACCCATCTGACGCGGCCACGGCTTTCCAGTCGTCTAGGGTCCAATTGATACTATCACCAACTCAGGAGAGGCTTCAAATGGTTCAAATGCCTCTGAGCACTATGGGACTTAACATCTGTGGTCATCACCCCCAGAACTTAGAACTACTTAAACCTAACTAACCTAAGGACATCACACACATCCATGCCCGAGGCAGGATTCGAACCTGCGACCGTAGCAGTCGCGCGGTTCCGGACTGAGCGTCTAGAACCGCTCGACCACCGCGGCCGGCTCAGGAGAGGCGCTGGAGGCGATGTCGTGCTGTTTAGCAAA
Organism: Schistocerca cancellata; assembly: GCF_023864275.1. Taxonomy (NCBI): domain Eukaryota; kingdom Metazoa; phylum Arthropoda; class Insecta; order Orthoptera; family Acrididae; genus Schistocerca; species Schistocerca cancellata. Next base: position 851,600,085 of record NC_064626.1, read on the forward strand.
GGCACTCTGGTCGGTTGTCCGCTGCCATAGCCCATTAATCGTACGTTCGTCGATGTCCCACATTGATTTCTGCCGTTATTTCATGTAGTTTTGCTTTCTGTTAGCAACGACAACACCACGCAAACGCCACTGCTATCGGTCTATAAATGAAAGTCGTCGCCCATTCCGTTGTCCATGATGAAAGGTAATGCCTGAGACGTGGTATTTTCAGGGCACTCTTGACATTACGGATTTCGGAATACTGGATTGCCTCACGAATTCCGAAATGGAATGTCCCATGCGTCTAGCTCCAACTATCATTCCGCGTTCGAAGTCTGTTAATTATTGTCGCCATAATCACGTAGGATATCTTTCCATATCAATCGCCTAAATACAAATGACATCTCCACCAATGCACTGCCCCTTTATAAGTTGTGTGCGCGATTCTATTGCCATCCGCATACGTGCAAATCGCTATCCTATAACTTTGATCATCTCAGTCTATTTGTACACAGATAATAGTTTACGTCTTTGTTTACATCAGCATTAGGTTACGTTTGAAATAAATGGAGAAACATTCTTGTTCAATAGTACGTATTTCTAGACACTAATGCAGAATCACATGTACCATTATTGTACCTCCCACTTCTCCTACTGAAGTTGTGAAGTTAAAAGATGTTAACACATGACGCTGCAGTAGTAGTTTCATGCAGAAAAAAATAAAACATAATTATAGTTTTAATTCTGGATTCCTGTTCACTACAGTAACTACCAGGGTTTCATCACATGTTCAGACAGTCAACAAAAATCTATTTATGAAAAGCTTAAGACATAACGATTCTTAAGACTTCGCCAGAATGAGGTGACTGTACACTAATCGTCTCAAAAAACGTGTGCACTTTCGTTGTGCACAAGTAAAACTCTAAAATAACAAACATCTTTCCTATGCAACTAAATTAACAAATTAGGCGAAACGGAGCTTTCACCGTAATGCTGCCAGTCTTGTAATGTGTAACAATTATGAAATACAGAACTATTCACTGAAATTAAATAACTACTAATAATGAGTGAACAAACAATACTGAGAAAAGTCCTGCAATCACGAAATTCGTTTTTGGAGATATCTTTACCCTACGATTAATTTTATATTTTGTTACTGACTTGCACATTTTTACGAAGAGGTCCCCAAAAGACAACGAACGAAGTTTTGGTGGGTGGAGTTTTTATAGTACCACGTACTGCCGGTAAGAGCGCATAGGGCGAACTTTCTAGAGTCAGTAAACCGTCGCTGAAGAAGGTCAGAACTATTTTCGGCAGAGTTACTAGCCACAACTGTTTATGCGATTATTGTTTTTACAGCGGCTGATTTTCGTGCGGCCGTCAAATTCTGACTGGTGCTGGGAGAAAGTGAAACCGAAACTCTTGAAGTGTTAAAAACGGCATACAAGGACGATGCTATGGGGAGAACTTAAGTCTGAGTAGTTTTCAGTTTCAAAAATGGTGAAATGTCAGTTGATAACAAATCCCGTTCTGTTCGTACTTCCACAGCCCCGACCATATGAAAATGTTGAAACATTCGTGCAGTCATGTACGAAGATCGAGGACGGACCATTGAAGAAATTGTAGAGCTGTCGGGAGTGACTTGGAGTTCAGTGCAGCGAATTGGACAGAAGATTTGGGAATCAAAAGGGTGGCTGCCAAATTCGTGCCACTGTTACTGACTGCTGCACAAATACAACTTCGGGTGGGAACATGCTGAGCTTTGAAAGAAGAGTTCCAAAATGATACAAACTTCTTTTCAAAAAGTATCACAGGTGACGAAACATTGTACTGTACGTACGATCCTGTGTCAAAGCAACAATCAACCAGAGAAAGGCTTCAAGTTCGCCTCGCCCCGAGAAATCTCGTCAGGTGAAATCAAAAATTAAAACAGTACTGATTTGTTTTCCCGATGTGTAAGGAGTCTTCCATTCAGAGATTGTTACACGGGGTCAGACAGTTAACCATTTTCTACTTTTAACTTTTGAAAAGATAGTGCAACCATGTGCGGTCGGAAGCGGCCTGATTTGTGGCAGTCGACTGACTGGTTTTTCAATCTTGACAATGCCCCTGCTCACACAGCTGTACTTTATTTCTTCACCAGAAATGGTATGAGCCCTGTTCCTCATCCCCCCATACTGACTCGAGCTTGCCTCCCTGTGACTTTTTTTGGTTTCCTAGAATGAAAAGAGACATGAAAGGAAAGCGTTTTGAGAATGTTGCTGAGGTGAAGGAAAAATGGCGGAGATGCTTTGAAGCATCACAAAAGAGGAATTTAAACAGTGCTTTGAAACACTGCAAAAAAAAAATAAATTAGATAAGAGTGTTAGTGCAAGTTGAGAGTGCTTTGAGGTGATTGAAGGCATGTGCTTTAAATAAGGATAAATATGTTTTTAAAAAATTCGGTTGCTTTTGGATACCCTCTCGTATATTTAGGAATTAAGTACAAGAATGGTGTTGTTCAGTTAGTCCACTATCTCACGCTTCATGTTTTGCTCATCATATATTCTATTACAATCATGACTGACTCAAACAGCTTTTAGAACTACAGACTATTGATGAAATGGTACCTTCGAACTACGAAACGATAGTTGCGCACTGCTGGGCTGACCGATACGAAAGGTACATGACCGCTAAAATGCTTTTTCTGAAGTTTAATATCCCAGAAAAAGAAGGCCCACAAGGCTTGAAATGATTTATGTCCGCTAGATGTTTACATCAGTTGCAAATGGCTGGCGACGCCAATAAACATGTCACCGCTGGGATTTATACGCCGGGGGCAAAATTCGTTGTAGCGAAAGGATAACTTGACGAAAAATATACTTGACGGATTGAAAAAGCCCCCGGCAGCGTTCCACGGCTGCAGATCGGCCACGGATCTAGAATGAATTAACGGCGCTTCCATAAATTATCCCTAATTTATTCGGGCAAACACGAGGCGCACCACTTTAAACATTGGACGGCTTTCGTAAATCTCGCCGCGGAGCAGTCTATTGTCTGCGGGTAAAATAACATTAATTCAGACGTCCTGTGTGGCCCGCCCGATCAGCTATCAGACACCGCACAGCTACTGAAAGCGACGTAACGGCCCATTGTCCCAGAAGCTACTGTCGCCAGCCGTCCTTTCCCGAAGTCTGTAATCGGAAACATACTTGGGTCACACACATATGCCCATTTTGATGTCACCTAATGTAGAATACCCACTTAACTACACCGAAGTAATATGATTATCGCGATTCGCCTGGTTACCAAATATGTAGAATTAAGTCAGACTGTCGTGTTAAACAGACGGAGTGTGTACAGCCGACGATAATAAAGTATGATGCGCAATATGGAGGGAGCACCTACTACCTTTGTAAGAACTTATCAGTTTGCGGCTTGTGTAAAATAAAAGAATAAATTATCAAGTCTGTTTCATTATCTTTGCTGCAGGCAGAACCTGAGAAGAAAGCACTAAGATCGCAGTTGTTGTAACATGGCGTCATGCGAGGAGAAGTCGCAGTGTGTTTTGCGGCATCACGAAACAAAACCTGTAATTACTGGGCAGCGAAGGTTTCGAAGACGGTACGGAAGAGAAGCACTTGATAGAATTAGTACTGCTTCGCGGTGCGTGAAATTTAAACAGACCGGCAGTATGTTGGATCTTCGGTCAGCGAACGAGATATCGGAGGTGTGCAACAGACCGTCTTCTGAAACCTTTTAAAACCTACTAGATGCTCATCTCGTGAATTCCTAGGGATACCTAGGCCCACAGACCAAAGAATTCTACACAACAGATTACATCTGCATGCATATAAGGCCCAGACAGACATACGTTATGACCAGATGATATATGTAACTTCTTCAGCAGCTTTTGGGACTGAGATATTGGCACCAATCGACACCAGAAGTGAGTATCTTTAACGAATTTGGTTTTCACATTAGTCTGCTTCCCACATATCAGGTAAAGTTAACAAGCACAGAGTTCGAATGTGGGGTCCAGAAAGTCCACAAAAAAAATGGTTCAAATGGCTCTGAGCACTATGGGACTCAACATCTTAGGTCATAAGTCCCCTAGAACTTAGAACTACTTAAACCTAACTAACCTAAGGACATCACACACACCCATGCCCGAGGTAGGATTCGAACCTGCGACCGTAGCAGTCCCGCGGTTCCGGGCTGCTGCGCCAGAACCGCACGGCCACCGCGGCCGGCGGAAAATCCACACGTAGCCTTATATCACGTTAAGAATTCCTCTAAAATGAATCTGTGGTGCGGTTTAATGCACAACAGTCATTGGCCATTTTGTTTTGTCGAAAAATCAGCAACATCTAACATATGTCTGGATATGCTAGAACAGTTTGCGGAACCGTAACTGAGGGACTTGCAATGTGACGTGATTTTCCAACAAGATGGTACACCACCCCATTTGGTCTGTATATTAGAAATTTTTCTTAATGAAACATTTCCTAGCAATTGGAGTCGACGAGATGGTCCCACTGCCTGGCCTGCAAAATCACGAGACGTAACACCTTTAGATTTCTTTCTCTCAATCTACGTAAAGGACAAGGTTTACGCTACAAAAGTACCTGATCTGGTTATATAATGACGAAGAATAATGTATGTTATTGCTCGTGATACACAAGGAGTATTGTCAAACGTACGGCGTGAAACCGAATATTGCTTAGACAATCTTCAGGCAACAAACGACGCACATGTTGAATTTTATTGGCATCGTAACAAAAAGTTGATGATTTATTGCTTCGTTCGTCAAAAATAAAAAGTTTGTAACTCCTTTAGTTTTTGTAAAATAAATATTGATAATTGTGCAAAGATTATAGGCCCACCCTATACAACCGTGCGGAAACTTTCATGCCATATATTCTCTAACTAATGAGGCGACACTCGACTACGCGGAAGACAGTGCAAGTATGGAACCAGTAAAACATGGCAGAGATTGCATACGAGGCAGTATTGTGACATTAACCGATTTTCTAAAGGCTCAAAAACCTAAATGGATCCAAAATAAGGCGCCTATAGTTATATAAATTATTGAAGAAAAAATACAATAGCAGGAATAGTATCTGATTTTTTTGTGGATTCTGGGGATAGTAGCATACTTCATAATGACACACTGGACAGTTCAGCCAAACCAGCAATCACCGTTGGTAAAATTCTAAATAACATACATCCTTTTCAGGGAATACTGAGCTTAGTAAGTGATAAATCGAGAACGGTTGGCAGACGCAATGGGACTGGACCAATATTTCCAAAGAATTGGTTTATAACCAGCTGAAACCTAAATTACCATTATATTCACCGTTTACTTATGGGATAAAAGCATTTCGTTCATAAAAGCGTTTAGGCGGATGTTCTTAAATTATAGAAAATTTTGAACCCAGCTTCTTCTAATGGGATTTGAGGAATCTCTGTTAGACTATACAAATAAGTAATGAAGAAGGAGACGTCAACCATCTGGTGTCTTCATTCATTACATACAAGATACAACAAAAATTCTTTATCCTAGCACTGATGTTTCCCTTCCAACAGAGGCTCAGTACCGAGGTCAACGCAAAAGTCTGGACTTGTATTAAATGTGAAGTTCGACTGATTAAGTCCGTTCAGTCTGTCTCTCTTAGGGTCAAGAGAGTATGATATGTGCAGGCCAGTGTGCCCACGCGGTTCTAGGCGCTTCAGTCTGGAACCGTGCGACCGCTACGGTCGCAGGTTCGAATCCTGCCTCGGGCATGGATGTGTGTGACGTCCTTAGGTTAGTTAGGTTTAAGTAGTTCTAAGTTCTAGGGGACTGATGACCTCAGAAGTTAAATCCCATAGTGCTCGGAGCCATTTGAACCATTTTGCATCATGTGTAAATGTTTGCATGACGGCTACGTGTCTTTTTCTTTATGTCACCATAGTTTTCTAATTGTACTATATTTCAGTTCTTTGTTCGTATCTTCATTTTTTTGTAATTAATGAAATCCATTGTGCAGTAGTGATTAAGAATGATACTATGCATGCCAGATAGATGACTGTCTGGTGATGGAAAAAGCAGAGGCGTTATGGATTGTGGTATTAACAAAGGCGCTGATATAGACAGTTTCGAGTTAAGTTCGTATGTGACTAGTATCTAGTGGGAGTGCAGTCAAACAAACGCACGCACTGAGGAAACAAAAATTATGGGTTACCTTTTAATATAGGGCCGGACCTCATTTCGCCCGGCGTAGTGCAACAACTCGGCGTCGTATGGACTCAACAAGTCGTCGGAAGTCCTCTGTAGAAATATTGAGCACTGTAACCGTCCATAACTGCGAAAATTGCAAGATTGTGTGCGCGTGCTACCATTTCGATTATGTCACATAAGTGCTCGATAGGATTCGTGTCGGGCGATCTGGGTGGCCGAATCATTCGCTCGAATTGTTCAAAATGTTCATCATACCAAACGCGAACAACTGTGGCCCAGCAAGATGGACATGAAGCCGATGAATAGCTGCAAACTATCTCCAAGTAGCCGAACATAACTATTTTCAGTTAACTGGCAAGAGGAGGCCCAGTCCATTTCATGTAAATCCAGCCCACGCAACTATGGAGCCACCACCAGCTTCCAAAGTGCCTTGTTAACAAATGGCTCTGAGCACTATGCGACTTAACTTCTAAGGGCATCAGTCGCCTAGAACTTAGAACTAATTAAACCTAACTAACCTAAGGACATCACACACATCCATGCCGGAGGCAGGATTCGAACCTGCGACCGTTGCGGTCGCTCGGCTCCAGACTGTAGCGCCCAGAACCGCACGGCCACTCCGTCCGGCCCCCCTTGTTAATAACTTGGGTCCATGGTTGCATGGTGTCTGCACCACACTCGAACCCTGCCATCAGCTCTTACCAACTAAAAACAGGACTAATCTGTTTTCCAGTCGTCTAGGGTCCAACCGATACGGCACGAGCCTTGGAGATGCGGTGCAGGCGATGTCGTGCTGCCAACAGAGACACAGGCGTCTGTCGTCTGCTGCCATAGCCCCAACAACGCCAAACTTCGCCGCACTGTCCTAGCAGATACGTTCGTCGTACGTTCCACATAGATTTTTGCGATGATTTCACACGTTGCTACTTGTCTGCTAGCACTAACAAATCTACACAAGCCGGCCGGGGTGGCCGAGCGGTTCTAGGCGCTACAGTCCGAAACCGCGCGACCGCTACGGTCGCAGGTTCGAATCCTGCCTCGGACGTGGATGTGTGTGATGTCCTTAGGTTAGTTAGGTTCATGTAGTTCTAAGTTCTAGGGGACTGATGACCTTAGAAGTTAAGTCCCATAGTGCTGAGAGCCCTTTGAAACATTTTTGGAAATCTAAACAATATACGCTGTTCTCGGTCATTAAGTGAGGGCCGTCGGCCACTGCGTGGCCTGTGGTGAGAGGTGATGCTTGAAATGTGATATTCTCGGCACATTCTTGACACTGCGGATCTTGGAATATTTAATTCCGTAACGATTTCCGAAATGGAATGTCCCATGGCTCTGACTCGAACTATCATTCCGCGTTCAGAGTATGTTAATTTCCGTCGTGCGGCCGTAATCACATCGGAAACCTTTCCACATGAATCACCTGAGTACAAATAACATCTCCGCCAATGCAGTGCTCTTTTATACATTATTTAGGCGAAACTATTGCTACCTCGTGATTTTTATCGCCTCACTGTATAGCTCTCATTTATTTATATACGAGTAGTTTCATGTCCTGACCTTAATAGTTTTAGGGAAATCGAATTTTAAGCTGAGCCCCGTGATTATCACTTATTTAGGTAACTACAGATTGTTGAATTTTTTTATTTCAGTGCTCTTCCCTAACTACCGAGAGTCTTAGACAAGTGTTTTAACCTGTATTTTCAACCAAGTCCTTTCCGTACGAAGCAACGTGGCGTGCCATTCTGGAGAAGTGGGGTTCGAACCCCACTTCGACACCCAGAGTCAGATTTAATCAGATTTCTATAAATCACATAAGGAGGGTGCCTGGGTGATTTCTTTAGAAACAATAGTATCCTTTTATTTCCTTATCCTTTCAAACCCAAAACAACGTTTGGCCCTCAAACTTATCGTCGATGGTACGTCATATCTTAAGATTCCTTCTTCCTTATTCGTTGTCTTTGGACATACAAGTTGATAAAATCAAGATGTAGTGGAAGCTATTCTTCAACCAACATAATTTAGACTTACAACAGACACATGTAACATTCTAAGGCGTCCTACTTGTAAGATTGTGGCAAACATGACTTGTGGCGATTTTATCTTCGGACGGGTGTGACATCTTCATGAAGGAGGTTCGATGACTCCAATTTAGTCAATGTGTGTGCCATGCACAGTCTTTACTGATTAAGCTGCTTTCACATTATAACTATGTGATGTGAGTTCATTAACAATTGAATGATGAAGCTTACAGAACCGTCTAATAGACGCACTGACGAGGGTTTCCTGGAAAATGAGTGGCGACCGTTAGTCGACGATATTCCTATGGCTAGAAGATTTTGATTGTCGTTGGTACATACCTCAAATACACGGCAAGAAATTACACATTCTAATGTGCATTCTTGGCAAACGAGATGAACGTCTCACTTGTTCGTGACATTTTATTTATTTTCTGTGGTTGTGAATGGTCACAGACATGAACTTCTCTGTAAAAGAAACCGTGAAGCTTATTGACCCATCGTACAGACAGATCATAGTGTCACTCGCTCTCTCCCACGTTTGGGAGAGAGGACAGAGACTTAAGGATTTTATCCAGGACGTTAACGCACTTTCATTTTCTCAACTTGCACGCAAAATACTCTCGCTAAATTCTTCCAATATAATGCGAATCTATTACTTCACACTCAAGCGTTACTGGAGGTGGATGATAGTATGTTTTATATGCCTATAGCAAGTTATGGCAAACATCAGTTCATATAACTGATAGAAGCTATTGGTGGGTATAAGAAAGGAGATTTATAGTCTAACAGTGGCGAATGAACTTCATGTGAGTAAAATCTTGGACAAAAGGTATAAAACAGTGCAAGAAATTAAAACACCGTAATAATCAAGCAGGAAGCAAAGGTTTAATTGTAACGCCTTAGATTTAATTATTAATGTAATTAAGGTGAGTGGTGTGCCTTTTAAGCCTGTTAAAACCCCGCAGCCACCGTAACCGCAAAGCTGTTACTGCGGCAATCGAGTTGTATTTGTGGCATGCTAATGAGTATGTAAGGAGGTAGAGAGCGAAACCAGTTGTTGACATTTAGCTGCTGCTGGCCAAAGATAGCGATGAAGTTGTTGTTGTTGTGGTCTTCAGTCCTGAGACAGGTTTGATGCAGCTCTCCATGCTACTCTAGCAAGAAGTAACGTGACTGAATGCCCACGTAGTTAGACAGACCACCATCAACGTTGTGTTAAGCTGTATGACATTGCGTACAGTTTCAGAATTAATCCATGTCATTGATGTACACCCTAGTCACCACCAAGCCTAACTTTGATCTTAATAAACTCTAAAAATGAAAATTTGTTTCACCATCACGTTTCAAACTGCCTGCCTCTGAGCTAAGTGTCCCACAAGTCCTTATGTATTGAAGTTAGTATCAGACCTAGGTACTATTAACGTCTGAAGCGCATTAAGAAAATTTGTTTGAGAGCTATTTACGTAAGACCACTAAAAGCGGGCACAATTTAAGTTAGAACTAGCTTAATATAACGGCTGGATTCTGGTATTAACTAGCGAAATAAAATCGACTTAATTCCGTACATAGTCCACATATTGCAGAATCTATCGTCATTTTTATTGAAATTTATAGCTCACTAGAATACTGTCTTGTAATAAAGTAATATTAACTCTGGTTATTCTCTCAAATTTGCTGACAAAATGGTCGCAGAGCTACAATGACTTACAGTCTTCTTCTGAGTCTTGTGTTTCAAGTGCCCTGCTGCGCTGAACAAATGGCTGTTTTATTGAAATAAAATAAAATTTATAAAGCAATTTTTTAAAAAAATGTATAAATACTTACGCCAGTCACAGCTATGAACTAACGATCTTTCATTGTTGGGGGTAATGCGTATGAGACATCACTCCACGGAAGTTTTTATCAGAAACAGCAATAAAATTGAAGCAGCAAAAAATGGAAAAGTATATAGATGTATATAAATAATTCGAGTATCTGATTACATCAAAAAATAATTCAAGTAATTTTGCGTGTCAATGCTTCACACACACACACACACACACACACACACACACATGCATACACAAATCACAACAGGCGGATTACTTTCCTATAAATCGCGAATAGCTGGGAACCTGGCGAAGGAGTTAATGGCTTCTTATTTCATTACGTCTATCACGTTTCATCTTTCCAGCGCTACCACAAATAACCTCAGAGTGACAGCACGATAAAAGCTTGTTCGCCATCAACAATCCTTCACTGAACAATGACCATGGAATTCAACCAACGTGTAGCCCGATCATCGAATCATTTAGCCGTCGCCCTGATGTTTCTACAAGAGACTACCAACTTTCCATGTGTGATATACAAGTTAAGTTTACGAAATTTTTACCAACGAAATATTCGTTACCATGTCACCACGAACTTTTTGTGTAACGTGTACGCTTTAGAACGTAGCGGGAACGATCCTGTACTAGCTTGCAACGGTGTCAGACATAAACACAAAAATATTGAGTTCCACACGATAGGTATTTCATTCTTTTCTCAGCAGCTACTGGTCGTAAGAATGCCTATGCATTCTAGCGTCATAAATACCATCAGTAGAAGGTTTGTGAGAACTGAAATTATTGCGTTTGTTGAAATGAAACATTACTTTTAAAAAAGGCTACGCGACAAAAGAAGCCTATCAAGCAAACAACGTATTTACGGAAAACGTTGTCACAAGTACAGTAAAAATAATTGTAGTCCTGTTAGTGTGCTAAGGCTATCGTCCGAAATACTTTTACGCCTAAATACAAATGTTAAGCCACCTTTGTACAGCGGAAATGAATATGTGCAACCTATTCGTTGTACTGTTTTTTGCTTAATAAAGTCGAATAGCTAGCGGCGAAAGAAGACGCTGAATAATAGACCAAGACGGAAACATTTTCCTGCACGACTTTAACCGTAGCTCGTCACTCATTCGACAGAGGTCGTCTTCAAAATCGATTGAAAAATATTGTGTAGTTCTTGCAAATAGAATGATGCTGTTCGTGTTACTTGATTTATGTAATTTGTAATGCCCCTGAAAGCGTAGCACCTATACTGCAAATGCGAGGATTGCTTCTATGATGGACTCTGTAATCTAGTAATTACGTTTGCAGAACATTAAGTCAACCTTGTCAAGTGCATTATGCAGTTTTAGTCTAAGTGGATCACTTAGAGGCATATCGCACCTCCGAGGAATTACTCGTAATCCATGATAAAAATTTGCTGTTTGTGTTTCATATTCCACTGGGTCCGTCTGAAAAAGCAGATGGACAAGTCTGCGTGGTATTGAGACTACACACCTAAGTTCAGACTGCACGTGATGAAATAACGCCAACAGCAATTTGCCCACGACATATGACGAATTATATTGCATGTAACGGACTAAACATTAACTTATTAATAAATTTTGTATGTGTCATATTGACATTTTTATGCCTCTGAGCGGCAAAAATAATGTTAATATGTGCTGCTACCATGAGCATATACATCGGTCGCCTTTTAAACAATTTAGTGCCAGGAATTTAAATCTGGATGATCTCCACCTAACCGGAAATAGCTAGCAACAATGAATGAAGGCCACTGCAGCAATACATTTTGGTATTTCAACGGTATATGCTAAAGGATTCTTGACAATAACGCGAAGCTTCACCACTTTTTATACGCCTTAACAACTACGACGAATCACCTATTTCATTAATAATAGCGTCCCTTTTACATAAATACTGTGGCCTACTCAAACCACACCCGTTAAAACAGTGTTATGTATTAGTTGCCAGTGTGGCACGTGACACACTAACGAGAGAATGTTTTTGCCGAAAGTAGGCCAGTTCCGCAATAAGTCTTTCGTCGATTAAGTTATGAAATGTGAAGTAATCGGATTTCGCCATTCCACTTCACGCCGCCAGTTTCACAATCATCCCGAGTTTTCAACGAATACTCGTATAATTAATCCACTCTACTTCAACAAAGTTGCTTCTCCTAATTAACATTTTTAACACGGCATCCCTTAATTTGTCTCCCAAGAATTCAGTTTAAGCTACGTAACTTTATAATAAACAATTTCATTCAATGAACCTTTGCTAACAGATGAGCACAAAATCACAGTGCTGTTTAATTCGATGACAGTCTTATCGTTGTTACAGATTGTTGTTGGAACCTGAAATAGTAAAACAGACGATCCCTTCTATTTGTGACCGCACGTTATCTCATCGTCACGTCTTAATCGCAGCAAAAATGATCAGCAAATTTAAAGAAAGAATATTATAACTAATAAGCAGATGAAATACTGATAATGTCCAAAAAGTAAGCACAATATTGCTGAGCTATAAACCTACATTCATTTACTACTGTTTAGTAAATGACTGGTAATTTATCGAAGAAATTAAATTACTTCTGCTGGATTTTTTAAATTATGTTTACTGGAATTTTGTGAGGAAAAAATCACATCGAAATTGCATTTGATAATGAGATCAATAAACAAGTAGAAGGACAATTGACAGGATTGGCGGAACGAAGTGCTAACCTACAAAAGAGTATTTTGAGGGATGGAATCTTATTTGGTCTGCTAAACGAGAACATGAGTACAGTAAGACGAACGAATTAATAATGCGAGGAGTATATTCTATCGGTACGTATGAAACTCTTGTTACCAGCAGGTGCTGCACTCCCAAACACAAGATCCGCATTAAATGCAGGATCAGCACTTTCGTCCAACGACCCCTTCAATTATGCTAATAAGTCCTCGAGGTTCTCATTATTTACATTCAGCAAATAATATTAGATCCAAAATTTGTGTGGCGGAAGAGTTTTCCATGAAAACTCGTATGTCAACGCAGATCTTATCGTAAACTATGACGTCTATTAGTTTTTCCCACAGCATTATTTTCTGTGACAGCTACACCAATGTAAACAAGAAACGAAACGTTTACTGAACTAACGATGATATACAACTACTCCTTCTCTATAAGGGTACTTCATGCTGCACTACTTGTCTCTCACAACACCGTCCAGAGACCAGGCATGGTTCATTACAATGACATGGCTGCAACATGACGTCACGAAGGACACTCCGTCTGCTTATGATCGTTACTACTGCAATATGTTGCTATTGTAACTATGTGAGCAATGTAAAACGTGATGTTTCATGGTATCTGATGATGTAAATGTCGGGAATCCGTAACATTGGAATAATAAAGTCATCTTGCATCCATCCCATGACTTTCTCCCAAGCGACTTTTTTAGCATTTTGTAAACAGCACGTAGATTTTTAATTTTCCTTTTTTTTGTTTACAATTTCCCCAATTCATGCAGAGAAGCTATACTCGTTAGCCTGCATCCAAGTAGTCATCGTAGAATTGCCCTCATGAGCCACTTCAGATCGAACTTTCAGCTAATAGTCAGCAATTTTATTTCCTAGAACTCGGAATCAAGACGTCATATTACCGGTTGTGGTGGGGAATCGGGGAACCCCAAACCATCATAGACAACCTGTCACATGTGGAGCTAATCCTGCGTACATAACATTTTATGGTAAATTTTTATTCCCTCTGGCACACGACACTACATGCAGGAACCAAATCATGCTTCAGTAGAGTGAATGGAACTTCCGTCATGGCCTCCAAAACTGAGATTCTTAACTGCAGAACATTATTGCACACGTTGTGTGAGACCGAACCGTGCACATCACTATCGTATATACAGGGTGAGGCCGAACTATCCCTCAGATAGAGGGTGTGCCTGGGGACGGGGGAAGGGGGGGTAGGTAGGGGGAGGAGGTACCACTTTGTAATGTGAATATACACAGCTGCGCAAAAGATAAGGGCAAAAGTAACTTTCGCAAGATGTCTCACTACCAAGTAACATAGCTAGGTGAAACTAGGGCCGTATATGGAAACAACTGCTACGGCACATATGGAAGGTAGATGAAACAAATACGCGACGAGTTTTATTCAAAGATGGTAACTGCACGATAGTCACCACGGTGCATGATGGTCCCCGGAACACGACAAAAGGGGGGACATGTTTCTTAATAGGGTGCTCATGAGTTTAGTGGTAGGGCATTCCATTCCTCTACAGAGCGATTGAAAACAGCTTGATCGTAGTTGGTGCACGTGGACATTCTGCAGTTCGTCTCCCCAATGCTCCCCATTGCATCCCTCGCGTGCTGGATGGGACTTACGTCGGGGGAACGTGCAGGGCAGTACACTGCCAAATAACCTGTAGCTCCAAGAGCACTTCAGTGTAAATAGTATTTTTGAATAAAACTGTCATTTCTGTTCGTCTCATTGCGTATTTCTTTCACTTACCTTCTGGACTGGACTGGACTGGACTAGACTGCACTGTATTGTAGCGGTTTTTCTGTGTATGGTCCAAATTTCATCGAGAATGTTACTTGTCAGTGACACATCACTCTAACGTTACTTTCTTCCTTGAGTTTTGCACACAAGTAAACAAAAACTCGTCAATCGGTTCTGTGGCTGCATTATTTGTTTGCACAATTTTATTTTTGGTTTTGTTATTGTACCAGATTTATTTTCAGGCGTATTTTTGCACTCACCCTTTTAAGTTATTGCCTGATTATTGATGTTTATCAACCATAGAGGCAAACAGTGCAAAGGCAATGGCTAAACGAAAGTTTTTCAGAGGTGATCTATGCAGACGTATTCCTCCTTCTTCACTCTTAAACTGCACTGTAATGCCAACAACAGATTTAATATGTTTTGACAAGATGTTGAACGTACGTGTAGTGCAATATATGGTTCCTTCCTGTACAGATGCTAAATCCTTTAAGTCTTTACAGACGCTGTTTTTTCCCTAGCTTAACAATATCTCCGCCATTTTTGTGAGAAAAGAGAAATATTGTAAACATAAGTGCCATTTTTAAGAGGTCCCTGCAAGATGTAGAGCTGCTAGTAAAATAGTTGTTTATTAAAACATAATACACTTATAAGCCTCAAAGTTTTGTAAGTGAACGGCATATATGAACTCGAGCCTACAGAGAAATTTGGTGCAAAGCTGTTACAGCGAAGTAAATGTTCCCGAGATGAGCACCTGCATGCCTTGATGCACTGCATGAGCGGCAGCAATCTGCAGAAAGTCTGTTCAGTGATGCATTACATACATCAGGATGCCCATTCGTGTTGTATGGTTCGCAAGAGAATAGTGTTAGGACGACTTCTATCAGTAAGTGACTGTCCATACACTCTCGGAGTGGTAAGATGGGCGCTTGTGAGATGATATGCGATGGTGCTTTTGGAGCAGTTCACAAAGAAACAAAAAACGTTTTTCGTCTATGGAACTCTTCTCGGAAGATGGTTTACCGGTCTTGAGGAACCATTTCGTGCTAGACACTATCAGTTTAAATATACCCATGATGTCGCAATCTCTGCAATTACGATACGATTTGCTCTCAATGTATTTGCATAAATTTCGACACAGGCCAGCTCTTGGTGGATTAAAATCTGAAGTGTGGCAGGCTGCCGCAAAAGATATGATCCGAATGACATAGAGAAAAGACTATTCTAGGAAAATGTTTGCTATTTTATACCTTTGATTTGTGCGGAATGATCGCAAGACGCTACGAATACTGAACGAAAAACACCTTATTAACTATTATGAACGGCAAATAAAGACATCGTAAACTGTTTGTCCAAGACTGTGTTACTGCTCTTTGCTGTAGCTAGTGTTTTCTGCGCGGTAAAAAACTTGTTTCATTGCATCCAGTACATTAGATTAACAGCCCATTTTTATTTATTCGGTAAGTCCCATACCGTCTTTCTTGTAAGTTTAATTAACCGTCTTTATTCTAATTCCGCTATAGGATGGTTTCTTCTCTTTGCTGTAAACGTGAACAAGGTGCATCCATTTTTCCCTCTACACGTCCATCTGATATTCAAAAGTTTCTCTCAAGTTGGTAATTCAAATCCTCCCACGTACCTTCCTTCCTGCCCGCGTGTTTTCTACCTCCGTGGGGCGAAATACGCGGAACTTTTGCTCTTCTCTTAGTTTCCATTTTCTGATAACTCTCCTTTACTTCAAAACTTTCTTCCCCCGTCGGAATTTTTTTCCTCTACATCTTTGTTCTCCTTCCATTCGTTGGAATTACCTTTCTTCTTATTAGTGTGTTTTTCGTTTTGTTTTTTGCCTCCTAACGGCTTAATGTGCGCATACTTTAAACACAACGGAGGAAATGTTCTGCGTATCACTGGAGTATCGCACTTGTTTTCTTTCTTATCTAGTTATCTCTTCTTTTTGATCATATCTGCGAAGTGCTCGCTGTGAGATGACCTTATATCAGACCTATAATTGACGCAAAGTCTATTTCTTCTCAGACGCAGCTATCGTCTTCTAGGCGTCGTTTTTGCACAGAAACCACAACTAAATTTATAGGCCCCACGAAACAGAATAACTGTAAAATGTGGTTACCATGAAAGCCATCACATGACAAGTTCCTAACCTGGACTTAAAGCAGGCCAATAAACATGAGCATACTACATTTGTATTATCTGAGCTCAGCAACAAATGCACAAGAAAAGTGCACACACAGTTGCAATGATAGCCAGTAGTAAGAATCCATACGTGACGTCCAATAGGACTTCATGTTTATTTCTTAACACTCCCATCCGTAGATGGTATAGTGTGAATTTCTCTAATTTTAGGCACGAAGTCGTTGCGAGATATATAAGTTACAGGAAACAAAGTGTTTTTTGAAACGTATGTTTTTGAATGTGTGGTTTGGAACGTGGGAGTAGACATCCACCAATGTACAGTTTCTTTCTCGTAATATCCTCGATTAGAATTCGACAATTTGTTTGAAGCTATTGCGCTAATAAACCCGTCACGAAACGCTCTGCCTTTCACTGCACCAATATTTTCTTTAAATCAACTTGATGACAGCCCCTTATCTAGTAGCAATACGCAAGGATTCGTTAAAATATGGTTTTGAAAATAACTTCCTACGTGGGTGAGGTACAGTTCCTTAATATTCTTTGGTTGAACATCAATCTCATCTTTGCCTTCTACATGGCGAGATTTATGTTTTACATTCCATCTTAAAATCTAGAGATAGGTCCACATACTTGGTGACTGTGGCTGATCAGTCGTAGAGTCACAAGGGATCGTGTTGCTTCGTCTGTTATCGTACATCACGTTTGCCCGCTGTAGATTACCTCCTAGACGTCGTGCCAAGTGGTGGTCATTTTGAGGCCTTTCTACTTTTCGTCACAGTTTCCTAATGACGTGACTTCCTCATACCTGTTTTGCAATTTCCTGTATATGTAACGGTCAAAAGCAGTATTTGTGATCTGATTTACATTGATGAAGCAATTTCGTAAAACAACATCTAAAATTTGCACCATTGTTTTATCATCTTCGTCACAGAGACGGATTACATGCACGGGCACGAGAAGGAAAGAGGCCGGGTCGTTTTCAGAAGGAAGCAACTGGACATAACCCTAAGCTAGTAAGAAAAACCACGAAAAACGATATCTGTGTATGGCCTCACTATCTTCCACCCTTACAAAACTACCCTGTGTAGTGCTTTCGAATTCCATCGAGTAGTCGTGCAAATTCTCCTTTCCACGGAAATGAAGAGGAAGATGATGGTTTAACGACCATGTATAGGGAGAGCATTACGCACAGAGCACACATTAGTGTTGGATGAGAGACAGGAAGAAAGGGCATGGACATTTAGTGGCATTCACTTCAGGCAATTAAGGGAAGTCACAAAAAAATCAGTACCTGGATGACAGCAGGGAAATCTGAACCCCACTGCTGTGGGATGGAAGTTTTCTTGTCCATTCTCATCAAGGAGATGCGTATTTAGTCATAGTTACTCCTTTGCCTGCTGATCATGTTGTTATCGCCTTCGTTAAATGGAAACATCTTCAACAGTTCTTAACTTCTGTTTTACCACTTGTCGTCAATGACACTACAATAATCTTGTCATCATTGATTTCTGTCGCTAACCCGCTCGAATAGCCGTGCGTGTTAATCCTCTGAGTCTCAAAAGCATTAAAAAAATTATTTTAAATTTTATCACAAAATTGATTCTTGTCATCATAGTAAGCAACGAATACAAGAAGAAATCGACAAAAAGTGAAGAAAGTATCGGGTCGATTACATGTTAGTGTTCATCCTGCTCCAGCTCCAGTTGGTATAGTAATTAGCTCAGTAGCCATAGAATTCTAACGTGGCTGTTTCTGAAAGTTTGTGCGAATTATTCCTGTTATCCTTGTTCCACAATGCCTTCCATTTCTGCGGCACACCTGATGTAAGCCATGACTGTAATAGCAATTCCGTGTCCATGATCTCGTCTTATTAACAGCATTATGAGACCGTTTAGTAAAGGTAATGTCATTTATCCTTATTAACGGTATTACCGTATGGAGAAGACGTTTCCGTCTACCCTTTATAAATATTCATGGCAGCCACGTGTCTAAAAATTAATTAAATCGTTTAAGTCAAAACTTTTGAAGAACTCATGTTCTTTGACTTGTCCCACACTGACTTGTTTCTTTCATATTATTAACCTTATTTTGTGCATTGTCATGGAACTTTGTTTTTCCTGCTTTTCAATGGAGAGCAGCGAAGGAAATGCTTTGTCTGTATTTCTGTGGAGGGAGCATAGTGTGCAAATACAGCTGAGGAATAGACGTGATTAGTGTCTTCGTTTATACCGCTACAAGGTAGGTAAAACAGACTAGAAATGCAAACCAGTTATCATACTAATATGCGATAGTAATGACAGAACTGCTGCACGTGCAATAATTTCGATTCGTATCTCGATGATACAGAAACCATACTTCGCAGGACTTGCAGACTGCCATGATCGTTGTGGCCATTTACGAGATTTACCTGTGATGTACTGCAGAACGCGACTGACTCGCTTTTTCGCGGCATCCTTTGACGAACGAGTCCCCACAAGCGATTAAGCGACGAGTCACTTGGAGGCCAGCCGGTCGGCAGAGTGCTGGTGAGCTGTGCCGTGGTGTGGTGTGGTGTGGTGTGTGGTCTGCTAGAGACGAATGTGGCCGCCGACCGCCGGCGACATCTGCAAGTCGATGGCCGTCGGGGACCACCCGCGCACGACGTGCCGCGTCGCCGTCTGTACGAGCCCCCAAGGCACCTGCCGGGGGTCCGCAGGAGTACGGAATCAAATGTGTGTGAAATCTTATGGGACTTAACTGCTAAGGTTATCAGTTCCTAAGCTTACACACTACTTAACCTAAATTATCCTAAGGACAAACACACACCCATGCCCGAGGGAGGACTCGAACCTCCGCCGGGATGAGCAGCACAATCCATGACTGCAGCGCCTAAGACCGCTCGGCTAATCCCGCGCGGCTGTACGGAATCACCGAGATATCGTACGGGCTACACATGCTTTCGCACATTCTGTATGCCATGTACTCTGATATAATTTTATTAGTGTCTCGTGGAAAGAATTGGCCTGTAGTGGTATTACTCTATGTCCTTTGTGGTGTACCTTGCCATAATCGGACACTGCTTCTTCTCTAGTGTCCTGACTGGCTGTCTCGTCATCGCCCAGCCCAAACCGCTGAGGATAAAAACTTGGATTTTGTAAAGGGTGTGGATCTTATACTGTAGGCACCATTTAAGAAGATACTGTTCGAAATGCCACTGCTATGTGGGTAAAATAGGGGATGTAAGGCTTTTTGAAAACATGTCGCTATTAAGGCAATTTTGAAGTTAGAACTATGAAAACTGATATTAGTTTCACAGTCAGAAAGAAAATAAATGCGAGTTTTAGGAAATTCAATCTGCAACCACGCGACCACTACGGTCGCAGGTTCGAATCCTGCCTCGGGCATGGATGTGTGTGATGTCCTTAGGTTAGTTAGGTTTAAGTAGTTCGAAGTTCTAGGGGACTGATGACCTCAGATGTTAAGTCCCATGGTGCTTAGAGTCATTTGAACCATTTTTAACAACATTCTTTATACAAAAGTTTCTGTGTCTAACGTCCATCGCGAAGTTACAGCACGTCCACTTTAGCAATCATGATCACCAAGACATAGATCTGGTGAAAAACAGTGGTACACATAACAGTTTAAAGCTCGCCACGAGGACAGTTAATATTTTGGTGCGCGCAGCTGCTCATTAAGTTACACACAAGATAATAAGTTCAGAATGCATTAGTCCGTGCAACTCATTAACGTGCAAATCAGTTCGGTTCTCATCATGACAGTCACAGTCCATTCGATTAAGTGTAGTAACGGCTGTTCGTAGTGCTCAAGTGAACCTGGTATTATTCACAGTCTTAACATTTTGTTTCGTAATGCTCATGTTGAAATTTAGCTTATACAGTGACCGATAAATGTAATCGCGGTCATGAATTTTCTTGTGCTTCTGCCTAGCACGATTACACGAGACACGAGCGCACGCCACCCACTCAGTGCCAGTTTTCGGCTGCCAACTAGGCCTAGAGATAATGGCTGTTTGTACAACAGTGCTGCATACTACCTTTGGTTTCGCACAGCACATTTCACAAAAGCATTACAAAGAGTGCGAGGTGCCGGGGCAAGCAGTGTATTTAACACTAAATTCTTCTAGAATCTACATATGTAAATGATGCTTTATGCCCCCCCTATTCTAACTCCGACTTTTGCTGTTGCACAAGGATTAAAAAAAATACGCGAACTGACCCTAATCAACCCTGCCAGTGGAGCAGAAGAGAGTTTGGCACCTGCAATAATTTAATTTGATAAATAAGTTAAATAAACGAAGGTTTCATTAACATAGTGAGGAATGATAGGGTTGTTCTACCGATTAACAGAATGAAAGTTCTGTCCAAAATAACAATATGATTTATTAAGACTAAACACAAAATAATAAACAAAAACACATGAAACATTTACAATACGTCAAATTGGCTCAAATTTGATACTCAAACAAACGCTGTGAATGTGAAGTTGTCCCTAAACTAGATTGTGAGGATTATGACGAAGTGGTATGTGCAGCCAATTCCTCGCAACTCAAATCTTAGAGAAAACACATAGCCAACCCAACATTAATTGCTGCTACCCAAGACAGAACAAAGTTAGAAAAAGACGAACAGGCGCGCTCTGCTGAGCTCTGATTATCACCTAGGAAAATCCTTGTCTGCCGGTGCTGCGGACATACCTTACCAAACTGTCTTCTTAACTGCCAGAACACGATCTGGCGTACCGGAGGCGATGGCTGGTTGCTTCGACGTCCTCGACCGAAAGGGCAGAGCCGACTACTCACAAGAGCACCCGTACAAAACCGAACACAGAACATTCCCGCCCCCACGACAGTGGCCGTGGTTAAACGTTCCAATCAGCAACTCGAAAACCGGCGGAAAATTCCACTCCATTGCCGGAACACTACCATTCCACCAATGGAGATTCTTGGCGCCAATTTTTGCGCCGATTTTGCTACGTCACGGAGCTATGCCCTGAGCAAGCCAATCACAGCTACGATTTTGCAGAAAGCGCGGGAATTTGCCCGCCACAACTGCCTGGGTACACAAGTCATTCCCACGCCTCGCTGGTAGCCCGCCAGAAAGTGTTTTCGCTAAGTTTCTGCGAAGTAACGGAACCTCTAGCCCAGCCGCTACTTCAGGTCCTGCGGGCGTGCCTCTTGACAATGTCGGCGTCTGGAAAGCATTCACTCGACTCCCTCACACCTGTCGGCTTACCCTTTCAAAGTCAGCAGTGCTCGCCTGTCACTGGACCACCCGGGTGACGAGAGACGCTGCGTGGGAAGTCCGCGTGTGAAGGAATAGCAACTTTCCACCGCATGCAATTAGAGAGGAGAATCGTAAGATAGAAATTTGAGAGGGGGCTCATGCCACCTCTCAAGAGATAAAACATACATCACGCCTTCGCGTTCTCGAATAAGAGACAGTCATGTAGCAATATTAATAAAGCAAAGAAAATGTTACGTTTCGTACTATAGAATAAAACAAGAAATACTCTAATCCATGAAAGACATCTATATAGAGTAAATGTAGCCGAAGAAAAGAATTTGTTTCCAATAATTAGCAGTATTTTCACATGTGTCATCAGAACTCAGTTTAATACCTACAGGGCAGATTTCTGCACATGCGCTTCTACGTTATATATTGGATTTTAAGCGAAATTCGGTTTTTTATAAATTTATATTTTACGAAACTTGTCCCGTATACTCAGTAAATACAAGAAAATGGCGACGACTACAAAATAAAAATTGACTTATTGATAACATCCGATTTTCTACCACTCCAGTCAACCCCGGATACCATCCACAGCTGGATGTGGTGCACTCTGGCACACACGTGCGTCCACAACTGCGGCTGCGATCGCAGCGGTGGTTTCCGTCGGCCTCTGGGCGTTGGCGTTGGTGGCGAATGGGAGGACTAGCACGTTGTATGTGGACCTCGGGACATAAGCTCCAGGAAGGTGTAAGTGTTTCTGCGATCTCCGACATCTGGCCATGACATCTACTGCTACGGAGTGGTTCGTGGTTACGTGTGTCACGTTCAGTGCTTCTCAATACATCGCAGTTGACTCTGTCTTGCAGTGGTATTAGCTGTTGTTCTATTGTATCACACAATAGAACCTTCCTTCCCATTCTTGCGCCTCATTTGGAATGTAGCAGACAGAACCAAGTTAGAAATTCTATAGCACTTGTAAAAACCCAATCGCGATATCGAATTCCAGATTGGTCAATTTATTGATTCAGATACTTGTACCGCATGCATGCACGCATGCATTCGCTACACACAGGCATGCCCTGTGCAGGTGTCGGCCTGTCTCCCAGCCAGTGCGGACGGGTTCTACCCTGTAGCAGGCGAACGTAACGCGTATCGCGATTGCTAGTATGTGTGATCGGTAAGAGTCTTTTTCATCGGGTATGTTTAACAGACATTGCAGTGGAGGAGGGTGTTTGTGCTGTCAAAGACCTCGGATCCACTTGTTGTGGAAGTTTCATTTCTTGCTTTTCATAATGTTTGTGTGTGATACCCTTTTTCGTAGAAGGATAATCATAAGGTGGAGGTGAGTGTTTTACGCGATCTATTTTGACTCCTTAAATTGTTAAACAATTGATTTCATACAGTAGAGCAAACGGCTTATTTCACTCTATTTTGATTTCGAAATTGCGTCAGCTCCCCCTTTGTCTCCAGCACTAGCCAATACGAGCACTGCATTCTGAGACTACTGCTATGGTACGACACAGAGGTTTTCACTGTCGGCAGCATCAGCAGTACCTCCAACGTCGGCTGCACCCTTCACTTTCGGCGGCAGCAACACGGCAGAGGCATGTTTCGGGACGTTGGTTCACACAGACAAACAGGGAGTGGCCTGTTGAGAAAGAGGAGACAGGAAGCGAGTTGGAATTTCCCGATCAACAGAATGCCGCCAACACTCGCATTGTTTGAGGGACACGAGATGAGAGGAGGCTGATATGCACTTCGTGGGCGATGATATTTAGTAACGCGGTATGTCATTAGGGCACTGCGCGGTTTTGACCTTTGTGGCATTGCCCTGACGATAGACACATGCGCGTGAGATCCCAAATGGTGGCTGCTATAGCGCACTTAATTCCATTCATCATCTATAGACTCCTTTTGCAGCGTTTAATTGTCAGTGCACTATGACCGCTGTATCTTTCTCGATCTGTACAATGTAGTTTGCCACTGAGATTCTAGTAACTTGTCCACCTGCAGAAACTGGCGGCGGGTTGCGAAATTAGTCATGAACTTTTAGATATTTGATTGTTCTGATTTTCAGTCTGTGTTTAGGCAGCAGTGTGCTTCGAAAAGTGAAGAAAATAAAAAGTAAGAGTCTAACATCCCTGACTGGCAGCAAATATAAACTACGCCTGCTCAGCGTTTCCATGGGCGATCGAAATAAAAAAGGCACCACAGTTGTTTCATTATTTCATACTGCAATCGATTTCCTGACAAATTCTTTAAATAAACTATATTCCATACACGTCCTTGTATCCTGTAAATTGTTTAAATAAACAGTATTCCATACACTGCAGTCAGCTACCTGACAAATTCTTTAACTAAATAAATAAACTATATTCGAAACACCACCTTGTACCACAAAAATTGTTTAAATAAACAACATTCCACATATTGTCTAAATTGTTTAAACAGTATTCCATACCCTGCAATCGATTTCCTGACAAATTCTTTAGTTAAATAAATATACAGTATTTCATACACTTCAATCGATTTCCCACCAAATGGTCTTTCGACTAAGCCATTTCTCGCCAATTTCAAGATGGGGGCGGTGAGGGGGAGTGCTGGGGATTCCCAGAGGGAAGGGGTTCATTAATTGATCGATTTAGTTAATTAGTCAACCAAACTGATATCAAAACTGTGCTTGTATCGGTGAGGGGACTTCACAGAGGGATGGGGGAGTAGAAGAGGGAGGGGGAGGAGGAGAGGGAGGAGGATGGGCGGGAGTTTCTTGGAGAAACCACCTAACCAAGCAATATACGAGGCGTGTTTTTTAAGCAAGTACCGTTTTGAAATTAAAAAAGACGTGCTAAGATTCCTCAATAATTTTATTTTTACATGAAAGCCTGTACCTTAATCTAAGCACTGACGCCATTACAGTCTGATTCTGCCTTGTTTACGTTGTGTACTGGTTGTTTAAGATGCCTCCGATAATCGTGAGTCCCGCCGACTGTGAAGTACGGGCTGTTATAAGATTTTTTAGTGCTAAAGGCCTAAAAGCGATTGATATTCATCGTGAGATCTGTGCAGTTTACGAAGAAAACATTATGAGTGATGGAATGGTAAGAAAGTGGGTGAGAGCATTTAAATATGGCCGCAGAAATGTGCATAATGAACAACGGAGTGGGCGTCCTTCGGTCATTAATGAAAGTTTGGTGCAGGAAGTGGTCAATAAGGTGAGAGAAAACAGACGCTTTACGATTTCCTCCTTGCGGGATGACTTTCCTAATGTTTCTCGTAGTATTTTTTATGGCATTGTGACCGAGCACTTGAATTACCGAAAATTGTGCGCACGGTGATACCGAAAATGACGGATGTGCACAAAACCAAACGTTTAGACAGTGGATTGACTTTCCTTGAGAGGTACTACAACGACGGTGATGATTTCTTAAGCCAGATTATTGCCGGCAATGAAACATGGGTGGCCTACGTCACACCAGAATCAAAGCAACTGTCCATGGAAGTTAAGCAAGGGCATCGTTTTGCTGCAAGACAATGCCCGTCCGCATGTGGCGAATCAGACCAAAGATCTCATCACACCTTTGCAATGGGAAACTCTAGATCATCCTCTGTACAGCCCCATTCTTGGGACCAGTGACTACCATCTGTTCCTGCACTTGAAGAAACACCTGGGCGGTCAGCGTCTTCAAGACGATGACGAAGTCAAAACAGTGGTGATGCAGTGGTTAACAAGTCAGGCGGCAGACTTCTACGGGGAGGGTATTCAAAAACTGGTACAACGTTATCACAAGTGCCTCAATATCGACGGAAATTATGTAGAAAGGTAGATTAAGGTATAGGCTATCATGTAAAAATAAAATTATTTAGTTATCTTAGCATTTATTTTTTTAATTTCAAAACGGTACTTACTTAAAAAACACGCCTCGTATTAACGACCTGTCAGTCAAAAGGACGGATTATCCCCAGGGGGTCATAATCGACTTAGCAATGGCTCTGAGCTCTATGGGACTTAACATCTATGGTCATCAGTCCCCTAGAACTTAGAACTACTTAAACCTAACTAACCTAAGGACATCACACAACACCCAGTCATCACGAGGCAGAGAAAATCCCTGACCCCGCCGGGAATCGAACCCGGGAACCCGGGCGTGGGAAGCGAGAACGCTACCGCACGACCACGAGCTGCGGACGACTTAGCAGAACTATAGGTTAGGGACCTGCCAATCAAAAGAGAAGAACAGCTTTGCCCCTGAGTATATGCTAGCCCCTGATGTAGGCAACCCATACTAACAAAACGTCCTCGTAGTCCTATTGCCCTACCACTTATGACCAGTATCCACCATTAGACTGAACGTCGCCTGTTGACGTTACGAGCATATGACGCAGTAAGACAAATATATAAACGGAGCAGAAACGAATGAGGAATCATTCCAGCAAAGATATGGGCCGCAAGTGGGGAAATGACTGACTATGATAAAGGAAAGATTGTTATGAACTGGCGCCAGGTAAAGAACTTCTTGCAAACAGAAGATCTGTTCAGTTGTTCGTGTGTTGCTGTGTAACTATTTGTGGAAAATGGTTGAAGGACGATGAAACTGCGGGTAGGCGACAAGACATCACAGAACACTGTGGTCAGAGGACTGGCCATTCTGAAAACCAGGATAGACAGCACTCTGTGGCAGATCTGACGACAACACAACGCCGATGGAAGGACGAGTGCTTCGCAGCACACCGCCCATTGCACACTCCTGAATTCTGGACCCTGCATCAGACGATCCAGTATGTTCCATGTTGACTCAAAGACATTGCCGATTACGATTGCAGTGGACACAGGATCACTGACAGTGGACCAAGTCTCTTGGTCGGAATTATGAGTCCTCTTGTCACACTGGGTACATGGTCATGTCCAGCGCCGCCATCCTGATGAATGGCAGCTCTGAACATACCATTCACCATGGACGAAGGCTGGCAGGGGCACTACTGAGAGCTAGGGAATTTATTTGAACTTCTGTGGGATATGTGGTAGCAATCGAAGGCACCGTCACACTATAGGCCATGTGAACTTTACTGTGGGCTACCTGCATCGCTTGATGTGTAATGGCTTGCCTGACTGCGATGGCGTTTTCCGGCAAGACGATTGACACTGCGCTCACGTTCATGATCTGAACTCGGTGGAACACATCTGGGACGCTATCTGGCGCAAAATTTGCGCCCACTACCTTCCGGTCCGTATTTTACAGGAACTTTGTGATCTGTGCCCAGACATCTGTTGCAATGTACCTCTTGAAACCTGCCAAGAGTATATCGCATCCACGCCACATAACATCAGAAACTATGAATTACCCGATCATCTACGA
Organism: Schistocerca cancellata; assembly: GCF_023864275.1. Taxonomy (NCBI): domain Eukaryota; kingdom Metazoa; phylum Arthropoda; class Insecta; order Orthoptera; family Acrididae; genus Schistocerca; species Schistocerca cancellata. The sequence continues at coordinate 851,627,322 of NC_064626.1, forward strand.
AAACAGCTACTTTTGAGATACTTGTACGTTTATACTCAGCATCTGTCTGAAAACATCGGGTTTGATTGGGGGTGGACCAAAACCATTTGCTAACAAGATGACTCAGAGACGTATGGAGTTTAGGGTATGAGTCTGTTAATGTACTCGACGTGTCGTATCGTGCTAAACTGGGATGTGTAAAGACTGGACAGCGAGTATCGTGTAAGTGCAGAAATGGAACAAAGGTAGCGGTGTTCAGTACAGGCTATCCAGTACTGACCATTATACGACAGATATCACGCTATTCCGTACACATTTATTTTTGTGAAAAAGCTTTGCAATGGCTGAATGCTTCTCGTAGTTGGGAAAAAGGGAAAAAATATAAAATGAGCGCTCTAGTAGGTGACGGGAAATTCGCAACGAAGATTGCGGCAAAGCGTCGACATGGTTAATGCCTACAGAAAATGGAGGCGGTGCCGTTTTATCTTGCAGCCGATCCGCTTCGAGAATGGGCGTAATGACAGCCGCCAGTTCGATACCGCAGCAGCGATCGGCTTCATTGCTCTGCGAAATTGCACCGCCTGTCGTGATGCGAGCAAAATCGCGATATGAATGGACGCCACCGAGTGAGGGACACAAACCGTTATCTGTCACATGGCCGCCAATCTACTTCTCTCTCGTGCAGTCAAACGTCTGTTTTCCCAAGGTCACAAATTTTTAAAATATTTTACGAAAGCAATACTGTTGTGGTCATCAGACCAGAGACTGGTTTGTCATAAATTTGAATGCTACATTCTTATTTTTACATACAAATATTAAAACATGAAGAAAGGTTAAAAAAATCCCCCTTGCTTACGCTGTAGTTCCCAAGTCACTATCCGGAACTTTTAAATATTCAAAGGTTGGTCAGAGGATGCCCGTTAACGTATAAAGCAAGTATTAGATTGATCGCTGCACGTACTTCTCCTCGACAAGAGTGGTTGCCACTTATAGCTGACGAGTAGCGCACAAGGACACAAAGTTACGGTTTTGAGAGAGGGGAAAAAATTTTAAAAAGTAAAAGTACTGATGTTATCATCACAGCATTTGTTAAGCTAAGTACAAAAACGTACATTATATTTCTTATACCAGTATAAATATAAATACGTTGGCTTTCTGTTTTTCGCCTTCTTGTGTGTGTGGTTTGAGGTTTTCGGGCGCTAAACAGCGTGGTCATCAGCGCCCAAACGCATAGAAACAGGAACACATGCGGTGAAGGAACGAAGACGGACAGCGAACAAGGACAACGGCTAAAAGACACAGGCCTGACGCAGTTCCAAATCCTCTTATGCAGAGGCAAAACAAGAGGAAAAGAAACGCACTAAAAAAGGAAAGAAAACACAAGGAAAAGAGAACAGAAATCGAAGTGAAACAAGTAGGTGATCGTGACTGGCGGACCTATTACGTAAACCCTGGGTGAGCCAGTCACCCAGCAGCACATTAAAATCCTCTCCCTAAAATCTGAGGCAACAAATTGGACAGGACACAAAACCGTAAGACTTTAACCACAGTCGTTGCGTCGTCTTGCAAAACAGAGGGCAAATCCGGTGGCAAGGAAACCACCGCCCTCTGGTCAGAGAATAAAAGACAGTCAAGTAAAATGTGGCGGACAGTAATCTGGACGCCACAAGCACTGCAGATTGGGGGGTCCTCCCGCCGGAGTAAAAAACCATGCGTTAAGGGACTGTGCCCGATGCGGAGGCGAGTGAGGAGAACCTCATCCCGCCTGCACGACTGGTAGAACGTACGCCATGGCCGAGTGGTGGCCTTGACCAAACGCAGCTTATTTTCACCGACTGCCAGCCACTCCTCTTCCCATTGACGCATAACACGAAAACGCAAAAGGGAGGTAACAGCATGAAGGGGGACCGGCAGATGCACATATGCAAGTTGCATAAATAAAATACTGTCTTTTACAGTTATAATGCAAGTTTTGTTAAGACCTGACGCATATCACTTTATTCTAAAGCTAATATGGATATGCTGTCAGACACTATATAGTTCTGGCAATACCAGCCATGACATTCTTCTTCTGTGCGGATGCACACATGTTCCGCGAACTCTTATGGGACTTGGTAAGAATGTGTTCCACGAGAAACGAGTGTGTTTGGGTTGCCGGCACTGCTGCTCAGCGTGTTCGTTCAGAGGGCTGCGTGCTCTCTGTAATAAACAAAAACTGAGTCAAGGCATCAACGATCAACTTTAACGGATGTCTTGTGACGTCCGCCCAGACCAAACGAAACGAACTACGTCGAACAAAATGGAAACAAAAAAAAGGTGGATAGAGGTTCAAATGGCTCTAAGCACTATGGGACTTAACATCTGTGTTCATCAGTCCCCTAGATCTTAGAACTACTTAAACCTAACTAACCTAAGGACATCACACACATCCATGCCCGAGGCAGGATTCGAACCTGCGCCCGTAGCGGTTCCAGGCTGAAGCGCCTAGAACCGCACGGCCACACCGGCCGGCGATGGATAGAGCGTCTGCTATGTAAGCAGGAGATCCCGGGTACGTGTCTCGGTCGGGGCACACATTTTCACCTGTCCCCGTTGATATATATCAACGCCCGTCAGCAGTTGGAGGTATTAATATAATTCTAATTTTACTCTAAATCGTCTTAAGTGGTCACTGTAACACTAACTTCTTCTCTTACAATTTTGTTTGCTACGATCATGAAGAGATTGTATGCTCTAATTTACCTACAATAAACAGTATTATTTCCTAGGGTTACTCACGGCTTGTTTTGTTGTCTACGTCATTCTTCGCGTTCTCTGACTTACATGTGTTAGATTTTAGTATATAGCACTTCTACTGATACTGAGGATGTTCACGTTCTTGTGTAGAACCACTGACATTGAACCATTTTGTGTGTTTTGTTTTGATATTGCAGGATGCATTTGTCCTTTGTTTCTTTTTGATAGTGGTGGGTTCAAATGGTTCAAATGGCTCTGAGCACAATGGGACTTAACTTCTGTGGTCATCAGTCCCATAGAACTTAGAACTACTTAAACCTAACAAAGCTAAGGACATCACACACATCCATGCCCGAGGCAGGATTCGAACCTGCGACCTTAGCGGTCTCGCGGTTCCAGACTGTAGCGCCTAGAACCGCACGTCCACCCCGGGCCGGCGATAGTGCTGGGAGCGTCTGCTATTGGTCTGTGTATGTGAGAGGATGTTCATATTTTTCGATGAGTGTGTGTATCTGTAAGAAATTAAATTTTTCACCGGATTGTGTACATACAATTTCTTTAACTGGGACTGACTACCGTCTTCTCTCTCCCTGTATGTGTGTCTGTGTCTGTTTGCAAAGGGAGGTACCACGCCATAAGACACAAAGGAATTACATACATTGACTGCGAGTGGGAACTGATTTAAATCAACGGGAAAAACTGAAAATTTGTACCGGACAAGGATTCGAACCCAGGTCTTCTGCTTATTGGGAGATGCTCGGAACATTTTTTCTCTTCTTTCGATATAGTTCACTGCATTTGGTCTGGGTGGAGTTCACTAGGCATCCGTTCAAGTTGATCATAGATTCCTTTACCCTCTGACCGAACACGCTGATAGCCGTGCCGGCAAACCCCTAAGCCATCCAGACATCCAGACGCAGTGGTCATCGCAACTGCAAACACTACCCAAGCCTCACGTCAGCCCAAATTCTCGTCTTACCCACACATTACTTATGTAGTGACCCTTGCTCATTACTCTCATTTCTTGCAGCATTTCGCCGATTCCCGTAAGAGTTCGAGCCTGTTGAAGAGATAAGTTGCCGTCTTCGCCGAAAGAACAAATACCACGTTCATAGCATGTCTTATCTACTGAGCGTATAAATTATTGGTTTACTGTGGTACAATGGTGACTAATCTAGCGCGTGAATATTGCCTGGTTTGTGATATTATTTTGTGGTGTCTAGCGGGGTTGTTCTTTTACTACAACGTGTTCTATTAGTTTAAATGACGTCTGGTATCTGATGTTTGTCTAGTCATTCACTTGTGTTTCATGTCTTTTATTGCTTTTTGAATTTCGAAGTTCTCTTGTACGTTTAACAGATGTTTCTTGTTACTGAATCTGCCTATTTTTATGTCCTCATCTATAAATTCTATTCTCTAAATATAAACTTCTCAAACACTTAGTCAAGGTTACATACAAACAGAACTTAACTATCAGATGGTAGTTGTTAAAGTAATGGATAAGCCAAAAAACGTAATTCCTATATTTTCAATAAATAAGAACTAGTAAGGACATGCCTGAGTCTAATATAAACACTGTTGTCCACAGAGGCTGAGGCGTCCACGCAGGCGAGTGTAGCAGGGCCGACGTCGAATCAAGAGCGCAAAGGGCATAAGGAGGACTGCGAATCTGGGTTGGCAGTCTTCTATGTAGGACACATTGTAGATGATTTTCTTGTCTGTCGGTACACTGATGACATTAAAACACTAAATATGAACCATTTCAGTGTCTCATTGAAAATATTATAACTGTACTTCTGGCTGCTTCGCGCTGCTCATTGATCATTAGTTCGCGAGAATTTTTCTCTTCTCTACAAATTTCGATTTCTTCCAGCATATTGAGCAGTCTTCCCGTGGGAGCGGTGCGCATCATTTCCATATTATTGTTAATATCTTGCACAGAAGGTTTTTCTGTAGTAAGATGCACACCGAAAGGTGTCTCATACTGGGAATATGTGTGCTCCTCATAACGTGTTTCAAACTCATGGCCCCTTTGGCCAATGCAATATTGGTCGCCGCCAGAGAAGTTAGGTTTATATAATTATTAACAAAGGAAGTCCCGTTAGCAACCAGTTTTATACCGAGGATGTAATTTCGTAGTGTTCATTGTTTCGAAGCCTACCTATACGTTCGTTTTTCGAAAGCATTGATCAACTTTTCGTGATAGGCTACATGGCCGCTGTACGTCTTGGCAACATATTTCGTTGTTCTTGGTTACGATGTTGTCATTAGTATTTTTGAGAGCACCTGGTTTTTAAGTTTCTTATGAATATTAGTGAAATTGGAAGCTTGGAATTAATTCGCTACTGCCGTTCGTTTTAACATTCTATCTTCTTGGTGATTTCGTCCTGCTGTAAGAATAGAAGAAGGATGATAGAGATAAAAAAAATATTTCCTTCTAGCACGGTGGATGCTACGAACGCGTGTTAATTATAACCTCTGTGGACGTAAGTTTATTGTATATCCCGAAGTCATGCTTTAAGGTTGATTTGTTACAGCTCTTCACGCTAATCCTTCGTTTGCAGTAAGAAGTGAAACGTTTCATGCTTACTATATTGAAGTCTCTTCATGTCCGACTCCCCCCCCCTCCCCCTCCCCCCAACCTCTCTCTCTCTCTCTCTCTCTCTCTCTCTCTCTCTGTCTCTCTCTCTCTCTCTCTCTTTCTCTATTCCCTCCACACCAAACGACTCCATAGTAGCTAATAGTACATTAGATGTTAACGTGTTAACATATATTTTATTTTCAAAAATGCTTTTATTGCTATTTACTTTTTCTTTCCTTTTGCAGTAGCCAGTGATTTTTCTGTCCATATAAGAAAACGGGTCTACTACTTTTAGCATTTCTTAATCTAATTCCCTCATCATTGTCTCACACTATTCTGCTGCGTTCTGTTTACGTTTGTTGGTGTTTATCTCATATCAACTTTCCAGGAAAAATATCCATTCCGTACCACTGATATTTTGCCACCTGTGACGACGAAGTGACAATGTTACTAGAAAAATGGGAAATACACACTCCTCCCCCGTAAATTTAATTATTTTTCCAAATTTCTTCTGAGTATCCTTTAAGGACTACTCTATGTACGGATTAAGTATTGGGGAAATAGACTGATAAAAGTTCTCTGCTGCTGCCACCTTTTCATGTCCCTCCAGAGCCATAAATGTCACCTGGTTTCTGTACGTGTTACAAATAAGCTTCAGCTCCCCGTTTTTACCACTGATAGCCAGAGAATTACAAACTTCGTCTTTTAGTTAAGTTTGTTAAAATATTTTCCTAAATCTAAAACTGCTGTAAATGTATATGCTGAATTCTGTGATCTCTGTCTTGAAGGCTGTTAGCGGTAATATCATGAAACAACACAAAGACAAGTCGTAGACCAAGCGGAAGTCGAAACTATTGTCTTTGGTTAATAGACACTTCTGTAATGATACAAGACTAACTAGAGCTGTGCTCGTCCCCTGCTCCGAATTCTTAAGCAACTGATCGTCGAGTTTGCCACCGCGCACAACGAAAATACCATCACGATGAGATCAACAGCTTAGAAATACTGTAGGCTAGTATTAGTGTGTCGCCTAAACATGGAAAAGTTGCAGGAAATATGACGTCCCATGGCCCACATAAGGCAAGCTATAAATTCTTAAGTATTTTTCCACGATATTGAGCAATTATATTTGTCGTATGTAAAAGAAACTGAAAGTCAAGGAATAGTGCGATTACATAGAAAAACTATTATCTGTAACATAAGTGTTATTATTATCTTTGTTCTTTTTGGTATCTCCGTAAAACAGAAAGTGGCAGACGCTCTCTTGCTTGTTCTCGTTCCGATAGGACGTCATTGTGCGCCAGCTACATAATGAGGTGTGTACATGTTTCATTATTTGAGCAGTGAGCTCCAACGTATGTCTAAAGTATTGCTGTTCTTTATTTTAACTGTAAACTGCGCAACATATCCCGTTTGGTAGTCCCATCATTTTTAAAAGAATTTCAGGCGCCGCGCCGGCAGCACGCTGAACATCGCTGGACGGCGACAATTGGCCGCCATTAAGCGTCAATTTCAAATTATCGTAATTATTATCCCGTACTTTCCACAGGCGACGCTGGAAATTGCCGATATATTTCTTTCATTCATGATCTATAGGAAATTGACATTTTCAAAGTACTTAACGATATATTCAGACGATTTATGTTACGTACAATAGGACGCAGACTTGGACTGCACTAAGACGTAATTAAATCACACGTAGGTATTGAAAATTGTGAAATACTTTTTGTAGGTGTATATAGCCTATAATGATTAACTGTTTTTGAGTATGGTTTCGTCTAAGTAATTTGAATAATTATTCAGGATCCAACGCTATATTTTTGTGTCAGTAATATCTAAGAATGATTCGTGCCTTAGCATATCTTCGCAGTGGAACCAAAAATCAAATTAAAAATAAAAATAAAATATAAATAAAATAAAATAAAATAATAAGACACACACGTTAATAGGTTATATAGGTAGAGACACTACAGAAAGTAAGGGATCTTGAAATCTAACTGAAGACTGAGAGTAAGAGATATTTAATTGCGATTAACGAAAATCATATAAAAGTTATCACAGAGGAAATTGCTCTAGGAGCTCAAATAATGGAATTACAAAATGGTGCTAACACTGTATGGGAGACTGTACACAGAAAACACAATAAGATCTTCTCATCTGGTCAGCAAATTCGACGTTACCGAGAAGAAAGAAGGCCACATATTATAACCAGTTATCCAATAGAAGTTACGTGGCGAAGTAAGTAAGTAGGGGATGCTAAGAATGTTGGTCGCGCTATCGCAATTCCGACACTTTTTCCCAAAAATCAGCTTCTATGTGGCGACCAGCATCAGACGGCAACCAGTAGACGGCTGTCCCATAGTCTTATGTCAAAACCCTCTACTTCCCACTTTTAAATTATCTCACCTTGGAGAGACGACTCAGTGTTGTTGCCAATGAGATGAGCTGGAATATCCCTTATTTTAGAGAGAAAAAAAAGAAAACAAAGGAACACAGCAAAATTTTCCCACTCTTTGTGCCCAAGAAACACAGTAACAAACGCAAGGTTGGTACTGATCTGGAGCAGAGTTCAGGAGTAGAATGGTCAGCCTCTTCGCACCAAGCATGGTGATGGGGATAATTCATTCGACTCCATGTACCAAAATTTTAGAGTGGAGACAACCGGTTTTCCCACACTGATAGGACGGTGCCACAGCTTGCCACCATTTGACGTACGTGCAGAAAAGGCAAAAATATAATGTTCAGTTATTGTCTTGTGATGGCAGTGGCACCATAGGATCCTTTGCCCTGAGCGAGGGCAGGCACTATCTCTGCTAACTAAAGCACGGAGCAGGCTTGTGTGAAAACCGTCCAACGCCTTGGGGAGGCTCGCCCTCGCTAATGGGACCCACTGTCCCCTTCTTGCAAACAATCAGCAACTGAGACCACACTGGGAGCGCACCTTCGTGGGGAGGATATCACGTCTTTGGCATAAAACCGGTCCAGTACACTCAATAAAACAATCGTGAAACGGTGATGGAAAATGACACTACATCACACAGCGAAGTGTCAAAGTCATGTCACTTCATCCCTCCTCCTCGTTTCAAAAAGAATAAAAATCCCCCACATCGCAGTCCTCATTTGTCATCTGGTTTACGCATCCCAGAAACTAGCTCAAACAACAACCAGTGTCATTTAACAACTCCTAATAGTCTTCCATTAGGATATATAAAATGCCAAGCAACTTCTTGCCTCTTTGATTTATAATAACGTTATCATGTGTGAGTAAATATGAGACCTCAAGCTTGTACATAGATAAATTCATGAATCTCCGTTCCATATGATGTAAATGTAATATTAATGTATATTTGATATTTGAAGCATAGTCTTACTTGACTCAATTAAAGAAAAAAGTGTGTTACATAACGTAAGATCTGTATGTAACATGAATATTCTGTGGAACATTGCTCACCAATCTCCAATATAAGATACACGACTCACAACATCCCAGTTAAATATTTCACACAAAATTGAAGTGAAATTCAACGTAAAACTGCTTTTCTTTACAAATAATGATCAGATATCACCAAATAAGGTTTTCCAAAATCAGGATAACTAGATTACACTCATAATGTTATTCGTTTACATAAAATGACACAAGGCATACGTATCTTTACAGAATTTGCATGAGCACCATACGTTGTGAAATTATTGGTTCATGAGAATCTGTTAACTAATTTGTTCTGATGGAGTGTGTGATGTCCTTTAGACTAGAATAGTCTATTAATTTGTTTTTACAATTAACAAATTATTTATTGCGTTAATCAGAGTGCAAAATGACGCAACGTAAATGCAGTGATCTCAAAATGAAATCTCCCTCGTGACTGAACATTTAGAATGAATCTCAATGAACAAGTGAAAAATTTAATGAAAGGTTTTTAGCTTGAGTATTCCTGTTAATTTACTTCATCACAATTCAAGGTGGAACCAAAAATGGTTCAAATGGCTCTGGCACTACGCGACTTAACTTCTGAGGTCATCAGTCGCCTAGAACTTAGAGCTAATTAAACCTAACTAACCTAAGGACATCACACTCATCCATGCCCGAGGCAGGATTCGAACCTGCGACCGTAGCAGTCGCTCGGTTCCAGACTGTAGCGCCTAGAACCGCACGACCACTCCGGCCGGCGGTGATACCAAACATGGCTTCCACAGCAAAATTTAAGTGCAAAGCTAATACAAAGAATTCTGTCAACCAATCTTAATCAAATCTCGTTTCCCCAAAAGATTTGACTGTCTTCCGGTTCTTCTTCCTTAGGTCTGTCCACGTGATGATATTAGTGAGATGTGTGCTATACATGGCAAGTTCTGAAAGAGTGGCATAATCTAAGTTAGACAAAACATTGTAGCAATACAGTCTGTGTACCACACGTGAAAACAAAACTCCCAACACAAATAATGGTCCAGATCTCTCAGTGCTCTGTAACGGGAAGCTGTCGTCTGAAAAAACCTCTAAGCGATTCGGCAACTAGCCCACGACATAATTTGCAGCATACTGTGGGCAAAAAACCTTCTAATACCGCAGTACTGCGTTCTACGAGGTCGACAACGACGCAATCACATAATTTCCAATGGGCAGTGGGGAAAAGGAAGACAGATTGCTTAGATGAGGGTGGTTTTAGCTTTTGGCACTTTACACAATCTGCTAGTACCTTCATCACCCACCAGGTGGTAGTAGCGCACTTTCCTGAACGACAACGTGCGTAGATAGGTGGGGATGCCAGTTCAGTTTATTGATCAGCTCCTTGGGAACACATACCGCCCATGATGAACCGTTTTGATCCCTATGGCGAACTATATATTGTTTCGTAGCAGATAAAACTGTCTCAGTGATGATAAATCTTATATCTCGTATTTTCTTTTACCTCACGTAACGCTGGATCTCTATCTTGTACTGAAGAAACGTCAGTATGCTCCGAATTCTCACAAATATGTCCTACATTATTACCCTCACCCTATTCTCTGCTACCGATATGAATGGTGCAGCCACTCGCTGTCCCTTAATCTCTCTCTTTAACTTTTGTAGCTCTCTGTCTAGCTAGGCAAAGTTCTCAGTTTCCGCGAATTGAACTGGTTCCGTGGTCTTACATATTGTTCACTCCTTCAGAGCGTGCATTAAGCTGTTAATTCCATCAACAGTCTCCACTCATTGACGTATGGCAGATTTGTGTCCTCTGCAGACAATATTACGTGAGAAAGTGAGGTGTTTGTTTCCTCTGCTTTCTTCAAATTCGAGTCCACCTGAGCAAGCCTGGACATGCTACTTTCTAGTGTTTTTGTCATCTCGTCCATCTTTTTATCAACTGGTATCAAATGGGAATGGAATTTTCTCTGTAGTTCTGCCATTTCTTGTCTAAACTGCTTTGTGTATGCATCGCCCTTCATACCTCTCTCCTGTTCTTCTTTTCTATCTAATCTGACATCTTGATATGAACTAAGATTTGTTGAGTTTTGAACTGTTGCTCTGTATGAATTTCAGGAAATTAACATGAATAAAATGTGGAAAACTTTCTATTCTTTTGAAGTACAGTTTGCATTTGATGTACATTATTTAAACACAGTTGGGATACATCTTACTTACGTCTGTTGATATACTTAAAGGTACATGTATATGAATATAAATGTTTTTGGGAAATTTTTGTGCCATTTTCAAACAAAATTTTGGTTTTATAAGATGGTTTGGTTTTATAAGATGATAAGATTGTATTCAGCTGATAAGTATTAGTATTTCGAAAACATCTTAAGTCTTAATGAGAAATGTTGATGGAAATGGACGTCATGAATTTACATTTTGTTACAAACATTGTCAGCTTTTATATTCTTGTGTCATTGTGAGTGGAAAGTTTAGCAAAGAACGAGGTGTGCTGTACCATAAGATTAATCAAATTATGAGAGTTAAAGGCTGTATGAGTATTTACGTGAAGTGTTTGAAGAAAAAGTGGGAATGTGACTTTGTTTTGAACTATACACTAGGATGAATGGATGGTTGCAGTATGGGAATTACATTCAGAACACTTTTATCTGTGAGGTACTTTGATGATGCTTATGGAGTTAAGTGAATGCCACAGAAATGTGTTTCGTGATATTCATGTCTAACATTCTGCGTGGTGTCTGTTGTTCTATGTCGTGTCTCCCTACCACTTTTGCGCAACGACGCTCTGAGCGTGTTTTTTAGGGAATTGACTAGTTCGAACCTGGGACTCTTGCTGGTAAGGAGACGCCAGACCACACATGACATGTAGAGTTCAGAAGAGTTCAGTGCGACTAGCGATGATATAATCAAATACTTAATCATTTCAGCGTCAGCTGCACTGCACTTCCTGTAAAAGAATCTTAATACTAACTAAATTTAGTGAAAGGGGTTCAAGACTTTCCTATTTTTAGTTAGCTGGTAAAATAACGTCGAAAAAGCACTTACGTTTACCATTGGAAATTTTATTCTACTCACAAAACATTGTTTATAAATTGCACTATTGATAAAAGGAAATATTTTAACACAGGATGATAAAAACCAACTGCGTTCAACAAAAATGTGAACGAATATTCCCTGAATGGGTTTCCAAGTTCTACAATGGATCGAAGGATGACCTATGCCATATCACATCTATAATCTAGATTTAAGTTAAGTTTCATAAAAGAGAAAACTATCAGAATGGTCTACAGAGACCCTCAATTATCTTTAATTCCTTATCTAACTCGTCGTAAATTACAGTGGCTGATGTGGCTTCTCAATACTTATATAACAGAAAAATCATCGCATTTCAGATTTTAACTTACGTAGCAAATGTGAATACCATGAGCTTTAATTGACAATCGACACTAGTATTACGTAAAAAGGGGATGTAACAGATGAGACTTCTGCAGTTCTGAGTGAAGCCTTATGCGCTCAAAAATACGGCATCGCGTGCATTCATTACCTTGCCGGTGTTTAGGCAGCGTCAGGGGGCGGTGGGCAGCGCAGCTCCTCACTTCTCGCCGTCTCGGAAGCAACTCCCTCCTAACTTCTCCTTACTACAATTTACCGAAGTTGGTTTAAAAAAGAAACTATCTGGCTGTGTTTTCAACTGACCAATCAGGGTCTCAATGTTAACCTTAAGCTCCGCTTACAAAAATTCTGTCTATCCAATGAGAAACGTTATATTTTTCGTGGTGGGGCAATGTTTCTAACGTTTGCAACGTAACAGAGACGCGAAAAAGTCTCACGCTAAAACTTGCAGCTGGTGTGGCCCTTTTAGTGTTATCGTAAGATCTGTACTGTTCTTCTGGAGGGCTCTATCTTTTAACATGGGCTGGGGGTTGGTTTTGGCAGTCGGCTGGCGACGTGGGTGTCCGTCCCTTATCGTAGGGCCTCCTAGCCTACACGATTCTGCTATCGGCTTCTGTTCTCGTTTCTCGCCTCGGAACTGCGTCTGTTTCACGGTGGGAAGGTATGACATGCATTTAGGCGTTCTTGTGATAGTCTGTGGTATTCCATTTGCTCACTCGTTGATCGTATTACTTTGGTTAATTTAATGTCAGGACTTATTTGGACCTATGTGACATACTGCCGGATTTGCTATCATGTCAGGGTTTTCATGGAAGGTGTTGTATTTGCCTGACACCTTACACATGGTATTATGATGAGAATTATGGGGTTTTGCAGGAGCTCTTGAGATAAAGTTCTGAGGACGTTTTGATGAAGTATTCTGGGACGTTTATGATGTCTATAAGGAAATATGGAAACATTGACGATGTTAAATTGATTTGGATTTCGGTATTTCTTGTGTTCCGTATTATAATTTTAGTGATCATTGCGGCAAAATATAGTTTTCTCAGAAAAGAGCATGTTCATTATACACTGTTTATTGAAGTAAAATTTTGGCCTGTGGTTGCGTTGATGATTTTCACGACATGTTTCTATGGCATCTGATGTATTTGTGGCATGCGAATTTCATTTGGTACCTCTATTACAATGCCAGAAAGCTGGGATGATAATATTAGTATGAGGAGCTATGTAGAATTTTGAACGTAATGGTGTAGCTGACTATAATTAATATCTGATTCCAAGTTTCAAAACTGTATATCAGTGCATAAAAGAACAACGTAGACCTCAAGATTATTCGCGACAATGTAGAACCCAGGTTTTTTAAAAAATGATGAGGAAGGAAACTGGCAAAGAAATTTAGGGAAATTATGGGAAGCACTTGAACACTGGTCCTTCTGAATACAATATCTTACCTGTTGACTCATACTGAGGTGTATCGCATAAAATACGGTTAGCTGCGATACTTCAGTAACCATCCGTAGTTACGTTTTAGCAAGTGGTGCGTCTGCACATAAACGACAGGTTTGGTTTATTTGTCCGAGGCAGAAAAATGTCGGAGGGATCAATTATTACTCGTAGTATCGCAGCACTGCAGGGCACGGATAAAAAATTTTTGGCCGAGGCACAAAAATGTCGGTGGGATCCGTTATTACTCACAGTATCCAATACTGCAGGGCAAGGATAAAAATTTCCCCCTGAGCCATATGCATCCACGGAGTTGTGTGAGAATGCAGACTTGTCAGTTCGCTGTCTGTACATCAGTCTGCAATTGATAATACTTGGCAAACTTCGTCTGTGGAACACAATAGCGAGAGAAAGGCTATACAAACGAATGGAGGCAGGAGGCGTTTGAAGAGTTGTGTTCCCTGTGTTAAGATGATAGTTGCAACAAAACTGAACGCTGAGCTCGATATGCTTCTATAGATCACCGTGTGAATAAAGACAGATCGGCAGGAAGTCTGTAGATGAAGCACCACACATATGGCAGAACTGTATTGAGAGACCTCTTCTAATCCAGGTGAATCAAAAAAGAATGACTGATAAAAAGCGTCTAAAATCTGCCGGCCGTTGTGGCCGAGCGGTTCTAGGCGCTTCAGTCTGGAACCGCGCGACCGCTACGGTCGCAGGTTCGAATCTTTCCTCGGGCATGGATGTGTGTGCTGTCCTTGCGTTAGTTAGGTTTAAGTAGTTCTAAGTTCTGGGAGACTGATGAGCTCAGATGTTAAGTCCCATAGTGCATAGAGCCATTTGTCTAAAATCTGGACAGTGTATGCATTACCAAAGGACATGTTTGCGCATAGGGAACTCTACGGGAAGGACAGAGTTCACTATCGATAGTAGACTGCACAAGATTACCCACAGAGTTAACCACATAGCCACCTCGCTGTTTTCGATCTCACACGGAACAAACAGAAAAGCAAGGAGGATTTGTGCGAAACTGTTTCGACAGTATGCCGATAATGTGTTTCAGTTCTTTACATCGGCGCAGTAAGAGAGCGTTCGGAAGATCTCTTTGGCTCAAATACTATGTTTCCCATCTTTATGAGATACCATCGATGCACTGAGAGGAGCCACGCTTGAGATACAGTACATCGTTTGGAGTGCACGAATGCACAAAGCATGGGCGAAATCATTTCGCACAGTAGTTCCTGTCGACGTATCTAGCCCGTCGGTTCTCCTGTATTTTTGAAGCGGCCCTGCGAGCGCAACAGGAAACGCTAATAAATTGCAGCCTCTTAAGCGAGCAGGCCGCGGGCTTGGAAGAAACGCCTACACGGGCTGCATGTTGTTGGCAGCAGAAGGTTCTTTTCTGGGTGCAAAAATTACGTTTAACGGTGTAAATTAGCGGCAGGAAGTGGAGTGATTAAGGCCGGGATGGTTAAGGCCGGCGGCGCGTGCGGATACTGCGGGGGCGGCCCGCGGCGCGGAGGGCGCGGGGGGGCGGGGTGAGGCGAGGTGAGACAGGGCGCGCGGGGCCAGGCCGGCGCAGGCCAGGGCGGGCGCAGGGCCGCAGGGGTGGCCACAGCAGCCGCGCCACGCGTGGCGCCGCGCAGCGCAATCGCGTCTCTCTGAGTAGCGCCGGCGCGCATTTCCAGATGTCTAGTTATTGTTTGTCGCCTGGTCCTGTCCGTTTTGCTACACACCGGTCCTAAGTGAAACAATCATTACTATCATTACCGCTTCTACGCTTCAGGCAGCTATGGGAGGCATTAATTCAACTTTCCCTACGCCTTTCCCTCCCTCCTTCAGTTTTAGCATACGCCCATCAATGTTGTAATGGTCTTCTGTGGCGTCGGTTTCGTTCTTCTGCCCATATCTTGTATGTCCCTTTCTTCGGTTTAGGCTGAAAACTCTGCTGCCCTGTAAGTTTCTGTGCTCATGAGATGTTACAAGACTTTTTCATCGTCTGTGAAACAAACTCAAAACGTAGACAAGTATTTCGAGAGACAACCTGATGTCATTTGTGTTAAACAACAATACAGGGTGTTTATAAATGAATATTGGGCTTTTGACGCTTTATAGTCCGCCCCCGGTAGCTGAGTGGTCAGTGTGACAGAATGTCAATCCTAACGGCCCGGGTTCGATTCCCGGTTGGGTCGGAGATTTATTCCGCTCAGGGACTGGGTGTTGTGTTGTCCTAATCATCATCATTTCATCCCCATCGACGCGCGAGTCGACGAAGTGGCGCCCAATCGAAAGACTTGCACCCAGCGAACGGTCTACCCGATGGGAGGCCCTAGTCACACGACATTTTTTTAACGCTTTATAATATTTATTACATTAAACTTACAGTTATAAATGATGTGTCAAATGAAACAGCAACTCAAGTACTTGTGCTTGGCACCAGTGCGCATGCGCATCGCATAATGTTTCCGCCGCAATCCGCTAGACAGCGGTAGTAGCGAAGATGGCGACTAGTGAACAGAAAGTGTTTTGTATTTTGAAGTCTGCAAAGACCGAATCTTACCTTGCTAACTAGAGCAATGACTCTTCCCTCTGTTGCAAGAAGATGATCCATAGAACTTAATTTTCCAAAAAGATGGTGCGCCACCTCGCTGGCATAGCGAAGTACGTGATTGGTTGAACTTCATCGTACCCAAGCGCTGGATAGGCCGCAAGGAGCCCAATGACAGGATTTACTTTGCATGGCCTCCACGTTCACCCGACCTAACGCCTTGCGATTTTTTCCTTTGGGCTTCATCAAGGAACGTGTGTACGTGCCTCTCCTACCAGCAGACCTCCCTGAATTAAGAAATCGGATTGAAGCAGCTGTTGCTACAATCACTGAAGACACCCCTATCAATGTTTGCGAAGAACTCAACTATAGACTTGATATGTGCCATGTGACAAATGTTGCACACATTGAACATTTATAAGGTTCTTTGTAAAACTGTTTGGGTTGCTCTTTCATTTGACATATCATTTATAACTGTAAGTTTAATATAATAAATATTATAAAGCGTTAAAACCCCGATATACATTTATAAACACCCTGCATAAGTAAATCGTTCTTTTTATAGTGGTGTTGTAATGTTCTCTACACATAAGCACAACAGATAGCTCTGAGTTCGTATTTGTATTGTACCCAAATTAACAGATTTGCTAGAATTATTCACTCTGTAGTGTTTAGTTGTCAAGCCAGAACTTTGCTGTACATAGAGGTGACAAACGTCGTGGGATATCGCAATGCACATAAGCAGATGGCGGTAGTATCCAGTACATAACGTGTAAAAGAGCAGTGCAGTCACGGAGCTGTCATTTATACTTAGGTGATTCACGTGAATAGTTTTGAGATGTTATTATAGACGCCCAACGGGGATTAACAAAACATTGAATGCGGTATTGTAGTTGCAGCTAGACGCATGGGACATTCGATTTTGGAAATCGTGAAGGTATTCGATATTCCGAGATCAACATTGTCAAGGATGTGCTGCGAATACCAGATTTCAGGCATTAACTCTTACTACGGACAACATAGTGGCTAACGCCCTTCAGTTAAGGTCCGAGAGCAGCTGGTTTTCCGTAGACTTGTCAGTGCTAACAAAGAC
This sequence comes from Schistocerca cancellata, assembly GCF_023864275.1. Classification (NCBI taxonomy): domain Eukaryota; kingdom Metazoa; phylum Arthropoda; class Insecta; order Orthoptera; family Acrididae; genus Schistocerca; species Schistocerca cancellata. The sequence continues at coordinate 851,644,510 of NC_064626.1, forward strand.
TCACACTGCGTGAAGTAACGGCAGAAATCAATGTGGGACATACGATGAACGTATCCACATTAATCGACCGACATCTATGGGACATAATTGAGAGGTCAGTTCGTACAGATAATCCTGCACCGGCTACTTTTTCTATGGTGGTCGGCTACAGAAGAAGCATGGCTCAGTATTTCCGCAGGGGGACTTCCAACTACACTCCTGGAAATTGAAATAAGAACACCGTGAATTCATTGTCCCAGGAAGGGGAAACTTTATTGACACATTCCTGGGGTCAGATACATCACATGATCACACTGACAGAACCACAAGCACATAGACACAGGCAACAGAGCATGCACAATGTCGGCACTAGTACAGTGTACATCCACCTTTCGCAGCACTGCAGGCTGCTATTCTCCCATGGAGACGATCGTAGAGATGCTGGATGTAGTCCTGTGGAACGGCTTGCCATGCCATTTCCACCTGGCGCCTCAGTTGGACCAGCGTTCGTGCTGGACGTGCAGACCGCGTGAGACGACGCTTCATCCAGTCCCAAACATGCTCAATGGGGGACAGATCCGGAGATCTTGCTGGCCAGGGTAGTTGACTTACACCTTCTAGAGCACGTTGGGTGGCACGGGATACATGCGGACGTGCATTGTCCTGTTGGAACAGCAAGTTCCCTTGCCGGTCTAGGAATGGTAGAACGATGGGTTCGATGACGGTTTGGATGTACCGTGCACTATTCAGTGGCCCCTCGACGATCACCAGTGGTGTACGGCCAGTGTAGGAGATCGCTCCCCACACCATGATGCCGGGTGTTGGCCCTGTTGTGCCTCGGTCGTATGCAGTCCTGATTGTGGCGCTCACCTGCACGGCGCCAAACACGCATACGACCATCATTGGCACCAAGGCAGAAGCGACTCTCATCGCTGAAGACGACACGTCTCCATTCGTCCCTCCATTCACGCCTGTCGCGACACCACTGGAGGCGGGCTGCACGATGTTGGGGCGTGAGCGGAAGACGGCCTAACGGTGTGCGGGACCGTAGCCCAGCTTCATGGAGACGGTTGCGAATGGTCCTCGCCGATACCCCAGGAGCAACAGTGTCCCTAATTTGCTGGGAAGTGGCGGTGCGGTCCCCTACGGCACTGCGTAGGATCCTACGGTCTTGGCGTGCATCCGTGCGTCGCTGCGGTCCGGTCCCAGGTCGACGGGCACGTGCACCTTCCGCCGACCTCTGGCGACAACATCGATGTACTGTGGAGACCTCACGCCCCACGCGTTGAGCAATTCGGCGGTACGTCCACCCGGCCTCCCGCATGCCCACTATACGCCCTCGCTCAAAGTCCGTCAACTGCACATACGGTTCACGTCCACGCTGTCGCGGCATGCTACCAGTATTAAAGACTGCGATGGAGCTCCGTATGCCTCGGCAAACTGGCTGACACTGACGGCGGCGGTGCACAAATGCTGCGCAGCTAGCGCCATTCGACGGCCAACACCGCGGTTCCTGGTGTGTCCGCTGTGCCGTGCGTGTGATCATTGCTTGTACAGCCCTCTCGCAGTGTCCGGAGCAAGTATGGTGGGTCTGACACACCGGTGTCAATGTGTTCTTTATTCCATTTCCAGGAGTGTATTTTTTGAATCCATGCCACGCCGAGTTGCTGCACTGGGCTGGGCGAAAGGAGGTCCGATTCGAAATTAAGAGGTGCCCCATGAATTTTGTCACCTCAGTCTACATCGTAAGAGATTCTTCGGTACCAGGCGCGGCAGACAACGCTGTCCAATTGTCACAGCCTAGAGCAAGACTCATCGTACGAAATCATTCGTTTACAGTCATCAACCGTACAGTGGCGTCACTGTTTGGACCACGTCAATCAGCGCTTAGGATGACTTAAAAAAATGTGTGGCTTATGAGGAAAATACTCGATCTTCGAATCACATTCTTTTTAACTCCCTATGCACAGTAATTGTGCTAGTTGGATTGCAGGTGGCATTTTGGGACTGGCCAGTGATTCCTTCAGCTGATTTCATGCGATATTTTACAATCACCCTTCACAGTGCTCGACGATCTGTAAATAAGTTTTGCGTAGTCTTGGTTTAGCTGTGCTGTTTCCACTTCAGAGTCTCGTCAGCAAGAATCGACTTGGTCATCTTTATAGGAGCTGAAGTTCGTCTCTCAGATGACATCCAATGACTAGTCCACGTTTGAGGACACTGAGCTCTCCTGAACGATACACTTTGCTGTTACCGTTTCTCAACTGACAACGCAATACTGGCCATCTCCTTTTATACCAGCGGATACGCCACTCGTGGCATCTACTGGTCAGTTCCGCATTACTTAGGGGTGTCCAGATACTTTTGATCAGATAGTGTAAGTCAACAATTTGTTGTGTCGAATGGCATGGCTATATTCCCCAGGAGCAGCTACCTTATTCTTGCCATGTGGTAAACAGTGTTCATGCAATCAGAGCGCGTCTGCTGCGAGACATGTGAATGTCGAAATCATCGTCATGGACACGCTAGTGATAGCTGAGGGAAGGGGGCAGTGGGCAGTCAGTGATCTCGACTTAACTAGAACGGACATATTTCCCGGAAGCAACAGCGGCGTCTCTGGTCGGCGCTGGCGGTGCACTGTTACCATTCAATGTGGGGAGTGGAGGGCTGTGGAGGCGAATGAGGCAGGAGGCTCAGCCTGTGATTGCAGTGTGGACAGTCAGTGATGAGGAGCTGCTGGAGAAAGTAGTTGTGTGGGAAGCCAAGTGTTGGTGTGCACATAGACAGCAGATGTAGAGGGTTACTACGGATGGTGCTAGTGTGAGGGAAACATCCTGTTGGGTCAGACTGTTTTCTCTGGTCGCACACATGGCATTCCAGGAGCGTGTGGAACAGCTTCAGCAGTTTTCAAGGAACGCAGTAAAAGTGCTTTTGTGTTACTATTGGTATCGTGATACTCTTGTATTGTGCCACATTATATTCGAAGATGCATTAAGTGAAGTCAGTAGTAGCTAACTGGAAGTCGAGAGCAATGAGTTATGACTTACTATGGCTATTTCATATTGGGCCAAGCTACTGCAGCAGAGGATCTGTTCCATACTCTGTGGTTTTTATGTTGATTAAGTACAGCTCTTGTTATTGAACCCATGGTTCATTCATGTGTATTGTGAATTGCCTTATATGAATGGATTCTTTACATATGTAAGTGGTGTACTGCTCACTTAGATGCAAACGTGGGTAGATGAGCAATAAATTAGTAGTTCGTGTCTTATTGATTGGGGGTAGCTTGCAGCATTTACGCAAGAAGCAGCTAGTAGCCACTTTACTCTGTTTTATATTACAGATAAGTGAATATTTTCTGGCATAATACGTTGCTACTGCCATAACTATTGAAGACTGAATGCCGTATATTGCTAAGTGTTACATCGTCATTTGGTCATAACTACTGAATACTGAATGTTGTACATCGCAAAGTCCTACATTCTAAATTGGGTTGCCCATGTGGAAGCAAATTTAATTGTTTTGTAATACTTATTGTCATTATTTTAAGAAGATATTTTGTGTTACTCAAGCTCTGTTCAAGTTTGTTCAAGCAACAAAGAATCTCTGGTTTTGCAGCGGTGTTTTCTATCTTCTTAAATACATCGTTTGCACGTTAAATGTCCGAAAGAACCGACACTGGATATACACTCCTGGAAATGGAAAAAAGAACACATTGACACCGGTGTGTCAGACCCACCATACTTGCTCCGGACACTGCGAGAGGGCTGTACAAGTAATGATCACACGCACGGCACAGCGGACACACCAGGAACCGCGGTGTTGGCCGTCGAATGGCGCTAGCTGCGCAGCATTTGTGCACCGCCGCCGTCAGTGTCAGCCAGTTTGCCGTGGCATACGGAGCTCCATCGCAGTCTTTAACACTGGTAGCATGCCGCGACAGCGTGGACGTGAACCGTATGTGCAGTTGACGGACTTTGAGCGACGGCGTATAGTGGGCATGCGGGAGGCCGGGTGGACGTACCGCCGAATTGCTCAACACGTGAGGGCTCCACAGTACATCGATGTTGTCGCCAGTGGTCGGCGGAAGGTGCACGTGCCCGTCGACCTGGGACCGGACCGCAGCGACGCACGGATGCACGCCAAGACCGTAGGATCCTACGCAGTGCCGTAGGGGACCGCACCGCCACTTCCCAGCAAATTAGGGACACTGTTGCTCCTGGGGTATCGGCGAGGACCATTCGTAACCGTCTCCATGAAGCTGGGCTACGGTCCCGCACACCGTTAGGCCGTCTTCCGCTCACGCCCCAACATCGTGCAGCCCGCCTCCAGTGGTGTCGCGACAGGCGTGAATGGAGGGACGAATGGAGACGTGTCGTCTTCAGCGATGAGAGTCGCTTCTGCCTTGGTGCCAATGATGGTCGTATGCGTGTTTGGCGCCGTGCAGGTGAGCGCCACAATCAGGACTGCATACGACCGAGGCACACAGGGTCAACACCCGGCATCATGGTGTGGGGAGCGATCTCCTACACTGGCCGTACACCACTGGTGATCGTCGAGGGGACACTGAATAGTGCACGGTACATCCAAACCGTCATCGAACCCATCGTTCTACCATTCCTAGACCGTCAAGGGAACTTGCTGTTCCAACAAGACAATGCACGTCCGCATGTATCCCGTGCCACCCAACGTGCTCTAGAAGGTGTAAGTACACTACCCTGGCCAGCAAGATCTCCGGATCTGTCCCCCATTGAGCATGTTTGGGACTGGATGAAGCGTCGTCTCACGCGGTCTGCACGTCCAGCACGAACGCTGGTCCAACTGAGGCGCCAGGTGGAAATGGCATGGCAAGCCGTTCCACAGGACTACATCCAGCATCTCTACGATCATCTCCATGGGAGAATAGCAGCCTGCATTGCTGCGAAAGGTGGATATACACTGTACTAGTGCCGACATTGTGCATGCTCTGTTGCCTGTGTCTATGTGCCTGTGGTTCTGTCAGTGTGATCATGTGATGTATCTGACCCCAGGAATGTGTCAATAAAGTTTCCCCTTCCTGGGACAATGAATTCACGGTGTTCTACATCTACATCTACATCTATACTCCGCGAGCCACCTTACGGTGTGTGGCGGAGGGTACTTATTGTACCACTATCTGATCCCCCCTTCCCTGTTCCATTCACGAATTGTGCGTGGGAAGAACGACTGCTTGTAAGTCTCCGTATTTGCTCTAATTTCTCGGATCTTTTCGTTGTGATCATTACGCGAGATATATGTGGGCGGTAGTAATATGTTGCCCATCTCTTCCCGGAATGTGCTCTCTCGTAATTTCGATAATAAACCTCTCCGTATTGCGTAACGCCTTTCTTGAAGTGTCCGCCACTGGAGCTTTTTCAGCATCTCCGTAACGCTCTCGCGCTGACTAAATGTCCCCATGACGAATCGCGCTGCTTTTCGCTGGATCATGTCTATCTCTTCTATGAATCCAACCTGGTAAGGGTCCCATACTGATGAGCAATACTCAAGAATCGGACGAACAAGCGTTTTGTAAGCTACTTCTTTCGTCGATGAGTCACATTTTCTTAGAATTCTTCCTATGAATCTCAACCTGGCGCCTGCTTTTCCCACTATTTGTTTTATGTGATCATTCCACTTCAGATCGCTCCGGATAGTAACTCCTAAGTATTTTACGGTCGTTACCGCTTCCAATGATTTACCACCTATGGCATAATCGTACTGGAATGGATTTCTGCCCCTATGTATGCGCATTATTCTTATTTCAATTTCCAGGAGTGTATATTTAAGACGAGGCTGGCCAGTGATCGCTTCAGTGCAGATGCATACCTCACTCTAACTCTTACTGGAAGCGGCAGTGATGATAAGGGACAAGGCATTACGTCAGTAGTGTGTGGATAAGCTGAGAACTTGGGTATGATGGAAGGCATGCTAAGGTAGCCAGTGCAGTTGCGAAGTCCGTTGTGTGGATGGCACAGACAGAGCATCTGACAAGAGACCAGGAGACCTGGCTTCGAATCCTGGTGTGACACGAATTTTCAACTTTTCCCATTGATGTAAATCAATGCCCCCTAGCAGCTCAATGTTATAACTCTTTTTCGTATTGAAATATTTGTCATTTGTCTTAACCAGAATTTGTGTAAGAAATTCGAATATGATATTCCTGTGTTTTTCCATACAAGCTGTAGAGGATGTCCACCTGCTAATGTATTAATTTGAGATACGGAATGGTGGTCTGGAACGACATAGTCGAATCTTGATGTGTGCAGGCATGGTTATTATACAAACATAAGCAAATGGAAACCGTAGGGAGACAGTGTAACCATCCACCTGGAGACAACTGAAGCATCAGTGAAGGGAAAGCTGTTCTTACAGGTAACACATTCCTAATTATGTGTAAAAACGTGTATAACATCTTTAAGGGCTGCACACCAAGTTTTCGTACCAGCGTAAGGTGAAATGTAACCTTCTTGCTATGTCGCTGCGTGCCAGATAGCTGAAGGCATGCATGACACAACTAAATTCTTGAACTAAGATCGTCTTAATCCTCCGCATGTCGACGACATGCATAGTGAAACAAGTGTTTAAAGTAAAAGTGAGTGTAGCAGTAAGCCACTGATTTTTGTATCTTTGTTTGTGTTACTGCACAGAATAGAAGGGTATTTAAAATTAAAAACTTTCATTAAAACTCATTCCCCTTGCTACAAGCAAAATGTGGTCACACCAGAGGCAGAGGCAGAACCAGGAAATAAGTGGTATGTCGCAAGTCGGTAGCGGCGCAGAGTGGCCCCGAGGTTAGAGGCGCCATGTCACTGACTGCGCGGCCCCTCCCGCCGGAGGTTCGAGTCTTCCCCCGGGTATGAGTGAGTGTGTACTTCTTAGCACAGGTTAGTTTAAGTTAGTTTAAGTAGTGTGTAAGTCTAGGGGCCGATGACCTCTGCAGTTTAGTCCCTTATTAACTCACACACATTTGAACTTTTTTTTTTTTGAACAGGTGGAGCAGGCGTCAACACATTACAACATAGCGCCAAGAGAAAAAGAGAACAAGCTCAGCAGAAAATAGCGCGGAACAGAAAACCAACGGAAACATTATACGCATATTCGTTGGTTTGTACGAGATGTCGAAAGAAACAGTGCCCATGTCATAAGAACCAGTTTCAGAGAACCTAAGAAGCACTTAAGAACCTATTAAGCTAATCTAACAGAATGAGGACGACACATGCCCCTGTTTACTCTAGCTCACAAGCTCTCAAGGAGTTCGTCATTGGTTCAAATGGTTCAAATGGCTCTGAGCACTATGGGACTTAACTTCTGAGGTCATCAGTCCCCTAGAACTTAGAACTACTTAAACCTAACTAACCTATGGACATCACACACAGCCATGCCCGAGGGAGGATTCGAACCTGCGACCGTAGCGGTCGCGCGGTTCCAGACTGTAGCGCCTACAACCGCTCGGCCACCCTGGCCGTTCACAGTTATATCACTCGTTTCTATGACTGCGATACTGTAGTGAATTTACGTCCTAGACACTCCAGAATGCTCTACGAACCAGCCGAAGATGTACCTGAGATGACGGTCTTCACCTGGTGAATATCGTACTGCTCGCCGCCTACCGTTGCTGGTGGAAAAACTAACTGTCTACGGACAACACCACATTCCGAAGTGCTTGCAGCACCGAACTTCGGAGCGGAAACTGGCAGCAGGGCCGCGTGGGGTCCACGTTCCTGTTCAACACACAGGCGCTCGTGGGTGCTGAAACCTACCTGGCTGATAGGAAGGAGATCGACCAACCACACGACTTCGACAACACCGCATCGCGGATGGGAAATCAAGGCGTCAACATAGATTTCGGGGACGAGGAGCTGGAACGGCAACCATCTTCGAGAAACCAACAAGCAGTTGAAAGAGGCATCGGCAACAAGGTCGGTGTGGAATAAGACGACTGTAAATATAGTTAATAAACAATGGAACTTAGATCATGTTTTACTAGCTTCAGAGACGCTTTACAGGTTCAAACTGCTATCCTGAATTCGTGCAGAGATTTCTCGATTCGGTCCCCCGTAATTGGCACTGTGTAATCGGTCACAGTCATTGACTAACCGTCCATTGTGTACGAAGTAATTGTCAATTCGGGAGTGGCAGCTACACCGCTACCATGGACCAAAATTGCAATCCCTTGAGACCTTGCTGACTGCAGACCTCGCACTGCATTGAGACAGTGGGTGTTGTAGCATTGTGTGGTCGAATTTCATGTTTTCTTGCGCTGTACATTTCAGATGAAACCTGTCTGACAAAGACGCTAGAGAGCGAGAACGAGCATCTGAGTTAGTGTCCGATTGTTAAACGAAAGAAATCTATAATTATCGTGTGAAAAATATATTTCATTTTATAATAGTTATTAGAAGCCAGTTCCGAATAATATACCTCTTGAATGAATCCATTTGAAGATTAAGTCTGCAGCATAATTACGGCCGGGCGTTGTGGCAGAGCGGTTCTAGGCGCCTCGAACTGGAACCGCGCGACCGCCACGGTCGGGATGGATGTGTGTGATGTCCTTAGGTTAGTTAGGTTTAAGCAGTTCTAAGTTCTAGGGGACTGATGACCTCAGATGTTAACTCCCATAGTGCTGAGAGCCATTTGAACCAAAATTACGGAAAAACATTACATATCCCACATATTTAAAGAGGATACATCTTTCATCAGATTATTATTCTTGTTCCTATAAATAAAACTGTGTGAGGACATCATACTAACAATCTAGGAAAAAAATTTCTGAATTAAATATGAAACCACTAACAAAAAACAGTTTCTGGTAAATTATTATTATTATCATTATTATTAGCAAGCTTCACAAATTATGGAAGCCTTTCACTGTTGACGTCGTAGATGCTTTGCCAGATAGTTCTATCTTGGCATTTAATTTTCCTATTCGTCACATTTAGGATTTTCATATCTTCTCCATCGTTGTCGAAGAAGCACAGCCTTGACCTTACAAGAGGTTTTCTTCTTTCACGATGTTCTGTACGTATTCTGGAGCTGGAGGTGCATGCCCAATCCAATGAAGTACCCTAGCTTTGATTTTGGATAGAACATCTGGTTTTCCACTTCTTTGTTTGTTAATATTCTCCATTCCTTTGTGTTCTTAATTTTAATTACTCCAAATATATTCTTTAAAATTTAGCTTCTCAAAGGTTCTTAATTTTGCTTCCTATGATTTTGTTGAGTCTATGTCTCAAATGTCAGGACAAGTATGATAAGATTAAGCTTATCCATTACGGATATTTTAGAACCTGTGCCTGTTAATTGAATATAAATACATGAAACCGAAACCAGTCACTTTTTAGAATAGTTATTTATTATTCGATGAACCGGTTTTCGAACCTTTTCAGATTTACTTTCAGATTGTTTCCCGGAACTTATATATCTGTTTCTAGCATAATGCTGCATACTGGCTCTGTGACAAGGACGTGGAACATTCTTTAGTGTATCGCCATGAGTATTGTTCATCTGTCGATATGGATGCTAAATTTTTGTTTTGCACTTACTGTGACAGTATGGGCTGCTTTTTTCTGTTAGTAACCACGTGTCTGCTTCCATTTTGATGGCCAGTTGGTACAACGCGTCACACACTTTTACACAGTCTGTATGCATTTACACTGTGATAGCGAAACTTTGCCAACATCCAGCATGCGCTGTACAAAAATTTCTTGACAAAAATATATAACATTTTGCTACCTTCCTCAGAGATCTTATTTGTTTTTGTTTGCGTGTATTAAAGACGATTTATGGGCAGATACTTTAATCAGACTGGCGTTAACATGAGAGCTCAAAATAAAACAAAATAAATAAATAAATTAGTACAAGAACAAACTTCAAACGTATAAAGCAGTCAGTTGTGTGCAAGCGATAAAATAATAGAGACTTATAGTATTTGCAATGAGATGCACTGTTTATACGACAATGAACTTTTAATTTAAACAATAACAAAACTTCAAATGAACTACTGACTTATTTTTGTTCTTACATTACAGTACCACAGGGTCTACCATGGATCCTGATACCTTGTTCCACTCACGATGGCATCGTTGCGTATAAGGCGCCAATGGTGTCCTGTGGTAAAGCCATCCATGCTACATTCACCTGGTTCCAAAGTTAACCTGTGATGGCTGCCATTGTGTCACAGTGCTGCACCTGTCGTTTCACCACACCCCACTCATTTTCAATTGGCGACAAGTCTAATGAGCAGGCGGACCAAGCAACAGGCTGACATCCTGTGACACAAAGAAGGTGGGTGTTAGAGGAGCAACATGTGGTCGTGCATTGTCTTGCTGAAAAATGGCGTTTGGGGTGGTGTGCAAAAAGGGTATGGTTACGGATCGCAGGATGTCATTCACGTAGGTCGCACTGGCCACAGTGCTGTGGACACCCACCAACTGTGATTTGTGGTTGTACCCAATAGCATTCCACACCATAAGGCCTTGAGTGGGCTCTGTATGCCTAACACGAATGCAGTTACTGCTATGCCGCTCCCCTGTCTGCGAGGAACGAAAATGCGGCCACCATTTTCAAACAAATGAAACATGGATTCATTCGAAAATACTATCTGATGCCATTCCTGTCCCAAGTGATATTGTCCCTCACATCACTACTGTCTAGCATGTTTCTGCACATTCATCAAAGGTAGACGGAGAACTGGAAGAAGCGCACGTAACCGACGCCGTAACAACGCCTGAGAGCGTAGGATGTGTTACACTGTTCCACTGTTGCACCAGAGCCGAGGAGGAACTAGATCTGCCCTGCGATGCCATTCGGAAGAGGTGTCAATCTTCTCGGAGGGTAGAGGGGGGAGGGGGGGAGGGGGTCTGAGTGTTCTACGGTCTACCTTGAACCATACGCACACAGCCGTTGCACTGCCGAAACACTTCGTCCCACATCAGCAGCAATTTCCTGGATGGATGCCTCACATTCTCTCATGCCAATAATACACCCTCTTTCAAACTCATTGATTAGACAGTACGGCTTGCGCGTACGTCTGCGAGGCATCCTGCTCGTCTGCTGCAGTCAGAATGATCCATTACCTTCTGTTTACAGCAACAACGAGGACCGCAGGCACATTTTACAGACAGGTGGTGTTGTGATGTTAACCTTGAACCCACGGGCCGACATGGTTCAAATGCTGACTGTTTCTGCAGAACATACCAATGTACGTGTCCTATCAATATGAATGTTCTATCTCTAATCGTTCAAGGTGTTCTATTTTTCTTAAGATGAGTGTAACATGAAACATACCAAGAGAAATTTTTGTACTTTGACTATAGAATTTGTACTGTGAACGCACAGTTTTACCATCTGTATTAATTCCTCTTGGGACTCGACATACTTTTACAGTCATCCGTTCATAGTTTCACCTAGAGTACTTCTGAATCCAACTTCTGCATCATCTACAATTTCTTACCGATATGGCTGTAACCCTCAAAAAATTACGGTTGTAAGTATATTGTACGCAGAGCTGAGTAATGGTAACCCCCTGCAGGTGTTGGAGATATACGTGTAGTTGTTGCACATACATCAATTTTTATATATTGGATTAATTGAACATCTTTCTGTTCTTCTGGAAATTGCTCTTTTTTCCAAATCTTGACAGATTATAGAGTTTTCGTTGTATAGGTAGACTCCTTATTTTCCAGATAGCTCCGGGTATTGCCAGCTGCATTATATCATTTAGTTTCTGTACACTTCGCTTCATGTCTTGTAGAGAGGTTTCCTCAACTAGTAAGTATTCGAGCGGTTTGAAACTCCATATTATTGATGCTTTGCATTATAGTGACCCTTATTATTTAGTTTCGCTTTAAAATAGCACTTCCATCTCTCTTTAATAACGGGTGGTTCAGTTACTAGGTTTACATTTGCATCTTTTATGTAATTACAAGACTTATCACTGATATTTCTTGTATCCAGTTTATACATACTCGAGAAACAACCTCTGGTGTCTGTCCTGCTGTTATTTTCTATCCTATTCAAAATTTCGTTGATGGAATCTCTATCTTTCTACCTTATTAAGGTGCGAAAGGTTTCTTGTTTTAGGGTAAAGTTGGATTTCTTCTCAATATTTGGATATTGTCGGAATTTTATTTTCGCTATTTTTCCGTCAGGTACAAATTTAGTATAACCGCTTTAAAACAAGTGATCTTGCTCTATTTCTAGAAGTAAAAAAAATATGTTTTTCGTAAGTATTTCCAGTCATCCTCAGTTGTAAAATTAGGTTGACCAGTTGCAGAGGGACTTGTACTATTTTTATTTCTTTTCTTAAGTCATGTACTAATTCCACATGCATTCTGAGATCTGTGAGTTTAAACGTGTAATATCTGTGGGTGAGTACATTTTTTCGTCATTTTCTTTTGAATATTTTATGGGGAAAATAAATAATCTTTAACCACCAAAATTCTGGGTTTAGAAAAGTCTTTGAGATCTTTGTTATTTGTGTATGTGCGCACTATGTTTGCCAGTTGCTGCCATATAGTGAAGATCTTGTCGTATATTTGCTTCAGAATCTCCAGCGAGCATTTTAATAATGTTTTGAGAAAAGTGTCATAGAACTGTCAAAGAGTTTTGTGAAATTCTTCTTTAACACCACAAGGTTTCTCTTCTGTATGTGCAATAAATTGAGGATGATTAACTTGTAGATACTTACGTTCAGTATCACGTACCTAATTCTCTCATCTACTGCCTGAAATTTTTTAACATAATGGAAAACTTTGTGCTCACTGTGAAACTCGTGCCACGCTAACGTTCTCCTGAAGTATTTATACCATAAACTATTGTTTAGTTCTTCTTTGTAAGGGCATCTCCATTTAGCCATATTGTTGCTTGCACAGCATGAATGTTCATTTTTTATGCGGAGACTTCTTCAGTTTTAGCACTTGCTTTGTGCACACTTAGTATGTTCGATGTACGAAAAACCTAACGCACTTGGTCTTCATGTTCCTAAGTCTCCCTGCTGCATTGTTTACCAGGTTCATAATCGCTGACTTTCTCCACAAAAGCATCTTGTGATAGGGTTGTTACTCCTATGATCAACCCTCTACCTGGAGGGCCAGGTAACTTTTCATCTACGTTATCTTCCTGTAGCCTTTGTAGAGCCAACTACTGACTACACGACACCAGCTGCTGTTTTCGGTCATCTCTGGATATTTTATTTCTCCGGTACCCACCGCATATGGTAAGCGTTCCCCTATCCGCCACCCGGGGAGGTGTCCAGTGAGAAACAAGCTACTCCACACGGTGTTTACTAACATTAGAATAGATTACATTCATTTGAATTATATATTGAATTATAAATCTTTTTCTACGTCACTAAATAACTTCTTCCTACTTTTCATCTTGGTTCTATGTGAGACTGACTTTGACAATGCATTAAACGATGGTAGGATGTTATATTAGTTCAGAGTAATATCGTCATATCTTATCTTACTAGGTAGGAGGTGAAATTTTGTGTCGAACCAAGCAATCGTAACTTCAAAGTACGGAAGGTTAAGTGTCAACAGAAAAAGGTCCGGCACACACCCGGCACTTAGTGTTCACACGAAACTCTGGAACTCTTTTTCCGTTTCTGTGTTGAAACAGAGGTGGCCACAGCGCAGGATAGGGAGGAGGTTAATACGTGAGGATACACTCAAGCAAATACGTCTGTGAAAGTTCTCAAGCAAATACGTCTGTGAAAGTTAACATGTTACCTATTTATGGAGACAAATTAATGAGACAGGACACGGCTGGGAAATGTGAGCTGACAGAATGATAAAACAATGGAATTGGGGTAAAAACTCAGTTGGGCGATTACTGCGCTTTCTGTCACACAGATGAGTGACAAAATCGATTTTACGAGAAGTACGTACCTGCAGCTTGCCATTCATTACCCAAACTCGACTCATGTTCTTCCTTTACGGTTCTCGCCATCGCCGAGACATAAAAATTTGACCAACCTGGAACATTTATGTCTTCTCGGTTTGTTGACACAAACTTCTTAGACTCCATTCATACGGTTCATCTCGTTGGGTCTCGAAGTTATGGACTCGAGTTGATCAGCTCATTGCACTTCGATGGGAAAGCGTAAACATGGCAGGTCCTTAGATTCCAGGATTACGTCAAGCAGCTTTTCCCTGAGCTCCCTTACGCCTGGGAGTTAGAGAAAAAACGTATGAAAGAAGGTGAGCAGATTGAATGGTGACGAGGATGGCAAGAATTAACAAATGAGAAGTGAAGTAAGTAAGATAGGTTCGTTCAGAGCTTTTCCACCAAAGGGGATGGAATTGCCTCAGTTTCACTATTTACAGTCACGCAGTTCAAGATGGGGGTACAATTCTGAAGGCAGAGATATTGTTCAAGGTCAATCATAACCCTGTAAATTCGATTTATGATGTAGATGGTGGTAAGCAAGAAGAATAAATAAATAAGTAAGTAAAATATGCACATGCACAACTGGAAAGGGAGAAAGAGAGGAAAGGTGGTGGAGCGAGTGGTTTGCATGGACAAGATAGTACAGCTCAACTGAAACAACAGTGAAGAACAGGACGAACTATAGTATATTAGAAGCATGGATGGTAACTAGAGAGGGAGTGATTGTTATAATAGAAGAGATATAGATTGTGTGTGCTGGGCACCTTGTTTCCATTTACACTGAGGTGACAAACGTCAGCCGGCCGAAGTGGCCGTGCGCTTCTAGGCGCTGCAGTCTGGAACCGCGAGACTGCTACGGTCGCAGGTTCGAATCCTGCCTCGGGCATGGATGTGTGTGATGTCCTTAGGTTAGTTAGGTTTAACTAGTTCTAAGTTCTAGGGGACTAATGACCTGAGAAGTTGAGTCCCATAGTGCTCAGAGCCATTTGCACCATTTTTGACAAACGTCATTGGATACTGCTTAACATCGTGTCGGACATCCTTTTGCACAGCGCAGTCGAGCAACTGGATGTGCCATGGATTCGACTAATCGTTGGAAATCCCTGCAGAAATATTGAGCCATGTTACCTCTGTAGCCGTCCATAATTGTGAAAGTATGGCCAATGTAAGATTTTGTGCAAGGACTGACCTCTCGATTTTCTGTTATAAATTTCCGATGGGATTCATGTCGAGAGCTCGAACTGTCTAGAGTGTTCTTCAAATAAATCACTAACAGTTGTGGCATGGCGACATGACGTATTGTCATCTACTAAAATTCCATAGTTGTTTGGGAACGTGAAGTCCATGAATGGATGCAATTGGTCTCCAAGTAGCCAAACATAACCATGTCCAGTCAGTGATCGTTCAGGTGGACCACAGGATCCAGACCATTCCATGTAAACACAGCCCACACTATTAAGGAGCCACCACTAGCTTGCACAGTGCCTTGAAACTTCCTGGCAGATTAAAACTGTGTGCCGAACCGTGACTCGAACTCCGGATCTTTGCCCTTTGCAGGCAAGTGCTGTACCATCTGAGCTACCCAAGAACGACTCACACCCCGTCCTCACAGCTTTACTTCCTCCAGTAGCTCGTCTCCTACCTTCCAAAATTTACAAAAGCTCTCCTGCGAACCTTGCAGGATTAGCACTCCTCAAGGAAAGGGTATTGCGGAGACATGGCTTAGCCACAGCCTGGGCGAAAGGCAAAGGTCTCAAGTTCGAGTCTCGGTCCGGCAGACAGTTTTAATCTGCCAGGAAGTTTGCTATCAGCACACACTCCGCTGCAGAGTGAAAATCTCATTCTGGTTGCATAGTGCCTTGTTGACAAACTGGGTCCATGACGTCGTGGAATCTGCAACACACTCGAATCCTACCATCAGCTCTTGCCAACTGAAATTGGAATTCATCTGACCAGGCCACGGTTTTCCAGTCGTCTAAGGACCCCCCGATATATCACGAACCCAGGAGAGGCGCTGCAGGCGATATTGTGCTGCTAGCAAAGACATTCGCGTCGATCGTCTGCTGCCGTAGTCCATTTACACCAAATTTTTCCCCACTGTTCTAACGGATGAGTTCGTCGTACGTCCCACATTGATTTCTTCGATTATCTAATGCAGTGTTGCTTGTCTGTTAGCACTGACAACTCTACGCAAAAGGCGCTGCTCTCGCACGTTAAGTGAAGGCCGTTAGCTACTGTGTTGTCCGTGGTGAGAGGTAATGCCTCAAATTTGGTATTCTCCGGACACTCTTGACGTTGGTGATCTCGGAATACTGAATACCCTCACGATTTTCAAAGTGGATCGTCCCTTGCGTCTTGCTCCAACTTCCATTCCGTGTTCAGTGTCTGTTAATTCCTGTCGTGAGGCCATAATAACGTCGGACACCTTTTCATGTGTATCATCTAAGTACCTAATGACAGTTCCCTGAATTCACTGCCCTCTTATACCTTGTGTTCGGGATACTACCGCTGTCTGTATATGTGCATGTCGCCGTCTGATGGCTTTTGTTACTCAGTGTATTTTGCTTTGGAAAAATGGGCCCAAGCGGTATCCGGGTAACATTGAGTGTAGACAGCACTTATTACTCGAGAAAGCGAATCGTTGATCGAGCCTTTGTAGGAACTAACTTGCTGAAGTGGCTATTTACAGCAACGTCCCTGTTTAAAATATGGCCGCTTGTTACTCTTGACGGTACGTCTTCGTGGAAAACGCCTCCACGGTCAACCGTGACTGTGCGCTGTTGTTGTGATTAGGTTTATTGACGATGATGAGAAAGTAGTGAAAAATGTACAGTCAGAATGTTAAAGTTGAATAAGCGCATGATATGGAAGGAACACGATGCTGATCAGAATGTCATCTAGCCCAAGGAGAACAAGAATCCAAGTGTGCATAATAAACATCTCCCTGACGATAGTGGTAACTGAGTTATTTCCGACTATTACAAACAATATCAACTTTACGAAAACTTCACCCCTTTTGTCAGCCAATAGTGAACTTCTGTGCTGACAAGGAAGCACAGAAAATAACTGCTCTGTGTTTAACATGCTGTCACAATCGACGAGTTGTCGAATGCTAAGTAGACGATAGTCTTTTGTTATTAAAAAAGCATATATGGAGGACAGAGCCGTGCCTTGGTACCGTAAAGTGAGGTGACTTTGAACATTTTAAATTCAATTTTGTAAACTAAACAGAAACTTCTCAAGATATTGACACGATTTTTTTTGGGAAGCTGCAAGAGGTGTTGCTGAATATGATAAAGCACATAATACATTTTTATCCCCCACACTCATTTTTTTTAAATTTTTCACTGTTCACTTTCACCCATGGGTCGGGGTCACTTTGACCATGGAAACATTTGCCTATTCTGTGGGAGTCATGACAGTTGCTGTTAAACGACACCCGTATCATATGAAACAATGTGATGTTTTGTATGTAAATATTGTTTTGAAAGTAACTGATTTTGAAAAATTAGAGTATTTTTTGTGTGTTTTCTTTAATCACTTGAAACTGTTCGTATGATTACGGTTTAATTTTGCTAATAATGGAAATGGGTGCTGAGATACTTATGAAACAAGAAAATTATTGAAAAACAGATCTTTTCAAAACAGCCTGTATGACTTTAACAGAAGTAATGAAAAGAAAGTTATCGGATTTTGAAGAAATACATCTGTAAACACTCTACAGGAAAGGAAGTTGCCAGGAAAGATCATCTACTCTAACAGAAGTCATAGACATCAAATTCAAAGTTAAAATGAAGCCTTCCATTTCTATCTACCTTAGATATAATCCTACAAATGTCATCTTTCTGAAAACCTGACACATTGGGGACATTAGGCCACACTTGGAAAACATCATCTGATTCCACCTTGGAACGCTGTTTCCTCAGAAGTGTAATTTCATCATCAGTGATAACATCTCCAACATAATATTGTGGCCGGCCGGAGTGGCCGAGCGGTTCTAGGTGCTTGAGTCTGGAACCGCGCGACCGCTACGTCGCAGGTTCGAATCCTGCCTCGGGCATGGACGTGTGTGATGTCCTTAGGTTAGCTAGGTTTACGTAGTTCTCAGTTCTAGGGGACTGATGACCTCAGATGTTAAGTCCCATAGTGCTCAGAGCCAATTGAACCATAATATTGTACACTTCTCTTCGAAGGAAACTTCGCTAACCATATTTTCCACAGAGCTGATGTGTCAAAGAACAGGGAAGGCGCTGTTCAAAGTCATCCCTTGAAAGACAAGCCTTCACATTTTATATTTTTACATCACCAAAGAATAAATATAACATTTTATGATTTTTGTAAATCGTAATTCATGTATTAACCTTGCCCATAAAAATTCGTTTCAAATTCTAAACTAGAAAATGCTTCTGATAATGCGCAAATATTTTAGCGGTTGTGAGCAAACTTACATTTCCAGAAAATTATTTTATTTTCTGGCGTTGGTATGCAACGTTATTTCATATTGACTGTTATATCATCTGAAAGTAGCGATTGTTGGCGATATTTAACGACTCTGACCTTAGTTCCATATTTACATATTAGAGTGCAGCATTTACTTCAAGAAGATGCTAAATTTCTGTTCAAAGTCACCTCACCGTCCAGTTACCCCGCTTTACGGTACACTTTTCAAACTACCGCCAGTCCGGAAAGGGAAATTTCATGTATTCTTTTTTTATTTCTAGTGGAGTAATTGTTTAGATGCTGCTGATGTCCCTGAAATTACTTTGGAAAATTGAGGTTTTTCGTGATATCTGGACATGTACCTAAGAACAAATATTTTACTGAAATTTAAACTAGTTGCAATGGAGAAAATCTTATCAAGACTCTATTTAATAGTCTGTCTGTTACATTATTACATTATTACGGTTTTATTTTACAGTCTCCTGCTCGTTTCTCGTTGAATGTACCTCATAGTAGAAAGATCTACGTGCGGCTACGTGACAGTGACGTCGGCAACGGCAGTAGTGCAACTTCCACGCCGTGGTCGGTGATGGTCACTGCGGCCGGCGTTTAAAACTGCGGCCGTGGCTGGGCGCGGCGTGGCGCGGGCGTTGTGCAGCCCTGGGACGCTACAGGTGGTTGAATTAGGGCGGTTTACCGGCCCCGGGGGCGCAAGCCGGCGCAGGCCGCGCGCCGTGGCGGAGGCTGCGCCGCGCGCCCTGCAGACGCCGGCGACCGCACCGCCGCTGCCGCCGACGCCGCCTCCGCACCGCAGGCGCCGCCGCCGATAAAGATGAGCCGGCGCCGCCGCCGCCGCCGCCGCCGCCCCCGACCTCCCCCGCCGCCACCTCGGGCCTCCTGGGCCCATTACGCGCCTGCGGCCGACGGCACGTCGCCACCTGTGGACTGCCGATTGCCGACTTGCCGTCCCAGCACGCTGCCTCGCAGCAGAGCACTGTCACCACGAATTACACCCCTATAATGCTGCTACTGTCTCGTTGCTTTCCCACATCACTTTCGAAAGTTCAGTTTACTCTGTCCTACTGACGAGGGCCGTGCAAAACCCTACGTTATCCCAAATACGACACGCATTCGAAAAGTATTACAACACATTTTTTTTCTCGGTCAATTTTGGCTGAAAAAATGCGGAATTTGTTGTGGGATATCGTGGAACATACTGTCATAATGTTTCAGTAGGTCGCGGCGCTATACGTTGCCTTCAAAATGGCCTCTCTAACGGAGGTGCGCTCCAAGCAGGGGGATATCATTGAATTTCTTTTAGCGGAAAACCAGAGCGTCGCTGATATTCATAGGCACTTGCAGAATGTCTACGGTGAACTTACAGTAAACAAAAGCACGGTGAGCCGTTCGGCGAGGCGCCTGTTATCGCAACAAGCCATATCTCCTGCGTGCCACCCGGTTGCAGACAGCTATGACTTCTGCAATGCTGGAACGTGTGGACACTCTCATTCGTGGTGATCGACGGATCTCAATCGCTGCTCAAGTGGACGTCTCCGTTGGTAGTGCTGACACACCTAACCACCAGTTGCGGTACTCAAAAGTTCGGGCCCGCACGTTTCCTCGCTGTTCAACGGAAGACCATAAAGAGCAACGAAAATCTACGAATGCGGATTTGCTTGCGCGTTACGAGGCTGGTGGGGACAATATTTTGTCGAACTCCATCACAGGCGATAAAACATGGGTTCAACTCTTCGAATCGGAAACAAAACGGCAATCCATGGAGTGGTGCCACACCACCTCTCCTCCGAAGTAAAATTTCAAAGGTGCACCCTCAGCCAGTGACGTCATGGTAACGATCTTCTGGGTCTCGGAACGAGTGATTCTGTGTGATGTTCTCCCTCATGGTGCAATTGTCAGCTCTGAAGTGTATTGCGCTACCCTCAGCAAAACTGAAGAAACACCTTCAGCGTGTTGGCCGCCACAAAAAATGCAAACTAATCTCTCCTTCTCCGTGACAAAGAAACGTGTCACAAAAGTATGCGCATCCGAGATGGGCTCACAAAACTGCATTGGACTGTTCTTCCTCATCCACCCTACAGCCCAGACCTAATAATTTCCTTCCATACGTTTGGCCCAATGAAGGATACACTCCGCGGGAATCTGTACGCGGATTGGGGGGGGGGGAGGAGAGGAGGCAGATTATTGACGTAGCAAGACGGTGGTTGCGATGTCGACTAGTAGAATGGTAGTATCAGGGCACACAGGCGCTCCTAGTAACGTGGTGTAAGGCCGCCGCGTTCAGCGGACACTATGTTGAAAAAACCGAACTTTCTAGCCAGAAGAGTGGCGAATAATATGCTGTATTGGAGTCCTCAATCAAACCAATCTTCTCTCATAAAAAAAGTGTGTTGCATTACTTATTGAACACCCTCCGTCCTACAAAACCTGTCTCTTGTCAGAGTGTATAAGTACATTGACGGTAAGCTTTACACTTTGATCGAACGCAAGCAAACTGGTGTTCCATATTCCCATACCAGGGGTGCTTGTTGATTAAAATCCCATCCTTAAGTTATCTTACTGTTTATACCTAAAATGGTGAGCAACTTAAAGGCAGCAGAAGCCACACTTGTCATAGTATGAACCGATTACATACCTTAAGAGCTATGAACACTTGTTCATTTTAGAGACTGTGAAGTATGTCTCTTCTATTGAACAATTGCCCATGTCTCTTAAGGTATGTACTTTGCAGCCGATGTTTTCTATAGATTTTTTTACTGTCTCCGTCCATCCTACGACCTCTCTACGTTTGTTCTTGGAGTTATGGTTCACTCTGTATGTAGCTAAAGAGAAGTGGCCTGCTTGCAATATCATGGTGCATATCTCTAATACAATAACCATTCAGATGTGCCAGGCCCTCTTTTGCATGTCGCCTCTCATTTTCATCAATTTTATTAATGTCCTATTTCATTGCTAGGTAGTAACAGACCGAATTAGGTTACTGTAAAAATGGATCAAATGGCTCTGAGCACTATGGGACTTAACATCTATGATCATCAGTCCCCTACAACTTAGAACTACTTAAACCTAACTAACGGCCGGCCGGTGTGGCCGTGCGGTTCTGGGCGCTTGAGTCTGGAACCGCGTGACCGCTACGGTCGCAGGTTCGAATCCTGCCTCGGGCATGGAAGTGAGTGATGTCCTTAGGTTAGTTAGGTTTAGGTAGTTCTAAGTTCTAGGGGACTGATGACCACAGATGTTAAGTCCCATAGTGCTCAGAGCCACTTGAACCACCTAACTAACCTAAGAACATCACACAACACCCAGTCATCACGAGGCAGAGAAAATCCCTGACAAGGTTTCTGTAATGAGAGTATTTGTACTGAGAGCTCAAAAAATACTTTACATTTGATTCCTAAACATGTTGCTTTATTTCCTTGGGTGGCCTGTGCGAGGCGAGCATCGGAGGTCGCGGCACACTGCGTTTCCCGTTGGCAGCTGCACTTCCCTGAATTCTGTGGGGTTTGTACAATAGGCTTAAGCGCCTGGCGGTACGACTGACGTCAGTCGATGGTTCAAATGGCTCTGAGCACTATGGGACTTAACTGCTGAGGTCATCAGTCCCCTAGAACTTAGAACTACTTAAACCTAACTAACCTAAGGATATCACACACATCCATGCCCGAGGCAGGATTCGAACCTGCGACCGTAGCGGTCACGCGGTTCCAAACTGACGCGCGTAGAACCGCACGGCCACACCGGCCGGCTGACGTCAGTCGAATTTCGCCTGTTGTATGCAGGGCGAAACGACCTGCGAGACTTGTGAGTGTCGCCGCAGTTTATGTGTTTACCGCTTCGGCGCGTCCAGGACGAAGATTCCTGGCACCGACTGACTGCATTGTCCTCCTGATTGGGAGAAAACTTGTGGACTGCGCCCTGCTGAGTGCGACTGTCTGGCACCGGATGGCCGGTGGTCTAGGCAGGTTGGTTTCGTAGCCGGTCAAACGGCAAGTTCAGTGCCCTCAGCTGAATAGCAGAGGAATGATTGGTCAACTTAAACTGAGGTTAGTTGATGTCATAAAGCCCTGCTCGAAATTGGAGGGAACGGCCGCTATTGGCGCGAATGACGCTCTGAGACAGAGTTGGGGAATTTTGGAATCAGAACTGAATGCTGATTGGCAGTTTTTCGGGGAGACTAGGGAGTAGAGCAAAGTTGGCTTCGCTCTTACGTTGCACGGGCAGAGGATTCGGAATCTCATCTTCCTCTGAGTCAGACGGTCTTGCTCTTTTTTCGGAAGAACTTAGAATTCTCGGACAGCCTTCGCGGCTAGGGGTTGACACAGAGGTGCTGAACGTCAGAAGTCGGCGCCTACATCATCAGGGCGCTCCCTACCGACGACGCGCTGCAGATTTCAGTACTGGTACAGTATTTTGCGGCTCTGGCGTTGTAGGACCTTATCAATTTTATACTGAATCCCTCAGCAGCACGCGCGCTCACTTTGCTACAAGTCCACCTTGCTGGTTTCTCCATGTGATCCCATTTGAGCTCTCACTGCTAATTGCGGTACTGCTTTATAGTTGGTTGATTAATATTTCATTCATTAGGACCTCCAGTCATTATCGTCAGTCTATTGCATCACAGGGAGTAGGAGCCCCTTGTTCTCAAGCCAACTCTTATTCTCATATTATTTTAGTACACACTATCCTTTAACTTACTGTGTGTGTCGACGATCATGTGCATTTATGTTCTGATGTATAATAAATCTCATTGTATTATTTAATCCGCATATCATTTGGTAGATACAGGCAGAATCCCATTTCCTGTTGTTTATTATGATACAGTTCTCTTTTTTTGGGTAGATTAAGATTTTTATTAAATTATCGTGAGTGTGCACTCTTTATTTTACCAACTAGCAGGGTCCACCTTCATTTCCTTCCGTTACCGTTGTACACATAATTAATTAGTTGGTAGATAAGGAGGGGGTCGAGTGCATGTCTCATTCTAATGCAAAATTCGTCTGAATTAAAGAGGTGCAAACTCTTCTCCACCCCGGCACCTCGCACCATCACTAACTAAAAGAATAAACTGCAAAATATAGGTAGTCCACCTTTGTTTTGTGAGAAGGCGTGACACTGATAAATCTAATCTACGATTAATATAATCTAACACTTAATACGATTTCCAGGTAATCCAGTTGAAGTTTGGAGATTTTACGCTGTGTCTGTCAACTGCAAACACTTAAAGTTTCGCTTCAGTAACGTTTGACACTCGGCGTAAACTGTCCGACAGCTAGACTGGTCGGCACTGTATTTAACTTGTGGGTAAATGCTGAGAACTGCGGCGTTGACTTTTGGCGACTGCTGCGAAACAGAACCGATGAGAAGCACCGAGAGTCGTTGTACAGCCATTTAAATAGTGTGCTCGGCCTATGCGTCTCACCCGCGAACTATTTGGTGGTTGCGTCAAATAGTTCCGGGCTTCAGCGCTCTCCCTAACGGCAGATGAAAGTATTGACGGACGAATAGATTATTTGAACGTCGTGGAGCGGAAGCATAAAATAGCTCTTAGTGTGAGTGTCACCTGGAGGCGACTCCCCATACTACGTGTGAGGCGCCACGCTGTTACAGCCTGGTGTTTCATTAGTGCGTAATGTTTTATGCTCATCAGGTGCAAATGTTATCCAATATTTCACCTGTACTGAGAACATATACATAATTTCCTCTTCAACTTCATCATCCTCATCCTCGACTGCTCTCATTTCGAACCGCATCGATAATGTCCATGTCATCTATAACCTCCGAATTCAGTCTTCGTTGTCGACAACTGCCCAACGGATGAAGTTTTCAAGATCAATAGTGCACTGTAGAACATCAAATGCAGACTGGATGTCACTGCTGCTGAAATCTATGTTACTGTAGCGTTCATCTGTTGCATTTCCTTCAACGGAAGACTTGTTACAGCAATTCCTAACAATGGGCGGACCGATGGTTTGCCATGCAATGTCTACTGAATACACAACACTCTTAAGATTTACGGATTTCAAGAACATTTCCATTTCCTCATCTGAATTTAGAACTGAAGTGAGCAGTTCACGGAGCTAATGAGACTTAAATCCTCGTATGACGCTCTGATTAATAACGTCGCTTTTTTGGCAGAAATAAGTTATTATTTTTCCACCTTCTGATTGCAGCACGCCAGCAGGTGGATGAGCTGCACAATGATCGAGTATTTGTAGAGTACTCTCAGCATAAATGACCGTACATGATTTCCCACCGACCGAGCAAACTCTTCTTCAGACCAACTGGTGGAAATGTCACATTGTAAAGTTATTGCTTAATTTGTTCCGAAAGCGGTGCTGATATGTTAAAAGCTGTGAGCTATCTGAGGAAGTTAACCTTGCATTACTGCGCAACTGTTTCACCAGGTATCCGGTCTAGCGTACCAAATTCCCAACCAGACTAACATTAATTATAATTTTTTAGTACTCATCTTACGATATCTTATATATATATATATATATATATATATATATATATATATATATAAACACAATTTCAATAAAAAGAAATAAATCAGTTTATATTTGGACATTTATTTTAACATTGATCAGTGTTCCGTTAAAATTTCAGCATATCAGACTTGAGTCATAACTAAACTGGTGCCTTATTTAGGATTGTGTAAATGTGAGTTTGTAATCTTGCGGAACACATCAAATAGGGAGCCAAGATTGGGAGACTACATACAACACTGCATTCATAAAATAACACACGAAGAACGTTGAAACATATGCAAGAGGAAATTAACCACAACCAACCGATTCAATTTTAACCCAAAGAAGTTACGTTCGTAGCGCAATCCTGTCCGTCATGAAATTACCACACACTGGTATACTAAATTCGTACTAACTCTCTGTGAAATCTCCCCGAAAAGAATAGCTGAGGGCTACTTTGATGTTTACACCACATGCTTCACGTGGTCAACTTGGTTTACACAGAGAGTGTAACTCCACAATAATTTTCATAATTAAAATAAATTACATCGAAACGCAATTTACAAAAGAAAAACTTCGCACTGGTTATTATCATCTTACTATTAACGTGATGGGTCAAACAATTGTATAAGCATGTGGTATTGGTCTCACAAAGTACACTCCACGTGGGTTGAACATAAAGAAAAGTTGCTATATTGAAAAATATTGTCTCACGCACATTCGCATTTAAGATTGATGATCTTAGTTAGAGTTACTGATCAACACGTGGTTCCACTTCACTCACAAAGTAGTGACAAAGCAACTATCGGAAGATATTCTGAACTTCACACTCGAATTACACTGTGTTGCAATTTAAGATAACATTAGATATTTTAGAGCTAAACCTGAAATAAAGGTGATTAAATTTTCAGTTAGGCTGAACTTAAGAAATCCATTGTCCTACGGACTTAGTAGACACGCGTTTAGCCAGAGATCTTACCACTTCAGACGCTCGCCACGGACAGACTGACCTGCGCTCCTACCGAGCGTGCTTAACAGATACAAAACGGAAGTGACCAGAGGGGCAGCTCCCTATACTAACATGACAAGGGACGGACAGGACCATACTAAGGATAGAAACCTCTTTGCTTTTAGAAAGCGTAGCTACCTGTTCCGACGTTGGTCCTACTGTTGTCTAGCAGACAGGCTTGTCTGCTACCATCCAGAATGCAACTAGAAATACATTTGCTCATTCATCCTCTCACACAGAAGGGAAGGGGGATGGCAGTATCTTATCATATACAGTATATAAAAGAAAGCGGATGTAGGTTCCGTACGAGACAGTGTGACATGAATTACATACAAACTGTCTTTTAAAGTGTAGTAGTGTGACAGATCGTTCTTGTTTATGTGTAAAAGTAACACGTTCCACTGCTCAGTCTCCTCCCAGATAGTCAGAAACGCCACAGTAAATTTAGAAGTGGAATGTTGTCGTAAATGATAACAGATTTAAGAAATTAACATGAAGGGAATCCAACAGAGACCTTTCAACATGTCATCCAAGCATTCTTTGAATGTCTGTAAATGGACTGTAATGGTAGCTTATTTACATGGTTGAAACATCTCGAGCTTTTACTTTCACCTATACAAAGAAGTTTCAGCTAATGGCTGCCTGAATTTTTGTGGCCAGGTGGAGGGTTCTTCTGTCTTTATTCATAACCCGTCGTATTTCCTGATTTTTGTATAGCGGCGGTTGTGGTTGGAAGTAATCGATAATAAAGCGCCGTTTCATCCCAGTTATAGACTTGCTTATTCAAATTTTCATGTACCTTTACTTTGTGTTGTGAGTTAACGAGCATTGCGCTCTCATTTAAATATATGGCCGAAACAGTCAGCCTACAGGAATTGTGAAACGAACCGTGTCTTTCAGGACCGCGTACCATATAGGGCGCAGATTCACCATAGGCTTCTATTCTCTATTGAGGCCTAAGCGCTGTTGTGTGCGAGTGAGACAGACGAGAACCTACGTTCAAGGGTACTGATAACCTCAAAAGTTAAGTTCCATAGTGCTCAGAGCCATTTGAACCATCTGTAGTAACGCTGGAGATCAAGACAGTAATTTTAATCTGCCATCCTCCATAGCTTTCCATGGTGATCCCAATAAAACTTGAATACTGATCATACCTATACTAGTTTAGGATTTACTGTTAAAGTGAAATTAACCGGTTTTGGAACAAAGGCTTGAATGCTAAAATCTGAACGCTTTGGTCTATCTTTACGATCGACATTTCATATAGAAGCGCAACATTAAAATGACAAATGGTGTAAATATCAACTCTGTAGCTTTATTTGTTTAAAAGATATAGTAAATTTAAATTATCAGTATTTTCAGTGAAGCATCAGATTATCATTTCCTCCACACAAAACACATTGAACGATGACACTATAACACCTTATTGAATCATTAGGTAATAGAATATTTGTTGTAAATATTTAGTGCATGATAGTTACTTTTATTCTTTTTTTATCAGAAAGCACACTGAGCAAAGCTGCTGGCCGCCATATTCGAAGTTAAGAAGGAAATTGTATTGGTTTTATGTAAAAGAATATAACGCTAATTATGTAATGGATATTATTGTTACTTTATTTTGTAACCTCCCCACAGAAATGAAAGAAAATAATAAAATATTAATGGAACCATGTGTAACCTTCCCAGAAATATATTTTGAAAGGACAATAATTAAATGTTAATGGTAATCGTGTTAAACGTAACCTCCCACCAAATTCTTAGAAGACAATACAAATGTTAATGTGAACAGAGCCACGTGTGATTTCCCAGCAAAAATAAAAAGAAAGACCTCTGATAATGAAAACGTGCCAAAAGTTATTTCCCCACAAGATTACTGACTAATAATGATTCAAATGCTGTTGAGCTCCCACAAACATCGTTACATTGAAATAAAGGCGACTGTACCTTCGCTACAAAAATATTGAAAAATAATGGCCCAATGTAAACTTGACACAAAAATTGAGAAATGAACATTAACGATTGCTTTGTAGACGGACTTATTATTGTGCCATTTCTTGAACAAATTAATTACAATTACAATACATTATTAGCTGAGCGCAATGCTGCTTCATTACCTTATTTAAAAAATATACCTCGTCCTGAATCCCGACCATAGAGCCATGTCGACGCCCGCCGACTCCTCACACACAACTGCGACTGTTTCTCGCGCGCTACTAGCACTGACTGCCTACATGCAACTGCTAACCCGCAACTGAACTGAACTCTCGCGCGGTCAAGCGCAGACTAGCAACGATAAATAACTCTCTGGTCAGAGATTCTCTCATGGCTCGCCATCGCTGTACTGTATACCCTGCATACATACGTGTTTCAATTTAGAACGTGAAAGTGGCCAGCTTTGATTATTTGAATATGTTAAAATATAAATTATTGTAGAATAAGCTGTAGCCAATCAGATGGACGGCTTCAGGAAAGGGAACTGCCCTAGTCAGTTGAGCGACAATGCTCGGCGCGAGGGAAACGCTGTCGGCGACGGTCAGAGAGAGAGAGTGCTGGTGCAGACGCGAAAGCGGACTGCTCGGCTGGATACACCAAAGGATACAGTTTGGATTGAGACGCGGAAGCGGACAGTCGGTCTTTAGGCAGCTAGGAAGTGACAAAGAAAATTTCGCGTTGTGTGGTATCGCGGGACTTAGTCTCTGAGCGGTACGCAGCCGCGGGCCTGATGTGAACTCTAACTTTTCGCGTAGATAACTTGTATTTCGCGATGAGACTGTGAATTATCGAACTGTGTCAAATGGATATACGGTCGAGTATAACAGTAACTCTAAATACGACCACTTTAGCTGTTAGTTTGCTTTTTGAATAAACATTATTCTAACCAAATCGCAACTGTGTGGCCTACATCATTTATGGATCGTTAATTTAGTTCCCGATATTATTATTACTGTTATTATATGTATGTTAACTTTGCATTTCACAAACTTTCCACCAGCGAGACAATTTAACCAAAGTGTCACAAGTGTCTAATTTAGGGCGTGTAATGTGACACTCGCGGGTCAACCCCTGGACGAGTTTGAGCCAAGACATTTCGACGACGAGGGACCGCATGTGAGCCCGAACATCTTTGGGATGTTAGCTCACAGTGTAGAATTTCAGGAAACTGTGGAGCAGATTGCCTTCCACAAGACCTTGCTTCCCCTCCAGTGATCGTTTGGCCAATTCTATGGTGGCATTTTCATCTTGAAAACCATCCGTGAAAAGCTGTAAAATCTTTGTTGCCGAGTAAATCAAAGTGAAATTTTTCGGCCTGGGCTTTAATTATCGGCCTCGAAAGTTGCACAGCTTCACTTCTCATTATTAAAAACCACCAATAAAGGCGTTCCTAAAGTTCACTATCTTTTCCCAGTCTAGTTCTTTTTCTGTACATTCCTACATCACTTCAGTTGTGTTTCTAGCACTTCTAGATTTGTTCTCTTTTCTTCACCCATCTCCTGATTGTTCCTTCAGGTACACCACACTCGCGTAATAAACTTGCTTCAGTTTCACGATTCTTCACAAAACCATCATTTTTTAGTTTATCACTCACAGAATACTCTTTCGATTTCTGTGACATCGTAATAAGAACACAGAAAGCCAAAAATTGAATGAAAAATTTATGATCCCCATTATAGTTGATCTCATTTCGATTACTTCCAAGTACTCTTGCATAGTCACTTTATTGACTGCGTCACAATGTTAACAGTGAGATATGTATTCAAAGCTTCTGTCCAGCAGCAATATGGATTTGTTGATAAGACAAACCAGAGATTGAGTTTAGTTTACGTCCAGCTGTTCTAGTAATTATTTAGAGAGGTTGGTGGTTGCAGCAGTGAGTTATTATACCGCAGAAAGGCTACATGCGGTCTATAATACGATATTTTTCAATAAAATATACTGAGAATGCAATTCATACATGACGTTTTCTTTTGGGGGACATACTTCATACCACTTTACACCCGAATGCGCGGTATATCGGACCGCGGTATATCGGGCCGCTATTGTACTTCTTCTTAAACAGATTTCATTTACTGGTCATTGGTGTGTAGTAGAGTAATAATGTAAGAGATAGGCTATTAAATACAGGAATGACAAGATTTTCTCTCTTGCAACATAGCTAACTTTCAGTATATTATATGTTCCTAGGTACAGGACCCTGTTGCACACGATCATTTTTTCACGTTTGGAAAGACCCTACTTTTCAGACTATTTATATGCAGAGTGTTCAAATAAGGTGTCGAATAGTTCGAGAGATTGTAGTAGTTATCGAAACAAGAAAAATAAGCTCAAAAAACATGGGTCCAGAAACGCACACTTTCCGAGATAAACACGTGTTTATAGGAAGGGATGCGCGGCACTTGGTTGCGGATATTAGCAAAGGCGTTGCATTGGCGCTCCGTCAAATATGTCGGCAGGGTATTATAATGTGTTACTCTCTGTCCTCTACCACTAGACGGTCTGCAGTCAGTAGTGCGGTTCGAGTCGTGTTGTAGGCTACGCTAGCTTTCATCATGTTTATATACGACAGCGTTCCATTACTCCGCTAGCGTGTTTGACACCTTTTGGCTGGTTGTTCGTGCTTGTAGATACGATGCAATACGGCTCCCTAATGCTAGCCACACGTTCTCGATGGGATTTAAGTCGGAGGAATGGACAGGCCAACCCATTTGCCGAAAAGCTTCTCGTTCCAAGAACTACTCCACCTGCGCAGTTCGATGCGGTCGCGCATTAACATCCACAGGAATGAAGTCAGGGTTGAACGCACCCCAGAAAAGAGGCACTTGGAGGAGGAGTAAAGCGTGACAATAACGATGTCTGGTGAGTGTGCAGCGATCAAAGATTTGGAGGTCATTATGCCCAGGCAACACCACACTCATCAGCTAGAACATTATGACCATCGACCTGTTAAAGATATAAATCTTCCCAGGCGATAACAGCGCCACCTGTGGAGGAATTATTACGAGTCAGACGCGCGCAAAGTGCATTTAGTATCAGAGAGTGTGCTGTCTGTGTGGAGAACGGGAAAGGCACGCAATCCATCTCAGTTTGACCGATGGCTAAGAGGCTCGCAGCGATCATTTCGGAAACTGGACGACTTGTCGGATGTTTGAGGAGTGCTGAGGTGAGTGTCTCCAACTTATGGCGAAACCAAGGTGAAACCACGTCCGGACGCCGTGGTGTTGGGTGGCCACTCCTATTACAGATGTCGGACATCACAGGCTGAGCATACTGGTAAAACAGGACAGGAGACGAACTGTGGTGGAGCTAACATCAGACTTTAATGCTGGGTAGAGTACACGTGTGTCTGAACACACAGTGCACTGAACATTCCTAAAGATGGGCCTCCGTGGCCGACGACCCATGCATGTGCCAATGTTAACACCGCGACATTAGCATCTACGAATGACATGCGCACATGACAATTGGCACTGGAGACTAGGACAGTTGCAGAGCATTGCCTGATCTTACGAATCTCGATTCATTCTTCGCCATACCTATGGGAGGGCGCGAATCCTTCGTTTTCTAGGGGATCAGCTCTTGGCAATTGTACTGAGGGACGGTGACAAACTGGTGGCGGCCCTATTACGCTCTGGGAAACATTCACGTGGGCATCCATTGGTGCAGTAGAGCTCGTGCAAGGTAACATGACGGCTAAGGAGTATTGTACACTGCTTCCAGACCACGTAAACCCCTTCATGAGAATCATGTTTCCCGATGACAGTGGTATTTTTCCACAAGATAATGCGTCATGTCACAAGGCCAGGAGTTTTCTGGAGTCGTTCGAAGAACACAGTGGTGAGCTCCAGTTGATATTCTGGGCCCCCAACTCGCCAAATCTGGATACGATATCGAACACATCTGGCACGTGATTAACCATGGCGTCAGAGTTCATCGCCCTCCTCCCAGAAATTTACGGGAATTAGCTGGCTTGTGTATGCAGATGTGGTGCCAACGCCCTCCAGCGGCCTACCAAAGCCTCAATGCTTCCATGTCATGAGGCGTCGCTGCTGTTATCCTTGCCAAAGGTGGACATACCGGCTATTAGTTAGGTTGTCATAATGTTCTGGCTGATCAGTTCGTACCTACCCACCTCCTAACATCTGGACCACCAAAACAATGATTTCGACCATGTTCCTATGTGCATTACGTGTCCCCACCCCTCGACATGTGAAGGTGCGACCAGTATTTGTCGAACATAATCATTCTCGTGGCCCAGGTGATATGGGGTTGAGAATTATGAAGTCGCATGGGCTGCTGATATTCAAATCTTTGAACAGAGTAGACTTACCAGTCAGCGTTATTGTGATGGTTCAAATGGCTCTGACCACTATGGGACTTAACTTCTGTGGTCATCAGTCCCCTAGAACTTAGAACTACTTAAACCTAACTAACCTAAGGACATCACACACATCCATGCTCGAGGCAGGATTCGAACCTGCGACCGTAGCAGTCGCGCGGTTCCGGACTGAGCGCCTGAACCGCTAGACCACCGCGGCCGGCCGTTATTGTGACACTGTACTCCTTCCCAAAGAGCGTTTTTTCAGCGGTGCGTTCGGTCCTGACTTTATTTCTATGAAAGACAATGAGCGACTTCATCGAACAGTGCAGCTCTTGGAACGAGAGGATATTCGGCGAATGGAGTGGCCTGCCCGGTCTCCTGACTTAAATTGTTGAGTACGGGTGGACTGCATAGGGGAGACGTACTGTAGCAATGCGCCAAAGACCATCCAACAGTTGTCAGTCGCCTGATAGAGGAATTGAAAGTCCTATCACAGAAACACCGTACCAACCTTATGGCCAGCATGGTGGTACATTGCAGAGCATGTATTACTGGCTGTGGTGATCAGACACCATATTAAGAACCAAGTCCAAACTTTTGTAATGTCCGACGTCCCATCATGATTCACAGTGACTTCAGTGCTATTATAGACTTCGAGAAAAACTGGAATTTCTGTTCGTCTCATTGTGCATTTCTTTCAGCTCCCTTTTGTACTATGATGCACCAGTTCATTCCATGTATGGTTCAAGTTTCGTCGAGATGTGCTACTTGCCAGTACACCATGAGGAAGTTACATTCGCCATCAATTTTTTCACACCAGTCATAAATTAATTCGGTGCCTACTGTAGGCCGGTTGCTTACTTCAGTATCCATAATTAAATGCGTTCTTATTTCACGGGCCATGTCAGTTATTCGTGTAACTCCATCAACGGGGCTCTCGTTGCCACCTCCCTATCTTCATACGGCCCTTCCTGTCTAAGCGCTTTTTTAGGTCGCGAATTAGTGACGCACTGTTGGATTGTTTTGAGCTGGAGAATGGTGTTCACCAAGGCACTATTTTAAATATTACCGTCTTTGCCATGGCCACGAGGAGTATCACGTCTATGGTAATGGGTCCTGTATAGTGCTCCCTGTTTATGGACGATTTTGCTGTTTTCTGTTCCTCCTCTGGTGTTGCAACAGCGACCCTTCAGTTGCAACTGACAGTGCGGTGTTTAGAAGACTGGGCTGCAAAAACGAGTTTTCGGTTTTCTGCCGGTAAGTGTGTTCGTTTTAAAGACCCAATTTTTTATTTTACACGACTTACGTATAAGAGGACACTATTCAACGTTTTAAAGACCCAATGAGGTTTATGGGCCTAATTTTGACTCCAAAATGTCATGGTTACCATACCTGAGAGACCTCAAAGCCAGAACCCAGAAGGCACTGAACATCGTAAAGTGCCTTAGCCACAGGTCTAGGGGAGTAGACAGGGCGTGTCTGCTTCAGTTTTGTAGGGATGCTGTGTGTTCACGGCTAGACTATGGATGCACAGTGTAGGCTCAGCAAGACATTCTTACCAGAAGGTTGTTGACGCTATCCTTCATGAGGGGATTAGGTGCTTACAGAACCAGCTCTCTGGGCTGAGGCTGTGGTGCAAGGGAGATTGCTCTCCTGCATATCTTTTAATGCGTTTTTATGACATTTTAACTGAGCACCAAAACTCTACAGCTGTCGTTACGGCTGGATCGAAACAGGGGGACTCCGTTGGTTGCTATGTTGTTTTCTCTGATCGGTTCCTCAAGGTCCGACTGCATCGAAACTTTACTGCCTTTGATGCGGAATTATATGCGATCTCACTGGCACTGGAGCATATGAGATGTGCTTCAAGTGCTAAAATTATTGTCTGCTGTAATTTCCGAAGTGCCCTTCACTCTCTGCAACTCTTGTACCCAACAGACAAAGTAGTCCAGTGTATACAGGATGCCCTCCTCCAACTATAGCCGCTGGGAAAGCAGGTGTCTGGGTACCAGGGCACATGGCACATGGCTATTGCGGGGAACGAAAGGGTAGATGTAGCAGGTAATGAGGCGCGTCATGATCCTCAGTTATTGCAGTGTGCCATCCCCCTGCACACTACCGCCTTGCTGTTGCGGTACAGAGTCGTGCGTCGATGGAAGCATGAATGGCTGGAGGTGACAGGTAATAAGCTGCGTCTAGTAAACGGCCGTGGGGTACCTCATTTCAGCCACGAAGACGGTATGAGGTCCTACTCACTTGATCCGGGGCGACGACCCACCAATGTGTGGTGCTTGTGAAGTACAGATCACTGTGCCCCACATTTTATTAGAATGTGTTTTATTTTCGAACCACAGGGCAGCGGCAGATTTCCCTGCAGATCTGCCCTCTATTTTAAGTGACGTTCAGACTAACGTGGTGAGATTTTTAAGGCTTTGTGGTTTGTCTTTTTTCCAAAAATTTTTAAATGTTTTTAATGTGTTTACAGGGTGACTGTCTCATACACGTTTTCCGTAAACAGTCAGCCCGTCACATATCGTTGTGCTGTTGCTTTAGCTCCTCTGTCGTTTTCCCTCTGTTTTCTTCCCAAGTGTAGTACTTTTCACTAGTTCTCTTATGTTTTACGTCATGTGATATGGAGTATGTGTGTGGAACAACGCGAGTGAGTGACTGAGAGAGTGAGTTTGTCAACGTTTATAGCCCTTTTAACAAATTCGTTTCTTTTAATATTTGTAAAGGAGCTGATAACCACGCCGTTGAGCGACCATACACCGCAAAAACAACAATAAGAACATTAATTGGGTGACGTAACGGGTCAGTGACCCCAGTAAAAGTGGCGGATCGAACGGAGCCCTTTCTTTTTACGATCCAACTCGAACTCCCGTTCGTATTTCAGTTGCTAAGGGAGGAGGTAAGCATGCTGTATTCGTATTAAGGTTATTTACAGGATATAATTTATTTGCTTCGGTATTATTTGCGTGAAGTAACTGGAAGCAAATTTCCAATTTTTGAAACAAACGTTAATAGATTTCTTTTAAATTTTCCAGAGCGTAAATTAAAAGTGTGGCGGGAAATGCCGCATTATCTGTGTAGTAAATAGTTATTTACTGCAAGAAGCACGAATTCCGACGAAGGGGCTTATAAACTGCGTATCAACATTAGAAACTTTAAGTCAACAGTGACGGTAATAAGAATAGCACGCTGCAAGGTCGTCAGGTACTCATAAGCCAAATGAAACAGGTTTCAAGACGTAATTCATACTTCGAATAAAAGTGCCACTGAAGGAGAAGGTTGGTGTTTGAGGAATCAATGGATGAAAGAAGAGCCAAGGTTCACGTATGGGACCGATCCCTACTTGTACGAGAAAGTGAGCTTTTGAGCGAGCAGAAACAGCCGCAAAGAGGTAAGAGTGAACCGAATATGAAATGAAGCGATTGTAGTATATTAAAAGCGTTCAAGTAGCACTCGATCAAATCTCAGAATTTTTCACTAATAAATTGAACAATTACTTCCTAATAAAATGAGAGTAATTACGGGTTATAAAAAGAAACCTCCTAAAAGAATAAGAATTTTTAAACGCAAACGAGATTTTATCGTCACATTTACCTTACAAACGTTGTACTTGTTAGGTTCACACATTCTGTTAATGAAATTAAACCAGTAATCATATTCATTTGGTAGAAAGTAATGCTATTACATCGTTCTGCAAAACAGTTCTAACAGACATCAGACAAGGGTGCATTCTGTCACAGTTTCTTCTCATATTTGTCGAAGATTTCATAACGGGAAAAAGTATGGACAACGCCAGCGAGGGGATCATCTCGCATGAGCAGTCTAGGCTTACGGATGTGGATTTTGCTGACGATAGCGTTCTTTCGGCAGAAATACCATAAAGTTTACAACTGATGACAACCAGGCTGAGTAGCGTGGCCATATCTCTAGAGCTAAAAATAAATAATGATAGAAAAAAGCGTTGTCCATTAAAACTGAAAGTGTATTTTTCCAAATTATAGTGCAAAAGAAAGCACTACAATATGTTGCCCGCTTACTACATCTCGGTAGTTTTATACGTAATAAAGCGGATGTAGATGCAGGCATCACAAGAAGAACTGGGAAAGCTTATCCAATCTTCCAACAAATGCGACCCATGTGGCAACTAGATTCTATACTTAACTCCACAAAGCTTCGGCTGTACTCTTCTATGACTCTAATGACGTCCATATACGCGTGCGAGACGTGGAAAACATCAACAAAACCAGCGCACAAGCTCAACGTTTCTCATCAGCGACACCTGAGATTAATTTTGAAGATCAGTTATCGCTACCGTGTTTCAAATGATGAAGTACCCAGAAAAGTGGACTACGCTGCCTGCATAAAATCGTTGCTGGAAGAAGACTGAAGCTGGCACGGCATGCTCTATGCGTGAAAGATGGAAGAATCCCCAAATCAGCACTGCTTTGGAACCAACGAATGGATACGAAAGAAGAAGAAGACCTCCTAACATCTGGAGATGAACTTTTTCAAAGAATTTTTAATGCATAGACGTGAACTGAGAGGAAACTGAAAACCGGGCAGCTGATCGAGTTCACTGGAGGAGACTTGTTGCCCAATATACTCGAGAAATTAAGTTAATCAGTTACATCTGACCAATATTTTTGTGTGGCATTGCTTAATAAGCAATGTTAGTAAAGTAATGAACGTATGGAAGGCGTCTGATAAACTGGGTCGGACGTATAAACTTTCCGGTGAACCATGAAGCGCAATGTCAGTATGGAATGACAGCTGTGTCGACCACGTGGCACGGACTATTGGCAGAGCGCCACCTTCAAATCCGGGCGCGGTATGAAGGTGTAGCACTGTCTGCGCTCACAGATTACACCTCTTGTGTTTCCTGTTTCGAAGGATCCTTCTGATGCCGCACCAAAAGACTCCAGGCTATAACTGTCAGGCATTAATCGGTCGGGTATTATCTGGTATTACTTTATATCGCTTCAATATGAACTACGGTGAAGACCCAGTATGCGTGAGGTACTAGAGTACCGTGCCTCATGGTGGACGCGATAGGAGAGCGAAAGGTATGTATCAGGGGAAATCCTGCCTGCTCCGAATTCAAAGCAACTTGCAAAAGCGATTTTTCCATCTAAGATGAGCTCTAGATTTCGGACTGGTATCCAACCCACAGCGTTTTTCAGAGCTGTATCGCAAGAGGGCAGTGCGACGAACCATACTCAAGACATTTTTCAGCACGTCGCGTTTCACTACTGGATTCCTGATTCACCTGTCCAACATGAATATCATCGTAGATTATATCTGAACTAAATTTCATCAATTCCAAACGCCCTTTGAAGTTTTCACAACTGTCCTTTTATTCTCTTCTCGTTTGTGCGAGCTTTTCATAGCGTTCGTAGTAATAAAGAGGTTCTGCATCCCATCTGTAAAATGGGATGGTGGTACCTTTCATGATCCACCAGATCCAGAATATGCTAATCCAACTGTCGAGAAAGAAAAGGAAAAAGGCTCCATTCCAACTACATGTTTACATCATATGCTTAAATTGACCCTTATTACACTACTGGCCATTAAAATTGCGTATGATAAATGGGTATTCATTGAACAAATATATTATACGAGAACTGACATGTGATTACATTTTCACGCAATTTAGGTGCATAGATCCTGAGAAATCAGAACCCAGAACAACCACCTCTAGCCGTAATAACGGCCTTCGTACGCCTGGGCATTGACTCAAACAGAACTTGGATGGCGTGTACAGGTACGGCAGCCCATGCAGCTTCAACACGATACCACAATTCATCAAGAGTAGTGAACTGGCCTATTGTGATGAGCCAGTTGCTGGGCCACATTCACCAGACGTTTTCAATTGGTGAAAAATCTGGAGAATGTGCTGGCCAGGACAGCAGTCGAACATTTTCTGTATCTAGAAAGGCCCGTACAGGACCTGCAACATGCGGTCATGCATTATCCTGCTCAAATGTAGGGTTTCGCAGGGATCGAATGAAGGGTAGAGCCACGGGTCGTAACACATCTGAAATGTAACGTCCACTGTTCAAAGTGCCGTCAATGCGAACAAGAGGTAACCGAGACGTGTAACCAATAGCACCCCATACCATCACGCTGGATGATACGCCAGTATGGCGATGACGAATACACGCTTCCAATGTGCGTTCACAGCGATGTCGCCAAACACGGATGCGACCATCATGATGCTGTAAACAGAACCTGGAATGATCCGAAAAAATGACGTTTTGCCATTCGTGCACCCAGGTTCGTTGTTGAGTAGACCAACGCAGGCGCTCCTGTCTGTGATGCAGCGTGAAGGGTAACCGCAGCCAAGGTCTCCGAAGTGATAGTCCATGCTGCTGCAAACGTAGTCGAACTGTTCGTGCAGATGGTTGTTGTCTTGCAAACGTCCTCACCTATTGCCTCAGAGATCGATACGTGGCTGCACGATCCATTACAGCCATGCGGATAAGGCGCCTGTCATCTCGACTGCTAGTGATACGAGGCCGTTAGGATCCAGCACAGCGTTCCGTAAAACCCTCCTGAACCCGTCGATTCCATATTCTGGTAATAGTCATTCGATCTCGACCATCGCGAGCTTCAGTGTCGCGATACGATAAACCACAATCGCGACAGGCTACAATCCGACCTTTGTCAAAGTCGGAAACGTGATTGTACGCGTTTCTCCTCCTTACACGAGGCACCACAACAACGTTTCACCAGGCAACTGCTGTTTGTGTATGAGAAATCGGTTGGAAACTTTCCTCATGTCAGCACGTTGTAGGTATCACCAACGGCGCCCACCTTGTGTGAATGCTCTGAAAAGCTAATCATTTTCATATCACAGCATCTTCTTCCTGTCGGTTAAATTTCGCGTCTGTAGCACGTCATCTTCGTGGTGTAGCAATTTTAATGGCCAGTAGTGTACGTTCGTATTCCTTGAATTGTGTAACAGGTTTCCGAAATTTACATAAGTGTACACATATTCTGTTCCAGTCATTTTCATTACAAAAACTAGTTTGCCGGCGTGTTATCTATCAGAGACCTGAGGGTTTCTTGACAGCGCGTTCCTCATTGTCTCAATGCTATCTGCACTTCTCTGAGCTTCCCATACTCTGCTTGTGACCAGTTGTCCTTTCTTTTGAGAGGAAACAACTTTCCCTAAAGTTCTTAATCAACTGGAGAATCCTAGGACGGCTAGGGATTCGACCTTAACAAGTAGTACTGAAACGGTGACGGGACTATAGGCACATCTTCGCAGCAATGACGTCATTAAAAACAGTTTTTTGTACCAACGCATAAAGTGCATGTTCCGTCATTAATAAAATCGCCCCGTCCTTCCATCCTGCAAGGGCGCTATGCATGCATTTAGCGTCAAAATAACTGCTGCTAATCCACAGATATTTGCAGTCCGTCAGGTTACCAGGATCGTCCATTACTTACGTAAAATCCTCTCCGATGGGCAAATCGGGAGGGATTTTCAGAAATGCTACAGTGAACATATAAATGCTTATGATATTTAACTATATAAAACCAGCAATAACCATCCACATTAACGATATTGCTCATTCGTCGCATGGTATAGAAATTATATAGGGCACTTGTTTCATTAATAGCAAAAAATACTGCGTAATATTTATCATAACGTGAGCAGATATGTATAACAATAATAGCATCCAAACTATATTATCTTAACAGTCCAATAATCACCTAATTAAGCCACTCAATTATGAATACCTCTATTACGAATAGTGTGCAAAACGACTTTCGTTATCGTATTTGTGTTGCAGTTACCAGAAACGGGTTCAATACTTTTAACACAAAAAAGACAACGTTTATCAGATAATGTGTGAGTCATACAGAGCATTCAGTGATCAAAAGTTAAAGTATATCAAACATTCCTAATTAAATGTGGCAATATTTCGTCACATAACTTAAAAGGCACAAATGAGAAGAAGAGGTTGCGTACTGATGGCATATGGAGACTTACGAACACCACTGTGCAACCGAAAGTCATTCTGCCAACCTACTTCTGGCAATATGATTGATTGAAGGAAGAACCAATTTATAGTTGTTTGAACTGACTTATTACGCACTTCGAAGAATATTTTTGTACGTGAAATTCTGATGAAAAACATAACGGAAACAAACTTGGGCTTCCCCATCATTAAGTTTTTTCCTAAAGTTCGATATCGATTACTTTGATTTTAAATATGCGCTTAGTTTATTATGCAGAAAAATAAAATCCGTTGTGGGATAGGCATGGAATAGACTAGAAGATATCGGACTCAGGGTATTTTAGAACATTCTGCCCTGCTAATCCAAAAGCAGTGACAATTATAAACGTAATAAAATGAAGAATTTACATTGGACCTTGCTGATGAGAAGCATAAATAATGAAATGTTTTAGACTGAGGCTTAAATCTAAATCTTTGCAAATGTGAGTTCGTCATTTCCCCATTTTTGAAAGTGGCCATCTACTTGTGATGTGTAGGAGCGGTACTTGAAGACAGTACATGACTTTTACTTGGTAGCTAGATCGATGACTGCAAGTCGCGGTAAGTGATGACTTGAGTCAGTTTTTAGTCGCACTTAGTTTCATTCCTAAGGAAATTTCACTATAACATGGTCAATATTATATCCGAAATGGACAATAAAGGACGATGTACTTGATGTCCTCCAATAACAGGACACGTAAAATTAAATATATTTTTGTTGGCTTGGTAATCATGGAAGACTGAAAAGAGAGGAGAATGATATTGAAATTTAGTACTCATCGATAACACGAATGTGACAGTTATCCTCCTGCAATAGCCATCGAATATTAGTAGTAGTAGTGATGATAGACTGATTTTTAAAGTAGAAGGAGATCTACATTCGTCACTGACACCATAACCTCCTCATTTGATATACACAATTATGATGCCGTGCAAATCCCGCTTTTTATTGATTCAGACATCTCTAATTTCGGATGAAATACACCGCTGCCAAATTTCTCCTGTACGTTGTGCGCTCTGGCGTTCAATCCGAACACTAGACTGACGTAGCCCTCCAAGCTGGCCTCTGTAATTTCTAGCCGTCACAGTTTCCTCTACAACCAAATTTACTAATCGTTGATGTTTCAGGATGTCCTATTAACCTATTATTTTTCTGAGTCAAGTTGTGTCCTGACATGCTTTTCTACACAATTCTATTCAATACCTCCTCACTGTTTATTTGATCAACTCAGCTATTCTCCAGTACTTTTCTGCTGCACGAAATTTCAAAAGTTTCGATTCTCTTCTTTCCTACACTGCTTTTTCTCCGTGTTGATGTTACATGTAAGGCATAACTCCAGATAAATATTTTCAGGCAAGACTTCTTAACAGTAAAATTTATGGTAGACGTTCAAATATTTCTGTTTTTCAGAAATAGTTTTCCTGCTATCGCGAGTCTGTGTTTTGTATCCTCTCTGGTTCGTCTATCGTCAGTTATTTTACTGCCCAAATAGTAAAACTCGTCAATAACTTTTAATGTCTCATTTTCTTTTCTGATTGGCTTAGCATCACCTGATTTACTTCGACTGTATTGCGTTGCCATGCTTTACTTTTATTAATGTTCATCCGATAACAGCTTTTAAAGACACTATCTATTCCGTTCAACTGATCTAACGCCTTTGGTGTCTCTGAGAGAATTACAATGTCGTTGGCAAATCTTAAAGCTTTTATATCAATGACAGTGCGCCACTATGCTATTCATAGTTGTTCACGCATATTCTTATTCTCTTAAATATTATTAGTCCAATTCCTGTGTTACCCCAACTTCATTTTGAGTTGTTAACCCACAACTCAATCAGAAATGCTATTCTCCCTGCCACTACCCTTCCCTAATTTCCACTGCACGTGACTTCAACCAACCTACTTCTCTTCTCACACTGTTCAACTTCCCCTCCCACCCGGAGATCCAAATAGGGAAGGAGGGGCGTTTAGTAAAAAAAAATGGTTCGGAGCACTATGGAACTCAACTTCTGAGGTCATTAGTCCCCTAGAACTTAGAACTGGTTAAACCTAACTAACCTAAGGACATCACAAACATCCATGCCCGAGGCAGGATTCGAACCTGCGAGTGTAGCGGTCTTGCGGTTCCAGACTGCAGCGCCTTTAACCGCACGGCCACTTCGGCCGGCGGGCGTTTAGTAAGTTGTTGTTGTTGTGGTCTTCAGTCCTGAGACTGGTTTGATGCAGCTCTCCATGCACAGTAAAGCTGCATGCCCTCGGGAAAGATTACGACTGTAGTTTCCCATTGCTTTCAGCCGTTCGCAGTACCAGAACAGCAAGGCCATTTTGGTTAGTGTTACAAGGCCAGATCAGTCAATCATTGAGACTGTTGCCCCTGCAAGTACTGAAAAGGCTGCTGCCCCTCTTCAGGAACCACACGTTTGTCTGGCCTCTCAACAGATACCCCTCCGTTGTGGTTGCACCTACGGCACGGCTATCTGTATCGTTGAGGCACGCAAGCCTACCCCCCAAGTATTAGTAAGTATTGCAACATATTTCATTTCTGAAAGCAGGTTAGTGTTATTCAGGAATCAAATAAATCATAGTATTCCCCACTATTTTGGCTACAAAACACTATTTTTCAACATGATCTCCGTTCAGTACGTCGACCTTGCACAACCTTACTGGGAGGGCCTGTATGCCCGTATGATACTACTCTACTCGTCGAGGGCCGAGCACGCGTCTTACTGCATCAGTAATTCTCAAGATCAGCCTCGTAACTCAAAAATAATTCCGGACAGATGGTTATTCGTTGCTCTTTATGGTCTTCTGTGGGCACACACATTTGAGTACTGGTGGACGGGTGTGACAGCACTACCAACAGAGACGTCCAGTTGTGCTGCGAAGTGTTTGATTGTGATCCGTCGACCACCTCGAACGAGAGTGTCCGCACGTTCGAACTTTGCAGGAGTCACGGCAGTGTGCGGCCGACCGGCCGATCGGACAGATTTGCACGAACTTGTTGCGACTCTAACAAACGCATCGCCCAATGACTCGCCATGCTTTGTTCACTGCCTGATCTCCGTAGACATTCTGCAAGTGCCTATGAATATCTGCCATGCTCTGGTTTTCTAACAATAGAATCTCAATGGCAGTTCTCTGCTTGAGACGCCCCTTCCTTACAGACGCCATTTTAAAAGCTACGTATAGCACTCCCACCATCAGAAGTTCGTGAAACTATAGGAGCTGAAGCGAGAATATTTCACGATCTCCCACAGAAAATTCCGCATTTTTTCAACGGAACTTGGCAGAGAAAAAATAAGTGCTGCATTACTTCTTGAACGCTCCTCGTATTTTACCTCCAGAATACTTTATGCAAGGATATGTTATCACTGTTAAACCAAACAGTAGATCTCTATGTTCTCGGGTAATATAAGAGCTATAGCTGCCTGTCACTTAAAGCCTTCCACAGTACCAACATGGCAAGGCACATAGGTTGATGGTACATCGTCGTACCAGTCAATCACCGAGATTGTTGCCCCTTCAGCTACTGGAAAGGGTAACCACTTGTTTGTCTGGCCTCTCCTAAGATAGCCTTTTGTTGTTGTTTCACCAATGGGTCCGACTGTCTGTATCGTTGGGCACGCAAGTCCCCTCATCGCGCCGAGATCCATGGTTCGCGGGGGTATACATGACTCACATCGAAAACTAACTAAGAAAAAGGTTTACTACACAGTAAAGAAGTCTCTGTCAAGCTGTTTGGTATGTGTTTTGCTTATCTACTGCACATTAAACTACGAAATATTCCAGGGGCTGGTGGCATATCGTAATTCTTGCCCTCGGCAGCAGCAGGATCATCACAACTGGAGCACTGGCTCACATAGACAGGGAGAGGGAGAAAGAATAAGTAGTTGCCCGTTCGAGGGATCATCTCAGCATGCGCTTGAAATGGTTTACAGAAAGCACTGGAACACGTAAACCGCGACATCGTGACTGTTATTTGAGCCATGCTCAGCCGGATTACAAGTGCGTTCGCCGGCCGTGGTGGCCAAGCGGTTAAAGGCGCTACAGTCTGGAACCGCGCGGCCGCTACGGTCGCAGGTTCGAATCCTGCCTCGGGCATGGATGTGTGTGATGTCCTTAGGTTAGTTAGGTTTAAGTAGTTCTATGTTCTAGGTGACTGATGACCTTAGAAGTTAAGTCCCATAGTGTTCAGAGCCATTTGAACCATTTACAAGTGCGTTCACCACTATGGATGCCCCTCGCTCAGCAATCGGAGATAGTTGTCATGTTGGGAGAACGTGGGGATCCGATTTCCTTCCGAATGTGCAACATGATACATCGGTGACATCAAACGTATCCTCTGAAAAGCGGATCGTGACGATTCCGGGTAGGGAA
Organism: Schistocerca cancellata; assembly: GCF_023864275.1. NCBI lineage: Eukaryota > Metazoa > Arthropoda > Insecta > Orthoptera > Acrididae > Schistocerca > Schistocerca cancellata. Next base: position 851,689,042 of record NC_064626.1, read on the forward strand.
AAAAAGGCACTTGTAACTAATGGGATCGCCGAAATGAATCGTCATCAAAAGACATTATTTAGTCTAAAATACTGTTGATATATAACCATTCCATAACCCGATTCTGTTACAAATTGCCATATTGATAAACTACACAAAATCATACATTTATTTAGCAGTTACGAAAATATCAAATATACCCTAAAAGCGGTAAGCAAAAACACTGGTGTGAAGTTTACTGCGCGGATTGTGTACATTCAAACAGAGCAGTGTAATGGCCGGTATAATTGGGAAATGCCAAGAGCAATTATACAGCCCCTATAAATATTAATTAAATTAGAACATCGATATTTCATTACGTTTACTACAGTACACCCGAGAATCAAATACCATCGATAAATAACGGAGCGTTTCATGCAGAATGCAAGCAGCTGAAAGTGATCTGTGCTACTCATTAACTTAGCTAATAACCCTCTATTACCAATATCACGTTTTAGCAAATTATTTGTGCTATCGGTAACATTTAATTTATTCTTATACATAATTAATTGGCAGCTGATCAGCGGTATTTCTACCCCGGAGAGAACTGTGTGGTAATTATTACGCTCCATTTTATCAAATATTGCAGCGCACTGTTGAATCGGAGTGCCGCGTGCCTTCCCCTGGCGGATACCGCAGCGACAGCACAGTAGATTCCGACCTAAGGCAAAGACGGCATTCACCGCCATGCCGCACATGCCGCAGCCATTGTGACTCCTACTCACGATACGAACAGGTCGTCACTTATTTCTTTTTTTTTCCTTACTGGGTCATCAGTCTTTCGACCGGTTTGATGAAGCCCGCCACGAATTCCTCTCCCGTGTCAACCTCTTCATCTCAGAGTAGCACTTGCAACCTACGTCCTCAGTTATTTGCTGTATCTATTCTAATCTCTGTCTTCCTCCACACTTTTTGCCCTCTACAGCTCCCTCTAGTACCATGGAAGTCATTCCATCATGCCGTAACAAATGTCCTATTATCCTATCCTTCTCCTTATCAGTGTTTTCCACGTATCTCAATCCTCTCCGATGCTGTGCAGGACCTCCTCATTCCTTATCTGTATTTCAACACAAAGGAAGCTTCCGATGGACGCCGAAGCTAGCATCACCGCAGACGTATTGCGAATGTTTTTCATAGCCATTCAAAAGCAGCATCGAGAAAAACTCACAGAGATTAACTTTAAGAAATGGAGTAATGACAAAAGAGTTACGTCAAGGAATACTTAGAGAAGAAAGGGGAGACAACTGTACTGTTTGAAGGTTATTAAGTTGCAGAAGTTAATAATCTATTTACTAACTTTGCAACAGCTTCTAGCAGCAGTGGAAAGTACAAACAGAATGTGTCTGGGAAGAAGAGCTGTGTGCCGTGGCGCCAAACTGCAAGCATGGTCTGTCACACTTCGACACGTACTCACCTGTTTGTTTCAGAGGGTCGGCGCGTTCAGCGACGCGGCAACCTTTATAACTCACGTGATGTGCTTTCACTGCAGAAGCTATGACGTTGGGCTCCTTCTAGTGACATATCCTTACACTTTGAGTGAAACGACAGGACAGGAAAGAGGTTGGTTGGCTATCAGACACAGGGGTTGGATAAAAAATAGTGTCAACACTGTCGGAACATGAAGGATCTGCGTCAAGTGTCTATACCTGATAGCAGGTCAGCTGAAGTACACTACTGACCATTAAAACTGCTATACCACGAAGATAACGTGTTACACATGCGAAATTTAACAGACAAGAAGAAGATACTGTTATATGCAAATGATTAGCTGCACAGAGCATTCACACAAGGTTGGCGCCGGTGGCGACTCTTACAACGTGCTGACATGAGGAAAGTTTCCAACCGATTTCTCATACACAAACAGCAGTTTACCGGCGTTGCCTAGTGAAACGTTGTTGTGATGCCTCGTGTAAGGAGGAGAAATGCGTACCAACACGTTTCCGACTTTGATAAAGGTCGGATTGTAGCCTATCGCGGTTGCGGTTTATCGTATCGCGACATTGCTGTCCGCGTTGGTTGAGATCCAATGACTGTTAGCAGAATAGGGAATCCGTGGGTTCAGGAGGGTAATACGGAACGCCGTGCTGGATCCCAACGGTCTCGTATCACTAGCAGTCGAGATGACAGGCATCTTGTCCACATGGCTGTAACGGATCGTGCAGCCACGTCTCGATCCCTGAGTCAACAGATGGGGACGTTTGCAAGACAACAACCATCTGCACGAACAGTTCGACGAAGTTTGCAGCAGCATGGACTATCAGTTCGGAGACCGTGGCTGCGGTTTCCCTTGACGCTGCATCACAGACAGGAGCGCCTGCGATGGTCGACTCAACGACGAACCTGGGTGCACGAATGGCAAAACGTCATCTTTTCGGATGAATCCAGGTTCTGTTTACAGCATCATGATGGTCGCATCCGTGTTTGGCGACATCGCGGTGAACGCGCATTGGAAGCTTGTATTCGTCATCGCCATACTGGCGTATCACTCGGCGTGATGGTATGGGGTGCCATTGGCTACACGTCTCGGTCACCTCTTGTTCTCATTTACGGCACTTTGAACAGTGGACGTTACATTTCAGATTTGTTATGACCCGTGGCTCTACCCTTTATTCGATCCCTGCAAAACTCTACATTTCAGCAGGATAATGCACTACCGCATGTTGCAGGTCCTGTACGGGCCTTTCTGGATACAGAAATGTTCGACTGCTGCCCTGGCCAGCACATTCTTCAGATCTCTTACCAATTGAAAACGTCTGGTCAATGGTGGCCGAGCAACTGGCTCGTCACATACGCCAGTCACTGCTCTTGATGAACTGTGGTATCGTGTTGAAGCTGCATGGGCAGTTGTACCTGTACACGCCATCAAAGCTCTGTTTGACTCAATGCTCAGGCGTATCAAGGCCGTTATTACGTCCCGAGGTGGTTGTTCTGGGTACTGATTTCTCAGGATCTATGCACCTAAATTGCGTGAAAATGTCAGTTCTAGTATAATATATCTGTCCAATGAATACTGGTTTATCATCTGCATTTCTTCTTGGTGTAGCAATTTTAATGGCCAGTAGTGTAGTTACAGTGAGGGACGACAGCTGTGTTTGAGTCATTTGCTATATCTGCTGGCTTAAAAGTGCGGAAGGCCAGTTCAAGTGCCTAAACAGCATACTTAGGAGGCCCATTACTGCAGTTTTTTGCGACATCACCTTCGTCCTGCACTGAGAAGAAAGCGACGACACCTCCTGACAATGCGTCCCACCATCCTTGAAGACAATGCACGGCGCTACAAGCGAACCCCATGCAGGGGCTCCTGCCTTCGTACGGTTGGGAGATAAAGGAACGTCCGCCGTATTCACCAGATATGAGACCGTAGGATTATCACGAGTTCGCCAGAACGAAAGAACCTCTTCGTGGCACGCACTACAACACAGGAGAAGAACGCGCTGACAGTGTACGACGCATTCCATCCGTCTAGGGAAAGGTAATCGTGATACGAGCAGATATGTTGAGGGCCTGTAATACCGTGAGCGTCTGTCAGTAAAGTCTCGTATGAATTATGACAGTGTTTCCACTACTTTTATCATCCCCTTGTAAATATGACTATTAACACAGACAATATTGTTGAGCCTGCTGTCCTCCAATTAAGGTGAGATACAATTGCATCATATTCATAATTAAAGTGATTTGTGCGTAACACCATAATTCAAGGTGCCTTCACGGGAGCCTCTAATTCAGAGTGATCTTCTTCCTAACAAGCTCTCTACGAACATGCGACACCAGTGGCAGAGAAAACACCCAGGCGAGCATTACTCATACACATTGAAAGCCAGCGTATTGAAATACTGCCTGGGACCGTTCACCAGTGGGTTCTCCACTATTATTACGTCCATCCACTCAGTCGCAATCATAAGGCCATCCTCGATTATCTAAAACACTGAGAATGTTTACACCGTGCGTGTACTTACCGTTACTGTGGAGAAAACCGGCGCAGTGAAGCGGCATGAGCTTTGTTTGTTTGATCTAACGACGTATCAGTCTTTAGTTATTGTCATCATTATAAATAAAGCTTATTTTCACCCATCAAATTCACTTCCGAAGCGATTTTACATATTTCACTTAGAAACATCAAGTACAGTACTACCTCAGCCCATTGCTCCACTGAGATTTGCTCACCACCAGCGACATCGTCTGCACTCTGTCATCACTAGTCACAGTCCGCCACAAACAAGGGATCGCTACCCATATTTCTAAACTTTGCCCTACCTGTGGGTCGGATGTGGCAGTTTTAGTAGCTCATGTGATTAAAATACTTTTATTAGCATTATCTGTGACTCGGGTCAACTATTACTACAGTTTTACTATGTATCGAAATAGTATTTTTACCGACAGAGTATTTTGTGTCTTTCTCACTGCAGTGACAACGACGAGACCACTCCTTTTAGCCCAAAGGTTATTCTCTACAATACATCTTATTTTTTGGTTTCGACGAAAGCGTATCCACACACCAAACTTAGAACAGGGCCTACCATGGCGTGCCAAACATCACGCTTGCAGGGCGTGCGAGCCACCGGTGGTTCAACACTCGGCCTGTATCGGCTTTGCTCGGTGCTTCTCAGAGGTAGTGGGAGCACCGTGACATTTTATTTAGTATTGTGCTGTGACATTTTGCGATCGGCACAATTCTTTTCAGTTCGGCAGAATCTTGGTGTTAGCGTTGTTTACTCTCCGGTATCTGTTCGTCGTATAGAGGACGTCCAGTGACTGTCTGCACAAAAAAAGGCAGTCTAGACATCTACTGTTACAATCCTTTAAAAATGAATGGGAATGACAGAAGAGAGGGATGAGAATTCCCTCTATATATTATGCAGTCTCATAAGCTACAGGTACTGAAAATTTGCTACGAAACGACATTACTATCCAGAAAGCATTTAAAGAATAATATTAGTTAACAATGAATGAGCCGAAAACGACAACGATCGACAGACGGGGTTCATTGTTCTGTACATCAAGAGGTACTGACACTCTGTGCTAAATTTGCAGGCCTGGAGCATGTGCAGAAATCGGTGGTATGAACAGTAAATTTCTGGTCACACGCATTATTCCACTGCCAGTTGCAACAGTTTTCGATGGAACTGAACGAAGGATAATGAGACTTCATATATTATTGCAAAGTACGATGATTAAATCAAGGAGCATGCAAGGAACGAAATCAGTTTGATACCCGCTATCGTCGAATTTATTAAGGAAAAACAGTGCAGGGAATAAATTAGAACATCCGGAGTGGATAGTATACCTCGCATTTTAAGTGGACTTGATTTCACACTGCCTACAGTAAGACGGAGAGAAAAAACTTATTTCTGATATCTTGGGGATACATTTAAAGAGAAAACCTCCTTGTAGAAAGGATACAGTCAGACAAACACAGTCCAATTCCCCAAGCTCACTCGCGTTAAAGAATATGCGAGCTTTGAAGAACTCATTGCGGCCCTGAAACAATTGCAGTGATAGTTTCCTACGTGTTTTGAGGAAACTTTTCCGAGCTGTTTTCGAGACCGTTTGTCGTTTCAGTTGAAAGCGTCCCTTTGCATGTGCAGGTGTAACTGACTGATCTGCAAATTAATTCCCGTTTTAAAGACAAATCCCTTTGACGTTAACACTGTCCAGGACGTCAACATTGCTTTCCTCACGTCGAGTTTCGACATGTTCATAATAACGTTGCAATAGTGGTGCAATATTTCGATCAATATTTGTGTGTGAATGTCGTTTTTCGATTATGAAATTAAATAAGTCACGTTTATGTAGCAACCTGAGTGCAAAAATCTGTGAAACTGTTCGGATGTGTCCGTTTGCCGACAGTTTATACTAGACAAAAATTATCTATTCATTGCACCAAAAATAGTTAAATAACACTAAAAATATGGTTTGGCTGGCTAAATGGCTCCAAGCACTATGGGACTCAACTGCTGTGGTCATAAGTCCCCAAAATATGGTTTGTTTTTGGTCCATGTTGTTACAGACTCTAAATTAAGATATTGACCTGTTATTTAAGAGTAAGTTAAAATATGTTGTACAGGATGAGGTATATGTACAAACAGATGTTAATGCAAATTCAGTTTGTATTGGCACATATTTACTATCTCATAGTAAATATGTGCCCATATTTGAATGGAGAATTGCTATAAAGTTAATCAGAAAATCAATTTAAAGGAAAAGCAAGTAACCTATGGATTACTAATAGAAAGACGGATAGGAAAATTCACACAAATGTAAGAATAAATCAAGATTCGACTTTACTACCATGGTACAAAAAATACTGTTATATTTTAAGGAACGTCATTAAAAAGTGAGAAATACGCGCGTCCTGAAAGAAAATAATAATGCACATATTAAGATTAAAACTATATGGGATATCGTCAAATGGGTGACTGGAGAGCCCTTAAGTAGCAAGATATTATAACAGTTAAACTAAAAGATAATGTTGTGACTGATAATTCGAAAGTCGCTGATGATTTCAACAATCCTTCCTAAATTCAAGAGAAGAAGTAAGATTAAGTGGTTCACTTGAAGTAACAAGGGAATATACTAAATATGCCATTCCAGAGAACTTTAAGCAACTAGAAGTAGCATTAACGTTTTTCACTTAATTTAGTTGTATTACAAAACTTCTAAAAAAACAAAATCTCGTATGGTGTTGATGGAATTTCAGAGTTGTGAAAACTTATTTTGACAATAAGTAATGACCTTAGTAACATACAACATGCATCAATGGCACAGGGAATTTTCCCATACAGATTAAAATATGCAGTTGTTAAGCTTCTTTATAGGAAATGTGATAAGAACGAATTAAATAACCATTCAGTTTCGTTACTGACCTCTTATACCAAAATATTCAAAAAGCTTTAAGGAGTAGTCTCACACTTAAGTAGAAACAATTTACTTAGCGTATTTCAGTTTGCCTTCTAGATGGGTTGCTCAACTGAGAATGCTATTAACATGTTCATCCAACAAATACTATAAGCTTTAAACAAAAAAGTGTTGCAAGTTGGTATTTTTGGTGATACTTTCTAGGCGTTTGATTGTGTGCATTACGTTACAAAATCAGAAAAAGTTACGTTTTATGCAAATGATGGTTTTACACCTAGCTAGTTTGTATCTGACTTCACTAACACTAATAGATTGCAAAACGTTGTGCTGAATAGTTCCAACGGATTTGGAAAGGTATAAAACTTCAGTGACTGGAGAAAAGTGACAAAGGGAGTCCGACAGGATTCAATTTTGTGTCCCCTACTGATCCTTATATTTGAGAACCAGATTCTATTCGATATTAAACAAGCAGAATCGGTACTTTTTCCACACAATACTAGTATAATAATACATCCTATTAGAGATAAAGACACAGATGAAATTGTTAATGATGTTTGAAAAAGTATGAACAAGGACCATTCTTAAATTTTGAGAAAACACTGTGCATTCAGTTCTGTGTAACAAATAGTCATGCCACTAATTAATGTCAGTAAATAGGGAAGAAAGTTCCAAATTCGTGGGTGTATGTGCTCATGAAAACTTGAAGTGCAAAAACCGTATTACTGAGTTTCTCAAACACTGAAGGTCAGCTTCGTAATTTTTTTTTCGTATTATTTGAAGCAAACGAATCGATTTCCCAACATATTTTGCACATTTCAACTAGGTAATATCTCATAGAATTATTTTCTGGGGTAATTCATCACTTTGAAAGAAAGTATTGATTACAATAATATGTGATGTCCACCCACGGTCGCCAGGTACCTCCTCAATAAGTTGAGCATTTCTACCGCACCATCGCAGTACATATAGTCGCTAATCGCTAGCGAAATTCGTCATAAATAATCCATTACAATTTGAAAAGAACAGTGATATCCACAGCTATAACACTACAAGAAAAAACGACCTTTATTGCGCATTATCAAAACTATTAGTCCTGCAACAAAATATTTATCATTTGCCCATTCCCACAAACTGCCTGACTGGTAGCAAAGCAATTTTTAAATCTAAAATAAAGTCATTTCCGCTGAAAAAAATCTAGTTATTATGTGTTGTGTCATGAATGCTTTCATTAATGTTAAGAGGAATCATGTATCGTGTATAACACTAAACTGACTCGTTCCACACCATTTCGATAAAACATTCATTCAGATGATCTACGGAGCATGTAACTTAACTGTTCAATTGCAACTTGGCGATTCCTATGTGAGTGATACATCAGAAGCTGCAGCATATTCCTATCCTTGAGTTCGTAAGTAGGTGTTCACTGGATAGTTCCATCCTTCTTCAACTGCCCGTCATTTCAGTTTTTTCAGCGTATCCGAGACACTCTAGTTGAGGTCAAACAAACTTGTGACCATTTGCGCCGCCCTTCCTTGTACACGTTAATATCCGCTGTTAGTTCTGTCTGTTGTGGACAACACAAATTCTGTTAGTTCTGTCTGTTGTGGACAACACACACTGAGAAATATCCTCTCCATCTTTTGTCCTGATTCATCTCACAAAACTGCAGACGCATGCTGTTTTAGTGGAGAGTCGAAATTCGTTATCATCCGAAACATGTGCATGAAATGGACGCCATCGGACGAATTACTGCCCGTGTGTTGCACTATACATATGTAGCTTGGTGCACATACCTCTATCTATTCCTATGGGAAATTCTAATTGAGTAAGTCTAAAGAGATCGTCGCCTAGATGCTTACGTATTTACGACCTTAAGTATGTGTAGTAGGTGATAACTCCATCCTAAAAGCTTTCAACGAGCGACTACGCAAGCCTCGTCTTGTGGAAAAATGTCTTCAAAATCGAACGATTCAACGCATGCAGTGTCGAGTTCTATCTTCCGACTTCAGTTTACGAAGATTGTTTGGGATCCTTACTGAAAGCCTGTTGCAGCTCACATTTCTCATCTGAAGACTCTCGTGGCTTTGAAATTAGCTTCGTGATTTATACTTCATACGAAGCTCGCAGACTCCACCACTAACATCAGCACAGAACACAGAATGTGTTGTGCTGCTAACCACAGTCCATACTGACGTTGCTTAAGCTGTATCAAACTAAGGTATCCATACTGTACGCTAGCGTGTTGGGAAGCAAGGCCTTCGAAATTTTTAGCCTGTTCTCAACATCGGTTGAGGTATTACACGTCATGCATACTACTCGGTCGACCTTCCCATTTTGGTGACGCAAGTTGCAACTCTCTACCGCTAGAAGGCTCTGATCTGTAACGTACAGCATGGTGGTGTGTGTGAAACAGCTTACAGTAACAGAATTTAGAATTCGGAAAGTTCGTCCACAAATGGAGCACCACACGGGTGGCAAGAATCCGACGCCATGGGTTCACTGTCATCGACCGTGCTCCATACAGTCCCGACTTACACCCATCCGATTTTTCACCTGTTTCCAGACCGTAAAGAACACAGTCGAGGACTTCACTTTGACATTTATGAGGCGATGCAAGCTGAAGTGAGGTGACTGCGCCGGGGTGGCCGAGCGGTTCTAAGCGCTACAGTCTGGAACCGCGCGACCGCTACGGTCGCAGGTTCGAATCCTGCCTCGGGCATGGATGTGTGTGATGTCCTTAGGTTAGTTAGGTTTAAGTAGTTCTAAGTTCTAGGGGGCTGATGACCTCAGACGTTAAGTCCCATTATGCTCAGAGCCGTTTGAGGTGACTGCGTCAACAAAGTATAACATTCTACAGTAACGGTAATCGCAAATTGGTATCTCACTGGGAGAAACGTATTCCTCGCCAGAGAGATTGTATTGATAAACAAATACGTAGACATCAAGAATATAGATACAGAGAGTTAATAACGTTCGTTTTACTTAAAAAGCTTTTCCACATAAAAAATTTGGAGGCATTACTTTTTAGCGTGTCGTCTTAGATTTGTGAGTAAAACTTCATACCGAGCTCGCAAACACCAACAGCAGCACATATCTATGAATGTGCTGTGCTGGTAACCACAGTCCATACTGAAATTGGTTGAGCTGTACAAAATTAAAACAGCTCTATTGTAAATATGAAATATATCTGAGCTAGAATACAAACTTTTTAGCTGAAACTTCATTTTCATTTTATTAATACTGTGTCGTACGTTGCACAGTCTGATTTTGCTCCAATATAGTTCATGCCTAAATTTTCAGATAGTTACTTTTGTACTTTCTTCTGGAATTACAGAATGCAATGTAGATACTAACTCTTTAGTATGCAACATTCATCGGCGACAAGGCTTTAACTGTAAAAGAAACATGAGACTTAATTTTTCACTGATAGAGATGGGTGAACTACCAACTCCGATTTGCAAGTACACTGAGGTTAATGTTATAGTTATCAAATTCTGAAGCAACTGTGGAAGAAAAATAATTGCCTGCTACCTCTTTATGGTCCGAGTAATGTGAAAGCATGTCTACATCTATTTCCAAACCCATCTCTATAAATTATGAGTTCCTTTTCTATGGACAGTTAAGTGCTGTACAGCAAGTAATGTCACATCCCACTTGACCCACGAATACCGAAAGATAGTGACTCCGCACCAAACACTCAGTAAACAAAGCCGATCCAGGAGATAACTGGGGCCTGCCGCGATGGCCGAGCGGTTCTAGGCGCTCCAGTCCGGAACCGCGCGACTGCTACGGTCGCAGGTTCGAATCCTGCTTCGGGCATGGATGTGTGTGATGTCCTTAGGTTAGTTAGTTTTAAGTACTTCTAAGTTCTAGGGGACTGATGACCTCAGATGTTAAGTCCCTTAGCGCTCAGAGCCATTTGAACCAAGAGAATAGGGAATCATGGGAGTTATGACCCACTGCCCCCTACCCTTCCCACAACGAAGAATAATTTATTGGAAGCATTTATGTTTACTCCAGCGATCCGCTCCGGCTAAGTATCTGCTGATGGACGAACTGTATCATGTTGCGGCAATTCTGTTTGCGGGCAACTGTGTAGAGTTATGATTAAAAATCAGAGAAAGTCGTTAGGTAACTGAACACTGACCCCAAATTCTAACAGCGATCGATTTGTATAGAAAGTGGTACAAATTTTGTTTCATTTACCCTCCAGAAGAGGCCCACAAAACCTTAGTGTTTATGTATTAATTGTGACTAAGCAGATACGTTTTACGTAATTATAATTTTTCTTCGTATTCCAGATCGATTTTCTTTCTGACACTTGCCATTTATTTCATACATGGCAATAATGTTTATAAAGGATGTTTCAAAGTCCCTGCACCAAACATGTAGAGGTGATAGATCACTTCAGGGGGAATAACTTTTGTTCCATATAAAATGTTTGCTGATACCTCCCGGTGACACTAAGTGTCCTTTAGTGCTCGCCAGTCCTGAGGCGAAAAGATTTCTGCGGACTAGCAGGCTGCACTAACCAGGAGTGCTTCATACTACACATCCCTGCAAAACCGAATGACTGATCTTTGAGAATGAACGTCTCTAAGCGGATTTTAGAAGTTAATTAGGAACTTTAATTTTGTTGGCTCTGTCCTGTTTGGTACGGAGTAGATTACTGGAGTATAGGCAACACACAAGTCATATGCAGGACGCAGAGTGCCTACATCATACCGCCTCTCTGGGGCATAATCATTACAAAATGGAACCTAGCGTGACCGGGAAGCGTCAGTGAACATTTTATCTGTAATGAAAGTTGTTCCGCATGTCTTGGTATAGGGGTCAATGCTCTGAGGAGGGGGAAAAAATACGACACACCTCGAAGGAATTATCCGGTTAGGGCGGAAGTATGTAGATGTGATGTACATTTACAAACAAACAACTGATTACAATTTCACAAAATGGGGATGATATTTTCAGGAGACTCACAAACTGAGCAAGTCAATAACGTGTTGGTCCACCTCTGGCCCATATCCAAACAATTATTTGGCTTTGCATTGATTGATGAAGTTGCTGAATGTCATCCTGAGGGGTATTGTGCCAAATTCTGTCCAGTTGTCTCTTTAGATCAAAATCCCGAGCTGGTTGGAGTGCCCTGCCCACAATCGAATAGCGACAGCATTCCTATTCAAATGTCAAGCATTTCGCTGCTTACGCTAGCAGGCTTCTTTTAGCCCAATTACTTGTCCTGCCTCAAATGCTGATATCTTCGTATGTAGTTCACGTTGTAAGTAGGCTGTTTAGATTTTTATATGGGAAATGCCACGTAGCGCTCTGTATGATAATCACTGGCTGTGCTGTGTGCAGTCTGTGGCTAGTTTGCATTGTTGTCTGCCATTGTAGAGGGGCAGCTGGATGTGAACAGTGCGTAGCGTTGCGCAGTTGGAGGTGAGCCGCCAGCAGTGGTGGATGTGGGGAGAGAGATGGCGGAGTTTTGAATAATGTCATGAACTGCTGTATATATTATGAATATTGAGGTAAATACAGTGTTTGTTCTCTATTAATATCTTTCATTTGCTAACTATCCCTATTAGTAGTTAGTGCCTTCAGTAGTTTGAATCTTTTATTTAGCTGGCAGTAGTGGCGCTCGCTGTATTGCAGTAGTTCCAGTAACGAAGATTTTTGTGAGGTAAGTGATTTCTGAAAGGTATAGGTTAAAGTTAGTCAGGGCCATTCTTTTGCAGGGATTATTGAAAGTCAGATTGCGTTGCGCTAAAAACATTGTGTGTCAGGTTAAGCACATTCGTGTATAAGTTGTTCTAAGGGGACGTTTCAACGTGCCTCTGTATGAAGCATACGAGTCACGGAATGAAATTCGCAAAGACTTTATGCCCTGATATCGACATGTCACCTATTTACTATCCTTGTCAGTTGCACCGTGAAATGCGCTGCAGAATAACACATTGATCCATGGGCCGTCGAAATTTACAATTTTGCATTTTCGGTTGATACCTGTTGTTGTTGTTGTTGTTGTAGTCTTCAGTCCAGAGACTGGCTTGATGCAGATCTCCATGCTACTCTATCTTGTGTACGCTTCTTCACCTTCCTGTACCTACTGCAACCTACATCCTTCTGAATCTGCTTAGTGTATTCATCTCTTGGCCTCCCTCTACAATTTTTACCCTCCGCGCTTCCCTCCAATACTAAATTCGTTATCCCTCGATGTTTCAGAATATGCCCTACCAACCGATCCCTTCTTCTAGTCAAATTGTGCCACAAACTCCTCTTATCTCCAATTCTATTGAATACCTCCTCATTAGTTATCTGATCTACCCATCTAATCTTCAGCATTCTTCTGTGACACCACATTTCGAAAGCGTCTATTCGCTTCTTGTCTAAACTATTTATTGTCCATGTTGTCTACATGATACGTGTGTGAAACCAATTTGCATAACTTTTCCGTGTTGCTTCGTCTTTTTCTCTTTCTTTATTCTTTTCTTCCCTTAGTACGCATCATTTAAAGTTCGATGCAAAGACCGAAAGCCTGAAACATGCGAAGCTGTTCTGTACTTCAGAATCCCGTAAATGACTAGTGATGTCATATAAGTGTGCGCGTTAGACAAAAACATATCACCCACAGTTGGACAATGGTTAGTAAAGCACTGCGCTGTTGACATTTACGTGTAGGTTGATGACTGTTTTGTCGTGCGTTATCCATAAAAGGCATACATCCGTGTGAAATCTGGGAGTCCGTGTTTCGAAACAGCGGCGCTACCCCTACGCCGAAGAGACAATCATTAGCAGAGTTCAGACAGCCATACAGCAAACCGAAATAGTGAGTGGATAAGAGTTTACCAGCTGCTGCGTGCTGAAGCGATAAGCAGCCAATAGCTGGGTGGGTGCGTGGCGGACTCTGGCCGCCGCCCTCCTGTCGCTGCATCAGTAAGCAGGACGGGCAGTCCTGTGCTTTTTGCCGGCCCTAATGACGGTCGCGAATAAAGACGTCGGCGCCCGATCGGCCGGCCCGCACACTTCTTGCGGGCGCGGCTCGGCCCGCTGGTATTTAGCTTTTTCCCGTCCGATCGCCGAGGAAATTAATGACCCCGCCCAGGTATGTACGTCTCAATTGGGATCACAAGCGGGTGTGCGGCAGCTCTACGTGTCGCTGCAGGAACGCGGGGCGACTGTCCCGGCGATCTGCGTCCAAGGTCTCTCACCGCATTCTGCCCCGCGAAACTTCAAATACGGAAACAAAAACCGTAAAATGTTCCACTTGGTCGTAGAATAGTTTTAGATAAACTCATGTATACAAGGACTTTTCTACAACATTTCAAAATTCATCTTGTTCCAGTAGTGATTTTCAATCCGTCAGTCCGAAGACTGGTTAGGTACAGTTTTCCACTCTAGTCTGTTCTATGCAAGACTCTTCATAACTACTGCAGTCTACATCTGTTTAAACAAGCTTACTGTAGTCAAGCTTTGGCCTCTCTTCATCATTTTTATTCACTCATTTACCAAACCAACTATTGCTTGATGTCTAACGCGTGGCGCTTAAGTTGTTCCATAAATTTCTCTACTCACCAATACGATTCAGTATCTTTTCATTAGTTACACTATTTACCAATATAGTCTTCATACTTCTTCTTTAGCAAAAGTCTTCAAAAGCTTCTGATTCTATTAACTGTTTACTGTTCCATATCCCACAACGCTCCATTCCAGACAAATATCTTCAGAAAACATTTAATTAAATATTCGATGTTAAAAAATTTACCTTTTCCAGGAACTCTTTTCTTCCTATTTCCAGCCTGCGTTTATATCCTCTTTACTTAGGCCGTTGTTACATGCTTCGCTGTCCTTATAGTAAAAATCGGGCAACGGCCTTACCGCAGTGGATACACCAGTTCCCGTGAGATCACCGAAGTTAAGCGCTGTCGGGCGTGGTCGGCGCTTGGTTGGTGACCATCCTGGCCGCCATGCGCTGTTGCCATTTTTTGGGGTGCACTCAGCCTCGTGATGCCAGTTGAGGAGCTACTCGACCGAACACTAGCGGCTTCGGTCAAGAAACCCATCATAACGACCGGGAGAGCGGTGTGCTGACCCCACGCCCCTCCTAACCGCATCCTCCACTGAGGATGACACGGCGGTCGGATGGTCCCGGTAGGCCACTCGTGGCCTGAAAACGGAGTGATGGTAAAAATCATCTACCTCTCATTTCCTTATCTAATTCCCACAGCATCACATGATTTTTTCCTCACCACATTCCATCATCCTTGTTTGTTTTTGTTTACATTCATATTATAACCCCTTTTTAAAACACTATCCGTTCCGTTCATCTTATCTTCCAATTTCTGTCCCAGCTCCGACAGAATTACGATATCATCCGTAAATATCAAAGTTTCTTTTCCCTTAACCTCTCTTTCTACATTTATCGTGAGTTACTGCATTGTTTGTTGAACGTAGGGGAAGTTGGGGTACAATCGGATATAGGGTTGAAACCGGGGACTCTCATATTTCACTTTATGATTTGGTAACATTGATATTTGGTCGTTAGACCATGAAGACAGCCAACAACTTCAGTACCGCAATGACGCTCGCTAGTGTCAGATGCGTGGTTGTTGAGCAAAGTAATTTGTTAGATTTTGTGGTTGTGTATTGTACTTTGTGATAGTTTACTTTCTATAAGTAACATATTGCAAGCTCAAGGAAGTAATGCAATGAACAATACTTTTAACAGGCCTTATGAACATATGCCATGTAAGACGATTCTTCTCCTTTTTTCCTATGCGGAACGAATTTTACAGACAAGGTACAGTTGGGGTTAAACCGAGTAGAAGCAGTGAGGTAAAACAGGAACTACCTGATATTACCCAGTACTTCCTTACCTATAACTTATATGTCCAACGTAGGAAATATATGCTTTTAACGGCACGCTACTTGTGTGTGAGCGTTTTAATAACTACAATTTAATCATTACATAAAGAATTTACAATTTTTGTGTCAGTTTTTAGATTAATTATCCCTTATTGAAGAGATGAATTTTCCTTGGAGATGGGACCGTTAAGATCTTTCTACGGCCAGGAAACTAAGATTTGGCTTAATAGCCATCCGGGAAGAGTGGCAAGACAGTACCAAATAGCTTACTTGTTCGGATTTGCAACGCCCAGAGGAGCCACAATGCAAAATGTTCTACCTGGAATTAAAAAGACAGGCATTTTCCCGCTTAATGTAAATGCACCATCAGATACAACAGAAAGAATAACACCAGATAATCAGAACACATCATGGTCACTTACTGCTTGTCTCCACATCCTGGTCCGTCAGCTGAGTTGCAAACACAGTCTTCATTCACTGCATCACCGGAGAGTGTAAAGCTAGATCCTCATTACGAGAGACCGTCATCAGCCAGGTGAAGAGGTGGTAGGTGGTAAGTTGCTATGGGACCGAACTGCTGTAGTCATCGGTACCTAGGCTTACACACTACTTAATCTAACTTAAAATAACTTACGTGCAGGACACTGTCTCAGTGCCCCCTCAGCCACTGCTTTCCATTGGCGTCCTTCGATTCTTATCACTGCAGTCTGGTTCACAATCTTCCACGTCATGTGTTGTATCCCTCCTACTTTCATAATTCCCAAGAGGCTATTGCATTCAACAATGTTAGAATCTGTCTCATATCTACAAATGCAATACACGTATAATTTATCTATTTTATTGGTTGTTGAACTTCATGGCTGTCCATTATATTGTTTTAATGAATACAGCAACCAGCCACTTTTTTATGTATTTTTATTTATGCCTGTATGCATTTCTGACTTTCACGTATCTTCGATTGTGGAATACATATCTGAAACTTCAGTAAGTACACAGTATCCGCCATATTGCCGCCATGGTCTCGACTATGTTGTGAGAAATATTGTGGATACTGTGCTGTTTTTGTGCAACTTACAAGTGGAAAAGGGTTTGCGCCACATGTATAAACGCGAAAATCGGAATAACAACAAGCACAGGTGAAAGCCATATGCAGTATCCAGATTGCTGTCAATGTTTTAATAATGTACTTAACTGAAGTTTCAGATATGTATTACGCCAACTGAAGATAGGTGAAAGCCGGAAACGCGTATTAGGATAATTAAAAATACGTTAAAAAGTGCCTGCTTGTTGTCGGCCGATGTGGCCGAGCGGTTCTAGGCGCATCATTGTGGAACCGCGCGACCGCTACGGTCGCAGGTTCGAATCTTACCTCGGGCATGGATGTGTGTGATGTCCTTAGGTTAGTTAAGTTTAAGTAGTTCAAAGTTCTAGGGGACTGATGACCTCAGATGTTAAGTCCCATAGTGCTCAAACCCATTTGAATCATTTTTGAGCCTGCTTGCTGTATTCCTTAAAGCAATAAACGTCTGTTTACCCTACTTCAGACTATCTCTCAAAACAAGTCGTAGGGTCCGTATTGCTTCGCATGTTCTTACTTTACCCTGGGATCCAGGCTAATCTTCCACTATATTGACGTCTTCCAGTCGTTTCATTCGTCCGTACACAATAATTCCTGTTAGCGTATTAATGATTCCGTGATGTTCATACCTTTCAGCACCTGTCTTCCCTGGAATTGGAGTTATATTCTTCTCGAAGTCTGGCAGTATTTCGCCCGATTCACATATCTTGCACATACCAAATAGAATAGTTTTGGCAAGGTACGTTCTTCCATGGGTCTCAGTAACGCTGAGATAATTTTATTTACTCCAGGTACCTTGTTTTGATCCACGTCTTTCACTGTTTGTACCACTACATAGACACAGCTAAACGAATTCGTTCGAATTCCTCCACCTTGACAAACTATGGTTTTCAGCGTCATCTACAGTATTTTCTTGTATGATATTTCACTGGCTTCAAGCCTACTGTATTTATTCTTCAAAATATACGGCAGCTTTTACAGCTTCAGTATTAATTCAGCCAAGGAATATTTCGAACATTAACCACTTGGCTTACGTCGGTAAAGCCGGGTTTATTCACAGTCATTTCAGGACTCTTTAGTTGACATTAATTACGCATTCATTGGAAAATAAGAAAAAGAAGATTAAAAAGCTAATTATATTTCACTCTCGTGCGGAAGAAGCTAATTGCTAATTACCCTTCAAGAATTTTTCTTGGTAAAGTGAAAAGATTCAGAGACTTTCGTCAAGTGTGATGGAAATATAATATTGCAGCCAAGCAGATTACATCTACGTGGCTGCAACAGAGGTGAGGTTAATTTGTTATTCGACAGCAGTCACGCGGAGGCCGAGCGTACTCCACGTTCATTCCTTCCTAATTGTTATTTTGCTAATTAAACCAGCTCCTGTTTGCTTTTACAAACCCGTTGTACCAACGCTATACATTTCTCATTCTGTCTCTCCGTGACCCATGTGTTTTGAAACATGCAACGACCGTGAACTAAAACTTTAAGAAGCTGGTCATTTACAGATTTCAAAATTTCATAACTCGGAGTGCATTATAACCGCTTCATTCACGTTCAAAAATTTGCAAGATTCAACGTAAGGTCAACTTTTTCGTAAAACACAAAACTATTTAGTTATCTGATGGAAAAATTTGATTCCGACATTTCAAATAAATTAAAACAAAGGGCCTATTTACAATGTGTGTTCTAATAACTAAGGAGAAGAGGAAAATTGCACTGAAAATTTGCAAAGTAGCAGTGTCCCAGGATCCGACTGAGTCCCTCTCAGATCTTTTATGGATTTTTTCAGTAAACTGGTTTCACTGCTAAGTATAATTTACGCCAGATTCGTAACGTAGAAAAATGCTCCTGGCAGTTTGAAGAGTGCTGATATTGCCAAAGCTTCGCACAATATCATTGAACCCTCTGCAGAGAGACAGATAATACAAACTGTAATTGGCGTTTGGGGGCTCCGGTGTTTCTACATATTCCAGAATCTTTAAGCCTGTGTGGAGAGAATACCTTTCATAAGAAAATTAGGTAAGTCGTAACCGTTTTGTGTTTCATTCTTGTTTGTTGCTTGTTGTAGTGTATGTAAACAACTGGTTCCCTATGTTTCAACTTTCGCGTGTCTGCGTTATAATGAGCAGTGCAAGTGGGTCTTAACGTAAATGCTAGCTGATAAAAAGAGTCGCCGTACCCATCTGTAAGTGAGTAACTACACTGCATTTATCTTGTACCAAAATTAATTAGGAAACGTGAAACTGTATCCTAAAGAAGCTGTCCTGTGAAATTATGTACTGTGCAGTGCAGTGGACAGTGCTATAAAGCGTGACGTTACAGTACGTGTCTTGCAACTCCAACACGAAAAAACTAAGGGAGTAAGAATTTTACATAAAATTACAAACCAGCCTTTGCAAGAACAACTGCCCAACATGCTTCTGTAAATATTACCCTGCAAGTTTACGTTTCAGAACTGACTAAATAAAAGTCCCAACTGTAAGAAGAAGAATGTCTGAAAAAGAAACGAAATCCGAGCTGAACTTTACTCTAACTGGACCTGATAATAATTTTGTAAACCAATGCTTATTTATGACTGATATTTCTGTTTTCTGACTGTGACGTTAAACTGGTCTTAACAAACTTTTTTGACGTACTCTGGGACAATGGAACTACAGTACTGCTCCAGCGTGATGAATGTTAACATGTAGCGCAGAAGAAAACCAGTTACAGCAAGTAAACCTAGCCCAAGTGCAATTCAAGGAAATATAGGTGTAGCTCATCATACACTCCTCGAAATTGAAATAAGAACACCGTGAATTCATTGTCCCAGGAAGGGGAAACTTTATTGACACATTCCTGGGGTCAGATACATCACATGATCACACTGACAGAACCACAGGCACATAGACACAGGTAACAGAGCATGCACAATGTCGGCACTAGTACAGTGTATATCCACCTTTCGCAGCAATGCAGGCTGCTATTCTCCCATGGAGACGATTGTAGAGATGCTGGATGTAGTCCTGTGGAACGGCTTGCCATGCCATTTCCACCTGGCGCCTCAGTTGGACCAGCGTTCGTGCTGGACGTGCAGACCGCGTGAGACGACGCTTCATCCAGTCCCAAACATGCTCAATGGGGGACAGATCCGGAGATCTTGCTGGCCAGGGTAGTTGACTTACACCTTCTAGAGAACGTTGGGTGGCACGGGATACATGCGGACGTGCATTGTCCTGTTGGAACAGCAAGTTCCCTTGCCGGTCTAGGAATGGTAGAACGATGGGTTCGATGACGGTTTGGGCGTACCGTGCACTATTCAGTGTCCCCTCGACGATCACCAGTGGTGTACGGCCAGTGTAGGAGATCGCTCCCCACACCATGATGCCGGGTGTTGGCCCTGTGTGCCTCGGTCGTATGCAGTCCTGATTGTGGCGCTCACCTGCACGGCGCCAAACACGCATACGACCATCATTGGCACCAAGGCAGAAGCGACTCTCATCGCTGAAGACGACACGTCTCCATTCGTCCCTCTATTCACGCCTGTCGCGACACCACTGGAGGCGGGCTGCACGATGTTGGGGCGTGAGCGGAAGACGGCCTAACGGTGTGCAGGACCGTAGCCCAGCTTCATGGAGACGGTTGCGAATGGTCCTCGCTGATACCCCAGGAGCAACAGTGTCCCTAATTTGTTGGGAAGTGGCGGTGCGGTCCCCTACGGCACTGCGTAGGATCCTACGGTCTTGGCGTGCATCCGTGCGTCGCTGCGGTCCGGTCCCAGGTCGACGGGCACGTGCACCTTCCGCCGACCACTGGCGACAACATCGATGTACTGTGGAGACCTCACGCCCCACGTGTTGAGCAATTCGGCGGTACGTCCACCCGGCCTCCCGCACGCCCACTATACGCCCTCGCTCAAAGTCCGTCAACTCCACATACGGTTCACGTCCACGCTGTCGCGGCATGCTACCAGTGTTAAAGACTGCGATGGAGCTCCGTATGCCACGGCAAACTGGCTGACACTGACGGCGGCGGTGCACAAATGCTGCGCAGCTAGCGCCATTCGACGGCCAACACCGCGGTTCCTGGTGTGTCCGCTGTGCCGTGCGTGTGATCATTGCTTGTACAGCCCTCTCGCAGTGTCCGGAGCAAGTATGGTGGGTCTGACACACCGGTGTCAATGTGTTCTTTTTTCCATTTCCAGGAGTGTACTTTAAGCAGCTGTGTTCCACTCAATGCCATGTGGCGACACACGATTAAAAAAAACAGAACTTTTAATGAGGGGTCGGGAGGGGGGAGGATCGGTGGAAGAAACTAAACTTACTGAATGATGATAACAGACTTGCATTGAAAACTTTATGATACAACTGCGATTCCTCAACAACTACTACAATCTTTAAAAACTATCTTTAAAAATTCGCTTCTTGTTAAGAGTATACTTATAGAAATACGATAAAGTGGTAGTAAATCTAACTCTGGGTGCGACCCATGTGATCAGATAATTTTGTGTAATCTCCTCTCGACAATCAAACTGACTGACCAGAACCAATACACAAAATTCATGGTAAAAATTTACCTTTTACAAGCTCATCATAAATTACGTGCGAGTAAGGAATGCAGAAACAGCGTTACCTGAATATCTTCACACTTCTCAAACCAATCTTTACAGAATCATATCCTATGCACTTGCATTGCTGTGTTCTGCTAGTTATTGCACTCGGCAACAACACACTCTTTACCGCTCTGAGAGAACTGACCAAGGACACATACCAGAAAGCACACACACGCAAAAGAACCACCTCCTCATCACACACAGAGACATAAATAATAAACAGAAGTCGTCGTAATTCGCGCTACAGTTTTTCGTAGCCTTTCTCGCCACTTGCGATACGCCTCTCGCAACAGTCGCGAACAGCAAGATGGCGTAAGATTATGGATCAGAAACAAAGTGCAAAAGTTTTGTTTTTCTGTGTAAAAAGCAGCCACACACCATCCAACGAACAAGAGTACACGAATAGCTAAGCAACAGCTAAATACACACCAAAATAACTGGTTTCCACAAACACTACCGCAACCCTAAGTATATGCTGCTGACATACGAAGTTCACCTTTGAGTATTTGTTTACTAACAGCCGCTCACATGGTTGCAGATGACATGATGTTCGCTAAGTATAAAAAGACTGCAACAGAAAAAGAGCACGGAAAATATGTCACAAACAGCGCTAATAATAGCTTAAAACATGCTGTAGCATACAATAAATTACGTAGTATAAAAGTATCAATATAAAACTATATTTCAAAAGACGATTTGTAAAAATGTAATTATGTTTCACTATGTTTGTACAACTATACCATTTTCTGAATGTTTAGATTAAAAAAAAATACCCCACTGATGATGGTGATATTTGTCGCCGAAACTAGTTTGGGATAATAAAGAAATAAACAAATAACACGGTGTTTGCATCAAGGCGGACTCAATTTGTGATATTACTAAATGAGCTCACATTACGTTCCTCGAAGAGCAAAAATAAACTAGAAACCTTAGTAACTACGAGGAAGGGTTGAAGGCGTCTTTAAAGACAAAAATAGCAGATTATACGGTGAAGAACATTCACGTAAACATTTCGAGTGAGACTCTGGGAAGCATGACGGGATCATAATTGAAATTTGCGGCCTCTAATGTATCAAAGTGCTATGATGGCTTGTTGCTGCTGTGGTCTTTAGTTCGAAGAGAAGTTTGATGCAGCTCTGCAGATGTTTCCTATGCAGTCCTCTTGATTTTCCGAAAACTACTGGAATCGATGTCAATTGAATCCCCGCATACTGTAGCCAAGCTTCGAGCTCCCTCTAAAGTTTTTACCTTCATGCCACTCACAATAAAAGAATTGACTCTTCCTTGATGTCTTCGGAAGTATCTTACCAACCAGTCTCTTTCCTAAGTCAAGCTCTGGCACGAATTTCGTTTCTGGTTTACTCTTTTCAGTCCCTCTTCATTAGATATTCTATCTACCCATCTAAGCTTCAGCATTTTTTTGTAGCACGCCATTTCAAAAACTTCTACTCTCTTCTTCTTTAAACTTTTTAGCGTATGTTCTCTGCCTTATAATCCTACACAGCAAACAAATACGCGCAGAAAAGACATCCTGACACTTTAATTTGTATTTGACGTTAACAGCCTTCTATTTTACAGAAATAGTTTCCTGCCTGTTTTCAGTCTATATTTTGCATCCTCTGTACTTCGACTATCATCGTACATTTTGGTACCTAGTAGCAACACGCGTCTCATTTCCTCACACAGTTCCCTCAACATCACCTGATTTACGTCGGCTGCATTCTATTACCGATGTTTCATTATCGTTGATATCCTTTTTATTCCATTTCGTTTAATTGTTCCGTCATTTATTTTCCATCTGTGATAGATTTACCAGGGCGTGATGAAAAGTAAAGCCCTCTAATTTTTCATGTGAAATATATTAAAACTTTTTATATAAAACAAACGTTAGTAAATTTTTATTCTTCGTATCTACATAGTTATTCCTCAACATAGTCACTCTGGCGACGAATATATTTTGCCAAGCGAGAGACCAGTTTGATGATATCGTCGCTATAGAATGTCTGATGTTGTTCATGCAGCCACAGCCTCAGTTCATCATGCACTGCTTCATCACTATCAAAGTTGTTCTTTAACTTTCGGAAACAGATGAAAATCGGTTGGGGTCAAGCTGAGACTGTGTGGAGGTTGATCGAAGACAGTGAAGCCAAGGCATCGGATTGCTGCAGATATCGCGGCTCTCGTGGCAGGCTGGCGTTGTCATACTCAAGTAGGGTGTTTCCCGTGTGTGGACGAACCCTTCAAATTCTAAACACAATTACATCAAGTTGTTTCTCACGTGCCAACATAGATGCGTTACGTCTCGCCATGTTACACGCTACAAATCGCGGCGCCCTTGCGACAGAGGGCTGCTAATATGACATGAAGAATAAAGTTGTTGAATGTTTATCAATTTGGTTTTGTTTAAAATGCCTTCTGTTTCCACATGAAAAATTCGGAGGCTTCAGTTTTCAGCACACCAACTGAAATGTCACCAGGAAATCTTAAACATTTTCACTCATCCTCATAAATTAAGGATAATGCTAATACATGGTGAAACAACGCTCTGGTGGGCGGTTCGCGGGTTTAAATCCCCTCAGGGTATGACCATGCGTTGCATTTGACCTGTGGTAGTCGCACGGTGGCGCTGGCAGCAGTCCACATACGCAGATGTGTGTTGGTGCATGTCAAAGTACGGTGCAGCGAAGTAAGTGTGCAGACGTTTTGAGACGTGCTAATGGTGACTGTGTGTTGAAAATGGCCAAAGAACACATATTGATGACGTTATGAGGGGTAGTATACTAGGACCACTGGTGGCTAATCAAGCTGCGGGCCTATGGGGTATCGTCTCAGTTGTGCGACTGGATTCGTGATTTCCTGTCAGGAAGGTCGCAGTTCGTAGTAATAGACGGCAAATCATCGAGTAAAACTGAAGTGATATCAGGTGTTCCCCAGGGAAGCGTCCTGGGACCTCTGCTGTTCCTGATCTGTATAAATGACCTGGGTGACAATCAAAGCAGTTCTCTTAGGTTGTTCGCAGATGATGCTCTAATTTACCGTCTAGTAAGGTCATCCGAAGACCAGTATCAGTTGCAAAGCGATTTAGAAAAGATTGCTGTATGGTGTGGCAGGTGGCAGTTGAATGTGAGGTGATCCACATGAGTTCCAAAAGAAATCCGTTGGAATTCGATTACTCGATAAATAGTACAATTCTCAAGGCTGTCAATTCAACTAAGTACCTGGGTGTTAAAATTACGAACAACTTCAGTTGGAAAGACCACATAGATAATATTGTGGGGAAGGCGAGCCAAAGGTTGCGTTTCATTGGCAGGACACTTAGAAGATGCAACAAGTCCACTAAAGAGACAGCTTACACTACACTCGTTCGTCCTCTGTTAGAATATTGCTGCGCGGTGTGGGATCCTTACCAGGTGGGATTGACGGAGGACATCGAAAGGGTGCAAAAAAGGGCAGCTCGTTTTGTATTATCACGTAATAGGGGAGAGAGTGTGGCAGATATGATACGCGAGTTGGGATGGAAGTCATTAAAGTAAAGACGTTTTTCGTCGCGGCGAGATCTATTTACGAAATTTCAGTCACCAACTTTCTCTTCCGAATGCGAAAAAATTTTGATGAGCCCAACCTACATAGATAGGAATGATCATCAAAATAAAATAAGAGAAATCAGAGCTCGAACAGAAAGGTTTAGGTGTTCGTTTTTCCCGCGCGCTGTTCGGGAGTGGAATGGTAGAGAGATAGTATGATTCTGGTTCAACGAACCCTCTGCCAAGCACTTAAATGTCAATTGCATGTAGTCATGTAGATGTCGATGTAGATGTAGATGGCTGGTCAAACGCAGCAGGTCGTAGCACGGGCCCTCCGTGTGCCACAAAATGTGATTTCAAGATTGTGACAACGATCCCAGCAGACAGGAAACGTGTACAGGCGCTACAGTACGGGCCGTCCACAGTGTACAACACCACAAGATGAGCGATATTTCACCATCAGTGCCCGCAGACGGCCACGGAGTACTGCACGTAGACTTGCTCGGGGCCTTACCGCAGCCACTGGAACAGTTGTCTCCAGACACACAGTCTACAGACGACTGATCAGACATTTTTTATTCGCCCGGAGACCTGCAATGTGCATTCCACTGACCCCTGGTCATAGGAGAACCCATAAAGCTTGGTGTCAAGAACACAGTACATGATAATTGAAACAGTGGTCCCAGGTTACGTTCACAGACGAGTCCAGGTATAGTCTGAACAGTGATTCTCGCCGGGTTGTCATCTGGCGTGAACAAGGAACCAGATACCAACCCCTTAACCCCCTCAAAGAGACCTGTATGGAGGTCGCAGTTTGAGTTTTTGGGGTGGGACTAAGATTGGTGCTCGTACACCCCTGCATGTCTTTCACAGAGGAACTGTAACAGGTCAGGTGTATCGGGACGGCACTTTGCACCAGTATGTCCGCCTTTTCAGGGGTTTAGTGGGTCCCACCTTCCTCCTGATGGATGATAACGCACGGCCCCACCGAACTGCCATCGTGGAGGAGTACCTTGAAACAGAAGATATCAGGCGAATGGAGTGGCCTGCCTGTTCTCCAGACCTAAACCCCATCGGGCACGTGTGGGATGCTCTCGGTTGACGTATCGCTGCACGTCTTCAAACCCCTAGGATACTTCAGGAGCTCCGTCAGGCACTGGTGCAAGAATGGGAGGCTATACCCCAGCAGCTGCTCGACCACCTGATCCAGAGTATGCCAACCCGTTGTGCGGCCTATGTACATGTGCGTGGTGGTCACATCCTATATTGATGTCGGGGCATATGCACAGGAAACATCGGCTTTTTTTAGCGCATGTGTTTCGGGACGATTTTCTCAACTTATCACTAATACCGTGGACTTACAGATCTGTGTCTTGTGTGTTCCCTATGTGCCTATGCTATTAGCTCCAGTTTTGTGTAGTGCCACGTTCTGTGGCACCACATTCTGCTGTTATCCTTAATTTATGAGCATGAATTTATTTCTTCTCCTTGCGTTTAAATTTATTTCATAATTTTTCCGCTGTCTTCCTTTACTGCGGCCTCAGTGTACAGATTGAATGTAATAGGAGACAGACTACAACACTACGTATCCTTTCCTTCTCAACTACTGCTTTTCTTTCATGTTATTTTAAAATTGCAGTCTGATTTTTGCACAAGTTATAAATAACCTTTCGCTGCCTTCATTTCACAGCTGCCTTCAGCATTTCAAATTGTGTATTCCAATCAACATTATCGAGAATTATTCCAAACATAAAAATGACATAAACGTAGACTTGCCTTTTCTCAGTCTGTCTCCTAAGATAAGTTGTAGCGTCAGTATTGCCACGCAAATTCCTTCGTCTCTCCGGACCTCAAACCTAGTTTCCTCGAGGTCGACTTCTACAGTGCTTTCAGTTCCTCTGTAAATAAGTCGTGTCTACAAGTTTCCATTATGATTTACTACATCAATGGTTCAGTTATTTTGTGTAATCTTCACATCTGTCAGTATCAGCCTGTTTTGGTATTTTGCTTGTCTCATATGGCTTTCATGTAAGACGGAATAGTCTTGTCGCAGTTAACTGCCCCAGTGATCTGAATAGTTCTGAGATGATTTCATTCACTTGATATGCTTTACTTCGATTTAGGTCTTTCAGTGCTCCTTCAAATTATTCCCATAGTACTGCATACCTCAGCTCATCTTGATCTCGTTCCCCTTTTCTTTCCATAGAATCGTCTAATAATTTGCTTGCTTTGCGTAGCCCTTCTGCTTATTCCCTCCACCTTTCAGTCCTTTCTTCTTTGCTTAGTGTTGGCTTACCATCTCAGTTCTTGATATACATATAGCTGCGTCGGTTTTCTCCGTCTCTTTTATTTTGCTACTGGCGACATTTTTCTTTGCTCTAGCCATCTAGGATTCTTCAGCTTTGAATTTCTCCTTTGGCAATTCGTGCTTTGCCGGTTAACATTTTCTGTCAGTTTTATCTGTTTTCCCTTTTTTACAATTCATTTTTAGCATTTTTGCACATATTACTATTTGTTTTTATTTATTTATTCGTTGGGGGCCACGTAGGACTACGATAAGTCCTGTTGCGCTTGGCACTGAGCCTGGCTTTCTTCTGAGCCCATCCTCATTCGTTGTGAGTGGGCCTAATTGCGCTCTTCTGTCCAAAGGACACCGTGTCTTCTTTTCGGTTGCTCGTCTCGGGTTATTCCGTTTGTCACTATCTTCTTTCGGAAAAGAACTCTGTCAAAGGATCTTCGGGATTGATATGTAGCATCTGGAGGTCTTAGGTGTTTTTAAACCGTGGCATCGTAGTTTTTGGTTTTGAATAAAAAAAGAGAAATATATTTTTGAATAAACTTTTTCCGTCCATTCGTTTTAGGTAACAATAAAATTATGCCCGTGTTTTACGGATTGTGTCTGTAATTTTTTCTGTTGTACTGCAGACTTCCTTGATGAATCTGTTTTGATGGATGCCATTCTTGCACTTGGATTCTAGGATTCTTCTAATTATTTTGCACTTTTTTTTCTCCAGTTCTTCGAGGAGTCTTTTATCAGCGTTTAGGGATAAGATTTCGGCTGCATACAAAACTACTGGCTTCAAAACTGCTTGGAAGTGACATATCTTAGTGTTGTGGGAAAGGCATTCCTTATTGTTGATGGAGGGGGATGCTAGGTAAGCTGTTTATAGTTTGCGTATCCGTTCCTTAAGCGTTTCCTTGTCCAGTCCATTTTTCATGATGATCTCACCTAGATACTTGAATTTGTCTACCCAGGCGATGACCCCATATTTCGTACGGAGTTTTGGTGGGGCGTCTTTAATGTTAGTCATGACTTCTGTTTTCTCAACTGATATTTGCAGACAAGTTTGTTCAGCGATTTCTT
Source organism: Schistocerca cancellata (assembly GCF_023864275.1). Classification (NCBI taxonomy): domain Eukaryota; kingdom Metazoa; phylum Arthropoda; class Insecta; order Orthoptera; family Acrididae; genus Schistocerca; species Schistocerca cancellata. The sequence goes on from NC_064626.1 coordinate 851,717,337, forward strand.
CTAACAGTTCGATCTGAACTGTAGAAGTGTCTACGTCGTTTGACAGAATGGCAATGTCATCGGCAAAGGCCAAGCAGTCTACCTCTATGCCCTTCGATTTGGTTCAAGTTCGCAACGGGCTGTAGTTGGTTTCCATTAATCTTTGGCGCCAGGTTCTGATGATCTTTTCAAGGACGCAGTTGAAAAGCACTGGAGTCAGGCCATCACCTTGCCTGACCCCTGTTTCGACATCAAAGAAATCCAAACACACCCGAGGAATTTTACTTTGGATTTTGTATCTGTTAGGGTAGCTCTAATTAATGCCTGCAGTTTAAGGTCAACTCCTAACCCATTTAGGATGTTCAGTACAACCTCTCGGTCTATGGAGTCGTATGCCTTCTTGAAGTCCACAAGGAATTTTACGTAGTGTTTGGACCTCAGAGTGCAATATCTGATTACCTTAGAGTGCAATATCTGATTATTGTTTTGAGGTTGTAGATCTGTTCAGCTGTTGAGCGACTTTTTAAGATCCCCCTTGGTATTCACCTATTTGATGTGCGACTTGGGCTTCTAAACGCTCCAGAATGGCGAGTGATAGAAATTTATAGGGTACCGTTAGCAGGGATGTTCCTCGGTAGTTGTTAATGTCTTTCATGCTGCCTTTCTTGTGCAAGGGATGGAACAGGGCCGTTTTCCAAACTTTGGGCTGTGTTTCCTCATTTCAATTTTTTCTATTCTTTTTTGTAAGATTTCAAGTGATTCCTTTGGGGCATATTTTCTCAGTTCTGCTACGACTGAGTCTTCTGCAGGTGCTTTGTTGTTTTTGAGACGGGCAATGTGGCGCTCGATTTCATCTTTGTCAGGTGGTCTGGACTCTGGGTATCTGAGCAATGGTTCTTTGGTCTCAATGGGGTTTGGGGGTTTATTACAGTTCAGTAGGTCTCGGAAGTAGTCTGCTAGGATCTGACAATTTTCTTCATTTGAAGTCGCCAGTGTGCCGTCCTTTCGCTGAAAGCATAGTGACGGCGGTTTGGAACCGGTCGGTTTGCGTTTGAAGGTTCTGTTTCATTTTTCCTAAAATTTTGTAGACGCGCGATTTGAGGCGCCTTGTCAAGGTGCGCGCAGCTCCCCTCGTCGGAGGTTCGAGTCGTACCTCGGGCATGTGTGTGTGTGTGTGTGTGTGTGTGTGCGTGTGTGTGTCGTCCTTAGCGTAAGTTAGTTTAAAATAGATGAAGTAGTGCGTAAGCTTAGGGACCGATGACCTGATGTAATCTCCCCACGGAAAATTACCCTCTACCACGCAAAAATTAACAATGTTCAATTAAATCATCCACATTTATTTACGTTTGAAAAGTATCTGAGCAGATTTTCTAGTAATATATGCGCCGACAGCTCGTCGACGCCAAGGTATTTTTCTAGTACGTTTATTCTTTGGAACAACAGAGGTACAGAGATGTATGCTCCATGGTCATTATAGAGAGAGAGAGAAAGGAACAGCTTCGGAAAGTATCGGTTGGAAGATTTTCGGATTGCTAAAGGAGATTTTATTTACTCTTCTTAGCGCTAAAGCGAGACAGGAAAGTTTGTGCCGCTAGCGTGGTAGATAAAGAGAAAGAAGGACTTGTAAAAGTAAATTGCATGAGACTTAAAATCCACGGAAACGGAACATGTACGGAAATGAATTCAATATACAATTCTCCTCAGAAATAAGGTTTGTGACCATTTTATTCTAGAGTGAATGACGAATGCGTTCTCTGTCTGAATCATTGATGATTGTCTGGGCCCTGTAATTAATTGGGAAGTTTCAGCTGTGACGAAGAGAGCCTGCAATCTCTGAGTTTTTTTGAAATCGTCCAAAAAGGCTTCGTCCACATCTGAAATTTTAGATCTGTCGTAAACTGAACGAAGTGTTCAAACGAGCGATTTTTCCCAACTGAATGCAGCGCTTAATAATAATAACGTATGTAAAGATCTTTTCTAGCAAGCCAGCCGCTGAATATTAAGACGAAGGGCTCCACCAGAGATTCTACTAGGCTGATTTCATGTAACTTATATTTGAACTGTACACAGATAAAGGACAGAGAGAGAGAGAGAGAGAGAGAGAAAGAGAGAGCGAATGGAATTCTAGAAGTTACTCAGAATCCTCCCATTAGTATAATTTTTTTGTCTGTCTTTGCACGGATAAGCCTGATAAGAAAACCTAAGCCCTTGACTTTATTGTACAGAATTGTGTATGAGGGTGAGAGAGCGATAAAGGCGACAGATACACTTCTGTACAGACAAAACATTACACCAAGTTAGCGGCTAGCTGCATTAACACACACACATAGACTTTCATCAAAACCAAAGTAGTAAGAAAATTCATTAGAATGGCCAATCCGTGACAGGACACGTTTTTGGACGTTGTTAAAATAATTTTGTTCTTTGTTTCATGTGAACTACGACGAGACAACTTAACGTGGAAAAGAGAAGAAATACTCGCAGTCGTATTATTTGATCTACAAATAAAAGCAGCACGCTGGACGCAGCATAAAAGGCCAGATCTATACGTTTTTATTAAACTTGCTAGTATTGAGGAAGTAGACGTAGATTTGAACATTTACTAATTGTGTTCATAACAGAAGTAGTTTGACTGATCTGCCCTAGTTGCATTTACCTGTATAAGTACTATAACAAAGTAGTCACAGAAGTATTCTTGTGAAGGGAGATATATATACGTCTTGACTGTAGAACATTTATATGGTTTTAACTAGGGCAATGTTTAAGATGAGTCAAGCAGAGCAGAGCAACACCCAACAGCCTTCAGCTGTGAGCACTCATGATAATGATGTAGTAAGAAGTGTTGTAGAACCGATCGCTATAGATAGCGCAATAGAACGCCCGGTAGACACGGCTGGAGATGTATCAGCCAGTACGCAACATGGATTAGACCCATTGGTCATTATCATGAGGCAGATGCAGATGTTAACGGAGACCGTGAATAATATGAATACAAAATTAGCGTCAGTTACTGAGGGGCAAAACCATTTGAATACAAAATTAGCCTCAGTTACTGAAGGGCAAGAAAATTTGAAAACCGACATTAATGCGAAGTTAGCCTCAGTTACTGAAGGGCAGGAAAAGCTGAAAGCTGAGATTAAGCAGCAGTTACATGACAGTTTTTCCGAATTAGAACAACGGATAGAGGCAAAGACAAAGGAACTTAAAGATCAGGCCGAAGAGACGGAACGAAAATTAACTGCACAAATCGAATTGGTTAAAGCTCAATGTGAGGAATCTACTCAACGCGTACGTGTAGAAATGAAGGAGTACGTGGCTATTAAGATAGATACCGTACGCGAACAGGTGGAAATGGTTCCGCAATTAGTACAAAAGCAAGATGCCATGTCATGTGCAATTGCGCAACTTCCTGAATTGGCACGTACGCAGACGAACCTAAAGGAAAGTGTGGAACATCTGACAGAACGTCAAGACGTTATAGACCACCAGATTAATGTATTAACGGGTAAATTATCCGAAATCACATTAGAAAACAAAAGGCTAATGTGTGAAAACGTTGAGCAAAATGTTAAAGAAGCATTCCAGAGTCTGTGCGGCAAACAGGAAGAGAATTTGTTTGCGAAAGGACTAGAGGAAGTGCGACAGCAGTTAGGTGCTGATCTCGAGCATTGGAAACAAACGATAGCAGAGTCGATACGCGTTTCACAACAAGGCTCAGAACAAATGAATACAGGCCAGCAGCAGAAGTTGCCAGCGACTATAGAGCCAGTTACTGCACATTCGCACACAATACCGACTTGTGTGAGTAACTCAAATATTAAATTGCCACGAGCTAGTTGTTCGCGTGAAGTTTTATCTGACGGAGATTACGAAAGCCTTTGCCATGCCAAAGAAAAAATGATAAAGCATCGGCAATTTCAGATTTTTAACACTGACAAAAGGGGGGTCCATCCGATTGTTTTTATTCGAAGTTTTAGAGGAGTTCTGCCCAGAAATTGGTCGGAGTGGCAGAAGATCAGTTTCGTTACTGGGTATATACAAGGTTCTGGGGCGATCTGGGCCTCGGACATGACTTCTGTTTGCTCGACCTATGACGATTTTGAGAAAGCGTTTTTAGCAAAGTTCTGGTCAGGAGTAGTACAGGAACGCCTAAGGCAGGAGGTGCTCTACCCAGAGCCTTTCTCTTTTTCGAAAGGAAGCCTTAGGAAGTATTTTGAAAAATATATAAATAAAACTAGATATTGGGACAGACCTATGCCTTTGCCAGACATAATAAACATACTTAAGGCAAGATTACCAACTAGCATCCGGAATCAATTAATTTACGGCAACGATAAAGACCTGGAGTCGTTCCTCACGACGTTAGATCATATAGAAATTATAGAAGAGAACAACCAGAAAGCCCGCAATAACAGATTCCAATATAGGGAGATAGAACCTCCGCCAAATGGTAGGCAAGGGAACGCACAGAGATCGATAAATAGTGGAGAAAACCCTCAAAATCTCAATAATAATACCGGCAATAGTCTTGCGAGGGGCTATCCAAGGCACAACAGGAATGGGAAACGATATAATCCCGTATGGGGGAACGAAAGGAATTTCAGACCACAAGCTTGGAACAATAACAGTAATAGAAAGTGGAACCAACCGGGGGGAATAAACTCAAATAACCAACATCAGTGGGGACGGACATCCGCGAATCAACCGGTAATTACTGAAGTGACGGATGAGGTCAACCACCAGGTGAATCAAAATCCAACAAACTTGTAAGGACCCACTCGTGCCCCGGAGGAACGGTCAACAATAGGTTGAGGGGCAACAGGATATGTGTACCCATGCTAACGTATAATGATGGACGATTACTGGCAGATGAATTGACCGAGGACTTAGAACCCCAAGATGAGAATAAGGAACAGGTGGCAGTAGCCGAAGTGCAAGTCATTTTGGAAACTGTACCTATAGTGGCGGTTTTAGACACAGCTGCAACCACAAATATTATTTCGGAGGCTCTATTCAACAAGATCAGAAATATAAGACGAGTACCAATTTTTCCAGTTCAAAATTGCAAAATAATAGGCGCCGTTGGGGCTCGATCGGCGAATGTAAAAGTGCAGTCACTACTTAGTGTAGAAGTAGGAAAGGTAGCAATATTAAGCACATTCCTTGTTGTGAAAAATTTGGTGGTAGACTGCATTATCGGAGTCGACAGCCTACGTCAATACGGATGCAGAATAGATTTTAAAACAGGAAAAATTTGGTTAAATGTAAATAAACAAGAAATTGAGTTGGACTTGTTGAAAAAATAAAGCCTTACCAGAAAATATAATAGTGGGATCAGTGTGCAAGTAATTAGGACTGCACAAAATTCTAAACAGCACGTGAATAATGAGTTCAAAGTCAAAGGAGATTTCGGTCAATTAGTGGATGAGAAGTTAAATGAATCCGACTGCATCACTGAAGATCAGAAGACGCAGCTCAAAGAATTATTATCAGCGTATGAAAACGTGTTTGATGAAAGGCCAGGAGTGATTAAAGGATACATATGCCATCTCTACGTTAAGCCGCACGAAACGTATTGGAGAACTTTCTATCCTGTTCCCTGGAGGTTAAAGACTCAAGTTCAAAAGGAAATAGATCGCTACCCGGGATCGAACAAAATAAAAGGGTTATTTCCTCATAACGACTTAAAAGGATATAATGAAGATTAGAAGATAGGGAGGAATGGTGTTCCGAGTGACAGAGATGAACGCTCGTAAAAAATATAACAATAAACTGTGTGTGTGTAGTGTTAAAAGCCTTTAAATTGAAATAGTTAGTCAGTGACATAGAGTATAGAAATAGTGACTAATTAGTACTATTGAGTGTTGTAAAAAAGATAGTGGAGATAGGCTTCACCTGTGGTTTGGGTGAACATAGAACTTTAGCATTGCTAATGTTATCAAGATGTATAAAGGATCTGACTGACCTTCAAGAAGAATAAAATGTTTCCCCGCAAATGACGCTGAATAATCTAAAGAGGTTCGAGTGAAGATTCATATATAATCTCATGTGAACGCTTAAATGTGTAAATATGTGAAGGGATGTGTTGTGGTAGTGAATCGTGAGTGACGGTTAAAGCCGCAAAGATTATTTCCCGCGCAAAACAGTTGACGTCGGCGCGAGAATTAAAATCGATATAGACGATACAGATATCCTTTGTAAGAGACTCGCACCAAACGCGAGGATAAACTGATTCATGTTGAACGTTAAAAGGAATAGGTGGTATAATTCGAAGTTAAGAGTTTTAATTTATTAATGAATGATTAAAGAAAGTAGTATTCATAGATTCAGTAGTAATTTAATGGTTCGTGTTCGTTTGGGAATTTTGTGTGAAAAATCCATTTCCATATATGAGCATGGATGAACGCCGTATGAATCAGAGAGTAAATGAAAGAAGTGAATCCGCATTCCTCACTGCTAATAACTTCTACATTTCAGCACTCAAGCGTAGATGATGATGATGATGATGTTTGGTTTGTGGGGCGCTCAACTGCGTGGTTATCAGCGCCCGTACAATTTCCCAACCTTTGCTCAGCCCAATTTCGCCACTTTCCTGGATGATGATGAAATGATGAGGACAACACAAACACCCAGTCATCTCGAGGCAGGTGAAAATCCCTGACCCCGCCGGGAATCGAACCCGGGACCCCGTGCTCGGGAAGCGAGAACGCTACCACGAGACCACAAGCGGCGGACTCAAGCGTAGAAATATATGTATTTAGAATAAAAAGTTTTTTTTTTTGAGTATAGCTAAATTATATGACTTATCAAGGAAATATGGATGATGTCTTGGAATAAAATGAACTACACTTTCCATTATTCGATGATTTGAATCCAAAATCTATAGTCAGTTACATGAATCCTTTAAATTACGAAGAACAAATCAGTCATAGAAAATCTGTTAAAACTTTTGGACTTATAAGCACAAGTGGGGAGGCAAAGTCAAAAGGAGTATTCAAACGAGAGTAAATCGGTTGATGCTTTTGGCAACATCATTAATTAAGAGTTGAATTCCTTGAAGTACGTCGTAACAAAAAGGATCCATGAAGCCACAAGGATTTTGCTTTCAAAAAGGAGAATCTTGGACGGTGCAACCTAATCAGTTCTCTTACAGGAAGAGTTTCCCTTTTGGTCATTGCTAATTCTTTTGGAATGAATGTTGCATGTGTATTCGAGTATCCCTGTCCCTTCTACTCTTCCCATTGTGGGCCGCGTAGAAGATCAACGACAGAGGGGGCCGCATAGAAGACCGACTACAAATGTGGACGTCGGGGACATGCAAGACCCGGGGGAGTTTAGCACCGCAAGATATTGTCCTAGGAGCAAGATTGTAAAACGCAAATTCACGTTATTTATTGTAAAACGTTTTTTTTTTTTTTTGCTAGAGGCACCAACTACTCTTCTCCAAATCGTGATACAAATTAAGCCCTATATTTCCTTTAGAGATAAATTTCAAAATTATTTTTTGGTTCTTCTATAGGCTTTCCTATCTTCTATGTACCGTAGGCTGGGGATCTAAGCTTAAGAGGTTTTCCAAGGTTTCCCTGCTTAAGAAAGTTCCCGAATGGGTAGACCCTGACATAAGTTCATGAAAGATCATCTTCCTTGGTTGTGCGCAGCAAACATAACACCTAGATGCACGTAAAAGTAATACAGCCGCGGTACCGGTCTCTTCATTTCTTCTGTCTTCAACATTTCTTTTCTTCGTCTAGTTCAAACATAATATTCTTTTTCAGTCGGAGGACTGACAATCATCACTTCCGGGTTATCCACGCTAATAGGTAGCTCGCGAAGTGTGTTCGGTGAATAAAAATTGACCTCACAAACTTCGCTCGCTGCGAGGGGCATTGTAATCTCCCCACGGAAAATTACCCTCTAACACGCAATAATTAATAATGTTCAATTAAATCATCCACATTTATTTACGTTTGAAAAGTATCTGAGCAGATTTTCTAGTAATATATGCGCCGACAGCTCGTCGACGCCAAGGTATTTTTCTAGTACGTTTATTCTTTGGAACAACAGAGGTACAGAGATGTATGCTCCATGGTCATTATAGAGAGAGAGAGAAAGGAACAGCTTCGGAAAGTATCGGTTGGAAGATTTTCGGATTGCTAAAGGAGATTTTATTTACTCTTCTTAGCGCTAAAGCGAGACAGGAAAGTTTGTGCCGCTAGCGTGGTAGATAAAGAGAAAGAAGGACTTGTAAAAGTAAATTGCATGAGACTTAAAATCCACGGAAACGGAACATGTACGGAAATGAATTCAATATACAATTCTCCTCAGAAATAAGGTTTGTGACCATTTTATTCTAGAGTGAATGACGATGCGTTCTCTGTCTGAATCATTGATGATTGTCTGGGCCCTGTAATTAATTGGGAAGTTCCAGCTGTGACGAAGAGAGCCTGCAATCTCTGAGTTTTTTTGAAATCGTCCAAAAAGGCTTCGTCCACATCTGAAATTTTAGATCTGTCGTAAACTGAACGAAGTGTTCAAACGAGCGATTTTTCCCAACTGAATGCAGCGCTTAATAATAATAACGTATGTAAAGATCTTTTCTAGCAAGCCAGCCGCTGAATATTAAGACGAAGGGCTCCACCAGAGATTCTACTAGGCTGATTTCATGTAACTTATATTTGAACTGTACACAGATAAAGGACAGAGAGAGAGAGAGAGAGAGAGAGAGAGAAAGAGAGAGCGAATGGAATTCTAGAAGTTACTCAGAATCCTCCCATTAGTATAATTTTTTTGTCTGTCTTTGCACGGATAAGCCTGATAAGAAAACCTAAGCCCTTGACTTTATTGTACAGAATTGTGTATGAGGGTGAGAGAGCGATAAAGGCGACAGATACACTTCTGTACAGACAAAACATTACACCAAGTTAGCGGCTAGCTGCATTAACACACACACATAGACTTTCATCAAAATCAATTACAGTAAGAGAATTCATTAGACTGAGTAATTTGGTCCCAAGATAAAAGAATATTGTTCTATCTTTTCAACGAGTGATTTTTCGTACTTGTTTCTCAGTTCTGATTGCCCTGGCTGTTTGGGCACATTGGGTTTTGTAGGTTTCCCAGTCAGTTTCCAATTTAGTTGAGCAGTATTGTTTCCATGCACTGTGTCATTCCACCAGGCATGCTCTTTGCTTCTTTTGGTTTTGCAACTTTTTTCACAGCCTCTATAAGGCGCTCTTTGGTGGTATTGAGGTCGCAGTCGCTTGGTCTTGCTTTTTCTTGGAACTCCATGACCATTTGTCGAAGTTTACCACTGTCACATACCATTATCCAGTTTCAGAAGCTTTTTTTTTGCTGCGCAACGGAAATAAAGGTTGGCTTTTTCGAAACTGTTTAACTGCCTCCCACTGCTATGTCTGCAATTTGGCTCAAAGGTGCCTACAACCTTCCTGCGTAATGGTGCAGAAGTGTAGCGCCCTGGGGAGTCACCTTCGGGCCTGGCGGTGCTTCAGATAGAAAGGTGTCGACACACGCGAAAAAAGACCACAGCTCGGAGGTTCCTCATAGCTGTAGGGTGGCTTAATCACGTCACATTGCAGCAAATTTCACCACAGTTCTCCCCAACGCCACCGTGTAGTGTCACACGATGAGAGGGTTGTCACAGATCCTCTTACAATTTACCCCTTACCTGGTTTCTCTCCTATGGACGTCAGAACCGCAACAAACAGCGTTGAAATCAGGCGGGTTTGTTATGGGTACCAGAGGAAAACATTTCAGACACACCGCCACTCAGAATGACACAAAAAGGCCTCAGGGGTTGACATAAGGGGCGTCAATAAATCTCTCCTTTCCCCGCGGCGTTGATTCCTATACATTTCGCGGTTCGCAATGTGATGACCAACAGGAAATTGCCCTTGACGATCTTTGACACTGCTAACATATTCAAAAAGATTTCGGGCTTGCAGCCGGTCGTCTTTAGCTTCCATCCACCATATTTCGACTGGACAACAGCAAGCCATCCTTAGGTGAGCCATCGAAGACTTACAAAGACGCCACCCGTTCCGCAATATATAGCGTGCAGCGAGTATTCCGCGCATGCGTGAAAATCATATTGACAGACGAACCACACCGCCCGCCGGCAGCGCCCTCGCTGGTGGAACTGCAGAACTCAGCTGTCTTCGCCGTTGTCAATTGCCGCGGCCATCGGAGTACTCTGACGTCTTCGTTTGGAGCAGATCTTAGAGATAACGGTGTTCCACGCATTATCTAGCTGATAGCCATTGTCACGGTTCATAAGATTGTCTGTCATGCGAATTTCCACTGATTCTTTTATGACAGAGTCCCAAAAGGATGTTGCTGAGGCCAAAATAGTTGTCTTGTCATACTCCATTGAGTGTCCAGTGGAAATGCAATGCTCAGCAATTGCAGACATGCTAGGTTGATAAAGGCGAGTACAGCGTTGATGTTCAGTGCAACGTTCGTCCACTCTTCGCAATGTTTGTCCTATATATGACATGCCACACTGACAAGGTATTTTATAAATTTCGGCCTTCCGCGATACCAGATCTTCTTTCACTGATCCCAGCAGGTCGGAAACCTTCGATGGTGGACGGAAATCATTTTCGCTTCGAAACCGTGGAGGATTCTTGCAATTTTGAAGGAAATGTTGCCAACAAAGGAAAGAAAAGCTGAAGATTTAGTAGGCGTGCTCTCTTCTTTCTCCACTCCCAGACTCTTTGGCTTAATCGCAAGAAACCCTCTCAGGTGGGCAAGCTCTTCAGGCACTTGAAATTAAGCCAAAGAATCTGAGAGTGGAGAAAGAAGAGAGCACGCCTACTAAATCTTCAGCTTTTCTTCCCTTTGTTGGCAACATTTCCTTCAAAATTGCAAGAACCCTCCACGGTTCTGAAGTGAAAATGATTTCCGTCCACCGTCGAAGGTTCAAATGGCTCTGAGCACTATGGGACTCCTGAGGTCATCAGTCCCCTAGAACTTAGAACTACTTAAACCTAACTAACCTAAAGACATCACACACATCCATGCCCGAGGCAGGATTCGAACCTGCGACCGTAGCGGTCGCGCGGCTCCAGACTGTAGCGCCTAGAACCGCTCGGCCACCCCGGCCGGCTACCATCGAAGGCTTCCGACCTGCTGGGATCGGTGAAAGACGATCTGGTATTGCGGAAGGCGGGAATTTATAAACTGAAACGCCAATCCAACGAATGGCGTCATTATGGCTCGCCGCGAAAGTCGCAAGTGCGTCCGAGCCCCAGTATGGTGAAAGTTACGGTGATTCTCGTGTACGACTGTGATGGTGCTATCCTAACGCATTACGTTCCTTCACGGCAGACCGTCAATGCGCAGTATTACTGTTCGTTTTTGGAGCATCACCAGCGACCAGCTTTGTGAAAGAAGCGGCGACACGTTCTGCGCAACCCACCCATCATTTTGCATGGTAATGCGCGGCCGCATACAGCGCGAGCTGTGACTGCTCTGTTCGGTCGATGGGACTGAGAAGTGCTGTACCATCCACCATACTCCCCTGACTTACGTCCTTGATTCCGAAGATGAAGAAACCACTTCGTGACATTCACTTCAGAACTGTTCCAGAGATTCGACAGACAGTAGACCGCTCCATTCGCACCATCAACAGAACAGGCTCTGCTAACGGTATACTACGCTTTCCACATCGCTGGCAATGGGATGTACACAAAGCTGGTGACTACTTTGAAGCACAGTAATAGGTGCAAACATGTATCGGTTGTGGATAAATAGTTGCCACTATTTAAGTTCCAACCCTCGTAGATCATAAATTAAACTTCATGCAGCTGGTCACCCAAGTTATGTAGTTTATGAATAATGTTGGGTGCTATCACTCGCGTGAGGATGTTTGGCAACAGTTTTGATACTACATAACAGTAGTATATCGATAAAAGTAACACGTACAATGCTGGAAAAAAATTAGTACTCCATTTTAGACGTATCTAGTTCACTCAAGGTTTGTTGTTGTAACAGTGCATGTGGAATATATGAAATGATTACAATTACAGATCAATATCACAAGCGGTTCTGAAGTATTAGGTAACGACCCGTGCTGCAGCATCCATTATTAGTACATGTTGTAGCCTTGTTGGGCGGCAATGCAAGCATTGACTCTGGCATCCAGCTGATCGTGCAGATGGCGGATACTGTCCCGGGATACGGCAAGTCGGGCGAGTTATTTCTCGTTCCATCGGAATGAAGCGCGTAGGATCGCTCGGCCACAGCGGCCGGACTGTCACTGCTGGTGCTGGTGCTGGCGTTGCCGATGTTGGAGAAAATGTCGATGTTGACATGTTGTGGGTTGTACTCACTGCTTAGTTGACTCTCCATGTATGATCGGTTTTCGCATGAGCTCTTCCACTTTTGGAGTGAGCAGAACCTTCCTACGTTGCTACACATTCTTTAGCTCAATTACAACAGAAAACTCGACGCCTGGTGCTAAGCTAATATTGACACGTTTCGACTCGCAGGTGTTCAAATAATATGTACTGGTGAAGAACAACATCGCTTTGAAAACTAGATGGATGGGTAAACTGGTGGGTTTATATGAACAGTTAAAAACACTCACCAGTTGCTACCTGACAATTACAATACCCACGTCAGTGTGGAGTGGTAATGGCGTTCATCCTTGAGGTAGCCCCCGCGTTGGCCGTCCTCCTCAGGAAATCCAAATCATGAACTAGGTTACCTCTGGTTTTTTTTCAGCAGGTGAAGAAGAACCACGAGATAATTTTGGACGACTGCATGCCCTATAAATAAACTTCGTAAAACCCCTTAATTACTTTATGTTTATTTTAATACTATCAGTTCACTCAGTTTTAATAAAAATAGAACGAGTGAAACGGATGGCGTTTGCGTCAGACATGTAAGCGGCAACTGAATATTACGGGTGAAGACAATTTTAATAGTGTTTATTCATCTTTGATGCAAACATCTGGTCCCTAGTCAGTCACACCCAGTCTCACATCACTCATTCTGTCTAGTTACGATGAGAAGATTCACCATGTAACTGAGAAAGTTAAATGATGCTCCTGAACTCTGTATCTCTCTGTCTCTCTACCTCTTCCGTGAGTTACATTCTTCTTCCAGTAACCAAGCCAATAATGTCATCTTTACACTACACAAACTACCAGGTGCGTTCACTGGCTGCCAGTCACGTATTACACCACGATCTTATTTTATTAATTATAACTTCCGTGCCTCTCATAAATCCACAAAACACATAAACGCCTCCTCTATTCACGATACTTATCGTATTCTCAATCGAACTACTATTTCCTCGACTGTAATAACTTATTCCACTTCTGTGTCGCAGTTCCACCATCACCTTCGGCCACTTTCAATCCAGTGATCCCTTTCCAGCTTCTCCCAAGTGCGCGCAGCTTAATAGGGAACTCCCCGACTGTTGGCGCGAAACCGCCCCGTCTACAACCTTCTAGGAGCCCACGATGTAGCAGTCACCATAAGTAGCTGACTTAGCGATTGTTAGTAAGGATATCGATAATGGTACTTTACAATTGGATGAGCCTTGAAAGACCTATCTTTGTGTTTCGAAAAGGAAGAACTACTCTGATAAGCAGCGAACTTCAAGCCCTGATACTTTCAAGATACGCAAAATTTTTACTTCTAATGCTGTATTAAAACAATTTGAAAACCCCTATCTGACTCTTAAAGTTCAATGGAAGCAATTACATACGTACATAATTTCATGAATTCGGCACCGAGGGCCAAATGGGCCTGCAAATCTCATAGCTCTACATTGCACAGTGAGTGTGATTCGTAAAGACAGTGAACCAAGTCAAGCCTTCTGCTTGTAGCCTCCATCTGTGCTATGAGAACGTTTGTTCAATTCAGTTATCACCAATTTGATGCACAAATACGACTAAACATTTAAGTCGGCAACTACATCCTGCTTCTCATTCCTACGTAACACCACAGTGATAGACAAGATTACATTACGCAATGGATTACAAACAGAAGCCACCAAAATAGTACTAGTTGACCTACCTTTTGCACCTGGAACCTAACAACATGCAAAGAAGAACCAACTATTACTAACATTTCTTAGTGGCAGTCCAACAGTTGATTGCCTATCCATTAGAAAATTTACGAGTAGTTAAGAGAGCTCACATCAGTAAAATGGTGGCTGCCATGCGACGTGGCACGATCTCCAGCATTATATAACAAGGAATGACCAAGTATCTTTGAAACAAACCCGAAAGAATTAGATGGTTCAAATGGTTCAGATGACTCTAAGCACTATGGGACTTAACATCTGAGTCATCATTCCCCTAGACTTAGAACTACTTTAACCTAACTAACCTAAGGACATCACACACAGCCATGCCCGAGGGAGGATTCGAACCTGCTACCGTAGCAGCAGTGCGGTTCCCGACTGAAGCGCCTAGAACGGCTCTGTCCTATAAATACAAGATTGCATTCGCGACAAACAGAACATCATGTTCATATCTCATGCTTCTTCAAGAAGCAAAAATTATTTTATACTTCGTGAAAGGGCAACAACCTTGAGTTTCCAACCCAACGAAGAGAAAAGATAATTTGTGATGCTGTAGCCAGCTTCCATTCAACTAAATATGAGCAACCTCTGAGATTCCATTTTACGACACGCAAACACATCGTCTCGTGGTTACTCGCGGATCAATGGCAGCTAAGCAATGTCACTCTGACATCACCACTCTTAGTAAGTTTCGTCACGCTAAATAAATTGAAGTAGTCTCGCCCGATTCTTTAGTCGTCTTAGAATTCGGACGACAACAGATATCTCCACCCAACAACGTTAGTCTTCCTCTCAACAGCAGAACATAGCACAGACTCGACTAACCATCCGAAGTCAGAAACGAGGGTGACGAATTCTCTTTCAAATGAACAGAACCTCATGGTCTGACACCTGCAAACAAATCCTGTTGATAGATTGCAAACATTGAACTCCATAGAGTTAGAACCGCTAGAGAAACCATGCAAAGGCGTTGCTGCAGTGCTTATCGATTAATCGAAACTAGTTATAGGAGTTTCCAATATAGAAAAATTAATATGGAAGTTCCTCTAGAAACAAGATGTAATAGGAAGAATTGAAAGAGCCAGCGTTCAGCCTTTAATGTTGTGGTTTACATTGCATTCTTACGCCACTGATATTCTCTGAGTCTTCCACTTTTGGGAGCGGTTTACCACTTAAGGGCAAGAGGGTGTCCAGAATCTTCTTCCTCTCTTCCGCTCCGCCCTCCTACGACAGGGCTGTTGCCAGTTTGAGGGTAACTCCTGTTAGCAGAAGTTTTCGGGCAACATAGCTAATGCTACATCTATTCAGAATGTCAGCATAGTGCGTGTCACAGGTTACAGCGTTACATAGAATGTGAATTTAAAAGGGCACTTGCAGTAACACCATTTTTACGCAAAGTACTATATATTTCTCAATACTTAATTTTGTTGGTGTAGGGTCGTTATGGAAAGCACAACTCAAATACAGGAAGGCATAGGCAAACGCACACGGAAACAAATTTAAACAATTCCTGATAGAGTCTCCATTCAGAAATAAGGCTTACCACAAACGAGTGACGTGCAACTACACCATGATCTTTGGATTTAATGTAATAGCTAAATCTCTGATGAAATTTGTTTAATTCGTAAAGAGTCGTGTTGAGAAAGTATCCTACGTCTTGGCTGATGTTTGCCTAGTAACCACGTTCGAGCCCATGTTCGGCATACTGTTACAAGTTGTGGGAGAGCACTAACGACAGTTTGTTGAATTCCATGTAAAAATGAAGAAAACGAACAGTTGTTGCCTGTGGACGAAGTTTCTTTGACATTATGAGACTAGTATTTGTGTTGGTATTAATTCTGGATGCTGACGTAGTCCAGCGAGCTACGGGACCCCAAGAACGTCTGTTTGCAGGAAGGTCTACGTCACACCAGCGAGCAAATGGGCGTTTCACGGCTGCTGTTACTGACAGCCTCGTTACTAGCTGTAATTACCGGCCTAATGACATTTTCAGAGCAGTAAGTCCGTTACCGTAAAACTAGCGGCGGCGAAGCGTGCCTCGTCAAATCTGACTGCAACAGGAGTTCTCACAGATTACGTCCATGTTCGTTTACGGTGTGCGTTAACGTGGAGTCTAATAGCTCGGAATGTGAGCACTTTAATATGTTATCCGTATTCCGCAGATAGCACCAGCACCCTAATTCATCCCAGCCGAGATTAGAACCACCGTCTCATTTGTTTCGAGATGTTCCCCGTATTCTCCGCGGAAAAAATGAGAACTTCATCCCCTATTGAATCGAAATCAAAGCGGAATGGACAAACAAAATCTGAATGACGCGAAGTGAGCGTAAGAAGAGCAGTGGGAGAGGCACTCACTGAATTTGAAAGTAAAACTTTGCCAAACTATTC
Organism: Schistocerca cancellata; assembly: GCF_023864275.1. Taxonomy (NCBI): domain Eukaryota; kingdom Metazoa; phylum Arthropoda; class Insecta; order Orthoptera; family Acrididae; genus Schistocerca; species Schistocerca cancellata. The sequence continues at coordinate 851,733,760 of NC_064626.1, forward strand.
GACTAGATATCCTAGGAAGGTTTAGTCTTACGTTAAGTCAGTAAGCGGATCGAAACCGCCAGTCGCCAGTCATCAGTCGCCAGTGATGGTACTTGCACCGAAATAAAAGATGACACAGTGAAAGCCCAAATATTGAATTTTGTGTTCCTAGTTTTATTTCGTCCATGAAGTCATAATACGGTCCTTCCTTTCAATTATCGCACGAACCCCAAAAGCAAATATTGAGATAACTGATCACGGCTAGTAAACCAGAATCGCTTAATAGCGCAAAGAAATGTGGACTGACTGAAATACCTGTGAGGCTCTACAGATATCATGCGAAAAAAACTAGCTCCTCTTCTAAGTGTAGTTTATTGTAGGAGGCTGTAGCAACGAAAGGCGCGTAGCAATTGAGGAGCGTTATCACAAACCTCGACAACTATCAGATTTGCCAAAATGAGTTATATGTGTACTAGTGTGCTTCTAACTGAGACGGATTCCCTGCAGAAAACTGATTTTACCACAGATTACTTGCAAACAAAACTGTGAAATTTGTCTAAACTACATATCTACGAAAAACGAATGAGCCGAGGCGCGGCTGGCGCCAGCGTTCTCGCACTTAGAATGGCATCGCTGCCATCGATTATAGGGTCACCATCTTTGCCTTCCGCGATTCAGGCCGGTAAACGGGTGGTAAAGGGAGAGAGAAAGGAGACAGCGGAGTGGATATTCGCAGGGTCGGAGGTGGCTTGTTGACGTTTACCGTGAGGCCTGTGGTACAACGCCTGTACGCTATGGGCAGGGTCAGCGAGAGGTCCCGGCAGTAACTTGATGGGTCCTCGAGTTTGGTGTCGCGGTGGTGCGCTGTTGTGTTTTGGGGCTTTTGGGCATGTATCGGTTCATGTTACTGGCCATTGAAATGGAGATGTGTCTATGGCGTGACGGAGGAAATGTGTGATGCTCGCCGCTGTTGCATGTGAAAACGCTTCGTCTGCCTTTTGTCTGTGCACGAAATTATGTGAAGTAAATAGCCGATAACACGGCGACGTCTTGCTCTCACGCGTTGTTGAATATATTTCGGAATTACTGAATGGTGAAGATACCCCACGTGTAAAGCAAATTAAGCCATTTGCGCCATACTAAGGTACTGTTTTATTCTGCTTGAATCTGTGTCAGTTATATGTGCATTTATATGCCCTTCTTTAGTAGCAGAAGTTATAGAAGTGTGTAAACAGAGAGCTATGTGGAAAGGGATGTAAAGTTGAAACCCTTCCAATAAGTGAATACGCTCGAACTCTGTATTACTAAAGGTGCCTTTCGATACCAGCACCTACCTTGGGTAATAAGTGTTATTCTCATGGTACTGTAAGTAATTATTGTACACAAAATTGTTTATTCTGATTATACTAAATTGGAGATGTAAGGTCGGTTGTGTGCCGCTGTAAATTACTATTGTCTCCTCTGTGTGGCAGCCTAGCATTGTCAGTGACTTCAATCATTGTTCCTGTCATATTTCGAGTTTTGTATTCGCGGGTTTGCTTAAGTTGATACTGTTAAGTTGAGTTGTAAGACCTATAAACAGGCAAATCACACTGAGTATTCTATGAGTTCAAGACGATATTCTATTACGTGTTACCTTAGTTTGTTATCGGTTAGAAGTATTTTACGTGTTATTAATATTCTGCTGTTTGCTTTGTCTAAAGAGAAGCTAGTTCTTTGAAGTAGTCGTTTAAATTTTATTAGTGTGTTGCGCATTGTTTTTAAGAAGCTACAAATGACTCTGTGTATGTTGCAGGTAGCTGAAACTGACGTGTTCACGGGGGTCGCGTCCTGACGGGGTTGATAGTGGCCCTTTTACTACCGCACATCCGGCTATCCTCCCTCAGTGCATTTGTCTCGCTTATATCGTTACTACGTTTGTCGAGTGGAATTAGGGCTTACTGTAATCACCTTATAAGTTGAAGTTGAGTATCTCCCTTGCCAGGGCGCGAACCTTCGTGGATATAGTGGTATTCTCATCTGTAAAGACTGGTAGTGTTATTCATTTGTTCTCGTCACATGTATGATTATTTATCTTGTTGTATCTAATGCTAGTAAAATGTGTTAGCGAGGTCCGAATTGCGACGTTGTATTCTCCTCTTGTGGAAACAAATTTATGTGATTTTATTCCTTTTTTAAGTAGCTTTTAGATGCGTACATTTTACCTCCATGTTTGGTGTTTTTATGGCTTCCACGTTAATTAAAATTACAATAAAGGTGAATTTGGCAACGGAGGGTTTCGTGTATTTATTAGTTGCTACGTGGATCCTAAGTTAAGTGCAGGAACCCTACCAACGAGTTTTGCTAAGTGTTAACATCTATGCTTGAGGTAGAGATTTTTTCGACGAAGTTGCTCACTATTTTCCAATCAAGGGTCAGAGTTATGAACCCCTAATATAGGGTATTTGGAGCCACTGAAAAGGAAAAGGGAAAATTTGAAACCATAATCCTACCATCACATTATCATGAGGTTCTGAGTCACCATGATACCTGTATGATTCTGCCCAAGAGGTGATATGTGTACAATTTTAAGGCCATTGGTAACAGATTAATTAAAAGCATGCAATCACTCAAAACATCTGAAGCAAGAGTTATTTTTTATATTAAATTACACACGAGATAGTGCCATCTTCAAAGTCAACATATCATGCCTCTCCTCTCCGACCATTGTAGAAATGAAGAAAACCAGCGTAGAAAGTTTCAAGGACATTGAGTGATCAGCTGTAATAAAACCTAGAAACCACGCAAGCTGTACTCTTCTATAAAAATCAACATGGGTTCTGTAAACAGAGGTCTTGTAAAATTCAGCTCACTGTGTCGTCCATGAGATCCAGAGGTCCGTAAGACATCAGCGCCCAGAATGAGCCATGTTCTTTGATTTCCAGAAGGCATTTCAAATGCAGTTCCGTACTCTGTTGTTTAATTAACGAACTTCCGTTCTTACCGAGTGCCAGATAAATTTGTGACTGTATTCAGATCTTCCCTGTTGATAGATTCCAACACAGCGTTCTTAACGAAACGAAATCTACAGATGTAGAAGTAATTTCTGGAGAGGGGCAAGATAGACATTCACATTCTGTGTTAATGATCTAGTTGGATAACGTCAGGAGCTCCATAAGGCTGTTCCCAGATAATGCTGTTATATACAAGGAAGTAGAAACTGCACGAGCCTTTACGAATTACAAGAAGAGCTACGGAAGATCGACAGTTGCCTACGAACGTAAATAAGTGTAGTGTATTGCTCAAGAATTAGTGAAAAGATCCACTACTGTGCTATCACACTATTGGCGGCTAATCACTGGAAACAGTAACCACCCCGAAATGCCAAGGAGTAACTATATACAGCGAACTAAAGTAGTATGACTGCATAAAGCAAACTGTGAGAAAAGAAAAAGGCTGAAATTCATTGGGGGAATCTTAAAGAAACGTAAGTCATCCACAACAGAAGTAGCTTTCAGAACATTGTTCGACCGATTGTGGGTGCACTCGATAACCCTCTGTCCACTACCAGTTACGATAAATACACTACCGTTTGTGGAAATTGCAACACCAAGAAGGAAACGCATGAATTCAAGGCATCTGATACCACAGATTAGGTACATGACAAGTAACAAATGATTACCTTTACAAATCTGTACGTGTCCTTTGAGCCCTACTATTCAGTATGTTTTGTGGCCACCGTGGACTGCAATTAGAGCTGCTATACGTCGTGGCATTGAATCAATAAGGTTCTTAATACTTCCTGAGGGATTTCCCTCCACTGGAGGACCGTGACGCACCAGGTGCCAATCAACCATATCCCAGACATGTTCAGGCCATGGAAGCAATGGTACCCGTCGATCTTCGAAGAAGGCCTGTATATTCCTCGCAATATGTGCCGAGAATTGTCCTGTTGAAACGTGCCCTGTGGAGATGCCTGAAGCAGGGGGAGTACCTCAGGCTCCACCACCTTCGTTAGGTACCAGTTGCTGTTCAAAGTGCCCGCAATACGTACGAGGCGAGATGGGTTGTTGTAACCAATGGCGCCCCAAAGCATCACACCTGGTGTTTGTCCTCTATGCCGCTCCACAATGCAGCCCTCCAGGTTGCGCTCACCACGGTACATCGGAATACGTACGCGGCCATCACTGTAGGACACGTTGAAGCGAGACTCATCCGAAAAGATTACGTGTTGCCACTCAGCAACCCAGTAATGATGTTCTCGGGTCCATTGCAGTCGGAGGAGCTTGTGGTTTCTGGACAATGAAAGCCGACGTTAACTGATGAGTGCAACCACTCCAACCTGCAGCAGACGACGACGAACTGTCGATACAGACAAGTTCACACCTGCAGCAGTGCTCCAGAGACGAGCCAACACTGTGGATGACGCTGTACGGTCCGTAATGGCCATGCGGACAAGATGACGGTCATCCCGTGCTGTGGTCATGTTCCGTGGTCCATTTCACTCTCAACGCAGCGTACGGCCTCCCTCAACCCACTGCTTCCTCACACTCATCACTGTCGTAGCAGTAAGTCCTGTGCGAGGCGAGATATCACGGTATGACAACCCCGTTTCCCGTAGACCGATCATTCTGCTCCGTTCGAACTCGCTCACATGCCGATATGGCTCCCTTTGACTTCGACGAGGCATACTGGCAGTCACTGCACTGTTTCCACCTTGTCTGACAGCTCTGCACCGAATACACTGAGCGCAACACTGACTCTGTCGGACCGACATGAGAGGGCTCTGCCCGGCCTACGTGCACCTCATCTCGCTGCAAAACGTCTCACGTATTGCTCGCACACCCATTGCCACTTCCACCAAGTGTGGGGCTAATCGGGTAATTCCTTTTCGGTGTTGCACTTTTTACAAACGGCAGTGTAGAATATGTAGAGGATTCAACAGAGAGTGGGACGTTTCATCACGCATTCATTTAGTCAGCGCAATGGGGGAGATTTACTGCTGAAATTTGGGGAGCGTGCCTTCCATGAAGCGGTGGCAACGTATATTTCTTCCTCCAGTGTACGTCTCGTGAAATGAACATGAGGAGAAAAACAGAGGAGCATGGAGAGCTAGTTATAACCAATCTTCGGTCTGAGCATTACAACCAGAACGGAACTTTACCGATAATCATTTTTCCCAACCGGTACGCATGCGACCGCATGCATACCTAACATGTTCCAAAACGCCTCGCTTAAAAATGGGATTCTTCCGGGGCTTATGCCTTGGGTTCTGTAGGCGATAGAAAGATAGTTTTTGGGATATCCTTTGGGCTAGGAATCATTTGTACACCCAACAATAGGATGGCATTAATGTCACAACCCTGCAGGACAGGGTCAAGGTATGAATATTATACACTTCCACCTGCTTACTCAAATGGAACAAATTGGTTGGTTCTTTTTGCATTTGATGTGGCTTACGATGGGCCTTACGGGACTTATGGATGCACCATTAGTTCACACAAGGTTCCTTAAAAACCGCAAAAAAAGGTTTTTCTACTTCTTCGTACTAAAACTGATCTGCGGACTCCACGACAGCTACCCGCAAAAAATGGCTGAAATTTTTCTGATATATTCATGAGACCGTGACCTCGAACAACCTTGAAACTTTTAGTGATTTCTTTATCCGTTTCTGAGATACAGATGTTCCAATTTATCCTTCTTCAATAAGCAAAATACGCACGTAAAATCCGGTCTGAGGAGAAACCGTACTTTATAAAGTGGCTTAGCATGGAAAAATTTGATGTAAAGTTTCTCTCTTATCATGATAATGGTTGCAGAAATTCCACGTTGCAGTACTGAGGCGAATGAAAAATTTTTGTGCATGTAAAATCAAGTCTGAGATGTAAAATTAGTGGCGCCTTACCTCAGTTTCTCGTAATAAACTATCCAAATTTTACTGACTCAAAAAACTTTACATATGAGTCAGATGCCCTCCTATGGCAGGGAAAAGAAGGGAACCAGCGAAAAAAATGCTCCACTCGGAGCCCAAAAAAGCTTATATGCTCCTGTTTAAAGGACTGACTGAAAAGTGAGGTACCACATATTTGCGCTTTTTTATGCTCATAGAGAAGGAGACATTGGTAATGGGAAAGAGATGGAGAAATAGTGAATACTGAAAGATTGTGGACAGTTGTTGTGGTACAGAAAGAGCGAAGGACACAATGGCAGTGTGACACAAAGAGATGGTGACGGGGGCAGTGGAACATAGTGACAGAAAAGTGCTAGGAAGGAGGAGAGCCAGACGTAAGTAAGAGACAGAGACAATGACGATGACAGGAAAGAGAGAGATAGTGACAGTAAGAAGAGACAACGACAGTGGGCGGGAATGAATGAGACAGCAGAGGTAAGAAAGAGTAGTAGTAGGACAGAACGAAGGAAACTATGGCTGTGAGACAGGAGACAGTGACAGAGAAAGACAAAGAGATAACGGCAATCAGTTGTGATGTATGAGTGAGTGAGAATGCGCAAGTGGGAGCGGATGGGTGTGAACGGCTTACCCCGACGGACTAATGGGTGTGAGCGAGTTACAGTTCGGGGTGCTTATGTCAAGAGTGGTGAGTTGCATGTTAAAAAGAGTGAATGTGTTCGCATGTCAACATTTTTGGAAAATATTTAAAGGTTCTGTGAAATGTAGAACGATGCCGCTGGTACCCAATTTTCAGTCAGAGTTTCTTAATCAGGAGCATATTCGAATTTTTTGAGCTCCGATAGGAGCATTTTTCCGCTGGTACCTGGTGGAGGCACTCTCCGCCACACACTCTATGGTAGCCTGCGAAGTACAGATGTAGATGTCTGTCATATACGTAACGTCTCACATAACAGCGTAAAAATAGCTGTGCATGTGTCTTTCTCAACTTTAATCTCCTGCCTGCAGATTGGCTCAAAACATCAACTCCTCTTTTCTTCAAACTGAGTGATCACTTACGAGACAATCCCACTTCGTGGAGTATTCCCGTTAAAGTTAACTATTTAGATTCTATTTCTTGTCGGGAAGATTGTAGGAAACCAGTGGCTATGATTCTGTCTCCGTGATGTTATCTGAACAGTCACGGTATGTGTGTTGATTAGCTGTACAGTCCGCTTGAGATGCAGAGTGTGTAAAGCGATATATCTGTCAGTCAGCGACATCACTCGTAGTTCTCACACAGTACGTTCAGTATGCTTCTCAACCAACATAATGTTGTAGAATCCAAATCGTTCTCCAATCTGCTGGTATTTTTGCATCTGTGGAATACTTTTCGAATATTATGCGATGTCGTTTCTACCGACAGTGGAAGCGAAATGAAGAAATTGAGAGAAATAGTAAAGAATAAAGTAAAATTGGAAGAGCAGACGACATGCCCACTACCTATAACAACGACTGAATTAACCGCAAGTGGAAGAGAGGAAAACTAACGACTGAACAGAAATTTTTGCAATTAACGAGTCTACACAGACCTAACATAAAAATTTTGATATAACCGTTTTTTACCATTTTTATGCATCCAAAACACCAGACATAAAGAGAATAAATATATAAGCAATTAATAAACGGGCAAATCACGGAACTAAGGAAAGAGATACAGTCACTGGGCCATATTGGCATTTGAATAACCGTGAATTTGACAGATTATGCGACCACAATCAGCCACATGAAGTTTTTGAATTAACGCTGTCCGCCCTCGCTAGCTGACTGGTCAGCGCGGCGGAATGCCACGCCAAGGGGCACGCGTTCCATTCCCGGCTGCGACAGGAGATTTGCTCCGCTGAGGGACTGGGTGTTGTGTTGTCCTCATCCCGATCTCCGACGCGCAAGTCGCCCAATGTAGCGTCGAATGCAATAAGTACTTGCACTCGGCGGCCAAACTTTCCCGAATGGGGGACTCCCGGCCCACAATGCAATACGCTCATTTTGTAAGGTGTGAGGCAAATCCAACACCTTCCATGAAAACCCTGACATGATAAGCAAATCAAGCAGGATGTCACATAGCTCCGAATCGTGACATTAAATTAACCAAAGTAATACGATCAACGAGTGAGCAAATGGAATACCACAGACTAACACAAGAATGCATGTCATACCTTCCCACCGCGAAACAGACGCAGTTCCGAGGGGAGAAACGAGAACAGAAGCCGAGAGCAGAATCGCGTTCAGCTAGAAGGTCCTACGATAAGGAACGGACACCCACGTCGCCAGCCAACCGCCAGGACCACCCCCCCGCCCATGTTAAAAGATAGAGCCCTCCAGAAGAACTGTATAGATCTTATGATAACACTAAAAGGGCCACATCAGCTGCAAGTTTTAGCGTGAGACTTTTTCGCGTCTCTGTTACGTTGCAAACGTTAGAAACATTGCCCCACCACGAAAAGTATAACATTTCTCACTGGATAGACAGAATTTTTGTAGGCAGAGCTTAAGGTTAACATTGAGACCCTGATTGGTCAGATGAAAAGACAGCCAGACAGTTTTTTTTTAAACCAACTTTGGTAAATTGTAGTAAGGAGAAGTTAGGAGAGAGTTGCTTCCAAGACGACGAGCTGTATGGAGCTGCGCCGCCCGCCGCCCCCTGACGCTGCCTAACCAACAACAAGGTAATGAACGCACGTGATGCTGCATAACAGCGCATAAAGCTTCACTCAGAACTGCAGAAGTCTCATCTGTTACACCCCCTTTTTATGTAATACTAGTGTCGATCGTCAATTAAATCTCATGGTGTTCACATTTGCTACTTGAAGTAAAAATCTGAAACGCGATGATTTTTCTGTTATATAATTATTGAGAAGCCACATCAGCCACTGTAATTTACGACAAGTTAGATAAGTAATTAAAGATAATTGAGGGTCACTGTAGACCATTTTGATAGTTTTCTCTTTGTGAAACTTAATTTAAACCTAGATTATAGATGTGATATGGCATAGGTCATCCTTCGATCCATTGTAGAACTTGGAAACCCATTCAGGGAATATTCGTTCACATTTTTGTTGAACGCAGTTGGTTTTTATCATCCTGTATTAAAATATTTCCTTTTATCAATAGTGTAATTTATAAAGAATGTTTTGTGAGTAAAATAAAATTTCCAATGGTAAACGTAACTGCTTTTTCGACGTTATTTTACCAGCTAACTAAAAATAGGAAAGCCTTGAACCCCTTCCACTAAATTTAGTTAGTGTTAAGATTCTTTTACAGGGAGTGCAGTGGAGCTGAGGCTGAAATCATTAAGTATTTGATTATATCATCGCTAGTCTCACTGAACTCTTCTGAACTCTACATGTCATGTATGGTCTGGCGTCTCCTTACCAGCAACAGGTCCCAGGTTGAAACTAGTCAATTCCCTAAAAAACACGCTCAGAGCGTCATTGCGCGAAAGTTGTAGGGCGACACGACTTAGAACAAACAGACACCACGCAGAATGTTAGAATTTTAAATTTTTGAATTAACGCTAATTGTTAACTGGCGTTAGGCCATATTGTAGTACTTAAAATGTTTTTAAAAATCACATTTAGTATGGAAGACAGACTGGATAGTTTGCGTCTATCTTCAATATGACACCAAGCGAGGTGGCGCAGTGGTTAGACACTGGACTCGCGTTCGGGAGGACGAAGGTTTAATCCCGCGTCCGGCCATCCTGATTTAGGTTTTCCGTCATTTCCCTAAATCGCTCCAGGCAAATGCTGGGATGGTTCCTTTGAAAGGGCACGGCCGACTTTCTTCCCCGTCCTTCCCTAATCCGATGAGACCGATGACCTCAATGTCTGGTCTTCTTCCCCAAAGAACGCAACGAATTCAGTATGACGTAACTCAGTGATGAAGTCATGGTGACTACATCATGTATCATCAGCAGGTTACTTTATTTTCCGTCAAATGCGTCATCGATGATAGTATCGAGGGGAACGTGGTCAACGCGCTTCACCCCAGCCATTAATACTCGAAGATGGTAAACTGTTCTTCGGAGACAACTGAAAAACATTAACCGTACCTAGGATCAAGAACGGATTCTCCTTATGGAGTGTTTCGAGTTAAAGAAGCTGACCATCCACCTATATTAGCGTACGAATCCTAAAAAGACGTCGTAGTAAGTATGTCATATTCTTTATGTAGTGTTGGCGTGCTGAAACTTCGAAGTTGCTACAGCTTCATTAGTGTGAGATGCATACAGGGCGAATCACTCAAAACTTGCACCGTATACGTTGCGGATATGGACAGTGCTGTTGACATGTGCCTTTCACATAACGGACTGGTAGCCGCGTACTGTCGGACGATCAAGATATTGTAATAATAATTAGGAAGTGTATTATTTGTGAAAATATACACACTTTTAAATGGAACAATGCTTATTGACATTGAGACACTAGAAGTAGGACAGATTAGGATATCAGTGGTGTTTGTTGCAGGATTCTTGTGCGAGTCGTTTATGAGACATCGTATTTTGAAAAGTTCCCATACCGACACTTGTACGGTATCCGTGGTAGCACACAACTCACGTGCGTACCCTAGTTACGTGGATTCTGACTAGTAAAGAGATAACTGACTATCAAGGGTTGTGTTAAAAATGACCACCGGCAGCGGCAGTACAAGCTTCCATTCTGGTATCGAACGACTACTGCACATGTGCTAATATTTCAACGGGGGATATCCGAGAGGGTTGCAGTAATTCGTCGTTACATGTCATCGGGTGTAGTTGGTGTGTGCTTGTAGGCGGTGTCTTGTGGACGACATACTGCAGTGTTTCGTGCACTATGGTCTGGACAGTCATCATGTTGGCACATAGGTTCCTCCTAGTCTGCAGAGAAACGTCTTCTGTTACGTGGCTGTGACACTTCTGCTCTTTCAATGTTCCGTCTATGAAAAACGGGCTACTATTCCACACCACACGCTTACAGTACCTGGAAGTTGGCGTTCCACCTGACGAAGCAACCAATATTACATGTTTCGGCGGTTTACCTTACCATGATTGGTAAACGTGGCTACATCACTAAACAAGATACATGATACATCTGGAATATCCTGTCTTAATGCTCATATACAGAAGTTAACATGATTCTCATAATCGTTTTCATGCAGTCCTAGATGGAGAGAGATGTAATAGGGATGGAACCTACGGTGATGGAGAATGCGTAGTACATTTTCCTGACTCACGCCACTTCCTCGTTTGATTACATGGGAGCTAAAGCGCGGATCAACTGCAGCAGCAACAAGAATATCAATTTCCACCTCTTTCGTTGTCATTTGTTTACGGTCGTGATACTGGTTACCTTTGAGAGTGGACATGGTGAGATGATGTTAGTCAATAGTGCCTTTAGGGTGATAGAGACGCCATTATCAACACCTAACTGAGTTTGAATGAGGTCCTGTAATAGAGCTACGAGAAGCTGACAATATTGGAGAAAGACTGGGCAGGAATGTAGGCATTGTGCTTGATTCCAGAGTCGCAAGAAGAGCGGGCTTGAGATGGTCACTTGGTACTACCGAGAGGGAAGATCATAGTGGCGGGCGCATTGCTCTAGCGCATCGTAGGGCATCTGCATCAGCAGTTTGAGCAGCAGTTGGTACCACAATGACACAACGAACTGGTAAAAATTGGTTACTTTAAGGGCAGCTCTGAGCCAGAAGTCCTGTACCGTGCATTCCACAGATCCCAAACAGTATAATTATTAAAACCAAACCATAAAAATGAAACAAATGAGAATGATAAGAAGTTAAATAAACTGAATCTCCGCCATTTGCGACTTCAGTGGTGTGAATCGAGAGTTCTTTGGAGAACAATTTGGAGATCTGTCTGATTTTTTGAGGAAAGCTGGTTCTACTCGGTGCCGACGATGCCCGTGTGTTGCTTAGAGGGAAGCCAGTTGAGAGCCTGCAACCAGTCTGTCAGTGTGCTAGACACGTTGTTGTGCTGTTGAGCTGCCATGCATGGCCAGCATTCCACGGGGCGTTTTCCCACTGGATAACGCTGATCCTCTTGCCGCTGTTGTAACGCAACATGCTCTATAGACTGGTGACATGTTGCCATGACCTGCTCGATCACCAGATCTGTCTCCAATCGAGCATATATGGGGTATCACAGGACGACAACTCCATCGTCATCGATAAAAAGCATTAACCGTCTCTATACTGACCGACCAAGAACAACACACAGGGAATTCCATCCCACAAACTGACATCCAGCGCCTGTACAACAGAATATATGCACGTTTGCATGTCTGCATTCAACCTTCTGGCGGGTACACCGGTTATTAATGTACCACGTTTAGAATGGTTTATCATGCGTTTGTATTAATGTGTGATCTTGTAATATTAATCACTTGTATATGTTGCCACAATGTATATGTCCCCAAGGCAAATGCATTCCCGATATTTCATTACTCTACATCAATAATATTTTGGTGCTGTAATTTTTATTCCGTTAGTGTAGCTGCAAAACGATTGTCTTAACAGTTCGTGATTTTACGTCTTGGTTAAGTCACAAAAAAAAAATGATTTAACGTAGCAGTGCACCTGGATGGGAAAGAACATACTTCAACATGCACACTATGCTATGTTTCTTAACTATAACTTTTGACTTGCTAGTTATCTTTATGTCAGTATTAAGGATACATGTACTCCAAAGGCAGTATTTATAGTAACGTAGTTTGTTGTTTATTTTTGGTTTATTATAATGTACATGAACCATGAGTCATGGACCTTGCCGTTGGTTGGGAGGCTTGCCTGCCTCAATGATGCAGACAGTCGTACCGAAGGTGCAGCGACAACGGAGGGGTGTCTGTTGAGAGGCCAGACACAAGTGTGGTTCTTGGGCAGCAGCCTTTTCAGTAGTCGCAGGGGCAATAGTGTGGATGACTGACTGTTCTAGCCTTGTAACAACAACAAAAACAGCCTTGCTGTGCTGGTACTGCAAACAAGGGGAAACTACAGCCGTAATTTTTCCCGAGGGCATGCACCTTTACTGTATGGTTAAATGATGATGGTGGCCTCTTGGGTAAAATATTCCGGAGGTAAAATAGTCACCCATTCGGATCTCCAGGCGGGGACTACTCAGGAGCATGTCGTTATCAGGAGAAAGAAAACTGGCGTTCTATGGATCGGAGCGTGGAATGTCAGGTCCCTTAATCGGGCAGGTAGATTAGAAAATTTTAAAAGGGAAATGGATAGTTTGAAGTTAGATATAGTGGGAATTAGTGAAGTTCGGTGGCAGGAGGAACAAGATTTCAGGTCAGGTGAATACAGGGTTACAACTACAATGTCAAATGTGGGTAATGCAAGAGTAGGTTTAATAATAAATAAAAAAATAGAAACGCGTCTAAGCTACTACGAACAGCATAGTGAACGCATTATGGTAGCCAAGATACACACGAAGCCCAACCCTACCACAGTAGTACAAGTTTATATGCCAACTAGCTCCGCAGATGAGAAGAGACTGAAGAAGTGTATGATGCGATGAAAGAAATTATTCAGATAGTGAAGGAAGACGAAAATTTAATAGCTATGGGGAACTGGAATTTGATAGCAGAAAAGGAAGCGAAGGAAAAGTAGTAGGTGAATATGGACTGGGGGTAAGGAATGAAAGAGGAAGCGTCTGACAGAATTTTGCACAGAACGCAACTTAATCACAGCTAACACCTTTTTTAAGAATCATGAAGAACGCTGTATACGTGGAAGGGGCCTGGAGACACTGGAAGCTCTCAGATAGATTATATACTTCTAAGTCAGGGATTTAGGAACAAAGTTTAAAATTGTAAAACATTTCCAGGGCCAGATATGGACACTGACCAAACTTCATTGGTCATGAATTGTAGATTAAAACTGAAGAAGCTGCAAAAAGGTCGGAATTTAAGAAGGTGGGACCTGGATAAACTGAACGACCCAGAGGTTGTAGTAAGACTCAGAGAGAGCATTACTGAACGATTGACAAGAACAGAGGAAAGAAATACAATAGAAGAAGTATGGGTAGCTTTGAGAGATGAAATAGTGAAGGCGGCAGTGGATCAAGCAGGTAAAATGATGAGGGCTAGTAGAAATCCATGGGTAACAGAAGAAATATTGACTTTAATTGATGAAAGGAGAAAATATTAAAATGCAATAAATGAAGCAGGCAAAAAGCAATACAAACGTCTCAAAAATGAGATCGACAGGAAGTGCAAAATGACTAAGCAGGGAGGGCTAGAGGACGAATGTAAGGATGTAGAAGCAGGTATCACTATGGGTAGGATATATACTGTCTACAGGAAAATTAAAGAGAACCACCTGTATGAATATCAAGAGCTCAGCTGGAAAACCAGTCCTAAGTAAGCAAGGGAAGAAGAAAGATGGAAGGAGTATATAGAGGGTCTATAAAAGGGTGATGTATTTGAGGGCAATGTTAGGCAAATGGAAGAGGACATATACGAAAATGAAATGGGAGATACGATACTGCGTGAAGACTTTGACAGAGCACTGAAAGACCTATGTCGAAACAAGGCTCGGGGAGTAGACAACATTCCATTAGAACTACTGATAGCCTTGAGTGAACTCTTCCATTTGTTGAGCAAGATGTATGAGACTGGCGAAATACCCTCAGGCTTCAAGAAAAATGTAATAATTCCAGTCCCAAAGTTTAAGAAGTCACCGTTGCAAAACACTAACACGAATTCCTTACAGACGAATGGTAGAAGCTGACTTCGGGGAAGATCAGTTTGGATTCCGTAGAAATGTTGGAACACGCGAGGCAATACTGACCCCACGACTTATCTTAGTAAATAGATTAAGGAAAGGCAAACCTAAGATTATAGCATTTGTAGACTTAGAGAAAGCTTTTGACAATGCTGATTGGAATACTCTCTTTCAAATCCTGAAGGTGGCAGGGGTAAAACACAGGGAGTGAAAAGCTATTTACAATTTGTACAGAAACCAAATGGCAGTTATAACAGTCAAGGGCACGAAAGGAAAGCAGTGATTGAAAAGGGAGTGAGACAGGGTTGCAGCCTGTCATCGATGTTATTCAATCTGTACATTGAGCAAGGTATAAAGGAAACAAAAGGAAAATTCGGAGTAGGAATTAAAATCCATGGAGAAGAAATAAAAACTTCGAGATTTGTCGATGACATTGTAATTCTGTCAGAGACAGCAAAGGACCTGGAGGAGCAGTTGAACTGATTGGACAGTGTCTTGAAAGCAGGATATAAAGTGAACATCAACAAGAGAAAAACGAGGATAATGGATTGTAGTCGAATTAAAACAGGTGGTGCTGTTTGCTTTAGGAATGAAACTCAAGGACCCTGGTGCGCTAAGTCCGATCTTCTGCAACATACGTTCAGTGTGTTAATCAGTCTTAAGTAAAGCAGCTGGCCGGCTTCTGTTCATCGGTGGGGATACTGTTGGATTGTACACTGTCTACGAAGAAGACTCGTGCTCTCCAAGCGGAATACTGAGTGTGACTAATATCAGTGCAAAGTTTGATTAACATGGCATACTGATCGTATGCAAAGAAGGACACCACGAATGGCTACAACTTTGTTTTGTGATAGATCTTCCCATTTAGCATTTTTTTAATATTCATTATAGTGAATACAACAGGCAAATTATAAGGGCGTTTATAATGATGAGATGAATGACAAAAATCGGCGAAGCCTGTGTTGTAGGCCTGTCTTTAACACGGTATTGCGTGACCGCGGAAAGATGATTAATCAGTTTTGTGTGTCAGAATTAACTTTCCAGTAAAATAACGCTCATAAACCGCAATCGGGCTTCGTTATTATGCAATGTAATGAAGACGGTTCGTTTTCTTAAACGTGCTGTGAGCACTTAATACTGCGAACATGGCGGCCGATACATTGCCTCTCCGTATTAAGACGACCAACAACGAATATCTGCTGAAAAACATTAAAAGTCATCAAATGAGAAGAAAGACTAAATTAAATAATACAAACTTAGAATGTGTTAGTGTAATTCATCTTATTTAAAATAACACCGTGAGACACGATCTTTTATTCCGTCCGTTCACTAAGACGACTATGATGAAAGTATTGAGACTTTGAGACATTATAATTTTGTCTAAAAACAAATTCGGAGCGAAAAAAGTCATAGATCATATCTCCGGGTTCGGGAATCTGTGGTTATGATGATAAATTGTGGGGATGCAGTTTACTATATGGGAAAAGGTTACTAAAATAATGAAAAGCCTGAATTGGTAGACGCTTGATGATAAATGCCCACTATCTCGTGAAGGCTTATTTAAAAGGTTTCAAAAGCCAGATAGTTGATGAATCAATAAATATAAGGTCACTTTACCTCCCTCCCGCCTCCCCCATACCCATCGCTCCCTTAGGGAGTACAAACACAATTACAGTGCTCTTATAGGCCTTTAGACAGTCATCCTTCCTGCGTTCCATACGCGATTTGAGTGGGACAAAACTCTAACATATAATATACAGTGGTTTGCAGAATATGTACGTAGATGTACAGTCATTCGTATACTGTTTGCTTTTGTTTATTTTTTCGCTAGTTTACCATGGCCTGACTAGGAACTTCTGGCCCGTCCTCACATTAGCCTAACCGCCTCATACTTTACAGTGCCTACATAGATAGCGTTAAGTGACGATTGAGGCGGTTACGTGTGAGTGCTGTGCATAAATTATATTAACGATCTTACTGTAATATAATTAAATGAGAGTAAGGCAGGATGTGGAGCGATGTATTGTCATTCGTTACAAATGGGTAGTCGTATTTGGAACAAGAGTAATTATCGCATTGTAATGACGAAATCAATCGATGTAGTAAACTTTACAATACGAGCATCCCCAGATGAAGGTATGTACTCTTGAAAAACAAACTCCAAACATCCGTTGTACGATACTTTGATGAAATTATCAGTTTCACAGTGTTAGAGTTGCATCTTCAGGTACATCTAAATGAAGAGCACATGAGGGAATTAAACATACGAAAATTTTTTGTATATTTAATTCCCCCAAGTGATGTTCTTCTTTATTTAGATGTACCTGAAGATACAACTCTAACGTTGTGAAACCTATGGTACAAGGATCATACAACAGCCGATTGCGGTTAATTTTTCAAGAACGCAGAGCTCCTAACGTATTGGCTTTGTTTAGTTGCAATATTAGGCGCAGTTTGAGCAGATACTTCTTGTAGATTTTAATGTTAACGACTGTGTATCAGTCTCATTGTTAACAGAAGCTATGAGGCGTCATGTAAACGCAAGATAAACAATAACGCACACGAAGCACTGATTACTGATCTCTGTGCAGTAGTGATCATAGAGTAAATGTGTTCGGTGCGTACTGTAGTGGAGGAGATGGGTGAAAGGAGATGCTTCCAGAGCATAACAGTATTCAACGAAGCAAATAAAACCACAATAAATCTATATGAATGTGCAATAAAATAATTAGTGCCAAGAGAAGCAGATATAAAGGTATATTACAGTCCTTTGCAAACAGCAGATATATCATATTCATGTATCTATATGTATAAGAGAGTCAAATCATTTCATTAAATTCTGTACAGGTAAACAGATGAATTATCGAACCGTTTTTAACAGGAAGTCGATAATTAATATACTGCTGATCTCTCAAAGACCTGATGCGTGATATAGGTAGAGATTTCCACTTATGAATTTTAATGGCTTTCGACAATAGCCTGTACTCCATAACAAATTTACGAGAAAGTTCCCAGCAATTAGTGCCCTTTCAGACGAGAGATATTTTGAAAACTCACAGATCTTTTCTTGCCGGAAATCCATGGCCACATGCAGTAAGAGCCTTAAATTCTCTACCTTCCTAATACGAAGTTTACGACATGCGCTTAGTTCGCGATAAACAGTAATCACAACTAATTATATGCGGCCCTTTTTTTCGTGCAATTACATTAGAACGAATTTTTAATAAGATCTGACTGTGTACTGCGACGTAAGATATATGATCCAGTTTCATTTTTAAACAGCAATAAGCGTGCAGTGTATTTGGAAAGTTAATTACAGCGAAACATTAGTGGAAATTAACGCTCAGCTCATGCTGCGTCAACATTAATTAATTGCGCACTTCAAATGCGAAAAAACTTTCTCCAAATAGAATTGCAGCGCGCAAAAAACCCGTGTCCAATAAAAATTCATTGAGTACCTGCTAGCATTGTCGACGGGCATTTATATCATCGATGTCGCGTTATTGCATTCCCATACAAATATTGGAAATGCCGTAAGATACTGCGACATGTCCCGATGTAATATTCCATATTTATTGGGCCGCATTTTGATTTTATATCTTTGCGAGCGCTCACAACACGAGGCCGTAAAAAGAAAGAAGCGCCGACATATGCCAATACTAAGTTATTGAACGCAACTGAAGCGTTCCTTTCGTTCTCTGCCACCATGAAATATTTCGCCTCGTGTAACTCTGCAGGAAAGCAGACATGTGGGCGAAATAACTGAAACTGTAGCCAAAAGAGAGAGAACAAAGGGTACGTACAGAGCACGACACTGCAGGTCGCTAGAGAATGCACGTATGGTAGAGAACACATTCAAGAAAATCTGGCGTTTAAAAACCCACCTAGTTCGGTTCACTGAGCTCAGAACTAACCTGAAACGCATCCGCACGCACGATCCGTTGAATTTCATCACAGCTATGTCATTCATTCTGAATGTAGAATTCTGTCATGATACCCAAAGATATTTGCACTTTAAAGAATTATTATTTTCCTTGCCTTTTTAACCTCTGAAATAATTAGAGCGATTTGGTTTGTGGTGTTAGGTAATAAAGGCATGGTCAAAATCTATAACATTTTTAGTAATATAAACATATAGAAAATTACTTTACGTGGATAGTAGCAATAATATATTTAGAAAAGAAGTCCGAAACATTAATTTAACCAAGTGTTTTCAAATTCATGCGGAGTATCCCTCCATATGTGACCTTGCAGTAAATAATTCGCTATATATCGCAGGTACTCCATTTCGGTCACATTTATTTGTTTCACTTGGCCAAATGTTAAAAGATGTGTGTGTGTGTGTGTGTGTGTGTGTGTGTGTGTGTGTGTAGGTGGGTGAACTATTCTCATAGGTAATGACACGTAAGCCCTGATAATTTGATGATATGCAGAATGTTCATTCCTAACACCTCACTGAACACACGCACGTTGGCAGCACTGGCGCACATCGCACATGCTTGAATACTGACCTCGTGAAGATATGTAGTTAATTCCATAATAACTGTCGATTAAGTTAATACTACACCGTAAGAAAGTTAATTAGTGTATTTCATATTATCTACTGAATGTTTCGCTCATTTCAATGCATTTCTCAAAAACAAACGAAAACGTAACCTAAGGGCCAGTTTCCGCGTAGTTTAGACGTAGGTTTACATAAAAATTTAAGACATTCGCTTAAGTATTAAGTCAATTCGTTGCAGACCCTCCTGCATTTCACTACAATTTTCCATTGTTACAACCTCTCGATATACTACAGCATCATCCCCAAAGGCCTCAGTGAACTTCCGATGTTATCCTCAAGCTCATTTATATAGATTGTGAACAGCAACGGTCCTACGACATTACAAATCTTTTTAGTAATGTCATATCTACTTAGTGTTCCACATAACATTAGTGACGCTTGTAATCTGTAGTTAATAGAGTAGTGCTGTTACTGCCTGGATAAATTTTGTAGAACTATTGTAAATAACCCTTAGCGAGAAGTATTTGAGCTGCCATAGGAAAGTTAATTCTGGGGTTCCGTGCAGCTCTTGTGATTTATGGTTACATTGGTGGGAATGTAGTGGCATGGCAATTGGGGAAGGAAATGGGTCTCTTCCTTGGTATTGCAGAGTATATTCAAGGGACAGGAAAATAGCTGAACAGGAAGGGATGATTAGTGCCCTTAAGGCTGAACTGGATTGTGCTTGGGAGGAACTGATGAGGTTAAGAGGGGAGAAGGATGAAGACAGGTGGGAAGTGGTAGCAAGGAACAGGGACCACAGAAAGAGAACAGCTGCTTCAGGCGGCTAGTTTGACAGGCATAGGTTTGATCTCTGTTAATGGTAGTGGTAGGTGGGAGTTCATAAGACATGGCCTGCATCTCAACAGGAAATGGAAGGGTAAATTGGCTGGGATAATAGGAAAATCTTTAAGGTGGCGGAGGGCACTGAAACTCATGGAATTACCTCATTTTTACGCTAATATGACTGTCCAATCATTCAACATTGATAGAAATTAAGCCTAATGAGAAGCTCAGACAGGAAAGTAATAGAGATGTTAAAATATCACAAGATTCTCATGACAGTACAGTGAAAAATAATGTTAGTATGTCACAAGATTCTCGTAAAAGCACAATGAAAAATAAAGTTATATGTTACATCGAAATATCAGGGGAGTAAAAAACAAAGTAGAAGAGCTTCTTGTTTAGAAGATTTAGAAACTGAGGGTGGAATAGATGTACTATGCCTGTCTGAACATCATACAATCACAGGTATGGAAATGGGAAATGTAGGTGGATATAAGCTTTCAGCACATGTAATTGGAGACACTGTGAAGAGTGGAGAAGTTGTCATACATGTTAAAATCTGTCACAGTGTGAAAAATTTGGAAACTAAAATGTTTTGTGTAGAGCAACATATAGAAGCATGTGTGTGTGAGTTTAAACTAAATAATGATACTTTTAAAATTGCAGGCATGTATAGATTCCCATTGAGAAATTTTCAACTATTTTTGAAAAACTTGGATTCTTTGTTGTGCTATCTGTCAGACAGAGGGATGCAAATTATTGTTTGTGGGGATTTCAGTGCAGATATTCTGAAAGAGTCAGATAGAAAGCTTGACCTCGAAGTATTGCTTGGTTCTTTCAATTCGATGTCAGTTATTGATTTTCCTACTTGGATGAAAGGGGAAAGCAGCACACTGATAGATAATGTTTTTATAGACCATGATGAATTTAATCAAATAAAAAGTTTCCTGTCAAGAAAGGTCTGTCTGATCATGCTGCACAGCTAGTTATAGCATATGACATAGCTCCATACGGTAAGGCAAAACAGTCCTCCAAAACAGTGCATTCAATTAACGATTTAACAATAGAAAATTTTAGGGAAGGCTTGCAACAGTTGGACTGGGCTGAGATGTCCAGGGGTCCTGATGCTAATTTAAAATTTAAAAGATTGCATGATATCTTAGGGAGTGTCTCTGAAAACAGTTTTCCTAAGAAAACAGTGAAATTTAGTTGTATGAAACCGTCTAAAAAGCAATGGCGTACTAACGGGATAAAAATATCTTGTAAACGGAAAAGGGAAATGTGTCTTATATCTAGGAAAAGTAATGATCCAGCGACACTGAAACATTATGAAAACTACTGTACTGTAATAAGAAACATTATTAAAAAGTCTAGAAGTATGAGTATTATGACTGAGATTAGCACATCTGATAATAAAATTAAAGCAGTTTGTAATTTTGTTAAAAAGGAAACAGGGCAACAGAGAGCACAGAAACACTGCGTTTCTATCAAACTCAATGAAAAGTTTTTTACAAGAAGTCAGAGGTAGAAAACATTTTTAACAACCATTTTTAAGCAATGTAGAGAAAATAGGATCCAACTACTAATTAGAAAACGCAATTTCATAAAACTGAAATGCATCCCACGTCTCCTACCGAAATTAGAATGATAATAAATTCACTCAAAAGTGAAAGCTCATGTAGAATTGGTGGCATTTCCAGCCGTGTACTAAAAGCTTGTTTACAACAGATATGTAGGATTCACAGCCATATATGTAGTAACTCACTTAACCATAGCATTTTTCCAGATGGACTGAAATATGCTATTGTTAAACCATAGCAC
Organism: Schistocerca cancellata; assembly: GCF_023864275.1. Taxonomy (NCBI): domain Eukaryota; kingdom Metazoa; phylum Arthropoda; class Insecta; order Orthoptera; family Acrididae; genus Schistocerca; species Schistocerca cancellata. The sequence continues at coordinate 851,755,536 of NC_064626.1, forward strand.
GAGACCTATCACCTTTTTTATGCAAACAACTACCACCCAGTCTCACTTCTGACAGCTTTACCCAAAATTCTTGAAAAAGTAATGTGTTCAAGAGTAGCATCACATATCTGTAAAAATAAAGTACTAGCAAAACGTCAATTTGGTTTTAAGAACAGCTTTTCAACAGAAAATGCTATATATGCTTTCACTGATAAAATATGAAATGAAATTAATAACAAAACATGACCCATTGGAATATTTTGTTATCTCCCAAAGGCTTTTGACTGTTGGATCACAAATTCTTCTAGGTAATCATAAGTATTGTAGTATGAGTGGGACAGTGCATAAATGGTTTAACTCAAATTTAAGTGGATGAATGTAGAAGGTTGAAATTAACAGTAAAGATAGTTTGCAGAAACCAGCAGACTGGGGAGGTATCAAGAATGGTGTCCCACAGGGTTCAGTCTTGGGTCTCTTATAATTTTTAACATATATTAATGACTTGCCATTCTGTATTCATGAAGATGCAAAGTTAGTTCTTTTTGCTGATGATACAAGTATAGGAATCACATACAACAAGCAAGAATCAGCTGAAGAAATTGTAAATAATGTCTTTCAAAAAGTTATTAAGTGATTCTCTGCAAATGGACTCTCACTAAATTTTGAGAAAACACAGTATATGCAATTCTTTAGAACAAATGGCATAACACCATTGATAAACATAGACTATGAACTGAAGACTGTTGCTAAGGCAGAACATTCAAAATTTCAGGATGTTTGCACTGATGAGAAATTGAATTGGGAGAAACACATAGATGATCTGCTCAACCAGTTAGGTTCAGTTACTTATGCTATTAGGATTATTGCAAATTTTGGTGATAAACGTATCAGTAAATTAGCTTGCAATGCCTATTTTTATTCATGATTTTCATATGGCATCATATTTTGAAAGCTGGAGCCCACCCAAGATCACCTTGCAGACATTTATTTAAGGAAATCAGTATATTCACAGTACCTTCGTAATATATATACTCACTTATGAAATTTGATAACAACAACCCAATCCAATTCAAAAACAACAGCATATTGCATAGCTACAACACTAGATGATCTTCGCTATTCTGGGTTAAATCTGACTTTGGCACATAAGGGATGAATTATGCTGCCACAAAAGTCTTTGGTCATTTGCCAAATAGTATTAAAAGTCTGACAGATAACCAACCAACAGTTAAAAACAAATTGAAAAAAATTTTAAATGACAACTCCCCCTCCTCAATAGATGAATTTTTAGATATGAAGTAGCAACTGAAAAAAGAATTAATTATTTTGTATCAAGAAAACTTACGTTGAAGTGAGACATTCCCATCATTACAAAGTGTCGCAATCATGAACTATGGAACAAGTATTAATGTATGTATGTATGTATGTATGCATGCATGTAACAATCTTTGTAACACGATCTGATTGTAAATTAAATAGAAAATGGTCACACAGCACACACTTCCACAAATTCAGCGCAATGAAAAGTAACAGGGACCTGCATAATATTTGTTAGCAGAATGCGAGGGCACTGATTACTTTAAACATGTGTTAGCCTTCCGCTTTAGCGTCCAGCTGTCCAATAATGCCGTCTCCTCGATTGTGTACATGCAAATTCAGAATGCAGAAAATAGGTAATTAGTAGGAAGATCACGCGGAAATCCTGATTCTCTTCTTTTGCATTATTGCACTAGTTACACGAAACTACAAAACGCTATGTTTCATAGCAGCAGACATCAATCCAGCTGACGACGGTGTCACAAGTCCAGCACACGATGGCGTCACCAGTCAAGCTAGTTGTAGGAAGTGAATTTAGCAAGCGGCGTATTACTGTGAGCACCAAAAGGAGACTTCACATTCCCGTAGGGGTATTTTTGTCTACAACTTGAAGATTTAATTTTACAAAACATAGTAACACATTGTGAACAAAAACTAGTCTTTACAGTTCACAAGCATTACGATCCACAGGAAAAAAATATTCTTTGACGAAATGAAAGTGCTGATTAAACAGGCACCTTTCAATGAGAAGTTTTTAATGCATTTGAATTTGTAATAGCACAGAGTGAAATAAAGCAATATAACCGGCTTCCAAACAGTTCGTAATGGCAACCCGTGAGCAACTATTACTTTGTGGAAGCATGCGATCTGATACGTACTTACCTCGTCACGTCACAGTAAATAAACTGAGTTAGTCACACCAGATGTCTTACGTTTTTCAGCGTCTGCTCGACAGCGTCGATCTTCTCTAGAGAAGGGCAGCTACCTTCTCAGCCTCAGAACACAGCACAAAGGGCGTCTTCAACCTGGCAATACCAAGTTCGAACAACAATTGACCAAGAATAATGGAGTATTACCTCCAAAAGCAAAGGTCCACGTGTCATTACACTAGCGAAAGAATACTACAGGTCGAGAGCAAACCGACTCGCCAAAGACTTAAGTTTGTCACATTGATCAAGGAAAGAGGTCCCTAAAGACCTTGTTCCGAGGGATCAAAAATGGTTACAGCAAGTTCTCATCGGTATAGTAAATATTAGCATCGAGATTCACAGAAAGAAAAATATTCCGTGAGGAAACCAAAGTGCTGAAAAAACAGGCACCTTTAAAGATGCTTCTGTTAACTTGTATAACCCAAGTACGGTTTTTTTCTTACTCTGAGGCCATGCCTTCGTTGTTTTGATCCAATGAAATGTCAAATTATATAACTTTGATGTAGTGATGTGATTTATGGGTTTTTAACTGACTCGACAAGTTCTTGGTCGGTTTCTGCAGGCTTATGCACAAGATATGTGCACAATTGCGGCAAATTACGGGCTGATTAATTGTGGGCGAGGAGTTGATCCTGTTAGGAACCTAAATGTTTTCAGTCGAGATCATATCAGGCGAATTATGTGGCCACGAAAACAACGTGAGTTCATCATCATGTTCCTCAGACCACTTTGACACGATCCCGGCCGTGTGATACGGACTGCTATCCTGCTGAAAGATGCCATCGCTGTAGGGGGAGAAGTAAAGCATGAACGGGTACAGGTGGTCCACAATGACGTTCACGCAGTCCACAGCTGTCATGGCCCCTTCCGTTTGACTACTACCACAAGTCCAACTAGCGCCCGTGTGATGTCCCTACAGCATAAAAATGACCCATCTGACATACCGTCCTTGACGCAGTACATACATCGAGTAGTTCGGCTGAATAACGGTGTATCCGGTCATGACCATCTACCTGGTATAACAAAAAACGTGATCCTTTCGACCAGGCGACACGTTTCCATTGATGCAATGTCCATTGTCGATGACGCTGTGCCTACTCTAGTGATAAATGAGGAGGTCGTAGGGCCAACTTGGGAACACATGGGGTCGATCTGCTGCAAAGCCCCATGCTCGACAATGTGCTCTGAAAGGTGTGCTCTGAAACACTTGCGCCTGCACTAGCATTGTACCCCGTCGTCAGTTCTACCACAGATCGTCACCTATCCTGCTTTAGAATGGGGATGCCTCTAATCTCTACCTTCGAGAGTGAATTTCCCCATCTGCAACCCTATAATAATTCTCCATTCATCTGTGCACAACGTATGACTTCGCTTACCGTTTCACGTGTCCTAAACTCAACCAGGTGGCGTTCGAAATTGAACACTTTTGGATAATGTTTGGTGCCATGTGTTTCACACCCAGAACACCAGAAAAAATTTTTATAACATGAGGCATTTAGTACGCCAACGTTATCAGAGGCTTCTCTAATTGAGACTCACTGATAGTTAATATGATTTCTTTCACTTTATCTATGATACCATCCGTTGCTGATGTGGTAGGGCATTGAGGGTGCTCGTCATCTTCAAAACATTCACGGTCTTCTTCGGCACGCTTCTACCACTCGTATGCTCTTCTTTTGCTCACAGCAGACTCACAGACTCACCAAAAGCAATATTTTACATTTCAAAGACTTTACTGCAATTTATTTTGATCTTACAGCAAAATCCAATACAAATTCTTTGATTCATTTCTATACAATACAAATAATCGGCGATATCACCAAAGCACCTGTAATCTTTGTGACAGGTGGCAATAGACTAAATATCGAATGGCGGACACTGTACAGATATTTTTTCAGACTTGTTTCCCAACGCGACAACGAAAAAATCGCTAGAGCAGCAGTAACACGACACTTACTTATATGTTTATTCTTGCTGTACTATCACACAGTAAACCTTTTAATTCTATTAATAGTCTTTTCCTAGGTAATACATAAACAATACGTTGCTATGTTGATCTTTCATCGTTTCTTCATCATCTGTTAATATGCACAAAATCCCCCCCCCCTTTACAAAACCATGTTATAAAGGTTCTCGTAAGTCGTAGTAGCTTCTTCGTTAATGTTTTAGCATATTTGTTTTAATTTATAATTTCTTACATTTGATTTAACTGATTAAAAACCATACAAAACTTCGTGCCACCCAAGCTATTAAGAGAGATTAGTGATAAATTTGAAAAAAAGTGTTCAGTAAGTAGTTGATAATCAAGTTAGAAGTAAAAATGAAACGCTAGAACCTGAATTTATAGTTGTTAGTTCACTGCTGACGTTTATACGTCTTAGATCTGCTAGCGAATTCGTTTTGGATGAAGCTCACCTATCTGTAGAAATATGCTAGGAAACGAAGTTACTCTCTTCAAAACTTTTCCTGAACAAGCGTGACACAGACTACAATACGCTTTCAAAATGTTTCCCGTTTTAATTTTTGCTGGAATGGTTTTTACAAAGTACCGAGATACAATTGAACGCAGACAAAGCGGAACTGTGGTACAGTGCTGACATTGACTTTCGCTGGCAATCCGGCACTGCGGCAGTTGAAGCTGGTCCTTTTGTCGAGCTTATCGACCGACTACTGACGCTATTCACACCAGGAATTTCAGCAGCTTTCGTGTTAATCGTCACGTCATTCAAATGAACAAAGTTGGTGAAAGCAGTTGTTCAAGTTAGCGCGAAAGATAGAGAATGGCACATGCTTCACTGCTCTGTAATATTGTAGTGCCGCTCGCCCACTACGCATTATAATTATAACAGGAAGTGTGTCCTCGATTAATATTTTACTGTAAGAATACAATCAGTGCTAACGCAGATTTATGTGTGAGTCGCGGCTTTCTATTCTCTGCGCTGTTTTGTATTCTGAGAAAACAGTTTCGTTGATTCCGTATGTGCCTTTTTACCAGACGTTTCCCGGTCCATTTATTTCCTGGACGCAGCGTATACAAATGCATCCATCCACTAGTCCTCTTTAAGAGAGCGCCTGTGACACACGTCAACGTGTAACTGCAATTGCTGTGTTCACCTGTCACCCACCAGTCAACAAGCTTTCTATGACGTCACAGCACTTGTTTACAAAGGCCTCCACATACGAGTAGTGTTCATCGTGCTCCCTCGCGTCCATACTTCAGTAGAACATATGCTGAACAGAGAGACTGCGACTTTCAAGTGAAGCCTGGAACTATCTCGAGTGAGATAGTGGTCGCCATTACATAAGAAACCCAAGACAAAAAAAAAAAAAAAAAAAAAAAAAAAAAACACCTCACCACGAAGAAACTATCCGAATGCGATGGAAATCAGTAGGTTTGGTGTACATGCACACCCAAAGAAAGATTAAAATTTCAGAAAAATTGGTTGATTTATTCAAAAGAAATAGCTTCACAAATTGAGGAAGTCAATAATGCGTTGATGTTCCTTTGGCCGTTATGCAAGCAGTTACTCGGGTTGACACACATTAAAAGAGTTGTTGGGTACATCGAGCGAGGTGGCGCAGTGGTTAACACACTGGACTCGCATTCGGGAAGACGGCGGTTCAATCCCGAATCCGGCTATCCTGATTTAGGTTTCCCGAGATTTCCATAAATCGCTCCAGGCAAATGCCGGGATGGTTCCTTTGAAAGGGCACGGCCGATTCCCTTCCTACCCTAACCCGATGCGACCTATGACCTCGCAGTTTGGTCTCTTCCCCCAAACAACCCAACCCAACCCAGCGGTTGGGTGTCCTCCTGAGGGATGTCATGCCAAATTCCGTCCAGTTGGCACGTTAAAACTTCAAACCCCGAGAAGCTTCGTAGGACCTGTCGATAATGCTCCAGACATTTTTCAGTCGGTGATGCTGATGATGTTTGGATTGCGCGGTCATCAGCGTCCGTGTAAAGTCCCACAGTCCAATCTAGCCACTTTCACGAATGACGATGAAATGATTCGGACAACACAAATACCCAAAGAGAGAAAATACCCAACCCGGCCGGGAATCGAACCCGGGACCCCCTGATCCAGAGGCAGCAACGCAAGGCACTAGACAACGAACTGCGGACGTTATCAGTCCGGGAACAAAGGTACGTTTTGACAATCACGAAGATGAGCAGTAGAAAATCTTGCCTTGTGGTTCAGATGGCTCTGAGCACTATGGGACCTAACATCTGACGTCATCAGTTCTCTATACTTAGAACAGCTTAAATCTAAGGACATCACACACATCCATGCCCGAAGAAGGATCGAAGCTGCGACCGTAGCAGTCGAGCGGTTCCGGACTGAAGGGCCTAGAACCGCTCTGCCACCGCGGCCAGCCGGCCGGGCATTATCTGACTAAAATTTAACCCCAGGATGGCTTGCCATGAAGGACTACAAAACGGGGTGTAGAGTGTCGTCGACGTACCGCTGTGCTGCAAGGTTACCGCGGATAACAACTACAGGCGTCCTACTGCAAAATGAAATGGCCCTCCAGACCAACACTCCTAGTTGTCAGGCCGTACGGCGGGTTACAGCCAGGCTGGTATCCGCTGTCTGGGTGCCTCCAGACACGTCGTGAGCCTGGAATCTCACTGACTGGAACAGAAGAGTGATGAGGGCTACTCTGAATCCAGTCTCACTGACCTGCAAAGACGTGTCTGGAGACGACCGAGACAGTCGTGGGGTATCAAAGCGACTGTCGCTCACCGCACGGCCCGACAACCAGGAATGGTGATCTGGGGGGCAATTTTTTCTCATAGTAGGCTTTCTTTCCTTGTCATCCACGGAAACCTTACTGGACAGCGGTACATCGACGATATTCTACGGACTGTTTTGCTGCCCTTGATGGTAAGCCATCTTGGGCTTACATTTCAGCAAGACAGTGCCCTTCAATACACAGCGAGAGCTTCTACTGCTTGTCTTCGTGCTTGCCAAACCCTACCGTGGTCAGCAAGGTTCCCACATCTCTTCCCAGCTGAGCACATTTAGTGCATTATGAGCGGGGCTCTCCAACCAGTTCGGAATTTTGACGATCAGCCTCGCCAGTTGAACAGAACGTGGCACGATATCCCTCAGGAGGACATCCAAAACCCTGTCAATCAATACTAAGCCGAATAACTGCTTCCATAAGAGGCAGAGATGGTCCAATTCCTTATTGACTTGCCCAGTTCGTGAAGCTACTTTTTGAATAAACCACTAAATTTTTTTGAAATTGTCTTTATTTGTTTGTCTGCACATCACATCTAGTGATTTACGTCTCATTTGGATAATTCCTTCGTGATCATTCGATTTAATTATCTTAGTACAGTACTGTTATAACTTTGAATCGTAGTGTGGAAATATCGTCCAAAAATCGAATATGGCTTTTGTTTATACTACGACAATACGTTTTTTTAGTTACATGTTAGTCTCATCACAAAAATAATCAAGCTTCACTAGAAGTAAAAATGCGACGCCAACCTGAAAGCATAATAAAATGTAATCTAAAAGCAAATCTCATAGATGAAAGGGTTTTGATTATTTTGTTAGCTTCTCGTGTTTTAGTAATAATTTCCGTAATTATGACGTGCATAGGATGATGAGGATGATGTTCGGTTTGTGGGGCGCTCAACTGCCCCCGTACAACTTCCTTGCTCAGGCCAAACTCGCCACTTTCATAAATGGTGAGGACAAGACAAACACCCAGTCATCTCGATGCAGGTGAAAATCTCTGACCCCGGCGGGAATCGAACCCGGGGCCCCGCGTTCGGGAAGCGAGAACTTGAACGCGAGACCACGAGTGACCTGCATAGGAACTAAGAAGAGCTAAAAAATTTGTACCTCCATCAAAGGACACAGTATAAAGTTTCCGTTAGTATTTACATTTAAAGTTTTCAAAGTATCATGATTAAATATATTTTTCAGTGGCTTCCGGAATTTCACAGTCGGTAATCGTCACAAAAAACACAACATGACTCGCAAACACACATAAATAAAGACGAAACTATGCAGCGAAGAGATGACGAGTCAGAAGAAGACGAGTCTTCCAAAACACTGAAAGCACCATGTCTCGTTCCAAGAAGTAAAATTTCAACCTGATTAATGCTGTACACCATTCATCAGAACAATAAAAAGTCGTTCAGCAGGTGAATATTTACTTTATTGATCACAAAGTGTGCACGACGTGATTCTGAATTATTTCCATCTTCAGACATCCAAATGCAAATGTAGCACAACGACAAGAGCGTTACCAGTTATGTAGGTAGTCTTACATCTCCTGCTATGTACGCAGCTGGTAACTCTCTTGTCCTTATGCTAACTTTGCCCTTGAATTTCTGTAGATGGAAATAATTGCGAAACGTGCCATGCGTACTTCGTCACCAATAAAGTGTCATTCTTCGCGTGCTTTGTGACTTTTTATGCTACCTAGCCTGCATTACTACAGATCTACGCATACTTACTACAATAGCTGCTGGCCTCTACGTGACCCTATGTCACACCTTTTTTACTCTGTTACTATGTAGGCAAAACAGCGATTCTCCTAAAAGTTGTGGCTTAGCAATAAAATTGTTGACAACTTTCAGTGTAATAATTAAGTCTGATTCGTAAGAATAACCATGTTTTTACAAATTACTTAATCCTTTGTCGTATACTGACACGATTATACGCTCGAAACAAAGTTGTGTGCGGGACTGAATTCTCAAATAGGGAAGTAAGTCTCTCGTAGAAAGTGGTCGCCTCCAGACACTCTCATGGTATGAAGCAGACCATCTTGCGACTCGTTCCTCCATACGCCACCAAAACTGCGCAGGATAACATCTTAGGCCTTTTGGTAAATAAAACTCTCAGTTATATACTTTCCCTCGCGGCGTTAATTTCACAGCAGGTTGGGATGACTTCTGCCGAGTCTGTAAAGCCTGAAGAAGCACCTTTGGAGAATTTAAGGTTTGAGGTAAACCCTCATTTCGGATGGTTTAGTCGCAATAAAAGCAACGGTGAAGCTCTGATGTGTCACAAATGTTCATTAGAAGAATATTAAACTTGAGAATAAGAAATTCTTCGTACTGGTTGTAATCTCCCCACGGAAAATTACCCTCTACCACGCACCAATTAATCATTGTCAGTCAAACCATCCACATTTATTTACTTTGGAAAAGTATCTGATCTGATTTTCTAGTAACATATGCGGTGACAGCTCGTCGACGCCAAAGTATTTTCTAGTACGTTTATTCTTTGGAATAACAGAGATACATATATGTATTCTCCATGGTTGTTAGACTGGTAACTAGGACAGCTTCGGAAGTATCTGTTGAAAGACTGACGGGGTTCTAAAAGAGACATTTTTGCTTTTCTTCGCGCTAAAGCGAGCTATTAACATTTGTGCCACTAGCGGGTTATTTGAAGAGAAAGAAAGACTGTAAACGGAAAAGAATTAAGACTTGGAATCAACAGAGATATGAACATGTAATGGAGATGGATTGAATATACAATTTCCTTCATAAATAAGGTTTGTGACCCCTTTTATTCTGGAGTGAATGAACGAATGAGTTCTTTGTCTGAATCATTGATGATCGCGTTGGCCCTGTAATTAGTGGGGAAGTTTCAGCTGTGTCGAAGAGAGCCTGCAATCACCGAGTCTTTGTTAAATCGTCCAAAAAGGCTTCGTACACATCTGGAATTCGAAATCTGTCGTAAAAGGAACGAATTGTTCAAACGATCGATTTTCCCAACTGAATGCAGCGCTTAACAATAATAATAAATGTAAAGATCTTTTACAGCAAGCCAGCCGCTGAATACTAAGACGAAGGGCTCCACCAGAGATTCTATTGGGCTGATTTCACGTAATGAAATATTATATTTAAAACTGTACATAGATAAAGGAGAGAGAGAGAGCGAATGAAATTAGAGAAAATACTCATAAGCCTCCATTAGTCTAACTTTTCGCCTGTCTTATCACGGATCAGCCTAAAGACAAAACGGGAGGCCCTTACTTTACTGTATAGATTTATGAGTGAAAGTGAAGGGATCTTAAAGGCAACAGATACACGTCTATACATACAAAACATTACACAAAGTTAGCGGCAAGCTGCATGCATTCATCATTCAGCATCTATTCTTCTTACATAAATACATTATAACGGCCAATCCGTGACAGGACACGTTTTTGGACGTTGCTAAAATAATTTTGTTCTCTGTTTCATGTGAACTACGACGAGCTGACTTAACTGACGCTTGGAAAAGAGAGGAAATACTCGCAGACAACACGCTGGGCGCAGAGAAAAGGCCAGATCTATAATTTTATTATTAAAGCTTGCTAGTATAGATGAAGTATACGCTTTTCTGTTTAGTATTATTAGATATTTGAACATTGATTAATTGTGTTCATGCTAGATGTAGTTTGAGTGACCTGCCCCAGTTGCATTTATTTGTATAAGTACAGTAAGAAAGTAGCCACAGAAGTACTCTTGTGTGAACGGAGTTACATATAGTGACAGTAGAAGGGAGATATATATATATTGACAGTAGAACATTTATATGGTTTTAACTAGGGCAATGTTTAGGATGAGTCAAGCAGAGCATAGCAGCACACAACAGCCTTCAGCTGTTAGCACTGATAATAATGATGCAGTAAATAGTGGTGTAGAACCGATCGCTACAGATAGCGCAATAGAACGCCCTGTAGACACGGCTGGAGATGTAACAGCAAGTACGCAACTTGGATTAGATCCATTGGTAATTATTATGAGACAGATGCAGATGATAACCGAGAGCATGAATACTCTGAAAACAGACATGAATGCGAAATTAGCCTCAGTTACTGAAGGGCAGGAAAATCTGAAAACCGATATTAGAGCACAGTTAGTGACAGTTACTCAAACTCAAGAAGAAATGAAATTAGTCCAGACTGAGATTAAGCAGCAGTTACAAGACAGTTTTTTCCGAATTAGAGCAGCGGATAGAGGCGAAGACTAAGGAACTCAAAGATCAGGCCGAAGAGACGGAACGAAAATTAACGACACAAATAGAATTGGTGAAAGCTCAATGTGAGGAATTTACTCACCGCGTACGTGTAGAAATGAAGGAGTATGTGACTATTAAGATAGATACTGTACGGGAACAGGTGGAAATGGTTCCGCAATTAGTACAAAGGCAAGACGCCATGTCATGTGCAATTGCGCAACTTCCTGAATTGGCACGTATGCAGACTAACCTAAAGGAAAGTGTTGAACATCTGACAGAGCGTCAAGACGTTATAGACCACCAAATTAACGTATTAACGGGTAAATTATCCGAAATCACATTAGAAAACAAAAGGCTAATGTCTGAAAACGTTGAGCAAAATGTTAAGGCAGCATTCCAGAGTTTATCTGGCAAACAGGAAGAGAATTTGTTTGCGAAAGGACTTGAGGAGGTGCGACAGCAGTTAGGTGCTGATTTCGAGCATTGGGAACAAACGATAGCAGAGTCGATGCGCGCTTCACAACAAGGCTCAGAACAAATGAATACAGGCCAGCAGCAGAAGTTGGCAGCGAATATAGAGCCAGTTACTGCACATTCGCACACGATACCGACTTGTGTAAGTAACTCAAACATTAAATTGCCACGAGCTAGTTGTTCGCGTGAATTCTTATCTAACGGAGATTACGAAAGCCTTTGCCATGCCGAAGAAAAAATGATAAAGCATCGGCAATTCCAGATTTTTAACCCGGACAAAAGGGGGGTCCATCCAATTGTTTTTATTCGAAGTTTCAGAGGAGTGCTACCCAGAAATTGGTCGGAGTGGCAGAAGATCAGTTTTGTTACAGGATATATACAAGGTTCGGGGGCGATCTGGGCCTCGGACATGACTTCTGTTTGATCGACATATGACGATTTTGAGAAGGCGTTTTTAGCAAAGTTCTGGTCAGAAGGGGTACAGGAACGCCTAAGGCAGGAGGTGCTCTACCCACACCCTTTCTCCTTTTCAAAAAAAAAGCCTTAGGAAGTATTTCGAAAAATATATAAATAAAACAAGATACTGGGACAGACCTATGCCCTTGCCAGACATAATAAACATACTTATGGCAAGACTACCAACTAGCATCCGGAATCAATTGATTTATGCCAACGATAAAGACTTGGAGTCGTTCCTCACGACGTTAGACCATATAGATATTATCGAAGAGAACAACCAGAAAGCCCGTAATAACAGATTCCAATATAGGGAGATAGAACCTCCGCCAAACGGTAGGCAAGGGAATGAACAGAGATCGTTAAATAATGGAGAAACCCCTCAAAATCTCAATAGTAATCCCGGCAATAGTCTTGCGAGGGGCTATCCAAGGAATAACAGGAACGGGAAAAGATACAATCCCGTGTGGGGGAACGAAAGAAATTTCAGACCCCAAGCCTGGAATAATAACAATAATAGAAAGTGGAATCAACCGGGGGGAATGAATTCAAATAACCAACATCAGTGGTGACGGACATCTACGAATCAACCGGTAATTACCGAAGTGACGGATGATGTCAACCAGCAAACAAATCAAAATCCAACAAATTTGTAAGGACCCACTCGTGCCCCGGAGGAGCGGTCAGCAATTGGTTGAGGGGCAACAGGATATGTGTACCCATGCTAACGTATAATGATGGACGATTACTGGCAGATGAACTGACCGAGGACTTAGAACCACAAGATGAGGATAAGGAACAGGTGGCAGTAGCCGAAGTGCAAGTCATTTTGGAGACTGTACCTATAGTGGCGGTTTTTGACACAGCTGCAACCACAAATGTTATTTCGGAGGCTCTATTCAACAAGATCAGAAATATAAGACGAGTACCAATTTTTCCCGTTCAAGATTGCAGAATAATAGGCGCCGTTGGGGCTAGATCGGCTAATGTAAAAGTGCAGTCACTACTTAGTGTAGAAGTCGGAAATGTAGCAATATTAAGCACTTCCTTGTTGTGAAAAATTTGGTGGTAGGTTGCATTATCGGAGTCGACAGCCTACGTCAATACGGATGCAGAATAGATTTTAAAACAGGAAAAATTTGGTTGAATGTTAATAAGCAAGAAATTGAGTTGGAGTTGTTGAAAAAAGAAAGCCTTACAAGAAAATATAATAGTGGGATTAGTGTGCAAGTAATCAGGACGGCACAAAATTCGAAAGAGCACGTAATTAAGGAGTTCCAAGTCAAAGAAGATTTCGGTCAATTAGTGTGTGAAAAGTTAAGTGAATCCGACTGCATTATAGAAGATCAGAGGAAGCAGCTCAATGAATTATTATTAACGTATGAAGACGTGTTTGATGAAAGGCCAGGAGTTATTAAGGGATACATATGCCATCTCTACGTTAAGCCGCACGAAACGTATTGTAGAACTTTCTATCCTGTTCCCTGGAGGTTAAAGGCTCAAGTTCAAAAAGAAATAGATCGCATGTTGAAATGGGGTTTGATCGAACCCTCTAAAAGCCCATACTGCTCCCCATTGTTGGTCGTGCCAAAAGCAAATGGGACTGTTAGACTGGTACTCGACGTCAGAGAAATAAATAAAATCATAATTCCAGTGAGAACACATCCGGAAAACATAGACGAACTTATACAACGGTTCCAGGATGTCCAATATTTGACGAGCATTGATTTGCGGAGCTCTTATTGGCAAGTCAAGCTGGATGAGTCATCAAGGAAATATACGGCTTTCATTTATTCCGGGAGAAGTTACCAATTTACTGCAGTTCCTTTCGGACTCAACATTAGTGCGGGAATCTTTATAGCAGCTCTAGATTATGCACTAGGCCCAGAACTCAGAAGCAGGATAACAGTGTTTGTTGATGATTTGCTTATTGCATCGAAAACTTGGGAGGAGCATATTACCTTACTGAGCCGGGTGTTGGACGTGTTCAAAACCATGGGAATAACTGCTAACTTACAGAAATCCCATTTTGCAGTAAACAGAATCAAGTTCCTGGGGCATATAATTGACGCAAAGGGAATTTTACCAACCAAGGAGAAGCTGATTGCGATTAGTAAGTTTCCAACACCCAGTAATAGGAGGCAATTAAAAGGGTTTATGGGTCTTGCCTCATTTTTTAGAAGATTCATAACAAATCAGGCCATGAACGCAGCAGGTATAAATAGTCTGCTGAAGAAGGATGTGCCCTGGCTCTGGACATTAGAGTGTCAAGAAGCATTCGAAGAAATAAAGAAGCAATTAGTAAATGCACCGCTTTTGTACCATCCGGACATGCAAGAAGAATTTTACTTGTCAACAGATTCGTCGAATGTGGGTATTGGAGCGTGCCTTTTCCAAGTACGCAAGATAAATGGACAACTCACCTTCTGTCCGATTGCGTTTGCTAGTCGTGTTTTGTCCAACTGTGAACGAACTTACACGACGACAGAATTAGAGGCTCTTGCGGTCGTCTGGGGTTTAAAAAATTTCATTATTATCTATATGGGTCAAAGACTATCGTATATTGCGATCATCAATCATTAACGTTTTTACAAACGTGTAAACTGTTACACCCCAGACTGGCTAGGTGGACTCTCGCTCTGCAACAATACCAATTTAAGATCGTGCATGTCTCAGGACAGCAAGACATTATTGCTGACGCTCTATCAAGGTCACCACAGGGTTTGAACAAAGAGATTGAAGTAAATAATAACTCAGAATTCCCTGTATTGCTGCTGCAGGAAAATCCATTTAAAACGTACTACGTCAATTTGTGTGCGCCTATGGCACAGTTACAGAAAAGAGATGCTCAATGGGGAAGTGTCATTCAAAGGTTACAACAGCAACCTTCGGATCAGATGGCAAATTATTACAAGCTGGTAAATGGCGTATTATTTTTCCGCTGTGGAAGGCCAAACAAAGTCCGTTGGTGTGTTTGTATACCTGAGGCGCAAATAAAGAAGCTCGTATGGTTCACCCATTTAACCTGGGGACATTTCGGTGCGACAAAATGTGCAGACAAGATAAGTGGGTACTGTTATTTTCCCAACATAAAGCGCAGAGTGCATGAGGTCTTGAAGGAATGCATAATCTGTCAAAAAACAAAGCCGGATTCAAAAGGGAGTAAGCACCCATTATGCCCTATATTAGTCCAAGAACCAAAGGAATTAATTTCGTGCGATCTATGTGGACCGTTACCTACTTCAAGAGGTGGTGTTAGATATGTGTTGGCATTTCTCGATGTGTGTACGAAATACGTAAAGTTATACCCGATAAAGGCGGCTACAGCCAAAGTAATTGTATTAAGATTGACAAGGGATTATCTTCCACACCTACCTAAAGCGATCATAACAGACAATGCTAAGATATTCACGGGACTCCGATGGAA
Organism: Schistocerca cancellata; assembly: GCF_023864275.1. Lineage (NCBI taxonomy): Eukaryota > Metazoa > Arthropoda > Insecta > Orthoptera > Acrididae > Schistocerca > Schistocerca cancellata. Next base: position 851,771,099 of record NC_064626.1, read on the forward strand.
ACAGGCTTTGTCTCAAGTCGGTGTGAAACACATACTAACATCATTTTACCACCCACAAGGCAATTTGGTTGAAAGAATTTTTAGAGAGTTCAATCGATTTATGAGGACGTATTGCCATAATAAGCAGACTGCGTGGGCAAATTATGTGGAAGAGTTTGAGCAGATATACAACAACATGCCCCACTCCTCCACTGGATATACACCTCATGAATTGATGTTCGAAGCAAAAGAGGAAAACTTCTGGACTGAACATATGCCAAAAACTCAGGAAGCTGAGATGCCTTGGAAAGAAAAAATAACACAAGCCATCATAAATATGACGCAAAAGGCTGATCAGAGAAAACAACAATATGACAAATTAATCAAGAGGGTACAGACGTACCATGTTGGAGAGACGGTACTAGTTAAAAGACATACCAAATCATCCTTATTAAAGAAGAGTATAAAGAAATGGGAGTTATTATATACTGGCCCATACATTATTCTACAAATTCCGAATCCTGGGGCTTATCTGTTAGCATACCCGGGATCGAACAAAATTAAAGGGTTATTTTCCCATAACGACTTGAAAAAATTTAATGAAGATTAGAAGATAGGGAGGAATGGTGTTGCGAGTGACAGAGATGAACGCTCGTAAAAACATAACAATAAACTGTGTGTGTGTAGTGTTAGAAAACTTTAAACTGAAATAATTAATCAGTGACACAGATTATAGAAATAGTGACTAACTATTACTATCGAGTACTGCAAAGAAGATAGTGGAGATAGGCTTCACCTGTGTTTGGGTAAACATGGAACTTTAGCATTGCTAATGTCATCAAGATTTATAAAGGATCTGACTGACCTTCAAGAAGAATGAAATGTTTCCCGCAAATGACGCTGTATAATCAAAAGAGGTTCCTAGTGAATGTTCATAGATAATTTCAAGTGCACGCTTAGATGTGTAAACGTGTGAAGGGATGCGTTTAGGCAGTGAATCATGAGTGACGGTTAACGCCGCAAAGATAGTTTCCCGCGCAAAACAGTTGACGTCGGCGCGAGAGTTAGAATCGATATAGACAACACAGATATGCTTTGTAAGAGACTCGCATCAAACGCGAGGGTAAACTGATTGATGTTGAACTTAAAAAAAAAAAAGTGTTATAATTAGACGTTAAGAGTTCTTGATTTATTGTTGAATGTTAAAAGAAAGTAATATTCACAGAATTAGTAGTTATTTAATGGGTCTTGTTCGCTTTGGAATGTTTGTTTGAAAAATCCATTTCCATATATGTGCATATATGAACGCCGGATGAATCAGAGAATAAATGAAAGAAGTGAATCCGCATTCCTCAATGCTAATAACTTTTACATTACAGCAATCAAGCGGAGAAATATATGTATTTAGGATAAAAATGTTTTGAGTATAGATAAATTATATGACTTTTCAAGGAAATGATGGATTATGTCTTTGTATAACATGAACCACACTTTCCATTATTCGATGATTTGAATCCAAAATCTACTGTAAGTTGCATGAATCCTTTAAATTACGAAGAATAAATCATTGACAGAAATGGGTCAGAATTTTTGAACTTATAAGCACAAGTGGGGATGCAAAGTCCAAAAGAATATTCAAACTAGAGAATATGATTATGTTTTTGGCAACAGCATTAGTCAATGGCTAAATGGCAAACTTACGTCAATGGCTAAATTTCTTGCAGTACATCGTAAGAAAAAGGATGCATGAAGCCATAAAGATTTTGTTTTCAAAAAGGAGAATCTTGGACGGTGCAACCTAACCAGTTCTTTTACAGGAAGAGTTTCCCTTTCGGTCATTGCTAATTCTTTTGGAATGAATGTTGCATGTGAAACCTGGTATCCCTGTCCCTTCTACTCTTCCCATTGTGGGCCCCGTAGAAGACCGACTACAAAGTGGGCCGCGTAGAAGACCGACTACAAATGTGGACGTCGGGGACGTGCAAGACCCGGGGGAGTTTCAGCACCGCAAGATATTGTCCTAGGAACAAGATTGTAAAACGAAAACTCGAGTTATTTATTGTAAAATGTTTTTTTTGCTAGAGGCACAAATCACTCTTCTCCAAATCATTATAAATCGATCCCTATCTTTCCTTTAGAGATCAATTTCAAAATTATTTTTTCTCTTCTGTAGGCTTTCCTATCTTCTATGTACTGTAGGCTGGGGGTCTAGGCTTAAGAGGTTTTCCAAGGTTTCCCTGCTTAAGAAAGTTCCCGAATGGATAGACCCTGATAATAGTTTCATGAAAGATCATCTTCCTTGGTTGTGCACAGCAGACATAACACCTTGATGCACGTAAAAGCAATACAGCCGCAGTACCTGTCTCTTCATTTCTTCTGTTTTCAATATTTCTTTTCTTCGTCTGTCTTAAACATAATATTCTATTTCAGTCGGAGGACTGACAATCCTCACTTCCTGGTTATCCACACTAATAGATAGCTCGCGAAGTGTGTTCGGTAAATCAAAATTAAGCTCACAAACTTCGCTCGCTGCGTGGGGCATTGTAATCTCCCCACGGAAAATTACCCTCTACCACGCACCAATTAATCATTGTCAATCAAACCATCCACATTTATTTACTTTGGAAAAGTATCTGATCTGATTTTCTAGTAACATATGCGGTGACAGCTCGTCGACGCCAAAGTATTTTCTAGTACGTTTATTCTTTGGAATAACAGAGATACATATATGTATTCTCCATGGTTGTTAGACTGGTAACTAGGACAGCTTCGGAAGTATCTGTTGAAAGATTAACGGGGTTCTAAAAGAGACATTTTTGCTTTTCTTCGCGCTAAAGCGAGCTATTAACATTTGTGCCACTAGCGGGTTATTTGAAGAGAAAGAAAGACTGTAAACGGAAAAGAATTAAGACTTGGAATCAACAGAGATATGAACATGTAATGGAGATGGATTGAATATACAATTTCCTTCATAAATAAGGTTTGTGACCCCTTTTATTCTGGAGTGAATGAACGAATGAGTTCTTTGTCTGAATCATTGATGATCGCGTTGGCCCTGTAATTAGTGGGGAAGTTTCAGCTGTGTCGAAGAGAGCCTGCAATCACCGAGTCTTTGTTAAATCGTCCAAAAAGGCTTCGTACACATCTGGAATTCGAAATCTGTCGTAAAAGGAACGAATTGTTCAAACGATCGATTTTCCCAACTGAATGCAGCGCTTAACAATAATAATAAATGTAAAGATCTTTTACAGCAAGCCAGCCGCTGAATACTAAGACGAAGGGCTCCACCAGAGATTCTATTGGGCTGATTTCACGTAATGAAATATTATATTTAAAACTGTACATAGATAAAGGAGAGAGAGAGAGCGAATGAAATTAGAGAAAATACTCATAAGCCTCCATTAGTCTAACTTTTCGCCTGTCTTATCACGGATCAGCCTAAAGACAAAACGGGAGGCCCTTACTTTACTGTATAGATTTATGAGTGAAAGTGAAGGGATCTTAAAGGCAACAGATACACGTCTATACATACAAAACATTACACAAAGTTAGCGGCAAGCTGCTTGCATTCAACATATAGGATCTATTCTTCTTACATTAATACATTATATGGTGATCAATTTCTTGGAGAGTGTTAAGAGTATGTCATCGAAAATTCGAACCACGTTGAAAAGCCGTGTTAGTATTAAATTTCAAATACAGATGTTGGTGTGATATTTCCACCAGTGAAAAAAGAATCAGTAAGCATGCACATATGAGAAGAATGCTCTATATATTTCGCAACCTAACCGACCTCGATATATCATTGGTTGTGTTCATTTAACGATAATAACAGATACTATATTTGGTGTGCGTATTCTCATTATTGTAATACGACGCCAATTAAGGACATCTCCTTTGACAGTTATCTGCGAAGGATTGAGAGATGTTAACCACTTTAGTGAAATAGTCTCTGTACAACATAAGGTTACGGAAAAGATATCCTGTGGAAATAACAGTATTTTTCCTTTTATTTAAAGTGTGTAGTGACTGTTCAAATAAAACATTTATATCATTCGACTTTAAAGATGAGACATATTTAAGATAACAAGGAATAAGTTGTGTAGAATGATCGAAAATTTGCTGAGTAGTCACTGTAGTGCATTTGGGTATCAGCAATTACCATCAGTCCCATAGGTGTCTGTGAGCAAAACACAGCCCCGCTGATATTGAATAACTGTCATTGGTCCGATGTCCCTGTCCCTTGCGCCCTTGTCATTCCGTTATCAGCTGTTGACAGCGGCAGGCGCGTAGTTTGCTTATCGTCTTGGTCCCTACGGTAGAATAATCATTTTTTCTGGATCAGCATGTCGCTCGAAAGAAGCAACACAGAGCAAGTGCTACGCCACCCTTCCAAACGAAGTGTTTCCACAATAATACTGTGAATATCTCATATCGGAATGATGGAATTCTCACAGTCCCTAACAGCTACGTACGACAGACGAGCCTGAAAACAATGTTAACGGCAGAGTAGCCATGACTGTACAGTTATCTGCTAGAAGAAGTACGAGTAGAAGTCTTTCTGAAAAAGTGGTATTCAACTAATAAGTAAGAAGGAGAGTGCGTGAAGCATTCTCCTCAAAGTCATCGAGTAAATCAGAAGTAATGTCTGGCGTTCAGCAAGGAAGTGTTACAGATCCTCAAAATGGTTCAAATGGCTCTGAGCACTACGCGGCTTAACTTTTGAGGTCATCAGTCGCCTAGAACTTAGAACTAATTAAACCTAACTAACCTAAGGACATAACACACATCCATGCCCGAGGCAGGATTCGAACCTGCGTCGGCTCCAGACTGTAGCGCCTACAACCGCACGGCCACTCCGGCCGGCCTACAGATCCTCCTGATCTATATAAACAATTAGGAGACAATATGAGCAGTTCTCTTAGATTCATTGCAGATGATGCTGTCATTTACCATCTTGTAGTATCATCAGATGAACAAAGAAAAAAATTGCAAAATGACTTACACGGAATCTCTTGAGTCACAAAGTGATGTTTACTACGTTCGACGGCCCACATATTGTCTACCATGAGACCACAGTATTGACTGCCAATGGCAATGGGGGACGGGACTGGAGATATCCAATGATGAACACAGCATGAGGCTACGGAGCATAGCTGAATTGCTTAGTAGACAAGTAACTCACAACAGTGCTATATTGCTAGTAGTGTTGATGCAAATCAGGGCATGGGCAACGATAAACAAAGCAAACATTTAATTGTACCTAGAACAACAGTTGCAGAAGTTGACATTTCGTTAGAAAGGAACCCAAGGAATATCGCAGATGAAATACTAGCGTTTCTGCAGGATGAGTCAGTGGAAAGTGTGGTCTCTTATATGCTCGAATGTGCGAACAATGTACATGAACAGTACAGTAATGATGATACGTGCTTAACAAGTGAAACAGGTATCGAGCCATGTAAGTCACCATCCCTGTTGGACAAGGAGCCACAAATCCCGTCACCAGTGAAATGTAGTAAAGGACAATCGTTGTCTGAGGAGCAAGTACTAAACATAATTACATACAAGGAAGATCATCCGCAGCACAGTAAAGAAACAATTTAGAAGAGATTGCGAATAAGTCTGCAGCAATAGGACCATGTAGTGTATAAGAAAAACTACGGATACTGAAGGGAGGACAAGCTGCACCTGTTACAAAAACTGGTGTTTACGCGTTTTAAGGATTCTCAATGCAATCTATAGAATGTGCATGATACTGACCTGCCAATTATGCACATTAAACTGCGCGTACCACAGATTACAGTGATTTCAAAGGATACCGTGGATGGCTGCTTAACTTCAAAAAGTGCTACAGAAGTGGAAGACGTAGGATAATGAAATCTCAAACCAAACGGCAACTCGACGATGTACAGCAAACTACGAAATCGGCCCGAAAATTTGTAGATCTAATAGACAAATTTATCCCATCGTTCGGTAAGGAACCTGTGTACAACTCCGAACATCTGGTTTTTTAAGACCAAATGCATATTAAAGGAAATTAAAGGTACCAAGAGAGTTGTATCAGGTTCAAAAATGTTCAAAGATGTTTGAAAGCTTATCGCACTTAACTGCTAAGGTTATCAGTCCCTAAGCTTACACACTACTTAACCTAAATTATCCTAAGGACAAACACACACACCCATGCCCGAGGGAGGACTCGAACCTCAGCCGGGAACAGCCGCACAGTCCACGACTGCAGCGCCTTAGATCGCTCGGCTAATTGTATCAAGATCAATTAACATGAATACCTTAACGCATTTGTATACAATTATGCCGACTGTTAATGTGGACGGTAAATCGGCTGGAAAGTTATTTATTGTACTGCGAAAATCTGGAGGTGCTCGGTCTCCTAAGATTCTTTTTCGTGTGCGTGATCTTGCAAGGGCAGTAGGGAATATTTACATCACAGCAAGCAAGCAAGAGGGGGAAAATGGGGTAAGACAACTACAACTATGGTATGAGCACTGCTTTTTGACAATAGTTGGTCAAAATGACTTGCTTTTGCTTGATTCCTGTTCTGCGTATAAAAACCCCACACTTCTTTAGAGCAAACTACCTCTTCTGAAAAGCGCGTGACATTGCAGTTCATGCCTCCTGGACCCAATGGACAAATTCAGCCTCTGGCTTTTTTTGTTTTTTCTGTGTCTATAAAACATACAGGGTGATTATAATTAAACTTCCCATATTTATCGCCTTATAACACGGAAACTAATTACCGTGCGAGGACCAAAGTCGGTAGTATTACTGTCAAGGACATGGGGAAGAGAAATAACGCAGAATCAATTCCGTTGAGTGCGCCCCCGGTAGATGAGTGGTCAGCGCGACAGGCTGTCAATCCTAAGGGCCCGGGTTCGATTCCTGGGTGGGTTGGAGATTTTCCTCGCACAGGGACTGGGTGTTGTGTCGCCCTTATCGTCATCATTTTGTCCCCATCGATGAGCAAGTCGCCGAAGTGGCGTCAAATCGAAAGAGTTGCACCAGGCGAGCGGTCTACGCTACGGGAGGCCCTCGTCACACGCCATTTTTTTTTTAATTCAGTAGAAACTCTTTTAATGTGCTGCTACAGTACATCATACTATTACATACCGGTACCACTACTGCTACAAAAGGGGCTCAATATCAATATGGCGCCCATCGGTGTCCAGAAGGGTCTGAAAGCGCAGGATTGCATTCTGCACAACAGAACGAGGCATATCCGTAGGCATTCTGGCTACCTCCCTTGATATGCCGCCCTTCATATCAGCACATGTGTGAATGTCCCCTGGTGAACCCTGTCCTTCAGGTAGCCCTACAGTCAGAAATCACAGGGAGTGAGATCAGGTGATCGTGCCGGACACGATAGACTGATAATTCGATCGTTTCCTAATATGTTTCGGAGAAGCAGGTGAACTTCAAGAGCAATGTGCGGTGGGTCCCCATCTTCCATGAAAACTGTTGAGTTCAATGTGTCCCTCCCCTATAGTGCCGGTATGACATGGTGGCGAAGCATATCAGTGTAATGCTGGCCAGTCACGCTGCACGTCTTTGCTTTTCGAGCGCCAACCTGTTCAAAAAAGAATAGCCAAATGATGAACGTAGCCGTGAAGCCACACCACACCAGCACGTTCACCATACAGAGGAACTTCATGCACAGTGACTAGAGGTGAAGATCTCCCCACTCGACAGTATTGTGTGTTCACCTCGCCCGTCAGAGAAAATGAACTTCGCCTGTCCTCAGGATGGTCGAGGGCCAGTCCTCGTCAACTTCATTCCTTGCGAGAAAGGGGAGAGCGAAGTCAACACGTAGTTGTGCATCCTGTGGCGGAAGCTGCTGTACGAAATGGATCTTGTATGGTTACCATCTGAGAATGCTTCGAAGCACCTTCCGTTCGGTGGACCACGGGGTTTTCAGCTGGAGTGACACAGCGCGCACTGCCTGACGTTCGGGAATTGCGCGCAGCGTTGTCTGACATAGCTATAGCAATTTCATCAACCACCAGTGGTGCAGCCAGTCGTCGGCCTCGTCCCAGAGCGACGCCCAGTTATCCAGTTGATTGTGACTTCTTCATCACGCTCCGCACAGCAGGTGGAGAAAGAGGACCCTTCTGTAATCCTTTCAGCCGACGATATTCTCGAAGTGCAGCTGCATCACTACTGCTGTTTTGATAATAGAGCTTCACTAATAATGCGCTGCTCCTTTTGTCCAATCTCATGTTGACCCGTCAACAAGTGCACTTTAACTAGTCAGGTGTGTGAGACTATGAATGGCGATGACTGCTCACGGCACCTGGAACTGGACGGTGGCGCTGTGGCGCATGGAAATCATGCACCACATACTCTGGACATTAGTTCTACGCCAAGTAGTTTCCGTATTATAGCGTGTTAAATAGGGAAAGTTTTGTTGTAACCACCTGGTATTATCACACGATCTGCAGTTGCGCCAGGTTCACGATAGACTGTTACACATTCGGTTGCATGCCATCACTTTCTGTCAGTTGGGGAAAATATGATTTTATATGCGTTCTTTAAGAGTGGGTACCCAGCTATACATCTTGCATGGTTTGTAACTCCCAAGGAGTTCACCTTTGTTCTCGATGGTGCGAACCTTTGTGATCACTGTGGAGCGCCATTTTTCATTCGGTATTAATGGGAGAAGTTAATGAGTTGTTGTGAAAATTTCTTGAATGTCGACGATGTCCATTTTGTGAAGTGTATTACATACATCCCATAGAAGGTTGATCCGTGCACTTCCCGGACGCTCGTCTTCCGTCGCCCTCTTAACGCATGTGGTGAGTCATTAGTAGCTGATATTTTTCATGTCATAATTGTTAACACATCACATTCAGATGAGCCTTACGAAAGACTGAACTTACGACCTCCCTCTCAAGGGGATCCTTGTTGGGTAAGATATTTCTGTAGTGTGAAAAGTGGCAGTTAACTCTAATCAATGAAAAGTATGAATTCATCCACATGAACAGTAAAACGAATTCGCTAAATTTCAGTTACGCGATAAGTCACACAAGTCTAAAGGCTGTGAATTCAACTCAATACGTAGGGACAACAACTGCGATCACATAGATGATGTGTGGAAAGCGAACCAAAGACTGGGATTTATTGGTAGAACACATAAAAAATGCAATAGATCTACTAAAGAGAAGGCTTACACTACGCTTATCCGTCCTCTTTTGGAGTACTACTGCGCAGTTTGAGATCCGCATCAGATAGAATTAATGGAGTACATCGAAAAAGTTCGAAGAAGGGCAGCTCGTTTTGAACTATCGCGAAATAGGGGACAGAGTGCCATATGTAAAGTGAGGTGGCAATCATTGAGACAAAGACGGTTTTCGTAGCGACAGAATCTCCTCATGAAATTCCAATCACCAGCTTTTTTTCCTCCGAATGGGAAAATATTTTGTTGGCGCTTACCTACACAAGCAAAAATAATCATAATAATAAAATAAGATAAATCAGAGCTCGTCGTCCGGTGTGGCCGAGAGGTTCTAGGCGCTTCTGTTTGGAACCGCGCGACCGCTACGGTCGCAGGTTCGAATCCTGCCTCGGGCATGGATGTGTGTGATGCCCTTAAGCTAGTTAGGTTTAAGTAGTTCTAAGTTCTATGGGACTGATGACCTCAGATGTTAAGTCCCATAGTGCTTAGAGCCATTTGAAACTTTTTTTTTTTTTTGAGAGCTCGCACGGAAAGAGTGAAGTGCTCTTTTTTCCCCCGTTATTCGAGTGTGGAACTGTACACAAACAGGCAGGAACTCAATTGTGAACTTCAAGAATAATGATGTAGATGTAGATGTAGATGAGAGTGGTAGATAATTCTTTTAGGTGTCGTAAGTGTGCTCTCAGCACTTATCCCATGCCTCAGAATCCAGGCGCTTCGTAACTTGGTAACTGGCGACGCTGGGGCGAGCGCCACACGCACTTTTTTTACTTCTGAAACTTCTACAAACAGTAATATGGTCGGCAAAGTATCGCTGTCGCTCGTTTATGTAACACTTGGCGTGTCTATGCCAAGCATAATGGACACTGGAGTTGCAAAGTACGGTCACCATACCTCACCTAAAATGACGCTCAACGGTAGAACTGCTATGTCCACCACAATGTGCATAATGACGCTATTGGCTGGAGAGTCACGTGGTACACTACTCCTTGCGAGAGCCGATCGCTCCACCACCTCCTTGTGTGCACACCACTTACAGTTAGCAGCAGGGTACTGCGTAGCGTATTCTGATAATAGGGAGGAAAAGTAAGCTGTATTCACACCAGAAGCATATTCAGCTCAATTTGTCGTTTTTACGCTCTCTACATTCAGCTCACTTTCAAAACAGTACTGGTCATATCTTTGTCGTCTTTTGCTTTGAAGCTGACCATTAGTCATTTGTATAAATCGATGGTAGTCAACATGGTCCCGACCACCCATTAATGGGCGTTCCAGCTTTCATTGTGGGCGGTAGACGGCAGGTTTTTTTTTTTAAACGTTTTCACTGAGTTTTCATAAAATTTTGGCATAAAGTGTTTGGTAACTAATCATTATTATGTGCTTTAGCTTGTTGTACCTCTGCTGCAACTTTGAAAGATAAAGTTACTTCCCTACTTCATAAATCACCATTACTGAGAAAGCATTGGGCAGTTAGAACATTTTACTGCTAACACAGATGCAAAAGAGGGCGGCAGTTAGAGAATGTTGACTACCCTTGGTGTAAACCGTCTCTGTGTTATTGTGATTTTCATAATTTCTGTAGGTTATAAACATTTGCTCACACTTTGTTTTCCCCTGTTATTTCTGTGGCCAGATGCTCTTCCCGTCACTACAAGTTATTCCGTGCAGCACTAAAAGAAGTGTAACTCATATCTCTTTGATCCGTATAATTTATTTACAGTGTTGCACTTATTTCTTTTTATTTTGTCTGTTTGCCTCCCGGATATTCGGGATGACCGTAATTTGGCTGTGCGAATGGGGAAAAACGTCCTATTTTACGCCGCTGCTGTAACAAAACGATCAGCAAGCTGGCGCACCGATTGAGACCGGTTTAATTGATGTTTCTGCTTGCTGCGCGCTCTGTAGCATCCGAACGCGATGGAATCTCCAGCACTTAGTGAACAACACTGAATTCAGTTTACACGTAATTTCTGCACTATATTTCTTCACGAATTTCTAAAACATTTACAGGAGATAGAAAATACTAACAAGTGATACAGATTTTATAATAGCTCTGGAGGATTTCTCAAGTGGTTCCTTCGAAAACGCGACGCTCGATTGTTTAACTTATCCATCTCCAGCTGGGCCAGTACTTCGTCCGTAAGAACAGAAGCGTGAACGGTATGTTGATCAGTGAACAGACGATAGAGACTCGGTATGGATTTTAAATTTCACATAGGACTTCAAAGTTTGTATCAAAAGAATACTTAGATTTTACAAGGGTACATCTTTTATGTGCATGCACATAAAACCTTGGGGTACTATCTGCAATTAGCTTTAGGGTTAAGATTTTCATTTACCTTTCACAAAAGTAAAATGATCCCTCCAACAGATGCACGACAAACATCCAGATGTTCGAAAAGTACATCCCACATATTTGAGATCATGGAATTGACGCATCCACTGCTGTTTTATGTGGCGTCCCAGTTGACGCATAGTTGTTGTAAAGGGAGGCACATGGACAAGGGCTTTCAGAAACCACCATATGCGGTGAGACTGGGCTGCCTGGGAGGCCAATTCGGTATCAGCACAACTCTTACGACCGATATGTTGGTGAGGCAGCTCATTGTTGAGAAATCCTCTTACATACAGTCTCCAGTACGGCGAAAACAATTTTTTTTCGTGAATCGGCTCAATATGCGCCTAGCTTGGATATTGTATCTTGTGCACTATTATGTTATGTAGTTGCTGTGTTCCCCACGTTCCGTTGTGACTGGTCGCTTCCCCATTCAAATGGAACATAGCCTCAACACTAAACACAAAACGTCGAATGAGTTACCTTCCGTCTCCACTCCCCTAATTAATTCACAAAAATCTACACATTATTGTTCATTAACGTCGTGTAGGGCTTCTAACAACTGATGCACTGACGGTTTGAAACGAAAACGCAGCAACAAACACGGCTGACCGAAAGGAGAGGAACGGCTAACTTTTGGCTGGCACTACGACGAGAGGTATGTAAGCAGAATACTGTTAAATTCGCTATTCATCTTGAAATGTTAACTTCCCTTTATACAAACAAGCAGTGTGCTAGAACTGCAGGTAATATCAGCTAATGCTGTGAGCTGTACGACGTTCAGTACTGTGTAATTAACAAGATCACGGCAGCACTGTTGTAACTGCATTGCATGTAGTGAAAATAAGCGTGCAGAACACCTTCTGTTGCTGTAAGCGCCACCTCGACTCGATTCACATTGTGTAGTAAAAGAGCGAGCGAGCGAGCTACCGAGCTAGATGCGCCAGGGAGACCGTTAGCAGCGACCACTGAATCGCTAACTTGCAACTGTCTTTAGGGTATGCTCTTAGTTTCGACGTCTAACTTGAAAATTACCCGAGGTTTCTTCCCAGTCATGAAGAACATGTAGCTTTCTGAAATCAAATGCATGTTTCTGAATCTCTTAATAGTTTAGGAAATATGCGGTTTCCGACTTCGCAAAAATAGCGCTTTCCTTCTGCACTAAATGGTCTGATATGTTACTAAGGGACTCAAAGCGAATTCCTGGACCCTAGCTCAGAACTGGAGCGTAGTCCGTGCATGTGTTACATTCGTAGTCAGCATGGGTAACCGCTCTCGTTACCATGAGTTGGTGAAGAATGGAAGATACCAAATAATTGTAACGTTTTGCCGACGTTTTTATTAGATCACTTTCTTGTCTCTCTGTTTTGTATAAATTTTGCAATTAATTTTAAATTCTCAAGGAGCTAGAGGCTAGAAATGCTGTTCATTTTTGGAACACAACCTACGACCAGCTCAGAGACAGAAGTGATGACACGTTCGGCAGGAAAGTGTGTGCGTGTGCGTGTGTGTGTGTGTGTGTGTAAATGAATGATATGAACCATGTCAGATGTATGGTGAGACCTAACACGCGTCAGCTTCCCTAAGAGGAGTCTTTGGAAACGTGTGCATTTCCGACCGGCGAAGCTCCGGAAGTTCAAACAGTTCTGGCCTTTGAGGAACGGCAAGAGACCTTCATCGGACAGCAGAAAGGCGTGGCTGGGCAATTAGCGTCTGAATTGGGAGCAGTAGGGGGCCAAGTCAAGGAAGTGTTGGGGGCATGTGATACTCTCGCAAGCCCACCTGTGCACTAATTAGGCGAGTGCATGCAAGTTGTTTAGCATATGACGTACAGCAGTCGATAGAGTGGAGTCCTGTCCTGTCAGATGCATGTGTGGCTAACGTTGGACTCCAGCCAGACTTTAAAGGTCAAGGAATGTTAGCAGGCGCGGATCATTTTGATTGGAAACACTTCTCATCGGTTATTAAATCTCAGACGTTCAAAGATAAAAGTCGCGCCAAATCTAGCGACACAGAGCGTCTCCATGATGTTGATGATTGGTGTGCAATTGTACTGTTTCCACGATGGATAACACCCCTACACTACTGCGTTCACTGTGGCCATAACATATCATTCATGGATGAGATAAGCCGTTACTAATATTTGCAAAAGCGGAACTTCTAGCTACCAAGTAACAGAGGTTGATCTACGAGTATAAATTGTTAATTTATTGATCCTAAACCAACAGAAATGATCACTGAAACCTGCATTTTAATACTGGATTGATTTTAAAAGAGAAACGGTAAACACTTCGGTCGCCACCAGCGAGATATTGCTGGAAAATTCCATCAGTTGACTGATGGTGACAGACGAATTTACAAAAAGTAGAAAATAAGAACTGTATGAAAACAAAATTGAAAACAGAGTAAGAACAAAATGAAAACAGAGCGAAAATCAGAGACAAAACCGAAATAAATGATAATCGATGGACCAACGGAATGGAACGAAAAATAATTAATGATAGAAAGTTGCATTTAAATTACGTGACAACGTGAAAGACCACCTTAATAATTACACAGCGAAAGAAGAACTTGGAAGCTCGTGTGAGTGATGTCCCTACTTCTCATACATGTCAGATGATCGACAACGTTAAGTTTACCTGTTGGACTTAACCATGCTGTTAGAATATTCCCCGCTATTCCTACCAGCACGCTGCAGCCTTGCCAAACACTCGTGCAAAGTTCATGGCAGCAGGGCTGATGTATCCCATGCCTCCAAGACCCATCAGCGAAATTCGGCCTAGTCGAGTAATTCCGAATACAGCGCAAGTGCATCGCCAGCTCTAAACCTAGGAGTGTTGACTGTTCGAAGTGCAGAACAAGAATGTTTTAACTAAATGAAGTCTGAAGCATGAGATGTTACTTTATAACATGAACATTTTTTTTCCTGTTGTTACTACGAGTACAGCGTAGCACTTGCATGTCTCTGCACCTACCTTCTTTAATTATGTATACACTTATTTCGTTTGCCGGCCGGTGTGGCGGTGCGGTTCTAGGCGCTTCAGTCGGGAACCGCGTGACCACTACGGTCGCAGGCTCTAATCCTGCTTCGGGGATTGATGTGTGTGATGTCCTTAGGTTAGTTAGGCTTAAGTTGTTCTAAGTTCTAGGGGACTTACGAACTCAGATGTTAAGTCCCATAGGGCTCAGAGCCATTTGAACCACTTATTTCGTTTAAATCGATATTGTAAAACGCGGACATTCTATCAACAACAACAGCGACATGTACTTCAAATCGGAACTTTCCATAAAGTTAGAGACAGGCCATATTCGTTTGCAAAAAGAAGATAATGAAATTTCACTTCTGTTGTACTTTTTTGAGCGCTAACTCACTTCTATATTGTCTTCCTTCTTCGGTGCAGCATAGTTCAGTTATTCTGTAAGTGTCTGCTCGTGCATGTAGTTTTTCTGGCTTTAAATTAGATTAATGCAGTGTGTGCGTGTGTTTGACACCCACTGTTATCGTTTATAGAATACCTTCCTATCTTGGAATTTTGACATGCATTTTGTTCATTACTATTTTTCAGAATATTTTACGTCTAGAACACGAAGTCGGCATCGAATTGTTGGGAGATGTAATGATCAAACAGATATCGTGTTCAGTCATTAATGTGTCTTTGAACAAAGTACAAAGTGGCCCTGAGATCCATTATCGGTCATTTAAAGTATCTTGTGGTAATTTCTGTGTAAGCTATGCTGAGCATGAAACGGTTATTTGCATCCAAAGAATGACGTTGTCGATCTTCAGTACCAATCAGACACAGACCCCGCAGTACTATTTTAACTGACTATGGGAGAAAAAGCGGTGAACTATTCTCATACAGCACTCTGTAGTGAACATACGTACTTTCTTTTCTAAATACTAACGCTCTGTGGTAACAGAATCACTTACAGTATCAAATGAAGTACCGTTTTATCATGGTGATTGTCCCCTGCATCTTCTGTATGTATGTCATTCAATTTGATTCATTCCACTACTTCAGAGAAAGCAGAGGGAGGAAGCACCTCAGCCTGAACTGCTCTTTCGAATCTCCCGTAACTACCCTCCTAAACTCTGTCGGGACGCTGTGTCCCTGCCGCTATGGCCAGTCGAAGGGCAAGGTGCGAACGCCCCTCCAATCACAGAATTATAATATTAACTTTTGCTCCCATTAGCTCTGTAAAATCTGAGCCATCGAATCGCAGGCTAGCGCGAGCGGTAAGAGCCCTGATATATTGTTCTGGCGCACTACGGAATGTGCCGAGCGCACCAAAACAGCTGGGCACGTAGCAAAAGGAAAATTTTGCCTCTTGTTCCCAGGAAACGTTTTGAGAGAGATGATATCGCACCTCCCAGAAACCCGCTTCTCAGTCTAAAAGAAACAGTTTCTGAGTAACGGAACGTCCAGCTTCAGAGCTGCGTTTCTCTCAGGCCGGCAGTACTTTGGTGCATTCCGAGCCGAGAGTAGCGATGGCGATTATTGGTGAAACAAACGGTTTTCCCTTACATCGGTTTCTTCCACGCCAGTTTAAACAGTCTGTCAAAACCGTTCGAAATAACCGGTTTCTGAAATAACGGAGTTTCAGTTTTTTATTCCTATTATTTCCTGTAATAAACGTATAGATCGAACAAAGAATGAAAATTTGTGACTATCGGATTCAAGATACATAGAGTCAAAATATTTAACTAATAAATTAAATAGGCTAATAAGAGAAAACTTGGTCCGTCCACCATTCGCTGCTTTTCTCGATAAGTGATAAGTGTTTGAATACGACACAAAGTCACCAGTATTTTCCTATTGATTCTGATTTTTGGAAATTCTGCTCATAAATCATGTTGTAATCGGGGCTCATAGTAGTATTTGAGCATTGCGGATAGTGAGTGCTGAAGAGTGTAAATTGAGGTTCAAGAATCTGTATGAATTTGTCCCTTTTCAAGGGCTACATGCACAAACGTTTATTATGTAGGCACGAGCAGCAGAACAGCTACTTTCTGTTTTTGTGGTATATTACGAACGAATTGTTGTTAAATTTTCAATGTACACTCCTGGAAATTGAAATAAGAACACCGTGAATTCATTGTCCCAGGAAGAGGAAACTTTATTGACACATTCCTGGGGTCAGATACATCACATGATCACACTGACAGAACCACAGGCACATAGACACAGGCAACAGAGCATGCACAATGTCGGCACTAGTACAGTGTATATCCACCTTTCGCAGCAATGCAGGCTGCTATTCTCCCATGGAGACGATCGTAGAGATGCTGGATGTAGTCCTGTGGAACGGCTTGCCATGCCATTTCCACCTGGCGCCTCAGTTGGACCAGCGTTCGTGCTGGACGTGCAGACCGCGTGAGACGACGCTTCATCCAGTCCCAAACATGCTCAATGGGGGACATATCCGGAGATCTTGCTGGCCAGGGTAGTTGACTTACACATTCTAGAGCACGTTGGGTGGCACGGGATACATGCGGACGTGCATTGTCCTGTTGGAACAGCAAGTTCCCTTGCCGGTCTAGGAATGGTAGAACGATGGGTTCGATGACGGTTTGGATGTACCGTGCACTATTCAGTGTCCCCTCGACGATCAAAAGTGGTGTACGGCCAGTGTAGGAGATCGCTCCCCACACCATGATGCCGGGTGTTGGCCCTGTGTGCCTCGGTCGTATGCAGTCCTGATTGTGGCGCTCACCTGCACGGCGCCAAACACGCATACGACCATCATTGGCACCAAGGCAGAAGCGACTCTCATCGCTGAAGACGACACGTCTCCATTCGTCCCTCCATTCACGCCTGTCGCGACACCACTGGAGGCGGGCTGCACGATGTTGGGGCGTGAGCGGAAGACGGCCTAACGGTGTGCGGGACCGTAGCCCAGCTTCATGGAGACGGTTGCGAATGGTCCTCGCCGATACCCCAGGAGCAACAATGTCCCTAATTTGCTGGGAAGTGGCGGTGCGGTCCCCTACGGCACTGGTAGGATCCTACGGTCTTGGCGTGCATCCGTGCGTCGCTGCGGTCCGGTCCCAGGTCGACGGGCACGTGCACCTTCCGCCGACCACTGGCGACAACATCGATGTACTGTGGAGACCTCACGCCCCACGTGTTGAGCAATTCGGCGGTACGTCCACCCGGCCTCCCGCATGCCCACTATACGCCCTCGCTCAAAGTCCGTCAACTGCCGGCAAACTGGCTGACACTGACGGCGGCGGTGCACAAATGCTGCGCAGCTAGCGCCATTCGACGGCCAACACCGCGGTTCCTGGTGTGTCCGCTGTGCCGTGCGTGTGATCATTGCTTGTACAGCCCTCTCGCAGTGTCCGGAGCAAGTATGGTGGGTCTGACACACCGGTGTCAATGTGTTCTTTTTTCCATTTCCAGGAGTGTATTACTGTTACCGTAATTTCCTTTCTCTTTTATTATTTCAGAGAAATGGCAGAGATATCTTAAATCTTTTAAAGCAATTGAAGTATTGCACTTCATTGTTATGTGACTTCGTAAAAATATTTCCACACTAGTGTTGGTGCCATTGAGCAATGCAACGGCTGTCTAGCGACGACAGCGAGGAACTACCGTGCAGACTAGGTGGGGGCAAGCCCTGCACACTGCACGTAGTACATCCGCACCTTAATAACACCTCCTTTTCAGGAGGTGCTGACCTTAAGCCGCAACACGCTGCAACAGGACTTCACTGTCTCAGCAATACTGTACTATTTATTATGCGATGTGTCTGTTGCTCGTTTCTGTTGACATTGTTATTCAAACAGCACTGGTCGCTTTTCCCATTTTCTATAATAACGCAGTATTTCAAACAAATGCATATTTTACGAATAAATTTTATTGGAAAACTAAAAATTTTAGTGCTGTTGCTATGACTAACTGATATTTCGTTTCTTATTTGTTAATCATAACTAAAATACCAGTATCGGCTTTAATCGCCGGTTTTTTCTCATCCCTACGCGACAGACCATTGTTAAGAGGGTTAATGTTGACCACTTCAAAGAGTTCAAATGGCTCAAATGGCTCTGAGCACTATGGGACTTAACATGTATGGTCGTCAGTCCCCTAGAACTTAGAACTACTTAAACCTAACTAACCTAAGGACATCACACAACACCCAGTCATCACGAGGCAGAGAAAATCCCTAACCCCGCCGGGAATAGAACCCGGGAACCCGGGCATGGGAAGCGAGAACGCTACCGCACGACCACGAGCTGCGGACACTTCAAAGAGTAGTTCGCCTCGTCAGCACAGCGGCGACCACTAAGGGCTTCCCAAGACGTTTGCCTCGGAACGCCGTCCCGCATTTGCTTCACAAGAGCGGAGTAAGGGTGTGAATAACACGAAGCTGATGACTGTAGTAAACTGAAGTTGTTTCAAAGAAAATGCCTTTTTTGCATGCTGCACATCGAAATTTTTTTTTTATGCAGCCAGACGCGTTTCGCTTTTTTTACAAGGCATAGGTGTCCTGAAATAGTACATGATTTGTCCTTTTTAGTCCGCAGCTCGTGGTCGTGCGGTGGCGTTCTCGCTTCCCACGCCTGGGTTACCGGGTTCGATTCCCGGCGGGGTCAGGGATTTTCTCTGCCTCGTGATGACTGGGTGTTGTGTGATGTCCTTAGGTTAGTTAGGTTTAAGTAGTTCTAAGTTTTAGGGGACTGATGACCATAGATGTTAAGTCCCATAGTGCTCAGAGCCATTTGAACCATTTTGTCCTTTTTACACATAGGTTATGGTTTCACATCTAAGTTATAGATTTAAAAACAGTTCCTTAACGTTTCTTATGAAATGGAATGGTAGTTATAGGTAACTTCTAATTCACTGCATCTAAGTGTTGTGGGTTGGCAGGACAGCCAACAACGGGTACTAGAGGAAGCCGAAAGGCACGCGTTTTAGTTCACTCAGGCTGGCGTGAGGTATTATTCATAATCTCAGTAGTAACTGGTAATAGCGCCTTGCTAGGTCGTAGCAAATGACGTAGCTGAAGGCTATGCTAACTATCGTCTCGGCAAATGAGAGCGTATTTTGTCAGTGAACCATTGCTAGCAAAGTCGGTTGTACAACTGGGGCGAGTGCTAGGAAGTCTCTCTAGACCTGCCGTGTGGTGGCGCTCGGTCTGCAATCACTGATAGTGGCGACACGCGGGTCAAACGTATACTAACGGACCGCGGCCGATTTAAAGGCTACCACCTAGCAAGTGTGGTGTCTGGCGGTGACACCACATTAAGCAAACTGCTTTTTGTCATCTGGCAACCAGGTGGATATCTTACAGTTCACTTTCAGTTCACTGTTTACGTTACACATCGCTGTAACTGCCATCTTTTTAATACAGAGATTCATTTGTTTTTCTAAGTGTTACCAACATTCTCAGTTTTCTGCATTCAACTGTTTTGTGAATGTCAGTTGTTTTTTTTAATGTGTGTGTGTGTGTGTGTGTGTGTGTGTGTGTGTGTGTGTGTGTGTGTGTGTCTAATTATTATTATTACTATTATTATTAAGAATACATAAATGAATAAAAATAGTAATAAAAACAAAATTAATAACTTTTATTTTATTAAAAAAATAAGAAATCTCTCTCCCTCTCTATTACACACACACAAAACAGTTGAATGCAGAAAACTGAGAATGTTGGTAACACTTAGAGAAACAAATGAATCTCTGTATTAAAAAGATTGCAGTTACAGTGATGTGTAACCTTCGACCATAGATACTAGTAGACTGGCCTTGCTGTGCAGAAGCTATAGGGCTGGTGTGGCTCCAACATAAACCACGTGACTGTTGGCAAAACGTGGCGGGATTTCAAATCAGCGGTCTGCCATCCTATGTTTGTATCGTATTTTACCCACATTTCTCAGTTGACTGCCAAACGCTACCAACAAAAGTTACTTTTTTATTTGCGAAAAATTATGTCAGAACTACATTTGACCTGGATGTGTTCACAGTACCATTTATAAAATCTAACATATACATCGAACGCCCCTCTCGTGGCCAGCGGGACGAAATTACTATAAACTATCAATTAAAGTAAAATGTCGTTAAAATTCTTTTAAACGGTAAGAGTGGGCTCGTGTCAAAACTTCTAACATTGGATTCGCCGCGTTTTGAGCTCTAGTCACTTATAAAAGAAAATGGGATATGGGAATTACGTCAACTATAGGTGCCAAAATTGTCGACTTTAGGAGCAGGTCCATTTCAGAGTATCAATTTTAGATGCACTCTAAAGGTTCAGTTTCTATTATTTTTACAAAAGTTTAAACTATCAGTTTAAAAAAAATGATATTTTAGATGAAAGGTGAGACTTTGAAGTTTCAGAAAATAATTTTGGAGCCTACATTTATTTAATAGTATCAGAAGGTAGAAAAAATTCTCTTCATGTGCCGACTATAGGTGCTCTTACGTTATTATAATCTCACTTGTATATACAAAAAGGCGCGTATGTGCAGATGGCTTAAAGTTTTTCCATTTCAGGGCCTGTATCCAAAGCTGCCTTTGGTTTTCATCCTTAGGGAACCTATGAGTAGGAACGAGAAACAATTATACTTACTTCTGTAACCGAATTATCACAGATAGTTTCGAAAATGGAATATGAGTCTGACTTTACAGGCATCACTTTCAACACTTTAATTTACGTGATACTCTGTTTCAAGTGTAAAAAACATAAAAGTCACTTCAGCAGATTTCCATAAACGCATCTGCACCATCATAGGAACACTTACACGTGAAATGTAATGCCATTTCCCCCGACAAAACGCTGAGTACAGCCGTAAGCGCAACACGAAACAACCTTTTTTTGCCAACATTCACGTGACTTTAGCCCTGAGATGTTGGAGCCACGAAAATGACGTCAGGGCCAGTCTATTATATTTATGGTCGAAGTGTGTAACGTAAACAGTGAACTGAAAGTGAACTGTAAGATGTCCACCTGGTTGCCAGATGACAAAAAGCAGTTTGCTTAGATGCAGTGAATTAGAAATTACCTGTAAGTACCTTTCCATTTCATAAGAAACGTTAAGGAACTGTTTTTAAATCTATAAGCTAGATGCGAAACCATAACCTACGTGTAAAAAGGACAAATCATGAAATATTTCAGGACACCCATGCCTTGTGAAAAAGGCGAAACGCGTCTGGGTGCATAATTAAAAATAACAATTTCGATGTGCAGCATGCAAAAAAGGCATTTTCTTTGAAACACTGCAATTTATATAGAGCTGCTGCGAAAATGGCGATCAAGAAACGTGACTGTAGTAAGTCTGATCGTGTAAGAAGGACGAAATATAAGAAGTCGTTAATCTAAATTATCATGACATTCACCCTGTGGTCATTCAATCCTATAAATAGTGCGAAATAGAATGTTAAACGAAACTTAACCTGTCCGACAGCCTTGTGAATAAAATGCAAATGAGAGAAGGCTGTGAAGAATGCACTGCTGCCTTTCACAGAGTATTGGTTTTACAAGTCTTAGCTTTTTCATAGTTAAAACTTCCGTTTGTTTCTCCGACTACGATGTCTCCATCATGACCCTGTGTTGTCTTTTATCTGTAACTATGCCGTTTAGTGTGGTCTACGAAGGTACTTATGAACCCAGAGGAATGTTTGTGGAATAATATAATTCCCTTCAATTTTTTCTTACACAAGCTTGAAATTTCCCTTTTCTTATTTTTTGTGTACGGTACACACCTTTTACTAATTATTATTCCGTTTCAATGTATTTCAATTTTGAAGAGTTAAAAACTACTCCTAGCGAGCCCGAAATCATTATCTGATGCAATGAAAAATAGCTAAAATAAACTCTGCAGCATTCTGGAAAGCATCATTCGCAACATTGAGGGAAAACTGCTACCCGTGGCCTGTGTGGCTGTTGGAATGGAACACATGTCATTATTCCGCACGTGCAAGCTATTTCATTCGGAGATATTAAGTTTTCGCGCCGTGTCAACTAAAAACGCGCAGTAAAACTAAACCGTTTGAATGTGTAATGGGGCTTTTTGCGCCGGAAACAGTAGTGTGCCCATAACGGTACGCACCAAATGGTTTCGGCAGCCCCGCTGGGTTCGCCACGCGCGTAAAGTAGATGCCGCGAATTCGTTCAGCTGTCAGCAGAGTGCTGCCGGGCGCTGAGTGCGAATTTCGGGCCATCGCTTCATCTGTTTACTAATAAATCACTGTTCTAGTACGCAGTGAGCCCACTGTATATTTCTAGCAGGCTATAAACAGTGAGAACGTAACTGCGTTGTTACGCTCGGTGCACTAATTCCTACCTGAATGATCAACGGTAGCTATGCTACATGCAGTCGTAACGCTGCGAAAAAAATAATGCACAAATAACACACACAATAGGAGGAGTAGCCACAAAGTTGATTATCACCTCGAAGAAATCAGGCTGCGACCATAAAGCTTGGTGATGACGTCAGTCCTCCTCTTCATGTTCTACCTTCAATACGACACTTTTCCCCAACGATGGATGATTTGGCGGGGACCTTGGTTGTGTAAATTTTTGCTGTTCAGGTCCTCCTGCCAATCGCTACAGTCTTCTGCCGTAGGAACGTTCTTATAGACAACCGTGTCACCGGCAAACAGCCTTATGGAGCTCCCTACCTTTTTGTACTAGGTCGTTGGTATACAGGGTGATTCAAAAGTAGCTGTACACACTTCTTGGGTGAAATGTATTCACCAACATAAGAGTAAAACGTTAAATAAACTTATGTCTGAAACTGCTTTATTTCAGAGTTACACCGTAGAGCAGGGGTCACAACTACAACCGAAAATTAATTCATCTCAAAATGCAATGAGACGAAGGGACTCGAAATTGTACATAACAACGTACTGCGCGTTCGCCGCGGGATATATTCAAAATGATGTCCATATAGAAGAAGACAGTGACGTGTTCGACTTCCTTCCGCTCTCGGAATGTTGCAGGCTCCGTTCATCTCATACTGCTATTTTAATTTCGCTGCTGTAGTTGTGCTACATTATCAACTGCGACACCATCCACGAGCTCCTTGAGGCGGCCCCAAAAGTATAAGTCCGGCGGATAAGTTACGGAGATCTGGCGGGCTAGGCAACTGGTCCCGCACGACGTGTTCACGTATGGGGATAAACTGCTTGGAGATGCTTTTTTGCCTGCAGACTGAAGTGTGCAGGGGCACCACCGACAAAGCGATATCAGTCGATATGCAGGCGAACACGACACGCCAAAAACCTCTGCTGGCCCATGATGTAATGCCTACCACAAAATGACATTACGTATCGTAACTCGGAAATAACGCACTTTCAGACAAAACTTTGAAACGCGTACGTCGCGTATGTATTCTGTAACAGCGATGGCGAGGCATGACAGAATCTCTGACCAGAGAGTTATTTATCGTGGCTAGTCTGCGCTTGACACTCTGTCTGCAGTAGTAGTCAGTAGTTGTAGCGAGTGGACGGCGGCCTTCGACCATAGATATTAGTAGACTGGCCTTGCTGTGCAGAAGCTAAGGGGCTAGAGTGGCTCCAACATAAACCACGTGACTGTTGGCAAAACGTAGCGGGATTTCAAATCAGTGGTGTGCCATCCTATGTTTGTATCGGGTTTTCCCCACATTTCTCAATTGACCGCCAAACGCTTCCAACAAAAGTTACTTTTTTATTTGTGAAAAATTATGCCAGAACTACATTTGACCTGGATTTGTTCACAGTACCACTTATAAAATGTAACAAATACATCGATCGTCACTCTGGTGGGCAGCGGGACGAAATTACTATAAACTATCAATTAAAGTAAAATGTCGTTAAAATCTTTTAAACAGTAAGAGTGGGCTCGTGTCAAAGCTTTAAACATTGGATTCGCCACGTTTTGAGCTCTAGTTACTTATAAAAGAAAATGGGATATGGGAATTGTGTCAACTATAGGTGTCAAAATTGTTGACTTTAGGAGCAGGTCCATTTTAGAGTATCAATTTTAGGTGCACGTCAAAGGTTCAGTTCCCACTATTTTTACAAAAGTTTGAACTATCAGTTTAAAAAAAGTGATATTTTAGATGAAAGGTGAGACTTTGAAGTTTCAGAAAATAATTTTGGAGCCTAGTTTTAAAAATGACAGACACTGTAAATACAAATTATAGATATACATTGTAAATAATAACTAACCTATCAAAACACTTCTCCGCGAAGTGCTTCAAGCAAAGGCGCGTATGTGCAGATGGCTTAAAGTTTTTCCGTTTCAGGGCCTGTATACAAAGCTGCCTTCGGTTTTCATCCTTAGAGAACCTATGAGTAGGAACGAGAAACAGTTATACTTACTTCTGTAACCGACTTATCACAGATACTTTCCAAAATGTAACATGAGTCTGACTGTACAGGCATCACTTTCAACACTTTAATTTACGTGATACTGTATTTTAAGTGCAAAAAACATATAAAAGTCACTTCAGCAGCTTTCAATAAACGCATCTGCACTATGATAGAAACAGTTACACGTGAAATATAATGCCATATCCCCCGACAAAACGCTGAGTACAGCCATAAGCGCAACACGGAACAACCATGTTTTGCCAACATTCACGTGACTTCAGCCCAGAGATGTTGGAGCCACGAAAATGACGTCAGGGCCAGTCTATTATATTTATGGTCGAAGACGGCGGCGTGCTCTCCCTCCATCTCTGGTCAGAGATTCTGTCATGCCTCGTCATCGCTCTTACAGAATACATACGCGACGTACGCTTTTCAACTTTATTTAACATTTTACTCTTATTTTCACCCGTACATTACACCCACGAAGTGCGTACTAATACTGTTGAATCACCCTGTACATTGAAGACAGTAACGGTCCTGTCACATATCCATGCGGTTTGTCCGCAACTAATATTTACGTCTGTCGTTTATATTCCTCTAAGACCGACGTATTGTGTTTTGTCTACGAGGAAGTCTTAAATCCAATCACAAATTTGATCCGATACTCAGTAAGCTTTTTTAATTTGTTTATTTCATTAAAGGCAGAGCGGAATAGGTGTTAAACCCGTTCCTGAAGTCGAGGAACACGGCATCAACCTGACCGTCTATGTCCACAGCGCTGTGGATTTCGTGGAGAAAAAGAGCGAATTTAGTTTCGCACCACCTCTGTTTGCGGAATCTATCTTGGTTTTTATAAAGGAGATTTTCGTTCTCCAAAAACTTCATAATACTTGTACATAAAATATGTTCCATAATTCTACAAGGGACTAACGTCAGTGATATAGACCTATAATTACGTGTATCTGTCATGTAAACGTTCTTGAAAATGGGAATGACCTGCGCTTTTTTCCCGTCGCTAGGTACCCTTCATTGCTCCAGCGACCCATGATAAACTGCTCCTAGACCGAAGTTCTTTCACATATGTTTATAGGATCTTACAGGCATCTCCTCTGGCCCAGATACCTTCCCAATACTAAGCTATTTTACCTGCTTTTCTGTTCCGCTAGCACTTAACTCAATATTTGCCATTTTGCCATTCGAGCTATGATTGAAAGGAGCGGCTGTGTTACGATCTTCTGCGGTGAAATAATTTCAGAAGATCGAAATCAGTATTTCGACTATCGCTCTGTTATCTTCAGTGTCGGTGCCGGTATTGTCTCGGAGGAAATGAACTGAAATCGCTTACTGATTTTACGTAACACCAAAACCTCTTAGGGTTTTTAGTCAGATCCTCTTTAATTGATCTCCTTACGCTCATTTTCGTTTCGCTCAGCTTTCGTTTGTCATCCGAGTTTATCTTAATCCCATAGAAAATATCTCGGATTATTTGGAATGGCGAGTGAAGCGAATGTTGTAGCTCTACAGGTTCTAATCATCAATGACTGGCTTCCGCTGGATGTGGCATAGTTGAAGTAACTTTTGGAATCACTTTCTGAGTTTATGTCATCATCAATGCTAGAGACAGTATTACACGATATTAAGAAGCTCCAGAGAGATTCGAAAATCCCTATTTTAAACAACGTAAAAATAATTAGTATAAAAGGTAACTTTTCTCTATTGAGAGTAAAAATTTTAAAAAGTGACTTGTAGGCTACACTTGTAGGCTATACATTTCGAAATGGTTTAACAAAGGTATTTATAAAAGTACTGATTATTTTTAAGATAACTATTCTTGCAAAAAGTCGACCTAAACATAAAAAGCTATCTACACTTCTCTATGTATGTAAGGCTCTAAATTCTTTGGAATTTACACAACAAGAAAAACCCTGTGTTAAAATGTGTTCAAGCAGAAGTTGTGAGGCAGTACACTTTATTCTTAGAAAATACAGCTTATGGGAAAAAACCATTAAAGTGTCAATGGATTCCAACTCAATATGATGAGTTTTCTGCGTCCTCTTGCTTCTCATCTTGCAGTTTCCTTGCTCCTGCTTGATGCGCTGTCTTGTTCTTGTTTCAATGTCTCTAACAGCTCTGTCCGATGCCGTAAGTATTTCTGTATCTAAATTTAACATTTAACATTTAACATTTTCAGAACTTGAAACCTTGCAGCATTTCTCCCACTGAACAATAACACTGCATCATGTAATGTACTAATTGACACAAACACCGTCTTGGGAATTCTGGTCCAGATGGACTCATAAGGATTCAGTTTGCGGCCATGAAGAGAGTTCTTCAATAGTCTTACATCTAACAAATCTTCGAAAGTTTCTTTCATGATCTTCACTATGTTAAAGAGTACAGCTGGTTTGTGAATAAAATTCTCACCATTTTGAGGTGCTCAGTTTTATTTCCACCATGAATCGCTTCGTGGAGGGCATAGCTCATGAATGGGTTTATCATCTGTTGGAGAGAGGTGAAACAAAACTGTCTATACAGCTTTTCTCATACCTTCTCCGCTACTAACATTTTGCTTGATAGCCATCCCACAATCGCTTTACGTTTTATCCTTGACAGATTCTGTGAGTCTGTTCTTACGATTTAATCCTCTACCACCTTCCAATTTCTTTCCGTTTTAAGGAGTTTTCAGTCGTCGCAGCGCCAAACCTGTTCTATTTTGCACATGACCTACGCGCTCCAATTTAATAGTAGCTACATTTTCTCTATATACAAACAGCTTGTCTGCCTCAACTGCTTTGACCGTTTCTGTATCACGGCGTCCTAAATAACTGCTCTAAATAAGGCAATAACATATGCATATTAAGTATCAGTGGAAAGAGCAAATTCCATATATTACGATAAATGAAGACAATGAAAATTTTAAGTTTTCAAATTGTCTGGAGCCCCTTTAAGTGATGTCCTGTAGCGGGTGATGAATGTTTTGTCCATTGCGCTTATTTAGATGGGGTAGTTTTTCATTGTTATCTCGAGTATCGATATTCTATATTTTACACCACAGCCTTGCTCTAGGAGAAAGCTCACTTTCTCTCCCACGCTTCATGTAAATTCACCGACCTTCGGGACTTCACAAATTTAGTATGATATCTCCAAATTCAGTAGATCCCCTCCGTCAGATTTGCTGAGGGCTTGAAACATTGGGACATTACTCGGAAATTGAACGAGTGAGACTTGTGTATTTTTTTCTTGTGGAGTTGCTCTCAACTTTCTCAGAATGTTTCTAGTATGTCGTAATTCACCAATCGCCCTCACTAAGTAAGTTAATTGCTAAAACTTCAGAGTCAAGAGGATGTGCCGGATGCATACACATCAACAATAACGTGCTTGTATGAATGGTCATGTTCCACAGCATCTGTCGAAAAATAACTTTTTCCCTATGTGCTAATCAAGGACAGTGTAATAGACTCGTTTCGCTTTCATTGATAAAGCAGAATCAGTGGTGATGGGCGTTTATATAATTGGAAAACAAAGAGTTTTTCCGTCGGTGCTAACAGAGGACGGGCCCACTCTCATTATTTGCATTTCTTCGACTTTAAGGAACCCTCTTTGCATTCACTGCATTTAAGATTTTTGCTCTTTGTAATGCTTCTGTAAATTGTCGCACAAGTTGCGTTCATACTGAAATCAAACCAAGTGAACCCATGGTAAATATCACTATGAATCAAAGAGTACTAATTTAACGAAACCAAAAGGAAGTACAAAGAAAAAAATACTGCAAATAGAAAATCGGGTTCCAAAACCAGAAAAATACGAATGCAGAAGTGCAATCATGGTTCTTCAACTATAACGTCTGCTAGCAAGGAGCGATAAGTCTATGGTCGATGAAATATGTAAAATGGAGTATTAAATATCAACCGCCGCTGATCATGCTTCGTCGATAAAAGTCTCTTAAACTGTAGTACCCCTAAGACAGAATAAACAGTATAATAATAATATTCATATTCACTAATATTTCGTCCCCGTCAGCAGGAAACTGCAATTTATCAGCCTGAGAAACAGACTATGTTTTGCCGAGAACCCCCTAAATCAACAGATTACACATTGATTTTTAAGTAGAGTAAAATTCAATATTTTCGTTATATTTATTATCGGTGACCACAAATTTACCACCAACATCAAACTTTCTGCTCGGTAGTCATTCAAGAAGCTGAACGGTACAAAGCACTAAATACTGATTTTTTAAGCAGTTGCTATTTAGTTGATATGGTATCCTGTTGTGGAATACAGCCACCCATTACATGAAACTAGATTTCGGTAAAAAAAATGCAGAAAAACATAAAAAAGTATTACTCAGCTCTTGTTCTACATATGATAACCAGATATGAAGATTTGGTCTATCTTTCTGCTATCTCATCAAAACTCCGCCAGAATGCAAGTACCTCTCAACTAGAAAATGGAAAATAGTTCCTGTGATAAAATTCACTTCATCTACATCAGTTTCTGTCCGTCTCGAGCAAACCATCTGTGTTTCCTTCTTCCCTGTTCAGAGAGTTGTTAATTCTGGTATCTAGCGTCTGTTGATACAACGCGTATTTTACTTTTAATACTGTGATAACAGTCTTCTTTAGCGCTTACTGCCATGTATGCGATTCTTGAGCCTTTGGATTAGGGACCTTAACTCATACTTGTCTCTAATATCGCATTCCTCCACCCCCGGTTCGATAAAATCGCGAAGTTCGCTGTAGTTAATAAGCTGCACGCTAACTTCAGCATAACGGCCGTCTTAGCTGCCTTTAAACGAATTCCGTCTCGAAATATACCACTCCACTGCGGCGATAAAATCAGACTAACTGCGGCCACATCTCCTGCAGAATGTTTACACCGACCATCTGCTTATACGATGCCGTTAAATTTCGTCCTCCGTTGTTATCGTCAATCTGCAAGTGTATGACATTACACCGTGGGTTAACTTTGTATAAACTGATGACAAGTAAGATTGAGTAAAAAGAGGCGAATACGTGGCCAGCTGTCGCTGAGCTAGACACGGGTTGGCACAAACGGATGACCAAGCTTACGTCGTACAGCACTGGACCTACCGGTTCTGCGGAGGCAGTTTTGTTTTGTGAAGTGTAGTGCGGTGCATTCCAACATGGCGGGGGTAAGTTTAAATGCAAACATTTTAGGACAGGCTTTACCGTGACTGTTACTGACATTAAATGAAACAACAAGTGTACTTTTACCAGTCACTGTCTTGTTTTCTCCAGTAGACAGTGCCACAAGTTCCTCCAAAACACCGTAACACAACACACACACAAATATCATACTAACGAATGTAAATCCACCTGATGGTGGAGGTTTAAACGTTTGAAACGCGTCGTGGAGATAAATAAACAGTGACTGGTAACAGTAAACTTGTTGTTTCATTTAATGGAGGGGGTAGGTTGTGATTCTCCTCCCTTCGTCACTGTTGGCGACACTAAGCAAGCTGCACACTGAGCCAACTACGATGTAACAACACATAATGCACGCTAGAGAAGGTAGTGAAAGAATGGAGAAAATCCGTCGCTAATAAGGGTGTTCAACTAGGAAGAAACCCAAGTAAAATCACCATAGATTGTCTAGCTTTTGCCGATGATATGGCGTTAATTTCTGACTCACTGAATAGTGCCAAATAACAAATTACAGAACTATAGAAACAGACAAAAAAGAACTAAAAATATCATTCGAAAAAACACATGTCATGACAAATGTCAGTGAAACCCCGCCAAATCTTCAAATTCATAACAACACAGTATCCAAAACAAATTGTTTCAAATAGCTAGGAGAATGGATAACAAGCAGCACAAAAGAAAAGATAGTCATAGATAGACCATTCCAAATGACGAGAAATATATATAACATAAAACGTGGTCATGGAACACAAAACTAAGACACTATGAAACATTGGTAAGGCCGGAAAAACTGTATACAGCAGAAACAAGATTTGGGGAACTTGAAAAACTGGAAAAAGTTGAAAGAACAATTCTGATTAAAATACTGGGACCTATAAGTAATAGTCATATTGAATACAAATCAAGATCAAACAGAAAGCTATATTTGAAAATGGAAAAGCTGACTGGAGTCATGAGGGAAAGCATACTACAGTTTTATGACCATATATACCGAATGGATAATAACAGACTAACGCAGTAGATCTCCAATTCACTAAACAGCTACGTATCCAAACCCACATGATTCACCGAAATTAAACAAGATATGCAAAACACAGGAATTAGAATGGACATAATAGATAACAGAATACTTTCTAGAGAAGCAACACAAAAGGCAGGAGTTTAGGAAAGGAAGAGGTCTGGCCGGCCGGTGTGGCCGAGCGGTTCTAGGCGCTTCAGTCTGGAACCGCGCGACTGCTACGGTCGCAGGTTCGAATCCTGCCTCGGGCATGGATGTGTGTGACGTCCTTGTGTTCGTTAGGTTTAAGTAGTTCAAAGTTCTAGGGGACTGATGACCTGTGATGTTAAGTCCCATAGTGCTCAGAGCCATTTGAACCATTTGATGAAGTCTACAAAAGGAAGAAAGTTGAGCCAGGAAGAAAAGCAGCGACATTCTCGAGGGATGAAGGAAGTTTGGGAGCAACGAAAATTAAACACAAAGAAACAAAACGAAAAGTTGATTTAATTGTATCCTTCAAAAGGGTTATTACAAAAAATAAATAAATAATCCACCGCATCGACTTTACCGTAGGAATCCTATATTAAACACACAAAGGAAGGTCCATTAAACGCACGAAGAAAGGTTTACAGAACACACTTCCCCTCCCCTTTTTCTCTGGTACTGACAATTGTGAATTCCATTTCCTTTCTGTATATTTAAAAGTTAATATTTTTCAGGAACCGATATGTCAGTTTGCCTGCGAGAGTGGAGGCCAAACAGTTACATTTACATGCATTTGTCAGGAACATACAACGGGTATGAGGAGTAGTTAACATTAACCAATTGTGATAGAGAGTTCCAGCTTCCTTCGTCTGAGAGACGCAGTAAATTTTAGTCCCGCCTGACAGTGCACTGACCATCTGACTGGCAGATACAGAATAGACAAACTACAATGCGCTACGTCATTTGATGGCGACCAGGTTATCATTATTGCTATCTATTCATCTCAGAATATGTTCCACAATCTATGTATTCGCTTTAATTCTATTTTCTTCCTTACACTTCATTTTATGTTCTGTATCAATGTATGAAATGCACGGTTATGTGATATCTAAAACCCAAACTGGACCCGAGTTAATAATCAGTCAACCGACCATCGCTTTACCAGGCAACTGTCATGGTTATCAACACTTCACTGTCTTTCATAACTAGTTGGGACCAACTGACATGTGGCATCTTGATCAGGGTTTTTTATTGTTTCGCTGTCACTTAGGGTGAATGCTGATATAATTCGTTGAAGCAAGGAAGAGCTCTTATTTCATCCTGGGCCAACTGGAATAGCAGAACACGGCACTGGATGGCACAGATGTTACGATGCTGGGATAAACGGTGGCGCAGTGGTTAACACATTGTGCTTGTGTTTGTGAAAAGCAGACTTCACACTATCTCTGGCTTCCCGCTGAAGGTTATATGTGGTGGCTCTAAGTTGTTTGTGGTGAATGAGGAGATTACTGTTTTGATCAAAGACACACTCTCCCACCGCTTACCGATATCGAGCCTGTTCTACCCAGTCGATTTCACCGTAACGCGAAGTTAAACCATAATCCTTCTTCTCTCATTTCTTATTCGTCACAAAAGACTATCAGTTTTATAGAATTTTTGTTTAATACCACCTTGATTATGGATACACGGCGTATACCTTGTAATATTAGTAATTTTCGCCTCACAAACATTAATATACGCTCAATAGTAAACGCCTGATGGCCTAAAGTTATCGAACAATTGTAAAGTAAAAGAAATGAACCATCGCATAGCAGCGACAGAATCTATTATTCTTTATCTTTGCCGTTCTTGCGCGGTGCCAGTAAATCTCTATGTACATGTATCGATTAATGGTGTAAAAAAGAATTCTGTTGTTTCAAGACAAATGAGGTTTTTGGCGCCTCACCTTTTACTGTTTGTATTCCATGAGAGGCGGACGCGGACTTGCTGCGTTCCGCAACTGTATTTTATATTCTATGTGAAAGTATTGAGTGAATATGCTAATTGTTATTTTTTCCAATCAGAAAACATGTAGTTTCTTGTAACTGATATCGAACAGACAGCATCAAGAGGGCATTTTGACTGTTATGTATAAAGTATCTAACCACAATGGTCATCTATTGTAATTTAATATGAAAAGGTACGCAGCATTAAAAAAAACGTGTGTTAAAGATAAGTGTGCTTATTTTAGTAAATTAACCTTGATGATTTCCATCTCCTCATTTACTTGAATTATAATTATTTTGTGTTACTTCATCACCAGAAATTACGATCACGCTGTTGGGCCGAACGCAGCATGAGGCAGAAGGAACATTATCGTTTTCCTATTATTTCTGAACCAATTTTTTTTGTGTAGTGTTGCATTTCTTTTAAAGTCTATAAATCTTCTGGTCCCTAGTGTTGATCCGGGTATGACTACATCGCGACTATAAAAATGCACAAAAATGATATTGTTTCTTCCGAACGATTTCAAATGTATATATCAATATGCTGCTCTTATTCAGGTATTTAATGCTCAACGTATGTTATTATAATAGTGTAATCAATCCCTGATTCTGTTGCCAAGTGGCCCACCAAAATATTCACTTTTTCGACATTTTTCAAAAAAATAAAATAACAATTCTTTTTCTTTTCCTCCCCCAAGAGCAACGCTACACTTGGCGCCCGAACAGGGACTCGATCAAAAAATCATTTCATGTATGTGTTTAAAAATTTTTCAGTGCTTGTTCTAATAATTGTTTCATTTTTTCATGTGGATGAAATTCAACCGAGAAAGAGAAGTGGGAAACCCTTTTAATTAATTCAGAAGAACGATTGATGAAATTAACAAAAAAAAAAAAAAAAAAACGCGAGTATTCAGCCGTATCATCATCAAGACAGCCATAGTAAGTCAAATTTTTATACGCAGTAGCCAAGCTTTCGTAGTGACGTAGCACCTTTCGAGTTGATCAGAACGTAAACCTGTCTTTCCTTGCCTTGAAACAGCTTTATTTCAATTTGTCCATAGTCCATTCTTATGTAGTTAAATTCAGTGAAAGTGTATCATTGTTGTCAGTGCATAAAAAAAATTAGTAATGGCGGATAACTACGCTCAAAACTGGTAAAACGTGTGATATTTCATTTGTTTGTAATTAGTAGGAACCATCTTGTCTTCTTGGCGTAAATGAACGTCAGTTGTTACCCAGAGTTAAAATTTCATCTTAGGTCCCAGTAAGCCATAGCACTACGTCACAGACAAACGACTGACGGCAGTGACAAACAACATCTGTAGCATTTTGACGTTTGACAAATAATTCATGAACATGGCTGACGGTAAACAGCGGACACAAACAAAACCAGACGACAGCGGTGATGCGAATAGACCTCACTATCCATTACGATCACGCGCGATAGGTACACGAGCGGAGGCAGAAACAGCCTCGACCGAAGTTTTAGAAGCTGGTCCTAGTGTGCAAACTATTCCCGCTTTTGAAAAAAATGACTTGGCTGCAATGATCGAAGCAATAATGGAACGCAAGTTCGAAAGTCAAAGACAGAGAGAGGCGCAAAGACAGGAACGTGAAAAGCAGGAAAAATTAGATGAAAAGGCCCGCGAAGAAAAAGAGAAGGCCGAAAGACGGCATAATAAAAATCAGGTCCTTACAAATCTGTGCAATTCAGTAAAAGCAGACATAAATTCAGTAAAAACAGATCTGCAAACGGAGATAAATGACCTAAATACACGGTTAAATTCGGTAAAGGCCGAACTGAAGGCAGACATAACAGCTGATTTAAATACCCTGTTGGGTAATGTCCAAAGCCAAATCAGTAGTCAGATCACGACCATGAGGCTAGAAATTGACACACAAGTAGAGTCAAAAATAGAGGATATTTCAAAACGGTTAGATGAAAAAATCGAAGCAGCCAAGGGAGAGATAAATTCAAAAGTGATAGAATATCAAAAACAAGCTGCGACCTTAAAAGAAGATTATACTGCAATCTCTGATGAGGTCAAAGGAGTTAAAACCGCAGTAGACACGATCGATCATGTTGTTGATGATCTTTCTAAACAGATTGAGACTCTTAATGTAGAGGATCAAATAAAGAATACTGTTAAGGCACATGCTGAAGCATTGTCCGACCACTACCAAGAGTGGATTAAATACAAAGACGGATTCATAGAAAACAAGGTCAAGAACGAACTCAGGGAAACTGTCAAAAACGTGACCTTTGAAATATTGGCGGCCCCTGGAAAAACAGGAGACACGGTGATGTCAGAATTAGGCCAGATAAGACGAACGTTAGCTCAAGATTTACCTGAATGGCGTCAACAGATAGTTGATGAAGTTCGTACACTAAAATGTCAAGTTGAAAATTCCCCACCTCCCGTGTCAGGAGACTGGAATAATTCACCACGAAGTAATGAACAACAGCAGGTACATTACCGTTCACCATTTGATAACGCTCAAACTCATAGTTCTATAGAAGCACAAGTTAACCAGAGTACCAGCCCACCCACTTTCGTCAGTTTGATGCAGGAGGAAAGCGTGATCAAACATCGTATTTTTCCGACCTTTCACCCACAGAAAAGAGAAATTCATCCTATAGTGTTCCTCCGAAATTTTTCAGGAATTTTCTCGAATAGCTGGAGTGACCGCCAGCGAATTCAATTCGTTAGTGGATTTATCGTAGGCGATGCTGCCTTATGGGGAACCGAAATGGTCGACTCTTGTAAGAGTTACAAAGAGTTTGAACAGATGTTTTTAGCTAAATTCTGGAGTTCTGGTGTGCAGCAGTGGCTGAGAAAAGAGGTTTACAACGCCGAAGTGTTTAACAGTAAGCGCGGTAGTTGGAGAAGGTATTTTGAAAAGTATTTAGCGATAATCAAGTTCTGGGATTCGCCGATCACCGCCAAAGACGTTATTATGATTCTAAAAACTAAGCTACCTATTGCGATCAGAGAAAAGTTAGTAAACGTGTCTGAGGACGATACGGACACTTTCCTATCTGTGTTAGACTCGTTAGATCTGATTTACGAGGACGCTATAGTTGATGTTGGCAACGCCCACTTCAGTGCAGGCGGCCACCACAATACAGAATACGCAGGCAACCATGGTGGCCGAGCGAAAGCGCGTCACAGCGACAGCCAGTACCAACCCCATAACGGTTTCAAAAATAAACACACTACGTACTCCAACAGCAAATACAAAAATAAGTACAATAACGGCCAGAGATACAATCCAATATATAATTCGTCACCACCTCAGTACGAAAATGCACATTATAACACACAGCCCCAGCAATATGGAAACACGCAACTAATCAACGGTAATTATCAAAACGATCAGTCTTACGATTCAAATCGTCAGTGGAAAAGAAATAAATGGCATAATCAAGGTGGAGACCAATGTACACCTTTCAGTAACGGTTACAATCAACACAAGCCACAGCAAAATACCTTTCAGCCACAAAATATACACTTCACGCAACAAGCGAACGGACCTTCGGAAAGTCTGAAGCCTAAACGCCCGCATAATACGCAAATTTATTATGCCCAAGCGAATACGCCAGGACAACAAGATCCATTTCCAACCGAGTTCGTACCACAAAACCAACACCAGTTCCAGACGGAAGAAACTCTAAGAAATGTAATCAGCAGGAAAGTAAGCGTCGAGCGGAAAATTAAAAGCAGCACCTTTGAGCCTCCTAGAGGATGCTGCAGGTTTGAATGGGGGCACCCTGTCCCTTAGTCCACACGAAATTAAAGGAATTAGGTATGACAAAGAGACAAACTTACGGGATGATCTAGTAGCAGACACTGAGACGAAAGACAATGATGACGTATGGGACGAACAAGTTCAAGCTTCCATAAGAGTATCAATTTCCAACATACCAGTAACAGCTATTATAGATACAGGAGCTAATATAAATGTCTTATCTTTATGTTTATTTAAGCAAATATCCTCTGTATGCAAAGTTTTATCACTTCCAATTCAAGGTTGCACCGTATCGGGAGCAATTGGTCCACTAACACAACGTGTAAATCTTCAGAGCTTCAAATCCAGATAGAGTCTATTTCAGTAACGTGCATTTTTCTTATTGTTAAAAACCTATCAGTGCCATGTATCCTGAGTATGGAGTTCTTGAGGCAGACGAAAGCTAAAATTGACATAGAGTGTGGAATCTGTACTCTAGTAGCGAGCCAGCAACAAGTAACTGTAAATTTGTTAAGAAGTGAGGTGAAGACAAACTTTGGGGTGCTTCAAACAGCAGTACGGTCATGGACTAAAAGACAACAGTACAGTCAGACAGAAGACATGACAGATCTTGAAAGTGTTAATGACGATGAGTATAAAGACCTAATTCCCGGTCAGAATGAATTATACGGTAAAGCTAGTGAGTCCACTGAATTATATAAACAACAGAAGAATGAGCTTTACAATTTGTTAACAGATTACGTTCAAGTATTTTCTAAGAAGCCTGGACTAATAAAATGCTTTGAATATCGAATGGATGTCCTGCCCCATTCAACCTACTGTAGAACAAGCTATTCCATTCCATATGCGAGACGAGAAGCTGTCAAGTGCGAGATCAGGAAAATGTTACGCTGGAATGTGATAGAAGTATCTCATTCACCTTATTCGAGTCCTTTATTGTCTGTACTAAAATCAGATGGTAGCGTAAGGCTAGTCCTAGATGCAAGATTAATCAATAAAATTATAGTACCCATAAGAACGAGACCAGAGGCTCTTGAAGAGCATCTGCAGAAGTTTCACGGAGTTAAGTATTTGAGCACCCTTGATTTGAAAAGCAGTTACTGGCAAGTAAAACTGGCGTAGGAGTATAGGAAGTACACTGCGTTTATATTTGCAGGTAGATCTTACCATTTCAAAGTTGTACCGTTTAGACTAAATGTGAGTTCCGAAATTTTTATTTCTGCCCTTGACTATGTACTGGGTCCTGAACTTTTAGACGAGGTAACAGTCTATGTGGATGACGTTCTTGTAGCATCGAGAAATTGGGAAGATCATGTGGCCCTTCTGCAAAAGATATTTCAACGATTCAGAGAGTATGGTGTTACAGCAAATCTTAAGAAATCCAAGTTTGGAAAAAGTGAAATTAAATTTTTAGGACACATCATCACCCCTGAAGGAATTAAACCGGACCCGGAAAAATTGTCTGCTATAAAAAACTTTCCAACCCCTGTTACAAAAAGGCAACTGAGAGTATTTATCGGTCTTAGGTCATTTTTCAGACGTTTTGTTCCCAATCAGGTACTGAACAATCCCGCTCTTCACAACCTTTTAAAAAAGAATTCACATTGGAATTGGACGCCGGAATGCCAAGACGGATTTAAGAAAATTAAAGACAGTCTGGTTAACAGTAACATTCTCCATCATCCTCAGATGGATAAGGAATTTTGTATTACTGCAGACGCTTCCTTTGTGGGTATCGGCGCTTGTCTTTTTCAGATTCAATTAGTAAATGGACACGAGCAAATCCAAGTGATTAGCTTTGCGAGTCGAGTGTTATCAGAGTGTGTGAAGTCTTATTCGGTTACGGAGTTGGAGGCACTTGCCGTAATATGGGCTTTTAGGCGATTTAACTATTATATCTATGGAAGGAAAATTAAAGTCTATTCAGACCATCAAGCTTTATCATTCCTCCTTACATGCAAGTTGCAACACCCTCGTCTTACTCGATGGTGCTTATTCCTGCAGGAATATGACTTTGACATTGTATATATAAAAGGTAAAGATAATGTTATAGCAGACGCACTTTCTCGCTCACCTGAGGGCTTACCAGAAACCAGCGAACTGGTGGAACAAATGTCTAATTATAAAGTTTTGTTAATGAAAGATCCAATTCACAGAAAGTATTTTCTTCAGTTATGTAGGCAGAATCAGATTCTTCAAAATACAGATCCAAAATGGAAAAAGGTTATACAAATTCTTCACGAAAATCCAGCCCACAAGTTGTCCAAGTTTTATAAAGTTCATAACCAAGTGCTATTTCATAAGACGTCTGAGTCATCTGAGAGGTGGTGTGTTTGCATCCCTCGAAATTTCATTGAACATCTTCTGTGGTACACTCACATTTCATGGGGTCACTACAGACCAGAAAAATGTAAAAGGAAAATATCGACCTACTGTTATGTTCCGAATCTACACCAGAGAATCCATAAATTATTGAGAAACTGTGTCATCTGTCAAAATGCAAAATCCTTAAGCGTTTCCACTTCAATCCCACTAAATCCAATAATTGCTGAAAGGCCAAACCAGCTTCTTAGTATTGATTTGGCAGGTCCACTACCCACCGGTAGGGGAGGCGCTAAATACTTAGTAGCAATCCTGGACAATTTTTCTAAGCACATAAGACTGTACGCAGTAAAATCTTCTTGTGCAAATCCAATAATTCGTTGCATTGAAAATGACTATTTCCCACGATTCGGGGTTCCAGAATCAATCTTGTCTGATAATGCTTCAAATTTCACATCACGCCCGTGGCGTGCATTTCTTGCTCGCCATGGAATCAAACAAATTTTGATATCCCTGTTTCGACCGCAATCGAATCCGACAGAAAGAATCTTCAAAGAATTTAACAGATTTATAAGGACGTACATTCCGAATAAACAATCTAAGTGGGTAGACTTCGTAATACCTTTCGAACAGATTGTAAACCACCTTCCTCATCTGTCGACCGGATTCACGCCACATGAGTTAATGTCAAGATCAAAAGAAAGGAATGAATGGATAGACCCCCTTCCAAAGTTACAAGACAACGAATTGGACCTAGACGAAAAAATCAGGCAAGCTCTCATATCATTGACAACGTATGCTAACCTCCGAAAAAAGGCATTTGATAAGAAGGTAAACAGAGTTATAGATTTCAAAGAAGGAGAAAAGGTATTAGTCAGGACTCACTTTAAACCATCCCTGTTGTTAAAGAAGAATCGTAAGTGGCCACACATTTATGAAGGTCCCTTTGTGATAATGAGGAAACACACATTGGTAGCTATTTGTTATCTGATCCTGCCACGAATAAAATCAAAGGATTGTTCCACCATCATTATTTAAGAAAATTTTATAACACCAAGAATTAAGTTAATTTAAGCTGTAAGAAAATTCCATGGTATTGGAGATCAGGATTAACCAATGAGTAACAAGAACTGAACTGAACTGAACTGACTACGGACGTTAACCGGTGCTAAAGGAAAACCTTATGTATCAAAACAACGTGCCTGGAAAATAAAATACAGAATAAGTTGTAGACAAGTATTTACATGAATAATCTTTATGTAAACAGGAGGACATGTCCTAGAGGCGATTTTCAATTTTAGTTATAAGTTTGTATGTAAGAAAAACGATGTACTCGAGAGGTATTAATTAGCCCCGAGGTACTAAAATGAGGAAAGAGGAAGGAGCGAATAATGCACTTCTCTCGCTAAATAGTAATTTGAGAATGAGCAGGAAGGAGCGAATAATGCACTTCTCTCACTAAATAGTAATATGAAAATGATGATTATATGTGCTTCGTATCAGTAAGTGAAATTTAATCGAGGACAAGTTAATGACCTGTTTTAAAAGGAAATACTTAAACGTCCAGACAAAAGAGGAAAGTTGTGAGAAAAGATTCGATTCCATGAGGTTATTCCCTATTTTCAAATGTGACGTAAATAAGGCACCACCTGTTAGCGCAAAACAGTCGGTAGATTTAACTTGTAACTTTCAGCACAGTGCTGTGCCAGCGATGAAATAACATCTCTTTGAAGTAAACAGATACCTAGGATTAAGCATGAACAAATTGATAAAGCAGTGCAATTGTTCTAAAAAGGCCTGACGTTAACCTTAAGTAAAAGTGTGATGGAATAAAAAAGGAAGTTTATTATATAACGCAAAGTAAGATGAGTCCAGACTATAAACAAGCTGAGTAAAAGAACATATGAGTAGCATGGTTTATTATGC
The DNA here is from genome assembly GCF_023864275.1 of Schistocerca cancellata. Taxonomy (NCBI): domain Eukaryota; kingdom Metazoa; phylum Arthropoda; class Insecta; order Orthoptera; family Acrididae; genus Schistocerca; species Schistocerca cancellata. Next base: position 851,812,025 of record NC_064626.1, read on the forward strand.
CAACTTCACGGTACTATTGAGCATTAGCGATACTGCAAATTCACAAGCTAGCAGCAAATAGAATAAGGATCTCGCCGAAGCTTCACAGGTCGCGACAGCAGCAAACAACAACACTCTAGTGAGAGGCTTATATATATACAAATGATAATTGATACCCAAATGCGTAATGCATAAACTTGACTTAGTCTAAGAAATGATCAAAGAGTAGTAAGCAAGATGCAGCAAGATACATATTAGATATAAATGCTTGAAGTGATAGATTTTATTTTAAGTGCGCACTGCAATATTTATTGTTTTCTCTGTGATTACTGAATCCCTTTCCTAAGTGCAAATCCTTTAAGATCCTTGATCCTATCCACTCCTCAGGATCAACTTGTAAAGATGCACGTGTGCTTAGGAAGTGAGGCACTACATATAAAAATGAGTAGGTTCGCGACGCACAAATTGCTTTTGTAATGCGCAATGTAAATTAAATTTTCGACCTGGTTGAGGAGTAATTTAAATTCTGTCGACGATCTGTGAGCAGGCCCGCTTTGCCCACTTTTCTTTTGCGACTGTTTTTATTTCTACACGAAATCCCGAGGCGGAATTGCTATTTTCAAATCTGTCCTCGAACTTTCTTTAAAGACAAGCACATACGAGAGAAACTTTGACATAAATGAAGCTCCCCTCACAAGTCACTAAATAAGACGAGCAATTTAAAAAAAAATGTATTGGGCCTACAAAATGAATAAGCAAGCGTGATAAAGATTACTATGAATGAAATTAATTTGTAAAGGAGATTGGAATGGATTTGGTCAAAGAAAAAGGACTTATAATAGCCTACCTGTGACCGTAGGCATAAATAAAAAAAAAGACTAATTAAGAAACAATTGTTCTGATTCAGAGTGGTCAATTAGATTAATTCTCGATTTAAATGAACTCTTGTAAATATTAGTATGTAAATCAACTTGTAAACACCGTGTGATGTTATGAAGCGAGAATTTCTTTTAATACACCGTTCACGCAGACGCTCACCACAGTGCAAGTGAAGTTTTAAAGTTCGACGATTTTCAGTGGCAGTATTCTACTGCACCATATGTGTAAAAAAATTCATTGATGTGTGCAGTGTGTAATAATCAGTGTCATTCCACACGTGCAGTTGCAGCGGTAGCTACCACTTACCTGTGAATCCGTAACTGGATAGTGGACAGGAAGTGATAGGAGGCAGTTTCGGTGGCAGAAGCTCCCTCCAGCAATCTAAAAAGCACAAAGCCACGATCCGGGGAACAAAAGCGACGCACGGCACCTCAAGCGCGAAATCAACGGTCTGCAAGAAAGCTCCGGTCACGTGCGCGCGCACAGACTGAATTTCAAGATTGCACGCAACAGTGGAGGCGGACAGCCACCACGTGACGAAATAATGTAAACGTTCAACCGCCAACACAGTTGCTGTGCGCTACATTCTGTAGCAAAAACATTCACACCCAGTACTGAAAACATTTTTTGTATGTATCATAAACCTTCTGAGAGGCTCTAAGATAGAGAAGTTAGCGTAATTAGTATAATGACTGATTGTACACAGAGACAAGTCACAAGGTCACCTCTGAACACTGTTGAAATGTAAACTTTAACGAAAGGTCACGATACGAATGAAAATAAGCACACGAAAATACGTCAAAGGATCCGATCCTTCCTAAATCCCATCCCACATGTATATAAAATTAGTTTTGTAAGCTATTCTAATATAAGATATTTTATCTGTTTCATATGTGAAATAATTCGGAGAGCCACACTCGAGCCCTGAAAGTGAAAGATATGGACTTCCTTGTTGAAGCCATCACCAGTGGCCGCTCTACAATCCAAGTCTATCATAAATAGTGTATGTGCGACGAAAATAAATGTATAATTAAGTGCGACAACGGACAAGGCAGTCAATCGACAAGACGATGACAATATAATGAATACAGTCAAAACAGAAAGTTGTGTACCAGTTGTGATAGTCAAATTACTTTTGCAACGTTGAAAAATGAAGTGTGACTTTATTTCCTCATAAAGTTTGTAAATATGTGTACTTATAGCCTTAATTTTAAGAATCATCAAGAAAGACTGAATCCATGCAAACACTAATAGACACACAGAACAAATTCACAATGATCCATCGTCAGTAATTACAAATTGAAGCGTTAATTCTTTTATTATGAAATGAACGTGAAATGAAATTTTTAATAACCTGTATGTTACACCCGAAAATTACAAATATTCCAATGGGCATGACGATGAAAGTAATACCTTCGATATTCCTTCCCTCCTCATGTGAGGCAGTGTAATATTAGTAATTTTCGCCTCACAAACATTAATATACGCTCAATAGTAAACGCCTGATGGCCTGAAGTTATCGAACAATTGTAAAGCAAAAGAAATGAACCATCGCATAGCAGCGACAGACTCTATTATTCTTTATCTTTGCCGTTCTTGCGCGGTGCCAGTAAATCTCTATGTACATGTATCGATTAATGGTGTAAAAAAGAATTCTGTTGTTTCAAGACAAATGAGGTTTTTGGCGCCTCGCCTTTTACTGTTTGTATTCCATGAGAGACGGACGCGGACTTGCTGCGTTCCGCAACTGTATTTTATATTCTATGTGAAAGTATTGAGTGAATATGCTAATTGTTATTTTTTCCAATCAGAAAACATGTAGTTTCTTGTAACTGATATCGAACAGACAGCATCAAGAGGACATTTTGACTGTATGTATAAAGTATCTAACCACAATGGTCATCTATTGTAATTTAATATGAAAAGGTACGTAGCATTAAAAAAAACGTGTGTTAAAGATAAGTGTGCTTATTTTAGTAAATTAACCTTGATGATTTCCATCTCCTCATTTACTTGAATTATAATTATTTTGTGTTACTTCATCACCAGAAATTACGATCACGCTGATGTGCCGAACGCAGCATGAGGCAGAAGGAACATTATCGTTTTCCTATTATTTCTGAACCAATTTTTTTTGTGTAGTGTTGCATTTCTTTTAAAGTCTATAAATCTTCTGGTCCCTAGTGTTGATCCGGGTATGACTACATCGCGACTATAAAAATGCACAAAAATGATAATGTTTCTTCCGAACGATTTCAAATATATATATCAATATGCTGCTCTTATTCAGGTATTTAATGCTCAACGTATGTTATTATAATAGTGTAATCAATCCCTGATTCTGTTGCCAAGTGGCCCACCAAAATATTCACTTTTTCGACATTTTTCAAAAAAATAAAATAACAATTCTTTTTCTTTTCGTCCCCCAAGAGCAACGCTACAACCTCAGTGGGCCTACCGTACGTGAAGTTATTGCATACAGCGTAACCTGATGGAATCAAATGATGCACAGTTAGGTCATACTCTTGGAGAAAGTAAATACCAACTGCCGTACTGTTATGAACTATTATATTTGAATATCAGCTGTGGTGCCTTACTGGCACGATCTTTAGGCCCCTATTTATGTAACTAGATATCTCATCTAAACGTCTATACTATCAAAGAAATCACTACTTTCAACTGGCTGTCGTGGATTTCGGAAACTTCTCGGTGAACATGGACACTCCACACCTCTAAGTTGTCGTTAGAGGTGTGGAGAACCCATTTCTACGGAGAAGTTTCAGAAATCCGTGGTAGCCAGTTGCAATTATTGACGGCTGTAATGGTACAGACGTTTAGATGACACACCTGACTACGTGGAAAAGGGCCTGAAGATGGTGCTAATGAGACACCGAAACTGGTAGTCAAATAAAACAGTTCATAACATTACGGCTGTCGGCTCTTATTTTCTTCAAGTCTTTGACCAGTTGCAGTCCCATTCGATTTAGACTCAATGGAACTACCGAAACTAAATAATTTCCTTTCTACTCTAGATCACTGGGGATAGCTAGCATGAATATACCAAACGTGCCTGGTACACATAAATAAATTCAGTTGCAAAAGACGGAATTTTTATTGTCTGTATGATATAGCATAAATGAAGCAGCAACTGAGGAGAAACGGCCGCAAATATTGATAATATGTTGGGACTAGGCTGGCCTCAGGGACTTTTAGAAACAGTTTCCGCGTCGAGGCTGGCGAGACACCACTTCATGTCACACGGAGCGACAAGCACACAAAACATGTTTAGGACACAAGGCACCAGCATAGCGCACCGTTCCTCGCACACCCATGGCGCGGCTGTTCAGTAATAGTCCACAAGCAACGAATGCCATATGAGATCCGAACTACTGCCTGAGATGTACTCTACTTCGCACCATTACACCCCAAAATCACCTACAAATTTAATCATATGTTCCACCTACATTATTACAATTACGCTATAAGTAAAGATTCTTCATGTTCTATCTTTTCTCGTATTGCAGTTTTAGTGCATTACTTGAGTTAGTTAGTTACGTGTTCCATTGATCAATAGCACAGAAAACCGTTATGATGTGGCACGTGTCAAATGCACAAGAACTGCGCACAGGAAACCAGGTTTTTTTTCTTTTTTTTGTTTACATTATAGTGTTATACCTAAATATTTCTATTCTCTATCCCATTCCCTTGAATGGCACAAAATGCACATATTATATCTCCAGATTTATGTACTCATATTCAAGAATTCATTTATGGTATAGAAGGAGTTGTCAAGGAGGTATGATTTCAATTTGTTTTTGAAACTATTACTGCTGTCTATCAGATATTTTATTTCATCTGGTAATTTATCAAAAGTTTTTATAGCAGCATATTTTACCCCTTTCTGTGCCAAAGATAGGTTAGTGTAGGTCTTCCTTTTTTCTGGTATTGTAATCATGAATGTCGCTGTTGATTTTGAACTGGTCCACGTTGTTGAGAAAAAATTTCATTACTGAGTAAATGTACTGTGAAGCAGTTGTAAGAATTCCTAACCTTTTAAACAGATGTCTACAAGATGTGCGACTATGAACCCCACACATTATTCTAACTACTTTCTTTTCAGCAGTGAATACCTTTTCGATAAGTGTTGAGTTGCCCCAGAATATTATTCCGTATGACATCAGGGAGTGGAAGTATGCAAAGTATGTTAGCTTCCTAATTTCTACTTCCTCAAACTTGGCAATTATTCTGACTGCAAAAGTTACTGAGCCTAGTCGCTTTAGGAGATCCAAAATATGAATTTTGTATTTTCAATTTTTGGAGAAATACATCCATGGTAAAGGCAGGCAGCCATTCCGCTTTGGCATAATTTGGAAATATGGTTGTGCTGTATGACATTTACAATTATTACACGTTTGAGTATTGTAATACGACCACATTTGGTCATACTTACGTAACTTTTAGCTTCTGACGGTTGTAAACTTATTGATTTACAACTTTTATTTTATTTTCATTTGGTGAGTTTTATTGATTTTATGTTTACATTGTACCGCAGCAGTTAATGCAATATACATCTTCTATTATTATTGACTAACGAGCATCTCTGTTTCGTCTTTTACGATGCTACCTTATAACGCACATTTTATGCCATTCAAATTTTATCTAATGTCAACATATGAGTATCTTCTAAACAAAAACATCTCTGTCAAATTGTCCACGATGTTATGACATGTAGTTCGTTTCTTTGTTCAAATGGTTCAAATAACTCTGACCACGATGAGACTTAGCATCTGAGGTCATCAGTCTCCTGGACTTAGAACTACTTTAACCTAACTAACCTAAGGATATCACACACATCCATGCCCGAGGCAGGATTCGAACCTGCGACCGTAGCGGTCGCGCGGTTCCAGACTGAAGCGCCTAGAACCGCCCGGCCACACCGGCCGGCCGTTTCTTTGTAAAATTACTCTTTGGTTTTATTTCTGCATCAATGCTAGCGCCACCTACCGGCCTTTGTTTACATCTCAGACAGCTTATTCGCCACTGTCAGTTTGGTGCTGGTTATCTCTGAATACACGACGGCTCTGTCTAATAGGCCTATATCAGATGAGATCTGTATTATATCCAGTCTATGTGCTCATTTTCGCGAGCCTTTTGCTGAAGTCTGATCTAAATGTAACTAGGGTATTAAATGTAAAAATTGAAAATTCTGTGTATGGGTTACTACTGTGCATTCTTACGTTAGTAGGAGTATAATTGCTTCTTTTTAGACTTTGTACCACAGTTTCTGTCTGAAGACAAAATTTTGAAACGCGTAACGCTTGATAAAGAATTGTGCGGTCCAAGTCATTTCCATATTTCCAAGCTGCGGCAGTTTTGTTGGCCAGCATTTCAGAATACGAGATCACTTAGTTACGATGTGGTAACTAACAGTTAACGGGCCGCTTCGGAAGACGCGGTGTCGTGGGCGGCCGTGGTGTGCTCCGCTGACAACCCAGCTGGTCTGCGAGCCCCTGCCTTCTTCCGTTAGGCCCGGCCCGGCCAGTCCATTCCGGCAGTGGCCGGTTTTTGAGCCTCGCCGCGCGCCTTCAGCTCTCCACACAAACGAAGAGTAACTGCCAGGTCGTCCCATTAGGACGGAGCCATGTTTATGACGTCATTATGGAGCAGGTCGCGTCGCTGGCGCTTAATTAGCGGGCAATCTGGCGCGGGCAGAGGGAGCCGAGCAGAGGGGGGGACGCGCTAAGAATTAACCTGCTGCAGGAGCCATGGGTCTCCAATTACCACAAAAGATAAGCAACAAACATTGGAAATGTACCAAAGCATCTTCGTAGTTGTATTACTAATTGACTAAGTACCGTACCAAGAGAGTGGATAGGTGGAAAGAGAACGCTGAAGGCATCTACGATGGGAGACAAACTACCTGACGACGTAATGAAAAAGAAATTGGAATTGATGTGGAAGACATAGGAGATCTAGTATAAGGCTCACAGTTTAACAGATCTCTTAAAGACTTCCGGTCAAATAAGGAGGAAGGTACAGATAACATTCATCCGAAATTCCTAAGCTGGTTGCCAGCCTCCTCAGCTAAGTGGTCTGTGCGTCTGACTGCCGTCTTGCGCTCCCCGTTTCGATCCATACGCAAGTCGCCGAATGTGGCGTCAATTTAAAAGATTTGCGCTTCAGATTCAGGTATAGAGCTCCCGCCCATCAGTGTCATACAGTCATTTAATTTAATTTCCAAACTCGATGGAAGAAGTGGCCTACTGAAGCTGCTTTATACAATCTACAAGTCTGGTGACATACTATAACACATTCGAAAAAATTCCCGACGATAACAAGGACACTCAAGTTCGAGAACTATCACGCAAACGGCTTCATAGCTTATTCATCCAAGTTGCTGATAAGAGTAATAGCCAGAAGAATGAAATAGGAAATTGAGGATCTGCTACATGAAAATCAGTTTCGCTTTAGAAAAAGTAAAGATATCAGGGACGTAGTTCTGACATTGCACTTCATAATGGAATCAAGGCTTAAGAAAAATCAAGACACGCTCGTAGAATTTGTTCACCTAAAAAAACTTAAAAAAGGCGTCAGACAGTGTAAAATGGTATAAGATGTTAGAAATTCTCTGCACAGCGGGTGGTTGCCTCGTCTGTAAGGAAAAACGGGTAATATACAATGCGTTCATGAATCAAGAAGGAACGATAAGAACAGAAGAATGTGTGAATTCCTAAGGGACGAAACTGCTGGGGTCATCGGTCCCTAGAATGACACACTACTTAAACTAACTTACGCGAAGAACAACACACACACCCATGCCCGAGGGAGGACCCGAACCTCCAGAGGAAAGTACAGCGCAATCCGTCACATGGCGGCTCAAACTACGCGACCACTACGCGCGGCGAATGGAAGATCAAGGATAAAATACTCTGATTACAAAATGAGTTCGATCGGGATGTAGTCTTTCACCCATTGTATTCAATCTGTACATCGAAGAAACAGTAACGGAAATGAAAGCTTCAGCAGTGTGATACAAATTCAGGGTCAAACGATATCGATGTTCCGACAACTTACAGGAATGCAGCCGGATGACGTCTTCGACAGTCACCGATGTTTCGATAGATCCTGATGTTTTTCACCTTTAGAGGAAATAGTTTTTCATCAAATTTTAAAAATATTTCCTAAAAAATGGTTCAAATTGCTCTAAGCACTATGGGACTTAACATCTGAGACTATCAGTCCATTAGACTTACAACTACTCAAACCTAACTAACCTAAGGACATCACACACATCCATGCCCGAGGTAGGATTCGAACCTGCGACCGCAGCAACAGCGCGGTTTCGGACTGCAGCGCCTAGAAACGCTCGGCCACAGCGGCCGGCAATATTTCCTCAATACTCGTTTGTCCACTGATATATTTTGGGTTGAGGTTCTCCAGTATCGATGAAAAATAAAGGGGAAACATTAGTGTATGTGTATAAATGGGATAGTAATAATCGAACGTAAATAGTTGACAACTTACTTGTTGAAGTCCATCATAGTTTATTCATTATGTAGGCTCTGTTGTCTAGAAGTGTAACTCATTGCTGTTGGTTGCAGCAGGATGACTACATAGGTTCACATTTTGTGCTGAATACTAATACTAGTAATAAAAGTTGGAATTGTTCTACAAATATATATTCCACGTACGTACTACTTCTTGCAAATCAAACACAATGTAGAGATAAAAGTACTCCAGAGATACAGATCTAGTTGTGTCGTAGTATCCCGTCTGAAGATAGGATTGATGCAGCTCTTCATGCTACTTTATCTTGTGCAAGCCTCTTCATCTCCGAATAACTACTGCAAGCTACATCCTTTTAATCTTCTCATAATATTCATCTCTTGGTCTTCGTCTACAATTTTTAGCCTTCACACATCCCTCCAGTGCTAAAGTAGTGATCTCTCGATGCCTCAGAACATGTCCTGTCAACCGACATCTTCTTTTAGTCAGGCTGTATCACAAATTTCTTTTCTCGCCAGTTGTATCTTATTACCTCCTCATTAATTACGTGATGTACCCAGATAACCTTCAGCATTTTTCTGTAGCGTCACATTTCAAAAGCTTCTACTCCCTACTTGTACGAGCCGTTTATCGTCCATGTTTCACTTCCTTAGAAGGCTTCACTCCTGACAAAACTTTCAGAAAGGACTTCCTAACACGTGAATCTATATTCAAATCTCTTCTTCAGAAACGCTTTTCTTATCATTGCCAATCAACGTATTATATTGCATCGACTATCATCACTTGGGTTTTCTTCTTTTCCAGACACCGTCCATTCCGTCCAGCTGCTATTTCAAGTCCTTTGCTGTCTCTGACGGAATTAAAATGTCAAAAATGTCATCAACAAAGCTTTTATTTCTTCTTCCTGAACTTTAATTCCTTCTCCATTTTTTTTGTATCCTTTACTGCTTGCTCAAAGTACAGATTGAATAACATCAGTAGAGGCTACAGCACATTCTCTCTCCTATCTGAGCTACTGCTTCCCTTTGGTGCCCCTCGACTCTTATAACTGCCGTCTTGTTTCTGCACACGTTGTCAATAGCCTTTCGCTCCCCCCTATTTTACTCCTGCTACGGTCTGAATTTCAAATAGTTTATTCCAGTAAAGATAGCCAAATGCTTTCTCTATGAGTGCAAATGCTTTAAAACTAGGTTTGCCTTTCCTTAACCATTGTTCTAAAAGAAGTCATTGGGTCAGTATTGCCCCCCGTGTGTCTACATTTCTCTATTATTGAAACTACAGTTTTTCCATTGTTCTGTAAATAAATCAGTGTGTATTTTGGGAGTTTGAAATACATCTGGTGAGCAAAATGTATGAGACAGGCGAAATACCCTCAGACTTATAGAATAATATAATAATTCCAATTCCAAAGAAAGCAGGCGTTGACAGAAGTGAAAATTACCGAACTATGAGTTTAATAAGTCACGGCAGCAAAATACTAACGCAAATTCCTTACATACGAATGGAAAAACTGGTAGAAGCCGACCTCGGGGAAGATCAGTTTGGATTACGTAGAAGTATTGGAACACGTGAGGCAATACTGACCCTACGACTTATCTTATAAGAAAGATTAAGGAAGGGCAAACCTACATTTCTAGCATTTGTAGACTTAGAGAAAGCTTTTGACAATCTTGACTGGAATACTCTCTTTCAAATCCTGAAGGTGGCAGGGGTAAAATACAGGGCGCGAAAGTCTATTTACAATTTCTACAGAAACCAGATGGCAGTTATAAGAGTAGAGGTACATGAAAGGGAAGCAGTGGTTGGGAAGGGAGTGAGACCGGGTTGTAGCCTCTCCCCGATGTTATTCAATCTGTATATTGAGCAAGCAGTAAAGGAAACAAAACAAAAATTTGGAGCAGGTATTAAAATCCATGCAGAAGAAATAAAAATTTTAAGGTTCACCAATGACATTGTAATTCTGTCAGAGACAGCAAAGGACTTGGAAGAGCAGTTGAACGGAATGGACAGTGTCTTGAAGGAAGGATATAAGATGAACATCAACATAAGCAAAACAAGGGTAATGGAATGTAGTCGAATTAAGTCGGGTGATTCTGAGGGAATTAGATTAGGAAATGAGACACTTAAAGTAGTAAAGGAGTTTTGCTATTAGGGGAGCAAAATAACTGATGATGGTCGAAGTATAGAGGATATAAAATGTAGACTGGCAATGGCAAGGAAAGAGTTTCTGAAGAACAGATATTTGTTAACATCGAGTATAGATTTAAGTGTCAGGAAGTCGTTTCTGAAAGTATTTGTATGGAGTGTAGCCATGTATGGAAGTGAAACATGAACGATAAACAGTTTGGGCAAGAAGAGAATAGAAGCTTTCGAAATGTGGTGCTACAGAAGAATGTTGAAGATTAGATGGGTAGATCACATAACTAATGAGGAGGTATTGAATAGAATTGGGGAGAAGAGGAGTTTGTGGCACAACTTGACTAGAAGAAGGTATCGGTTGGTAGGACACGTTCTGAGGCATCAAGGGGTCACCAATTTAGTATAGGAGGGCAGCGTGGAGGGTAAAAATCGTAGAGTTAGACCAAGAGATGAATACACTAAGCTGATTCAGAAGGATGTAGGTTGCCGTAAGTACTGGGAGATGAAGAAGCTTGCACAGGATAGAGTAGCATGGAGAGCTGCATCAAACCAGTCTCAGGACTGAAGACCACAACAACAACAACGACATACTAAACTGATATTCACATCCGTCAGCACCCACTTTCTTCGGAATTGCAATTATTACATTATCCTTGAAGTCTGGGGGTATTTTGCCTGTCTCTTACATCCTGCACAGCAGGTGGAATAGTCTTTTACAGATTTGGCGCTCCCTAGCGTGCCAGTAGTATTGACGGAATATCGTCTACCCTAGCGCCCTTGTTTCGACATAGATCTTTCAGTGAGGGCTCTGTCGAATTCTTCACCAGTATCATACCTTCACTTTCATCTTCATCAACGTTCCCTTTGTTCAATGTAATTTTCATGTTCATTTCTCTTGTATAGCTCTCTATTCTCTTCTTCTGCCTTTCAGCCATCCCTTCCCTTCTTAGTGCTGGATTTCTCCCTGAGCTCTTGATATTCGTGGAACTGCTTCTATTTTCTCCAGAGGCTTCTTTAACTTTCCTGCAGGCGGCGTCTACCATTCCCCAAGTGATATTCTTCTATATCTTCCGAAGCTGCAGCTGGTCTCCAGAGAGATGTGTGGAAGAGTGCTTGCGTGCATGCGTACGTGAGTGCATGCGTACATGCGTGCATGTGTGTGTGTGTGTGTGCATGTGTGTGTGTGTCGGGGGGGAGGGGGGGGGGGAAGGAATTGGAAAGGACATGGGAAAACAAGAAAGAGTTTGCGTTCCGAAACGAACAGTTAACAAAAACAACGGTCTGAGAATTTCAGTATCCGCCAAAACCTTTACTAATCTACAGCACTATACATTCTAAAATGCGGTCAGTTATCCTACAGTGAAACTGTCCGAGTCCACAGTTCAGTCGTCATTGTATCCGGCTGCTGTACGGAGGAAGCGGGTTGGATTCCCGGCACTGTCAGTGTGTTTTGCTCGGTGGGAGGACTGGGACAGAGTCCATTCAACCTCGTTATCCCAACTGAGGAGGTAACTGATTAAGAAGTAGCGGTTCCAAGTTCAAGAAAGCCGACAAAGACCGGGACTCCTGCGTGCGGACCCCACGTCACTCCACACTCGGTCGGTCGGCTCCTGTTGGCCAACCGGGGTCACAGCGCGCATCCTTGCTTTTGCTACAGTGAAACTGGTCTATTGAATCGTGAAATATGGGTAAGTGCAAATACATCTTGCAGAAACTTACATGCGCAAGTATAGTAGACGGTTTGTGTATTATTTCGAATCGAGGAATGTAGTCACTATGAAGGACTCCATGGTACATTGTTATGCTGGTCGTAATAAGTAATCCGACACTGTCGTAATGATACAGCGATTATTCAGTTCGTTTTTAGCACTCACTATGAACAAAATTTCAGTTGACTGCAACAGTTTATCTCTGAGCAGGAAACACGAGTCTGTGTCTTTTTTGCCTTTCTTTCGCATCTACGTAAATAAATCAAATCACCACAAAGTTGCAGTAATGGTCCTTGTTTCGTGCTAAATTCATCAATGCTTCTTTGAAACAATAACTCTACAGGCGGTACCGACAACTCGACAACTACAACCCCCCTCCCCCCACCCCCCCCCCACACACCCATATATATTCTCGTAAATTAAGGATAATTGCGGAATGTGGTGCCACGCAACTTGGCACTACACAAAACTGGCGCTAATAGCATAGACACATAGGGAAGACAGACGACACAGATCTGTAAGTCCGCGGTATTGATGATAAGTTGAGAAAACCGTCCCGAAACAAATTTGCTACAAAACGCCACTATTTCCTTCGCATGTACCCCGACATCAATATGGGATATGATCACCATGTACACGTACGCAGGCCGCACAACGGTTTGGATCAGGTGGTCGAGCAGCTGCTGGGGTACAGCCTCCCATTCTTCCACCAGCGTCTGTCGTAGCTCCTGAAGTGTCTTAGGGGTTTGAAGACGTGCAGCGATATGTCGACTGAGAGCATCGCAGACGTGCTCGATGGGGTTTAGGTCTGGAGAACAGGCAGACCACTGCATTCGGCTCATATCTTCTGTTTCAAGGTACTCCTCCACGATGCCAGCTCGGTGGGGCCGTGCGTTATCATTCATCAGGAGGAAGGTGGGACCCACTGCACCCCTGCAAAGGCGGACATACTGGTACAAAATGACGTCCCGATACATCTGACCTGTTACAGTTCCTCTGTCAAAGACATGCAAGTGTGTACGTGCACCAATCATAATCCCACCTCACACCATCAAACCACGGACATTAATGGGTTGGTATCTGGTTCCTGGCTCACGCCAGATGAAAAACCTGCGAGAATCACTGTTCAGACTATACTTGTACTCGTCCGTGAACATAACGTGGGACTACTGTTCCAATGACCATGTACTGTGTTCTTGATACCAGGATTTACGGGCTCTCCTGTGCCCTGGGGCCAGTGGATTGCACTTTGCAGGTCTCCGGGCTAATAAACCATGTCTGTACAGTCGTCTGTAGACTGTGTGTCTGGAGACAACTGTTCCAGTGGCTGCGGTAAGGTTCCGAGCAAGGCTACCTACAGTACTCCATGGTCGACTGCGGGCACTGATGGTGAGATATCTGTCTTCTTGTAGTGTTGTACACTGTGGACGTCCCGTACTGTAGCGCCTGGATACGTTTCCTGTCTGCTGGAAGAGTTGCCATAATCTTGAGATCACACTTTGTGGCACACGGAGGGCCCTTTCTATGACCTGCTCTGTTTGACGAGCCTCCAGTCGCCGTAGTCATCAATATGTGTTCTTCGAGCCATTTTCAACACACAGTCACTATTAGCAAGTCTGAAAACGTCTGCACCCTTACTCGCTGCACCGTATTCTGACATGCACCAACACACCTCTGCTGCCAGCGACACCGTGCGACGATCGCAGGTTAAATGCACCGCATGGTCATACCCCAAGGTGATTTAAACCCGCAAATCACCCACCAGAGCGTTGTTTCACCATGTAACAGCATTATGCTTAATTTATGTGCTTGAGTACCAAACTTGGTGCACGTGTCCCTTACTTTCAGCCAGCAGCACTGTCGTGCTAAGATCAAAATGGTTCAAATGGCTCTGAGCACTATGGGACTTAACATCTATGGTCATCAGAACTTAGAACTACTTAAACCTAACTAACCTAAGGACAGCACACAACACCCAGCCATCACGAGGCAGAGAAAATCCCTGACCCCGCCGGGAATCGAACCCGGGAACCCGTGCGTGGGAAGGTCGTGCTAAGAACAACCTACCTATCACACATCAGGAGATATGACGTCGTAAACAATGAGATTCGTGAAAACTGCCGCATCATGCATGACGTTTAAATTTATTACTTATTTGCTACTCACTCTATTCGCAACGTATTTCGCAGCCAATATCCACATATGCCGCCGAGTATCTACGCGACTACATCATTGTACAACACATAGTTCAAGGGAAATGACATTACAAACACTGAGATGCGAGAAAAAACTTCACATCATGAATGAAGTTTTAATACATTTATTCATTACTACTTAGGCAGTCGCTATCAGCGGTAAAGCGCAAAAGGCTATGAGGACAATAGCCGTCTATAGAGCTAGGAGGAGAAGTTGCCATAGAGACGATTAAAAAATCGCAGACACGTGAAGCAGCTGTAATTATACATTTCTACATTATATATTTCTTTGTACGTCTGTTTCGTAATTTCGAAGACGTTTTCAAGAACACATGGAAATGCATTTTTTCGAAATTACATTACAAACACAGTTCATTTTTTGTTCCCAGTTGTAATGGAAAATTTGCAAAATGAGTACCCGGCCAGCCCCCGATTTGTTAGCCGATACGTTTATAATTCTACCTTTCACTATGTTTACTTCACTTCTGTTTTCCTACACTTCTTTCTCTAATCCACTGGAGCTAATTATCCTAGTGAAAATCCTGTCTGTATCAAAGAGACGCCCTCCTGTCATTACTGCTGCTTTAATGGCAGTCATAAAGGATCAGATTGCCGGCGGCATTTATCGGAGCCTGCAGTGACTGTTCACAGTATAACTTGCGGTGAGGTGTACCTATCCTTTGCCTGTTATAATATGACGCGAGCACAAAAATCGCAGACAGATTCCGGAGCTGAAGAACGGCGCTGCGGTCGCGTCCGTAATGGTCATCTCATTCCTAAAGTTGCGCCTACTATCTCGGGGAATAATTCTTCGCAAACTACTTGTGCCGGCTAATCTGCGCGTTTCAATCTACGGCAAACTTTACTTCTCCATTACCCGGCTTGCCACACTTAAAATTAAGTACGCCGTTCCTCTGCCGCCGGCTGACCTTTGCAGCGGAGCTCACGCCGCGGCCGGCGCTAAATTCGCTTCACAATATGGTTCGCCACTGCATTACGCGTCCGGTACTCATTCCCGTCCGCATCTGAATCCCCAACACGTGTCGCGCACACTCTGCCTCCACGTTGGTGGTCTCCCAGCTTCAAGCAGTCTCGTAACTATTTGGACAGCTCACAGTGGATGTTTTAAGCGTCTGCTGCGGTAGGGAGATCGTTTGGTGGATGAAGAATCTGGTGCTCTCAGAGCTATGTGAAATATGTGCAGTGGAGTTATGTATGAGTGGTGAGTAATAAAAACGAATGTTAAAGGCTCGTGTCTGCTTCACGTCGAGGTCATTAGAGATGGAGTGTGTGCTTAGCTGGTTAAGGATGGATGGAAGGAAGCTTCTCGCCCACATTCAAAACACATCTGCACATTGTATTTGAAAACTGCTGCAAATCATATTCAAGATAACCAGGAGACGACTGAAATTATAGTACTCCTCAATCTCTGCTGTTTGGTAACGGCCTTGCCGCAGTGGATACACCGCTTCCCGTGAACACCGAAGTTAAGCGCTGTTGGGCGTGGCCGGCACTTGGATGGGTGACCATCCGGCCGCCATGCGCTGTTGCCATTTTTCGGGGTGCACTCAGTCTCGTGATGCCAACTGAGGAGCTACTCGATCGAATAGTAGCGGCTTCGGTCAAGAATACCATCTTAACGGCCACGAGAGCGGTGTATTGACCCCATGCCCCTACTATCCGCATTCTCCTCTGAGGATGACACGGCGGTCGGATGGTCCCGTTAGGCCACTCGTGGCCTGATGACGGAGTGCAATCTCTGATGTTGCAGAGAGTACATTACTTGTCCACGGATGGCAGGCGCATGTGTGAAGGCGTTACGATGTGCTTGGTGCACAATACGGCGATCATCCATTTCTGGTGGCCAGACATGGGTCTACCGCAACGTTGACGACGACTGTACATCCCCTCACGTTCTTATGCAGTCCAACATCGGGGCACTGTCACGTCCGATTGCTCCACAAATATGGATATTGCACAACTTGACGAGAAGATCAAATGGAGACCCACATTAAGGCCCCTTCCAAACTTTTTCACATGCTGATAATGCTGTCGCACACGAGTATGCGGCATGTATGTGTCCTTTACACTGATCAGTCAGTATCTGACGCAATTGATGCCCGTTGTATAGCCTATCAAGAGCGGTAACAACACTTTTTCTTTCTAGTGATTGTTGTACATATCACAGAGAATTGCAACTCTACTGATTTCCCTTCTTGTATGTTGTGTGCATGCATCAACTTACATTGACATCCAACCATATCTTCTTGGTGTTTCACTTTTTGTGTGAGGTGGTTTATTTTAGAGCATTATTACTGATTTCATTAACTATACTGGAATTGAAACTTCCTGGCAGATTAAAACTGTGTGCCGAACCGAGACTCGAACTCGGGACCTTTGCCTTTCGCGGACAAGTGCTCTACCAACTGAGCTACCCAGGCACGAGTCACGCTCTCCTGCGAACCTCGCAGAAGTTTCATATTAGCGCACACTCCGCTGCAGAGTGAAAATCTCATTCTGGAAACATTCCCCAGGCTGTGGCTAAGCCATGTCACCGCAATATCCTTTCTTTCAGAAGTGCTAGTTCTGCAAGGCTCGCAGGAGAACTTCTGTAAAGTTTGGAAGGTAGGAGACGATGTACTGACAGAAGTAAGGCTATGAGGACGGGGCGTGACTCGTGCTTGGGTAGCTCAGTTGGTAGAGCACTTGTCCGCGAAAGGCAAAGGTCCCGAGTTCGAGTCTCGGTCCGGCACACAGTTTTAATCTGCCAGGAAGTTTCATGTCAGCGCACACTCCGCTGCAGAGTGAAAATCTCATTCTGGATCTATGCTGGAATTACTTGTGGATATATATTCATTTTATGATACGTGTGTGCACGACAATTAATCTGAAGGCATCTTAAAATGCCACTTTTATTTCATACTTAAAAATAATATGTGCGTGTCCGTGTGTGTGTTTGTGTGTGAAGGAGAAGCAGGGGAAGGGGTTGTAATTAAAATCTCGTGGAAGAAAAGGAAATCAACTCCGTTTATTTCAAAGAAGTCATCTAGGCATTAGTTTTAAGCGTTTTAAGGAACCGGCGGGAAACGGGAAAACATGAACCTGGATGACCGAACGGAAATTTGAACGCCACTCTTCCGAATACGAGGGAAGTCAGCGATGGTGGGGAGGAGGAACATTCCGTTAAAGTACTGCTAATGTTTACCGACGTGCGCAGTCATAAAGTCCGAGTGTCTTTGCCAAAACACAGATGCTAATTATTGGTCGAAATTTACACTAAAAGAGACGAGAATTGTATTGAGACGAGGCTACCGCCACAGTACAGGTTCCGCTCCATCATAACTTACTATGTATACATGACATTGCGAATGGACCTGCCCTGTCTCGGCGGTCTAAACATTCTCCTTTAAATTTTAGACGTCTTCTAGTGGAAAATAGCGCAGCAAGCATTAACAAGCGTAGTATGGTTGTCTTTCCCCTTTCTAGAATTCTACAAACTTGTGAAACAAAGATTACTTGGTTGGTTGTTGTTGGTTGGTTTGGGGAAGGAGACCAGACAGCGAGGTCAACGGTCTCATCGGATTAGGGAAGGAAGGGGGAGGAAGTCGGCCGTGCCCTTTGAAAGGAACCATCCCGGCATTTGCCTGGAGCGATTTAGGAAAATCACGGAAAACCTAAATCAGGATGGCCGGACCCGGGATTGAACCGTCGTCCTCCCGAATGCGAGTCCAGTGTAAGAAAGATTGCTTACCGCACGATGGTATAGGCTTGACTACAGTAGGTAGCAACTATATTGCAGAGATCAAGGGCCGCATCAAACCGTCTTCAGAGTAGGACACCACAACAATGTGGATAGCAAAAATGGTTCAAATGGCTCTGAGCACTATGGGACTTAACATCTATGGTCATCAGTCCCCTAGAACTTAGAACTACTTAAACCTAACTAACCTAAGGACAGCACACAACACCCAGTCATCACGAGGCAGAGAAAATCCCTGACACCGCCGGGAATCGAACCCGGGCGCGGGAAGCGATAACGCTACCGCACGACCACGAGCTGCGGACTATGTGGATAGCATCATCTACTTCTACATCTATATTAATACTCTGAAATACACTGAAGGGTAATATTTTCCACTCGCATATGGAGTGAGGGTAATCACACGTTACGGTATGTGGGGAAGCGAGGTTGGGGTGTGGGATGGGGATGGGGTGGCGGGGTGACAGGGGTGTTGTTTAAGAGACTATCATTTCAGGTGTTCCAGATTTTCGTGACGCTTTCCCGGAAGTCAAATAACCTCGAACCAACAGTGAAGCTCATCTTCGTATTTATTCAGTATTCGCTGTTAGTCCTATTTCGTATCGAACGCACACGCTTCAGCAAAGGATTTGCCAGCAGTCTCTTTTATAGACTGAATTTTGTCAGCCTTTCAGCTTTCTGTCCAAGTGTAAGAAATAAAATAATATGGCATTGTTGTCTATTTATCCATAATAATAAAATGTACACCCATCACAGCGTAAGATAAAAACAGAATAAGAGCAAAACAGTAGTTATGTAAGTGGATAAAATATAGGCAAAGGCACCGACACATAAGAAACTGTTATTTGTTAAAAAGTAGAAGTTTCTTGAGGGAAGAAGCTCCTTCCCGTTAATCATTCCCGTTTGTCCGGTCTCGAACAGCTCACGTAGGTATCAGTAACTGGCAAATCTTGTATTTTATATAGTTCTGAATAATAACTTGGCATAATAACTCGACATATAGCAGTAAACTTTATTATAGTTACCTATAGAGCTTGCTTTTATGTTGGAGATTTTCAGTTTTAGAGACGGTGTCCGCATTGTTCGAAAGCAGACTGATTGCGCATGGCGTCTTTCTGTTTGAGCATTGTAGTCTGATACAGTTTAGCTACGATTATTTTAGATGGAAATTACGGCAAGACTTTTCAGGGTCATTCTGCTTGTCGAACAATGGTACGTTCGCGCTGATTGACAGTACCATCGGCTCTCCGTAGAATACTTTATACACTATGAGTGAAACGCACACAAAACTGGTGTAATATTCTACAATATTTGTTATTTGTTACACGAACCAGTTTTCGGCTGTTACAGCATTATAAGGTGCAAAGATAAGTAGATGGTGCAGTGAAACTCTGTTGGATCAGGGGTTTCGAACTAATGCATCTACAGCGTATATCCATTTACACAGATGAAAATGTTAATGCTAGGATTAGCAGTAAAACAAGCGGGATTATTTCAGTGTGAATGAGATGTAAGATTATTTAACCAAGATAAAATATGTGACACATTAAATAATGAATCATAGGCAAATTACAAGTGTTGCTCATAGAAGTGAAAAATAAACTTTGATGACATATTCCAAAGATGTGGCTCAACAAAATATCCTTCTCTTTAATGAACCCTAAATTACAAACAGATATAATAGTGATATCAAGCAGGTAATATTAAGAAGGTGAGTGAAGTAGTTGTGACTGTACAAAGTAAAAGTTTTTTAACAGAACGAGAGAAATCATAGTAACAGAAATAAAGGAAATGGGACTTGTGAGTAAGAGGGGTAATTTACAACATTGCCTGGTTGGGATTATGAGTAGTATCTGCAATTATAAGTGGCGAGTAAATAACAAATGTTGTAGAATATTACACCAGTGTTGTGTGTGTCTTTCATTCATAATAGTACGTTCATCAGCACCCACGACCTAACACAGTCACCAATCATTAAACGATAATGCTTTAATTTTTTCTTACAGGGGGTTACATTAATACTCAACGAGATAATTATTATTTCCAGATGATACAATGCGTCGCGCTATAGCTTCTGTGATGCGTCTTTCTGACGGCAAACCTTTACATCATGCACTGCATACTATTGAGTAGATTCATTTAACTTTATCGTTTTCTTACTTGCTCTCTGCTGCCCAACGAAATCTACACTGCACTACCAATAACCCGAAGTCTCCCATTTTGCTTTACCACGACTGAGCGTATGTGAAAATTCCATTTCATACTTCAAATGGTTCAAATGGCTCTGAGCACTATGGGACTTAACATCTATGGTCATCAGTCCCCTAGAACTTAGAACTACTTAAACCTAACTAACCTAAGGACATCACACAACACCAAGTCATCACGCCATTTCATACTCCCGGGAATGTGAATGAGTGATTACAGCTATTAATCATCCCTATTTTAGTCTCAGGATACATTTTCCACGCGTTTTGAAAATTGTACTATTTTACATTTCTGTACGTTTGCAATAAGTTTACAATATTTGCACCTCTTTGAAGTTTGATGAAACTGTGTGGATTTTTGTTCAGTTTTATTCAGATTGTTCTTTGCTATAGATATAACAAACTCCGTTTTCCTTATAATAAATCGTTAATAAAGTCTATATTTTGCTCGATGTTCTATATGATAGTACTTAATAAACGTCGGTGTGCTGCCGAGTCAAATATGTTTTGCAAGTTGACACATTGGGGAGGGTTCATTTAGAATTCTTAAACAATCCACGTTACTTGCGACAGCCAGTAATTCTTATGTGGATCTATAAGAGAGATACAAACATTACTTGCTTGTTGCTTTTTAAGGAATGGGCTTTGAACGTGAGTCTTCAGAACATTACAAGTGAGACGGTACTTACACCTTGAGTTCTTCTAAGTAATATGCCAGTATGAAAACCTTATCTCACCGCATATCGGAAATACTGTTAATGGTAATCTCTCAAGAGTGAGAATTTCTGAAATTGCAAGTGCTACGTAGACGTCGCCACGAATTACACAAAGCATTACGAACTACTGTAGCGAAGCGCCGTTGTCGTGCACGCATTGAGACGCGATCGTCACTTTGAGCAGTTAGTATGAGCTAGACTGCTGTTACGCAGTGTGTGCGGTGTATGTCCATAATACAATAAATATGCATTTCTGACCACTGGTTCCCTATCTCAGTAAAATCGGTTGTGAGCCCGCTTTCACCTGTTTTAATTTGACACAAAAGGTTTGAGACACCCTGCGTAACCAACTACGCCTTCTAACAACATTCGAACACGTACAACACTCTTGCATTCTGGTGCACCTTCTACCTATCACAGAGAATTGAAACTAAATCCTTTGCGTACCCGTCGGTGGTGTGTACGAGTGTGAAGGTAAACTGACATCCGACCTCACTTTTTTTTGTCAGGCAGTGTAGAAAGTTGCATCAGTCACACAATTTTTTATGCTTTCCACTGTCTACGTGTATTTAATTTACTTTTTTTCGAAGGCATCTAGAACAAGCTTGTCATAACCTTATGGAACACGCAACCAGAATTATCTACCTGCAGGTGGCATCATTTCTTTATGAATCCAGAAGCAAACCGTATTTCCGTCTTCATTTCGCTTGCGGTCGATAATAATCTGGGACAGGTCCTTCAGTTGCAGGAGCTGCTTGTTATGTTAGTGGCACACGAAACCCCCAGTAGCGATCAATGTCAGCTTAATTACGATCAGTCTGGGCACAATACCTGGACTGGCGACACATCACGAAGCGTTCACCGCAAAGCTCCAGCAGCGACCAATATGCAAACCTGCCGCTTACACTACGTATGCTGTGGGTATCTCTCGATTTCCATCACACACTACAAGAGTGCTCATAGAGCAAATCCGGAGACAAAGAGTTTCGAAATTTTAGGAAAAAAACATTTGAAACAATATGTGTCGCCCTGATAAGCTTTATGCCTACAATAATGATACTAATTTACTGAGTGTGAGCTATAGCGCTGAATACGGCTATCATATTAGTTAGTTACTAATGTACTGATTAGCCGACCGGGGTGGCTCAGCGGTTCTAGGCGCTACAGTCTGGAACCGCGCGACCACTACGGTCGCAGGTTCGAATCCTGTCTCGGCATGGATGTGTGTGATGTCCTTAGGTTACTTAGGTTTAAGTAGTTTTAAGTTCTAGGGGACTGATGACCTCAGCAGTTAAGTCCCATAGTGCTCAGAGCCATATGAACCATTTTTTGTAGTGATTAATGGACTGAAAGCCTGTCTTTCACCGAACACCCATGGGAGAGCAGAATACTATATTTTAGTGTTTGATCGTGCAACACAGAAATGGATCATCGACTGACATGGGTTCACAGCAGCACGTTTTTTTCTTTATGGTGCTTGCTCCTTGTAAACGTTTGCTGCAACCATTACATTTTGCTGACTGAAGCTGACATTTAGGTCGAAAATAGGCACAGCAATAACTTACGTATCCTTTCAGTGACTCTTTGCTGGTTAATAGTGACGTTCTTCAAAGATTTAGTCAAAAATTATTGATATAGTTTCACAGGCAGATCTAGTATAGATAATCTTCCTCACCTCAACACAGCGTTTTACTTCCTTCTTTTTGGTTTTCGAGGTCACTGTGTAGGGCACTGTGTCAAAAGCTAGAGGTGAATATAAAAAAGTATGATTTCCTCACAGCTGAGAGTAAATCACAGTATGTACATATCACACACATTACATTAGCACTGTAGATCGATAAAACAATTTGAGGTGCCTGCATCGCTTCGCAGACAGGAGCAAATTACAAAAATTAAAAATTCTAGTCTCTGTACTGAATACAACAGAAATATAATTCCGATCTACCGAAGTCTGAGTGATTAGAAGTTGCAATATAAAGCCGGAGTGGCCGAGCGGTTCTAGGCGCTACAGTCTGGAACCGCGAGACCGCTACGGTCGCAGGTTCGAATCCTGCCTCGGGCATGGATGTGTGTGATGTCCTTAGGTTACTTAGGTTTAAGTAGTTTTAAGTTCTAGGGGACTGATGACCACAGCTGTTAAGTACCATAGTGCTCAGAACCATTTGAATCATTTGAACTACAACTACCCATCTACTGATGAAAAATTACTTTTATAAAATATTTCTACACCCTACGTGTGACTGTGACTTCAAATTTCATTCTTTTTTTATTGTTTGGTATCGTTAAATATTTCTTTTTTATTTCAAAATTTGCATCCTGCAAAAGTTAAGAATGAGATGAATTCAGTATTATAGCATATTTACCAGTCGCTCGAAATGATTGAACGTGTGACAGCATGTTGCCAGAGGTCTCCTAGTCGTGCGCAGAAGGTTTGACGTAACAATGGTTGACGTCAGCATAGTGCCAAATGGTGCTGGCCCCGCAACACGAGGCAGTTGAATGAACGAGAAAAGACAGTTTTTGTCAGTCAACGAGCAGTTACCGTGCCTTAAAGCGATGTTCTTCATTACAATGTGGCCCCGGAGACAACATTTGGAAGACTGTACACAGGAAGAATGATCGTGAAGTTTAGAGGGATTAAGCGTGACGAGTGTAGACCAAGAGTCTGGTATTGTCACAGCACTGTTTCACGTGCACGTAGAGCGTTCCGGTCACAGGCACTGCTGCCCGAAGGAGAGGAGGTGGTCGACTAAGGTCAACTACAGCATCAGATGTCCGCTACATTGCGCAGAAGGTGAAAAGGGAACCACGAGATACAGCGACTGCAATTGCAACCACATTTAACAGGACTCTTAGGCGCGCAATCTCACGCTCCACAGTGGCACGGTAAATGGAAATGAGTGTATGGCATCGTTGGCCAGGAGTCCCCTATTCGGGGAAGTTCGGCTGCCAAGTGCAAGTCTTATTTCATTCGATGCCACACAGGGCGACTTGCGCGCCGGTGATGAGGATGAAATGATGATGGTGACAACATAACACCCAGTCCCCGAGCCGAGAAAATCCTCAACCCGTCCCGGAATCGAACCCGGGCCCACTTGCATGGGAGACGAGCACGTTACCATCCATCAAAGCAGGCGGACAGTGGCACGTTGACTGCATGGAAGTGTTCTCTTCGGCCGACGACTGGTACGTTGTGTTCCTTCGACACCCCCATATAAGCGCTACCGTTTATGATGGTGCTAAGATCATAGCGGTTGGACCGACGAGGAGTGGTCTCGCGTGCTGTTATCGGACAACAGATTCAGCAATGACAAACATGTTCGTTTTGGTGGTCCATGTATTATAGAATGGGGAGGGATTATGTTGCGTGGGCATTCTGGTCTGGAAATCTTTGAACATGGTACACTGGCTGCTCAGTGTTATTGTGATACTGTACTCTTTCCTAACAAGCGTCTCTTCCAGGGTTGTGTTAGCCCATGACTACTGGTTATGAATGACAATGCGCAGTCGCATCAAAAAATGGTTCAAATGGCTCTGAGCACTATAGGACTTAACTTCTGTGGTCATCAGTCCCCTAAAACTTAGAACTACTTAAACCTAACTAACCTAAGGACATCACACACATCCATGCCCGAGGCAGGATTCGAACCTGCGACCGTAGCGGTCACGCGGTTCCAGACTGAAGCGCCTAGAACCGCACGGCCACACCGGCCGGCTATGATTCCATGTTAGTGTTATTTTTGACATAGCGATTAGGCTGGGGAATTGAACTTTAACATCAGGTCTTTAGGGGTGTGTGACGGAGTCTTATCAATTCCCTCTTTCCGGTACGAATTCTCAACCACACATCGCCGGGTTTTGCCCCAATATGCGACAGAACGGAGAGTTTTTGAAAGTATGTGACTTTCTCGAATATGGAACCAAGCACGTCATATTGGATGGCAAATGCTGCACAGAAACAAAAGTAGCTCCATTATGAATGAAACACACACAATACTGGCATAATATTCAACAATATTTATTATTTGTTATACGAACCGGTTTCCGGCTGTTACGCCATCATCCGGTACAAAGATAATTATGTGGTGCAGCGCAGTTTAGTTGGATCAAAAATTTTAAACTAGTGCATGAACAGTGTATCTTCATTTCCAGAGGTAGAAAACAACGTTAGAATTAGGAATAAAACAAGCGGGATTATTTCAGTGCAAATGCGATGAAAGATTACTTGACTGAGATAAAATATGTGATACATTAACTAATGAACAATAGATAAATTACAACAGTTTTACATAGAAGGACGTAAGTGAACAATAAACTTTGGTCACATATCTTCAAACTTTTCCATTAAGTCAACTGAATTATGGACGCCATGTCTAACTTTGAATTTGGATTCAGTCTTGATCAGGTCATTTAACTCTATGACTAATTTGTAACACGACTCTTAGAATGAAGACGTCACAGACCGGATTGGGTTATTATCTTTATAGAGTTTAGGGAGGATGTGAAGTCCGATTGGTATAGGATTCGTCTTGGTGAGGAAGTAGGCGTCAGAGCCCCCCGATGTTATATTTTTACGCAGTTTGATAACATTTCTAAATTTATCATCAGCAATGATCAACGGCATGAGGATGCAGAAGGCAATGGAAACAACCGTATTAAAGACACGTAACGTGTATTCACAGGACATGTGGCCTGTAGTTGAAGAAGTATCATGATGATCTCTCCATTGGCAAAAGATTCCGGAATAGTCCCCCATTCGGATCTCTGGGAGGGGACTGCCAAGGGGGAGGTTACCATGAGGAAAAGTTTTAATAATCAACGGAAGGATAACGTTCTATGAGATGGGACGTGGAATGTCAGAAGCTTGAACGTGGTAGGGAAACTAGAAAATCTGAAAAGGGAAATGCAAAGGCTTAATCTAGATATAGTAGGGGTCAGTGAAGTGAAGTGGAAGGAAGACAAGGATTTCTAGTCAGTTGAGTATAGGGTAATATCAACAGCAGCAGAAAATGGTATAACAGGAGTAGGATTCATTATGAATAGGAAGGTGGGGCAGAGAGTGTGTTACTGTGAACAGTTCAGTGACAGGGTTTTTCTTATCAGAATCGACAGCAACCCAACACCGAGAACGATAGCTCAACTATACATGCCGAAGTCGAAAGCTGAAGATGAAGAGATAGAGAAAATGTATGAGGATATTGTCATGGGGAACTGGAATGCAGATGGAGGGGAAGGAGTAGAAGAAAAGGTTACAGGAGAGTACGGTCTTGGGACAAGGAATGAGAGAGGAGAAAGACTAATTGAGTACTGTGACAAAAGTTTCAGCTAGTAACAGGCAATACTGTGTTCAAGAATCACAAGAGGAGGAGATATACCTGGGAAAGGTCGGGAGATACCGGAAGATTTCAGCTAGATTACGTCATGGCCAGACAGAGATACCGAAACCAGATACTGGATTGTAAGGTGTACCCAGGAGCAGAAATAGAATCAGATCACAGTATAGTAGCGATGAAGGATAGGCTCAAGTTTAAGACATTAGTCAGGAAGAATCAATACGCGAAGAAGTGGGATACGGAAGAACAAAGGAATGACGAGATATGCTTGCAGTTCTCCAAGACTATTGATACAGCTATAAGGAATAGCTCAGTAGACAGTACAGTTAAAGAGGAACGGACATCTCTAAAAAAGGCCATCACACAAGTTGGGAAGGGAAACATAGGTACAAAGAATGTAACTGCGAAGAAACTATGGGAAACAGAAGAAATATTTCAGTTGATTGATGAGAGGAGGAAGTACAAAAATCTTCCGGGAAACTCAGGAATACAGAAATACAAGTCGCTGAGGAATGAAATGAATAGGAAGTGCAGGGAAGCTAAGACGAAATGGCTGCAGGAAAAATGTGAAGACATCGAAAAAGAAATGATTTCGGAAAGACAGACTCAGCATACAGGAAAGTCAAAACAACATTCGGTGAGATTAAAGGCAAGGGTGGTAACATTAAGAGTGCAACGGGAATTCCACTGTTAAATGCAGAGGAGAGAGCGGATAGGTGGAAAAAATACATTTCATGCCTCTATGAGGGGAAGAGTTGTCCGATGTGATAGAAGAAGAAACAGTAGTCGATTTATAAGAGATCCAGTATTAGAATTTAAAAGACCTTTGGAGGACTTAAGGTTAAATTAGGCAGAAAGGATAGACAACATTCCATCAGAATTTCTAACATCATTGCGGGAAGCGGCAACAAAACGACTATCCACGTTGGTGTGCAGAATATATGAGCCTGGCGAGATACCATCTGACCTTTGGAAAAGCATCATCCACACAATTCCGAAGACGGCAAGAGCTGACAAGTGCGAGAATTATCGCACAGTCAGCTTAACAGCTCATGCATCCACGTTGATTATAAGAATAATGTACGGAAGAATGGAAAAGAAAATTGAGGGTGCTCTAGATGACGATCAGTTTGACTTTAGGAAAAGTAAAGGCACGAGAGAGGAAAGTCTGACATTGCGGTTAATAATGGAAGCAAGGCTAAAGAAAAATCAAGACACGTTCATAGGATTTGTCGACCTGGAAAAAGCATTAAAAATATAAAATGGCGCAAGATGTTCGAAATTCTGAAAAAAGTAGGTTTAAGCTATAGGAAGGGACGCGTCATATACTACATGTACAACAAACAAGAGGGAATAATAAGAGTGGACGACCAAGAATGATGTGTTCGTATTAAAATGGGTGTAAGACGAGGATGTAGGCTTTCACCCCTACTGTTCAATTTGTACATCGAGGAAGGAATGATGGAAATAAAAGAAAGGTTCAGGAGTGGAATTAAAATTCAAGGTGAAAGGATATCAATGATACGATTCGCTGACGACATTGCAATCCTGAGTGAAAGTGAAGAAGAATTACATGACCTGCTGAGCGGAATGAACAGTATAATGAGTACACAGTATGGACTGAGAGTAAATCGAAGAAAGACGAAGGTAATTAGAAGTAGTAGAAATGAGAACAGCGAGAAACTTAACATCAGAATTAATGGTCACGAAGTCGACGAAGTTAAGGAATAACCAATGACGGACGGAGCATGGAGGACATCAAAAGCAGACTAGCTTTGGCAAAAAAGGAATTCCTTGCCAAGAGAAGTCTAGTAACATCAAATATCGGCATTTATTTGAGGAAGAAATTTCTGAGAATGTACGTCTGAGTACAGCATTGTATGGTAGTGAAACATGGACTGTGGGAAAACCGGACCAGAAGATAATCGAAGCATTTGAGATGTGGTGCTACAGACGAATGTTGAAAATTAGGTGGTAGTGATAAGGTGGACTGAGGAGGTTCTACGCGGAATCGGAGAGGAAAGGAATATGTGGAAAACACTGATAAGAAGAAGGGACAGGATTATAGGACATCTGTTAAGGAATGACTCCCATGGTACTAGAGGGAGCTGTAGAGGGCAAAAGCACTAGAGGAAGACAGAGATTGGAATACGTAATTGAGGACGTAGGTTGTAAGTGCTACTCTGAGATGAAGAGGTTAGCACAGGAGAGGAATTTGTGGCGGGCCGCATAAAACCAGTCAGAAGACTGGAACAGTGGAGCTCCAAACTACCATTAATCCCACCCCCTGTGATTGCCTTCATCTTGGAAGCTGAAGATTTCCTCTGAAATAGGACAAGAGACTGCATCTGGCTGAGGGACAGTGTTAGTTCATGAGCTACGAGATGTTTAGTCCTCACTTAATTCATATTCTGGGTTTATTTTTATTATTTCAAGTAGTTTTTCCGAATGAAATGAAATGATAGTATGGCATTGTTGGCCTGGAGGCCCAATTCTGGGGAGTTTGGCCGCCGTATTGCAAGTCCTTGTTAGTTGACGCCACTTCGGTGACTTGCGAGTGAAGGATGATGAAGGACACACAACACCCAGTCCCCTGCCGGGAATCGAACCCGGACCCCCGGCGTGGTAGGCGGTTTCGCTGCCGCTACACTACGGAGGCGGAAAATTTTTCGGAGATTTTTTGTGATGGAGTGTGTTTCAAACCTTTTGTAGTGCACTGAATTCTTCGTTGGTAGTTTTTAAGTCGGAAAGGATATTTATACGATCTGGAAATTTTAAATTTGTAATAGGTATTGAGAGTTGTTTACCACTGAATATTTTATTGATTTTAGCCTTCTGTTTCTCATACTTGATATTCACGACGTCATTAACTTTCTGCCCTACTTCACTGTCCGATATATCGAGCTAAGCTGGATGTAAAAGGGCAGAAATACGTATGTGCGTTAGTTTCAGGTGTGTACTCACGTGATCATGAATGCTGTGCCACATTTTATTTCTTCTTTGATCTATGTTTGGGGGTAACTGCGTAAATTAATAAGATCTAACCGTAGACGTCGGTGACCATATTCATACATTCCAGATTTATGGGAAACCTGCCACCGTAGCTATAGAAATATCGGCCAGTTCTGAACACCCTGTGACCCATAAACATACTGCCTTTCGTTCTATGACACATCCCCTAACATGCATCCCCATGAGTGAAGACAACATCCAAATGGAATTAAATGACATCAAATAAATAGCATCGGACAACGCTATTATACTACCTTACAGGACTCTATATAAAGTACAAAAAGCAGAAACAACAGATGTGCTCTCTTCTCTATCCATTCCTTGACGCTCCACCTCAGGAATGCGATATATGGTGCACAATTCCGTACTCAGGAATAATCTCACTGGATGTAGCCAGAAAGCTTAAATCCAGGAAAGTAAAAATATCATTTTATGTGCACAACACCATTTGGTGTATTTTGCCCAATGGTGGAGACAGCTGTCGAGCTCTGGAAGAGTGGATTTTATAAAATTATTTGCAACTGTAGCAAACTCTATGTTGGTCAGTCCGGTAGGGCAATATCTACCCGCTTGGAGGAACACCACAGCAGTTGGAAACTTAAAGAAGGGTGACTCTGCTTTTCTAAATCACCCATTTAAAGAAGGCCATAGTAACAAGGTGAAACATGAAGTATTACATCACATCCACAAACGAAGGAAGATGAACTATCTTGAAATAATGACAATTAATACACACATTCTGTCAACCCAAGCTTAGTACTAAATGACCAAATAGATTTTCAATACTCACCACCTGCAGATACTACTCATAATCTTGTTAATTACACCCTTTCTTACAAGCCCCATTTCCTTTATTTCAGTTACTATAATTTCTCTCGCTGTTTAAAAAATTGTTGCTTTGTATAATTACAGCTACATCTCTCAGCTGCTTGATATCACTATTATATTTTATCTGTGTGTAATTTAGGATCTGTTAAAGAAAAGAGTATTTTGTTCAGTCATACATTTGGAATGTGTCACCAAAGTTTATTGTTAACTTACGTCTTTCCATGTACAACTGTTGTAATTTTGTCTGTATTTCATTTGTTTATGTGTCACATAATTTATCTTAGTCAAATACTCTTACATTGAACGTCATTGGACCTCAGTGCATTCGAACGTGCTGGTAGCCGAAGTGTTTGGTGTTTCGAGAGAGACTATATCGAAGGTTTATATCCATTCGGTGAAAGTGGAAAACCATCACCTGCTAAGTCACAACACGGACGAAAGTGTATGTTTATTGATCGTGACAGACGGTCATTGAAGAGAACTGTGACAAAAATTAACGAAATGTCGGCTGTATAAGACACTTCAGAACTGAATGTCGCCCGCATCTCGTGGTCGTGCGGTAGCGTTCTCGCTTCCCACGCACGGGTTCCCGGGTTCGATTCCCGGCGGGGTCAGGGATTTTCTCTGCCTCGTGATGGCTGGGTGTTGTGTACTGTCCTTAGGTTAGGTTTAAGTAGTTCTGAGTTCTAGGGGACTGATGACCTCAGATGTTAAGTCCCATAGTGCTCAGAGCCATTTGAACCATTTGAACTGAATGTCGAATTCGCGAACCCTGTCAGCACCAAAACAGCACGAAGGTAGCCCATTAGCTGGGAATAGTAGACCGAGCTGGAATTCCAAAGCCACTCATCAGTGATGCGAACCCCCGTAACAGGAAACCGTAGTGCTGAAGTCATAAAACCTGGGAACAGCAGGATGACCTGAAATCGGTTCAAATGGCTATGAGCAGTATCGGACTTAATGTTGTGGCGTAGCAAAACAGCCACGCCACTCTGAGGTAGCCGAAAGGCACGCGTACACACACGCCGGCTGGCGTGAATTCTGGAACAGGATACCTAATTAATACTATAAGAAAAGTATGCAGCTCCTTGAATACTTAACTTTAATGCATCCTTGTGGTACATCGCTATTGACGATACAAATGAGACTATCTCCAGATACGGTTAATTACAATCACTGTAAGGCTAATGGCGCCTTGCTAGGTCGTAGTCATGGACTTAGCTGAAGGCTATTCTAACTGTCTCTCGGCAAATGAGAGCAAGGCTTCGTCAGTCTAGTCGCTAGCAAAGTCGTCGTACAACTGGGGCGAGTGCTAGTCCGTCTTTCTAGACCTGCCATGTGGTGGCGCTAGGTCTGCAAGTACTGACAGTGGCGACACGCGGGTCCGACATGTACTAATGGACCGCGGCCGATTTAAGCTACCACCTAGCAAGTGTGGTGTCTGGCGGTGACACCACACTTAACATCTGAGGTCATCAGTCCCCTGGAACGTAGAACTACTTAAACCTAACCAACCTAAGGACATCACACACATCCATGCCCGAGGCAGGATTCGAACCTGCGACCGTAGCGGTAGCGCGGTTCCAGACTGAAGCGCCTAGAGCCGCTCGGCCTGACCTGAAATTCCAAAGTGAATGCCAGTGGTGGGAAACTGTAGTGCTGACGCCATAAAACCTACAGTATGGAGGAATGGAAGGAAGTCATTTGGTCGGATGAGTCTCGTTTCACACTGTTTGCAATTCTGGCCTGGTTTACTTCCCAAGAGTGAAACTTGGTGGGGGTTGGACGATGATTTGGGCAACCCTGTCGTGCCATTCTCCGGGATACAAGGTTACTCTGCGAGGTCGCATTTCGCGAAGGATTATGTGATCATTTTGGCTGATAGGTCCATTCCACGGTGCAATGTTTGACCCCTAATGGTGATGATGAGTTCCAAGGCGACAGAGCACCTGTTCACACAGCTCGCGTCGTCCAAGACTGGTTTTGTGAGCACGAGTATGAACTGTCACATCTCCCCTGGACAGCACAGTCTCCAGATCTCTGTATTATTAAACTTCTGTGGTCTACTGTGGAGAGAAACTGCGTGATCCATATCCACCTCCATCATCCTTATCTGAACTGGTCACTATTTTGTAGGAAGAATGATATAAAATTCCATTGAAACCCATAATGGACCAATATTCAAGAAAGTTAGTAGGAGTAATCCACTAAATTACAGGCCTATATCGTTAACGTCGATATGCAGGCAAGGTCTTGGAACATATATTGTGCCAAACATTGTGAATTACCTCGAAGAAAACTCTATTGACACACAGTCAACATGGGTTTAGAAAATATCGTCCCTGTGAAACACAACTAGCTCTTTATTCACATGAAGTGTTGAGTGCTATTGACAAGGGATTTCAGATCGATTCCGTATTCTTGGATTTCCGGAAGCATTTTGACACTGTACCACGGCTTGTAGTAAAATTGCGTAGTTATGGAATATCGCCTCAATTATGTGACTGGATTTGTGATTTCCTGTCAGAGAGGTCACAGTTCGTAGCAATTGGCGGAAAGTCATCGAGTAAAAGAGAAATGATTTCTGGTGTTCCCCAAGGTAGTGTTATAAGCCCTTTGCTGTTTCTTACATATATAAACGATTTGGGAGACAATCTGAGCAGCCGTCTTAGGTTGTTTGTAGATGACGCTGTCGTTTATCGACTAATAACGTTATCAGAAGATCAAAACAAATTGCAAAACGAGTTAGGAAAGATAGCTGAATAGTGCGAAAATTGGCAGTTGACTCTAAATAACGAAAAGTGTGAGGTCATCCATGTGAGCGCTAAAACGAAATCGTTAAACTTCGGTTACACGACAAATCAGTCTAATCTACAAGCCGTAAATTCAATTAAATACCTAGGTATTGCAATTACGAACCACTTAAATTGGAAGGAACAAATAGAAAATGTTGTGCGGAAGGCTAACCAAAGACTGCGTTTTATTGGCAGGACACTTAGAAAACGTAACAGGTCTTCAAAGGAGACTGCTTACACTACGCTTGTCCGTCCTCTATTAGAATACTGCTGCTCGGTGTGGGATCCTTACCAGATATGACTGACGGAGTACATCTAAAAACTTCAAAGAAGGGCAGCACGTTTTTTATTATCGCGAAATATTGGAGAGAGTGTCACTGAAATGGTACAGGATTTGGACTGGACATCATTAAAAGAAGGGCGTTTACCGTTGGGACGGAATCTTCTCACGAAATTCCAATCACCAACTTTCTCCTCGGAATGCGAAAATATTTTGTTGACACCGACCTACATAGGGAGGAACGATCACCATGATAAAATAAGAAAAATCAGAGCTCGTACGGAAAGATACAGGTGTTCGTTCTTTCCGCGCACTGTACGAGATTGGAATAATAGAGAATTGTGAAGGTGGTTCGATGAATCCTCTGCCAGGCACTTAAATGTGATTTGCAAAGTATCCATTAGATATAGATATACAGGGTGTTACAAAAAGGTACGGCCAAACTTTCAGGAAACATTTCTCACACGCAAATAAAGAAAAGATGTTATGTGGACATGTGTCCGGAAACGCTTAATTTCCATGTTAAAGCTGATTTTAGTTTCGTCAGTATATACCAATTCCATGGCCTCCACGCTCTCCTGACGTCAACCCTCTTGACTCTCATTTATGGGGGCATTTGAAAGCTCTTGTCTACGCAACCCCGGTACCAAATGTAGAGACTCCTCGTGCTCGTATTGTGGACGGCTGTGATACAATACGCCATTCTCCAGGGCTGCATCAGCGCATCAGGGATTCCATGCGACGGAGGGTGGATGCATGTATCCTCGCTAACGGAGGACATTTTGAACATTTCCTGTAACAAAGTGTTTCAAGTCACGCTGGTGCGTTCTGTTGCTGTGTGTTTCCATTCCATGATTAATGTGATTTGAAGAGAAGTAATAAAATGAGCTCTAACATGGAAAGTAAGCGTTTCCGGACACATGTCCACATAACATATTTTCTTTCTTTGTGTGTGAGGAATGTTTTCTGAAAGTTTGGCCGTACCTTTTTGTAACACCCTGTAGATATAGAGACGTGAATTTGGTCATTTCGAGAGTGCTAGAAGGTATTTTTAATTCCAGTAAGTTTCCTTCAACCGTATTAGGCATGGTAATGTGTTGTGCTTTTGATGTTTCCATATTTTTGTGCGTCCTCTGTATTTAGCAGTAACAGAAAGAAGCGATGTGAAAGGGGCGACCACGTAAAACGAGTGTTAGGAAAGGCGAATGGAAGGCCTAGATTTCCAGGAAGAATTCTAGAAAAATGTGATCCGTCTGTAAAGGAAATTGGATACTTGACACTAGTGCGGCCAATCCTAGAGTACAGTGTTCCAGTGTTTGGAATCCTTATCAAGTAAGCGTTATAACGGACGTGTATCGAATTCAGAGACGCGCAGCTACCATCGTCATAGGTCGGCGGAACCCACAAGAAAGTGTAACGGAAACGCCCGAGGAACTTAAAATCAAATCGTTGGAAAAAGAGAATGTAGCTCACCGGAAACCCTGTTGGGTAGATTTAAAGAGTGGGTATTCGAAGAAGACTCTGAGACTTTTCGTGCTGCCGCCATAGCATGTTATGTATAGGGAACATGAGGATTAGAGATATTATGGCGCCTCCTGAAGCACGTAGACAGGAATTATTTCCTAGCTCGATACGCTAAGAGGACAAAACATCAAAAACATTCGTACGACGTATCCTCCGCCATGCACTGTACAACATATTGCAGAGTAAATATACGGATGATATAAAATTCGTATTATACAACCTGTCGATGAAGAATAGATTCATCGAGAGAAGGTGATTACATCACAAAAACCTGGTCTTTTAATACTGGAGACATCTCGTACACCTCTAACACAATCAGCGAGGCCCAAGTATTTACATGCCGTGTAGATAGTATGGACAGGAAACCGCTTGAGGGCGCAGCCGCCCACGGGCGCTCTGCAGGGCCCCCAGACCCTCCTGGCAGGGCTTGGAGAGCACCGTGGGTGTGGGAGGGGGGTGAGGGAGGGAGGGTGGGCAGGGGTGGAGGGGGAGGGAATGGAAGGGAAGGGGTGATGCAGAAGTTGGCCTGTCGCTCGCGTGAGCGTGCCGCATTCAGCGGAACGGGCCGATCAATACCGAGTGATACATCGGCCAACAAGAAGAGAAACTGTATTTTGTGCCAGACCAGAAATCACTTACAAAATGGGAAAATGGACGCCGTTTAATATCCAGCTCTGGCTATAAATCGAACAAACGACACACTTTGTCGATGTAATCAAGACACCCAAGAGACCTCTAAAGTTATAAAGCGATTGCTACTAGCAATATATTACACGTTATTCCCGAATATAAAATGGCGTGTTTCTGCCAGAAAGCTGCTCAAATTATATATCACGTAGTACGTGTAATTTCACATCGAATAAATTCAGCGGGCAAACCTAGTCGGTCTAAAGTCCATGAGGTACATTGTAAAAAGCTACGAACCCACGGACTGTTCCCACAACCTATCGCATGATAGTACCCACCCACTACATAGAGGCACAGCGAAGTTATATGAGGTCAAAAGTAATATTAAACAACCTAAAATAAAAAAGAAATCGGCACTGGCAAATATATAGAGCCAAAGCAGACATTTTATGACCTGTGTAAATTTGTACATTTATTCTATACTACTGGCCATTAAAATTGCTACACCACGAAGATGACGTTCTACAGACGCGAAATTTAACCGACAGGAAGAAGATGTTGTGATATGCAAATGATTAGCTTTTCAGAGCATTCACACAAGGTTGGCGCCGGTGGCGACACCTACAACGTGCTGACGTGAGGAAAGTTTCCAACCGATTTCTCCTCGTGTAAGGAGGAGAAACGCGAACCACCACGTTTCCGACTTCGATAAAGGTCCGATTGTAGCCTATCGAGATTCCAGTTTATCGAATCGCGACACTGTTGCTCGCGTTGGTCGTCATCCAATGACTGTTAGCAGAATAGGTGGATTTAGGAGGGTAACACGGGACGCCGCGCTGGATCCCAACGGCCTCGAATCACTAGCAGTCGAGATGACAGGCATCTTATCCGCATGGCTGTAATGGATCATGCAGCCACGTCTCGATCCCTGAGTCAACAGATGGGGACATTTTCAAGACAACAACCATCTGCACGAACAGTTCGACGACGTTTGCAGCAGCTAGGACTATCAGGTCGGAGACCATGGCTGCGGTTACCCTTGACGCTGCGTCTCAGACAGGAGCGCCTGTGATGGTACACTGAACGACGAAGCTGGGTGCACGAATGGCAAAACGTCATTTTTTCGGATGAATCCAGGTTCTGTTTACAGCATCATGATGGTCGCATCCGTGTTTGGTGACATCGCGGTGAACGCACATTGGAAGCTTGTATTCGTCATCGCCATACTGGCGTATCACCCGGCATGATGCTATGGGGTGCCATTGGTCAGACGTCTCGGTTACCTCTTGTTCGCACTGACGGCACTTTGAACAGTGGACGTTCCATTTCAGATGTGTTACGAACCGTGGCTCTACCCTTCATTCGATCCCTGCGAAACCCTACAGTTCAGCAGAATAATGCACGACCGCTTGTTGCAGGTCCTGTACGGGCCTTTATGGATGCAGAAAATGTTCGAATGCTGCCCTGGCCAGCACATTCTCCAGATCTCTCACCAATTGAAAACGTCTGGTCAATGGTGGCCGAGCAACTGGTTCGTCACAATACGCCAGTCACTACTCTTGATGAACTGTGGTATCGTGTTGAAGCTTCATAGGCAGCTGTACATGTCCACGCCATCCAAGTTCTGTTTGACTCAATGCCCAGGCGTATCAAGCCCGTTATTACGGCCGGAGGTGGTTGTTCTGGCTACTGATTTCTCAGGATCTATGCACCCAAATTGCGTGAAAATGTAAACACATGTCAATTCTAGTATAATATATTTGTCCAATGAATACCCGTTTATCATCTGTATTTTTTCTTGGTGTAGCAATTTTAATGGCCAGTACTGTAGTTTCCATA
This sequence comes from Schistocerca cancellata, assembly GCF_023864275.1. Classification (NCBI taxonomy): domain Eukaryota; kingdom Metazoa; phylum Arthropoda; class Insecta; order Orthoptera; family Acrididae; genus Schistocerca; species Schistocerca cancellata. The sequence goes on from NC_064626.1 coordinate 851,849,353, forward strand.
AAACTCAGAACGATATTCTTGGAGCCCACATCTTCACATCCTGCTGTATAATAGCTGAGATCTGAAGAAAGTACTCTAAAAACACGATAAAAACTATTTTAAGACGTGGTAATGTTGTAGCACAATCAGAATTGCAATCAAGTTGCACAAACACTACATGTGATGTCGCAAGCGCTTGTTGAAGGGATGCGCTCGCTTCCGTAGCGGAGGTCACTATCGCACGCTTGTGCGGTGGAGGTCAACTCGTAACTAAACTGGTTCGAAACCTGATAGCGGAAGCAATTTTCACGACCACTATTTGACCAGCGAGGGGAGGACAGATGGTGGTGTAAAGTCCCTGATCACCACAATATTCGCGAAAGTTCTGGATTTAATTGCATGTGACACAGTTGTGGTGTCTGTCGCCTGTGGGCGTTAAGGGCGGCGGCTCATTGGTGGTAATCGAGAGAAGACTACCAGAAGGCACGTTGCATCTAAAGCTAAGGCTGCTGTCTATGGAATACAACACGATCATGATTTAATTATGTGTAGAAAACACGCTGTTTTGTACATTGTTAACGAAGAATATTGATTGCTACGCAACTGGAGACTGCTTCGTATACCGCGGCCGTTGAATCTTTTTATACGAAAGTGAGTAATGGTACCTGCTTCATGGAAACTGTCCGCAGTAAAACAATGGTCACAATGTAACCTCCGATAAGTACAACTTATTACAACTAGCAGAGACGTTGGCTGGATGCCACTGAAACATGCACTTCATAGTAATAAGCAACCTAGCAATGCTTTTAGAGAGCTCCTTTGTCGCATCGAAAAGAAGTTCATTGGAAATGAAATAACATTGGCTCTGAACAAATAATAATTTCATAGCACTACAACCGACCTGAAACGTGATATTATTGCTGTTTAAATAGAGGTACTGAAGTTCAAAAATTTTCAAATGTGTGTGAATCCTTACGGGACTTAACTGCTAAGGTCATCAGTTCCTAAGCGTACACACTACTTAACCTAAATTATCCTAAGGACAAACACACACAGCCATACCCGAGGGAGGATTCGCACCTCCGCCGGGACCAGCCGCACAGTCCATGACTGCAACGCCTTACACCGGTACTGAAGTACCAAAGCTACAACACTCTAATAAGGTAATCGAAAAGTGCTACGGCAAAGTGCTATGTCATTAATAATTAAATGTACTAGGCGAGGAAGAACTGCAATAGTTATTTATTCGAAATTAGTACCTGGTTCAGTTTTTCATTACTTAAATCATTAATGACACAGTTGCAGGTTTTCCTGGAACATCGAGTATAATGCACAAAACTAAATCTAATATACCTTTATACTGTTATTTTTGTTAGTGTAGGGAGAGAGCAAATGAACATTTAAAGTAATAAGTATTTCGGCTTAGTCGGGCGATACAGCACTGCTTAAAAAACATAATCACTTTCGCTTGTGAGACAAATCTGCCTGCGCTTGTCTCTGATTGGTTGCCGTTTTATGGCGTATGCCCAGAAGCGTGCCTTTTCGACATAGTATCAGGCTGTTTTTGTACGCTCTGTAGAATCCCTACAAATGCAGTGTCTGACAAGGAAAGTAGGGCAGAGAAGACATGGGTGGAGTTCATCGTAACTTCATACATGTACACACCATCGATAGATATCGTAAATTATTAGAGCTGCACTTCTGTAACAGTAAGAGTGGCCACCGAAGTGTATTAGAGTTGTTCGTGTTTAGCGTTGTTACCAAGACTGGAAGGGGATATAAGAGCCGTGAACAGGTTCAGACGTTGATTGATCACTGGGACGGAGTCGGAAACGCTGCGTACTCATTTGAGACAGCGTTATCAGCACCCGACAAGAGTTTGAAAGAGGCTTCACTGAGCGTCTACAGTTGGCCACGTGGTCGAATCGTTCAGAATGTAAATCTGTAGGGCAATCTGATAGGATAATGACCCGATGCTGGACTGCACAGGAACGGCAGCGGAGGCATACTCATCGTCAGGTTTTCGGTTGACCACGTCTGACCACCACCACGGACGATCGCAGTATTGCGCACCAAGCGCGTCGTAACCCTTTCACATCAGCGCCTGCCTTCCAAGAACAATTAATGACGTTGCTTCTCTTCAGCACTATTTTTTCAGAACTGGATGAAAATGGCCTAATACACTCCTGGAAATTGAAATAAGAACACCGTGAATTCATTGTCCCAGGAAGGGGAAACTTTATTGACACATTCCTGGGGTCAGATACATCACATGATCACACTGACAGAACCACAGGCACATAGACACAGGCAACAGAGCATGCACAATGTCGGCACTTGTACAGTGTATATCCACCTTTCGCAGCAATGCAGGCTGCTATTCTCCCATGGAGACGATCGTAGAGATGCTGGATGTAGTCCTGTGGAACGGCTTGCAATGCCATTTCCACCTGGCGCCTCAGTTGGACCAGCGTTCGTGCTGGACGTGCAGACCGCGTGAGACGACGCTTCATCCAGTCCCAAACATGCTCAATGGGGGACAGATCCGGAGATCTTGCTGGCCAGGGTAGTTGACTTACACCTTCTAGAGCACGTTGGGTGGCACGGGATACATGCGGACGTGCATTGTCCTGTTGGAACAGCAAGTTCCCTTGCCGGTCTAGGAATGGTAGAACGATGGGTTCGATGACGGTTTGGATGTACCGTGCACTATTCAGTGTCCCCTCGACGATCACCAGTGATGTACGGCCAGTGTAGGAGATCGCTCCCCACACCATGATGCCGGGTGTTGGCCCTGTGTGCCTCGGTCGTATGCAGTCCTGATTGTGGCGCTCACCTGCACGGCGCCAAACACGCATACGACCATCATTGGCACCAAGGCAGAAGCGACTCTCATCGCTGAAGACGACACGTCTCCATTCGTCCCTCCATTCACGCCTGTCGCGACACCACTGGAGGCCGGCTGCACGACGTTGGGGCGTGAGCGGAAGACGGCCTAACGGTGTGCGGGACCGTAGCCCAGCTTCATGGAGACGGTTTCTAATGGTCCTCGCCGATACCCCAGGAGCAACAGTGTCCCTAATTTGCTGGGAAGTGGCGGTGCGGTCCCCTACGGCACTGCGTAGGATCCTACGGTCTTGGCGTGCATCCGTGCGTCGCTGCGGTCCGGTCCCAGGTCGACGGGCACGTGCACCTTCCGCCGACCACTGGCGACAACATCGATATACTGTGGAGACCTCACGCCCCACGTGTTGAGCAATTCGGCGGTACGTCCACCCGGCCTCCCGCATGCCCACTATACGCCCTCGCTCAAAGTCCGTCAACTGCACATACGGTTCACGTCCACGCTGTCGCGGCATGCTACCAGTGTTAAAGACTGCGATGGAGCTCCGTATGCCACGGCAAACTGGCTGACACTGACGGCGCCGGTGCACAAATGCTGCGCAGCTAGCGCCATTCGACGGCCAATACCGCGGTTCCTGGTGTGTCCGCTGTGCCGTGCGTGTGATCATTGCTTGTACAGCCCTCTCGCAGTGTCCGGAGCAAGTATGGTGGGTCTGACACACCGGTGTCAATGTGTTCTTTTTTCCATTTCCAGGAGTGTATGAAGGCTGCAATCGGTAGTGAACTCTGTTGTGGTTGTGACGTCTTATATAATGTTTTGTGGTTCCTGGCTGGATGAGGCGAGGGTGGTATGACAGGTGGGTGGCCGGTTTCCTGTCACTACAACACAAAATGCACACGTGGAAAATAGGAAATTTGTGGTAAGGACTCTGGAACCAAACTGCTGAGGTCATCGGTCCCTAGGCTTACACACTAATTAAACTTTCTTTCTTTCTTTCGCTTACGCCACAGTCCCGCAGCCATCACAGGGTCGGCGTGGCTACAACGGATTTGGAAAAGTTAGTTTTAGGGGTGGCCGGATGCCCTTCTGGCCGCCAGCCTGTACCTCCTGGGACGGAATTAGTGTACCGCTGCTGTCTGCGTCTAGTCGAATTCATAGAAGAGTGCGAATGTGTTCAGATATCTGCGAGTCGTGTAACTGAGGCGGAACCTCGGGACCAGCCCAGTATTCACCTAGCAGGATGTGGAAAACCGCCTAAAAACCACATCCAGGCTGGCTGGCACACTGGCCCTCGTCGTCAATACGCCGGGCGGATTCAATGCGGGGCTGGCGCGCCTACCCGAGTCCAGGAAGCAGCACGTTAGCGCTTTCGGCTACCCTGGCGGGTTTACAAACTAATTAAACTCATAATGTTACTTAAAATCCGTCTTGATTGCAAATTTCTTTATTATTCATATGACCGGTTTCGGTTCATTCAGAACCATCTTCAGATCTGATATTTCAGTTACAGGAGTAACCCGTCCAAATCGGCAACTTTCACATGCTACGTCACATCAATATATGTGACGTAGCATGTGAAAGTTGCCGATTTGGACGGGTTACTCCTGTAACTGTTATATCAGATCTGAAGATGGTTCTGAATGAACCGAAACCGGTCATATGAATAATAAAAAAATTTGCAATCAAGACGGACTTTAAGTAACATTATAAAATCACTGATTGCGGTTATCCCGTAAGACATTATGTCTGTTTTTGCATAATTAAACTCACTTAAACTAACTTACGCTAAGGACAAGACACACACCCACGCCCGAGGGAGGACTCGAACCTCCGACGGGGGGAGCCGTGGGAACCGTGACAACACGCCATAGACAGCACGGCTACCCCGCACGGCTGCACACGTGGTTAAATACACTTTATTAAAGCAACCAATTGAGTACTTAACTTCAACGATGTCCAGTCTGAAGTTCTGTGGTTAACAGCAACGGAATTTTGTCCGTGTCGATATCACAACTATATACAATGACTAATGTTCCCTCACAGCTAGCTAAGGTGCGAAGCGACGACTATCACTGTGGAAAACTACAGCACAGTGCGGCGTATTGACGAGGATTGCGAACTGAGTTGCGATGCGCCATACTGTGATGCTAAGATTAAGAGACTGAGGCAGCTCGGTCGTCGACGGCAGCCTGTATGCACGCTACCCAGTGGGCGTTATCGGCACGTAGTCTGGGGGCGTGTATTGGTCTTCTCTTGCTATACAATGTTTCCTAGTGCCGACCGGTGTGCTGGCGGAGGCGTAAGCCAGCACAGACTCAGCATAGCTCTCAATATTTTCTGGCATGGTGATAACATTCTGTGTCACCCCGCACCATTGGTCAGAGACTGGCTACAGCTGGGCTAGGGAAATACCACCACATGCCTAGGCTGCCGTTACCACCACAACACAGACAGCCGTGTTTGGAGTGTTGCCGTGACCGGGAAGCGTGCAGTGGCGACCTGGACGAAGGTCCCAGTCTTCCAAGGTTGGGAGAGCCTTAGTGACGCTGCTCTCGGTGTCGTAGTGTGGGGAGCCATCGGGTTTGCCTTCAGGAGACGGCTGGTTGTGATTGAGGGAATTCTGATGGCACACAACTGTACGTCACGGACAACCTGCGTACTCGTGTGTTACACATCTCAAGCGACTGTATAGCATCGCTACTTTTAACAGAACGACGCTCGTCCACACACGCCGCATGTTGTTGTTGTTGTGGTTTTCAGTCCTGAGACTGGTTTGATGCAGCTCTCCATGCTCCTGTGCAAGCTGCTTCATCTCCCAGTGCGTACTGTAGCGTACATCCTTCTGAATCTGTTTAGTGCATTCATCTCTTGGTCTTCCTCTACGATTTTTACCCTCCACGCTGCCCTCCAATACTAAATTGGTGATCCCTTAATGCCTCAGAGCATGTCCTACCAACCGATCCCTTCTTCTAGTCAAGTTGTGCCACAAACTTCTCTTCTCCCGAATCCTCTTCAATACTTCCTCATTAGTTATGTGATCTACCCATTTAATCTTCAGCATTCTCCTGTAGCACCACGTTTCGAAAAATTCTATTCTCTTCTTGTCCAAACTATTTATCGTCCATGTTTCAGTTCCACACACGGATACACTCCATACAAATACTTTCAGAAACGATTTCCTAGCACTTAAATCTATACTCGATGTTAAGAAATTTCTCTTCTTCAGAATCGCTTTCCTTGCCATTGCCAGTCTACATTTTATATCCTCTCTACTTCGACCATCATCAGTTATTTTGCTCCCCAAATAGCAAAACTCCTTTACTACATTAAGTGTCCCATTTCCTAATCTAATTCCCTCAGCATCACCCGACTTAATTCGACTACTTTCCATTATCCTCGTTTTGCTTTTGTTGATGTTCATCTTATATCCTCCCTTGTTGATGTTCATCTTGTATCGTCCTTTCAAGACGCTGTCCATTTCATTCCATTCCATCATAATGTTGTTGTCAAGTACATCGCCATTGTATAGACCCTTTGTATACTTCTTCCACCTTTCTGCGTTCCCTTCTTTGCTTAGAACTGGGTTTCGATATGAGCTCTTAATATTCATGCAAGTGGTTCTCTTTTCTCCAAAGGTCTCTTTAATTTTCCTGTAGGCAGTATCTATCTTACCCCTAGTGACATAAGCCTCTACATCCTCACATTTGTCCTCTAGCCATCCCTGCTTAGCCACTTTTCACTTCATGTCGATCTCATTTTTGAGACGTTTGTATTCCTTTTTGCCTGCTTCATTTACTGCATTTTTATATTTTCTCCTTTCACCAATTAAATTCAATATTTCTTCTGTTACCCAAGGATTTCTACTAGCCCTCGTCTTTTTGCCTACTTGATCCTCTGCTACCTTCACTATTTCGTCTCTCCGAACTACCCATTCTTCTTCTACTGTGTTTCTTTCCCCCAT